>NW_027072056.1:9207500-9837500 GCF_038088225.1 Cyrtonyx montezumae | reverse complement strand
TAGATGTTTAAAATTCTTAATACAACAACTTGTATCTGTCTGCTCTGTAACATCAGAAACATCACATAAAACCACAGAGATGAGCCTCAAGATGAACTGCATTTCTACATAAGAATTTGATTAACAGAGGGAACGAAAGCACAGTGAACACACTCTTGTGCTCTGGGATCAGCTGCTCCAAGGCAAAGTCAGTACTGCTTGGTGTCTTAAACTAAGACACTGCAGTAACCTACAGAGAAATCCAGTAAAGCAAAAATGAAAGCCAAAAAGAAGCTTGAGTGTGGAAGAAACATACAACCTTGGACAGGGCAGTCCAAGGGTGAGGTCAGCTAAGCATGAAGTTGTCAGTGTCACAGATACTGGTTCAATACTTAACTCTGCCTTCCTGCATGGATTCCCTGAGTTCCGCAAGCTGCAAGTTCAGCATATCTAAGGCTCGTTTCACCAACGTGAATTCTACACTGGAAAACACTGAATGGTCTAAAGGCACACTGTTTTCAACAGTAGTGAGTCACACTGCTGCTGGAAAAAAACACCTTCTACTTCTCCAGAGAGCAAAGGCAATGTAAGCACCATAAAATAACAGGATAAGGAAGATGAACTAAGAGTTTATTGAACTGATCACTGTGTACTCCAGCAAAGCCAGGAGAAGGGTTGAGAATTGCTGTATTATGCTAATACCTAGCAGAATATTTCATAGGGTGTGCCCAGAAGCCTTCTTACATCCTCACAGCACAACACAGTCCTATAAGACTTCCGAATGCCATAACAAGTCAGAAGGAAAAACCTAGCAATATTTATCAGAAGGCAGCTAACAGAGCTTTACAACTGGGAATGAACAAAAGCTCCCAGACCCACTCCAATAAGAGATGAGAAACAGAGAGTTACCTTTAGGGAATTGCTGAATACTTGCTGTAATTGAGAAGAAAGAAGTCTGAATGACCAGTTCCATAAATGCTTAAAGAAACTGCACCATGAATTTATACGGCATTGTAACTATGACAAATAGAAATACTATCACAATATCTATACCAGTAAGATCCCACTGGCAACTTGGGATACTTAGAGACAAACATACCTCCAGGTTTTTTCCATTAAGCACCCACCCCACATACCTAAACTCTGCTTACCAGAGCACACACAGCTGCAGAGCTTTTGCTTTCTCACCAGGAGCTGCTCCCAGAAACCTCTTCGTACTTTATGAAGAAGGAAACAACGCAATATTTGTTGGAAAACAAAGATAAAACTCAAATACACTCTGCAAAGTTTCTTAAAGTATTCCAAATAGGCCCTTCTTACGTTAGCAGCCTTAGAAATAGCATCAGAATGGTTTTACAGAATATCCTATGTATATTTATCAGGCCAAAAATACTGTTTATTAACGAAAAAAGGTAACAGCATCTTACACGCAGCCCCACCGCTGCCGTGAGGAGAGGTGGCACCGAGTCCCGCGCCGCTACTCCACTCCCACCGCCGCCTCCCTCGGCACGGCCACCTGCAGCCGGCGGGGCGGGGCGGGGCGGGGCGGGGCGGGGCGGGGCGGGGCGGGGCGGGCCGGGCCGGGCCGGGAGGCCAATGGCGGGACGGCAGGGGCAGGGCTCCTCTCGAGATGCGGTGTGTGAGGATCGGTCCCGCACCGCAATGTAGCGGTGTGTGGCGTGGCGGCCAGCGGGGGTCGGGACGCTTGAGGGCAGCAGCAGCGCCGCCGCGAGTAGCCTGGCCAGACCCCGAGCGCGGCTTGGGAACGAGGCGGTTAATTGCGGTGGGGCGGCGCGGAGGAGCGCTACGCGTTTGACGGAGGTAGTTTGGGCCTTGTCGGTCGCCGTCCGCCGTTCCCGCCGTTCCCGCTCCGGCGGCGCGGTTCAAAGTCGGAGCCATGGCCGAGCAGGGCCTGGAGTTGGCCTCTATGATCCCGGCGCTGCGGGAGCTTGCTAGGTAGGCTGTGGTCTTCTCATAGCTGCGGCACCTCAGGGGAAGGCCTGCTTCTCGGGGAGGGTGGCAGGGTTCTTCCCCGCTGCTCCCTAAGGGCTCTGAAGCTGGGCCCGCGTCGTTCTCTACTTTTGTCGTCTCCTTGCCCCTGCTGCCTGGGGCACTGCCCCTCTCCCGAGCCGTGCCGGGGGGGCTTGCCGAGGCTCTCCGTGCTGCGGGCCTCCGTGCTGCTTACAGCTTGGTTTCGCTGGCAATTAAAGCGTCCTTGTGCACTTCTGATGCCGATTCCAGGGCTGTATCTTACGCAGACTGATTTAGGGCCATGCCAGGTGTACTTTGTCATGCCGGTCATCTACTGCTGCTTTAAAAGTCATTCTTAACACTTAACATGTTCCTGTTTTAATAAAACACGTGTTCCTGAAGGTCCCCTCTGATAGTACAACTGCAGTTTTCTTCTGTTTTGATTGTGCCTTCCCTAATTTTAAGCTATAGGAAGTTTTATATTGTTCCTGAATCTCTAGATTCAGTGCTTCACAGGGGCAGCATAATCCCTGACATTATAGCGTGGATGGTAGCACCAGTGACGTTATGCAGACGCCAAACTGAGTGGGGTGAGAAGAAGGCTGTGACAGCTGAAGCTTGTGTTATTTGCTTCTTGAGGCAGTGCACTAAGCAAAATTAATCTTCTGTGGTGTACTGGTAGAATGTACAAGTTACTACTTGAATTCATTGTTGTTCAGCTTCTAGGAAAGATAGGTTGATTACAGAGTTAGATGGATGTATGAGTTTCTCAAAAGCATACTAGTAATCCAAGCACTGTGGCATCTCAGGAGCCATTCAGGCTGCAATCTGTATTGTATAAGGTGAAATGATCCTATGTACCTGAGGTTTCTAGGTACTGCAGTCATTTGCTATCACACATTCTCACAGATGGGAAATTGCTGTTGTCTAGCTCAGCTGACTGAAGCTGCCCTAGGCTAAGATGAAACCAGCATAGGAGCTTTTCACAACTGGGGCATGTATCTGCTCTATCTATGTAGAGGGAATAAATGTTTTGCTCTGGAGTTTTAATTGTACCATCAAGACTGCAGCTTTGTTCTGTGCTAGGCAACTACGTGATGTGGAGGTGTGAATACGCATTGACATTTTGACCAAACCAAGGTTCTGACATCTTAGTCGCCTGAGAAGTGCAGTTGACACATCTTACATTGTGTACTGGTTGCTGGTCTGTTGAATAAGTTTATTAATTCCAAAAGAAAAACAGGTTCTTAATTTTATTTTTCAGCACTATTTTGTAGCAGTGTGTGACCTTCATAAATCAGAAGTGTGTTTAATGTATATAAAACACAATCATATAAAAAATTAAATGGCTTTCAGTATTTCTTACAGCTTTTTACTTAGGAAAAGTAGGGAAGAGAAGAGCTTGAAATATGCTGGTCTCTAAAACAAGAAAAATAGTGGCATTTCTATTTGAAAACTTCTAGAAGAAAATTATCTGTTTTGGTGTTTAATACTGCATTGTTGGGATGAACTTTAATTAGTTTGTATTTTAAAATAGATAAAATAGTGTGCTTTTAATTTTAGTGCTAGTCCAGAAGAGTACAATACAGTTGTTCAGAAACCAAGACAAATACTCTGCCAGTTCATTGACAGAATTCTTACAGATGTAGATGTGGGTAAGTATTGCATATCTAGTATCTTGAATGATAATCTGATGTATGTTTTAATTCTACACAGACTAGATTAGTACTTGAATGCAATACCTTTTATCTTATTTTTTAATAACCTCCATGTTTAAATATTTGCTATGAAGTAACTTGAAACAAATGTATAATTGTAAATAAAAATATGAATATAAATGCTCAGAATTATTTTATCTGAAGTGATTGCTCATTGAGTAATGTAGCTTGTAAATCTTTATATTTGCAAGGTCTTCAAGATCCAAACCACTTTTATATAAAAACATTTATTTTTAATTTTTAAGTTGTAGCTAGTCCTTAAATTATATTAAAGTTCCAATTATTGCAATACTTTAACAGTATTTTGATTTATTGTGAAATAGAGAATCTACAAATCTGGCATTTAAAATTATTTGTACATTTGCTTTAAGGAGACTCATTGTAAAGTGATTTTTAATATTTATATTAAAATGTATTTTATTACATTACAGATATATATAGAAATATTTATTATACAATGTTTCCAAGGGATATTTTCTTGTAGTGGTATCTGTAAGATGCATTTTATCTAGTAAATCTATCATTTTAAGTATTATACTTATCTTACTGTTCAGATAAAGTACTTGTTAATTCTCATCTGTTCTGGAGAGGGAAGAATAAAAATAAAAAGCCAGACTATTTTAGGTATTGCTTTTAAGTGTGCAAGTATTTTATCATTACCATGTAACTTTTTAAAATTTCTATCTAAATCTCAGATAGTTTTCTCCTTATGCTTTTTTGTAACTGTGTGAAAACTGGGCAACTCTGATATCATTCAGTTATCTATTTTAAGAGAGCAGTATAGCAGTGCTTTAAATTCTGACTGTGTAAACTTGCATTCAAACTATAACTTGCAGCTTTTTAAAAAATTCTTAATTTTTAATCAATTCTCTAGAAAAAAATAAGAATGTTATATTTACTATTTTTCAATAATCCAAGAGCTAGATATAGTACTAAATTAATAGATGTAGTGTTAATGGGTAATATGCTGAATGTTGTTATGCTTTTCATCATACCTTTGGATTCATGTACAGGGTTTACAATAACCATAAATTTTTTTTTCACTAAATGATTATGGAAGTTGATTTTACTGTAATATTAATTCAAAAATGGCTTTTTTCTTTTATTTTTGAAAGTTGCTTTGGAACTCATAAAGAAAACAGATTCACAGCCAAGTTCTGTAATGCTACTGGATTTTATTCAGCATATTATGAAATCTTCCCCCCTTATGTTTGTAAATGTGGATGGAAGTCAAGTGGGAACAGAATGCAATTGTATTGGTGAGTTTGAAGATGTCAATATTGAAAATGGGTATTTCCAGAATATAATTATTTTTGTCAATGGAATAATACAAAATAACAAAAAAGTGGAAACGAGAAGTTCAGCAGATCACTATTATGTATCTGAATGTTATGGTAGACTTCTTTTCTTGTGATTTGGTTTGCGCTTGTGATAATGGATATTCATCAGAACAGACTTTGACCTTATTGGGTACTGTTGCTTAATCTTATGTTGATGAGCTATCCCATAACATAATTGTTGCCTGAAGATTTTTTTGTCATGGAGCAAAATGTCTCAAATCACCTATTCTAAATCAGTCTTTTTTTCCTGTTGCCCCTCGTCCCTTCCTCTTTTTCAGCAAGATCTCCTGCTGAAGAAATGCTTTATGCTTGCTTGCATTTATTTCAACACTGTATTTATTTATTTATTTTTATGATGAGTAACTTTTCTCTCTATGAAGTACTTTTTAATTAAGAGGCTTTTGCTTTTTACTTAATAATTTTCTGTGTACTCTTTCTTTTTATTGCCCTAGAATTTAGTAATTGGATCATAACAAGACTTCTCCGAATTGCTGCGACTCCAAACTGTATCACATTGCACAAGAACATCACTGATGCCATTTGCTCTTTACTTTTTCTGTTTAAAATGAAAAGTTGTTCCATCTTTGAAATACTAACAAAAGACTTACTACTGCTTTTCCAAGATTTAATCTTCCTACATGAAAGAGATGCACGAAAGCAGCTCCGGGGAGATGAGCTGGTATGGCCAGTGACTATAAAGAGATTTTCAAGCAATGCAAGTGACAGTGTGGGATATTTAAGATTAGCACCATTACACCTGGTGGGTATGCCCAATGTAGAATGTCTGGAAATCATATTACTGTCTATCCTCATGGATGTTGTTGCAGATGTTTTTTTTGTAAGGCAGGATACTGTTCTCTGGGGCATAGGGTGCTCCCTGTTTAAGTATGGTTGTCCAAAAGTTAAAGCTTTGGCAATGAAGTTTTTAATAAAATTGATTCATTTGGGAGGACCTCCAGAGCAGCTGGCCAGTGTTTTCTTCACTGTATTTTTTGGAATTCTACATTCAGCGCTTGAAATGGATACTGAAGAACTGGAACTCTTTGGAGAACCATTCTTACAATTGGTGAAAACATTGATGCCTTTTGAAGCAGATTCTTACAAAAATATTGAACCTGTCTACTTGAATATGCTACTAGAGAAGCTTTGCATGCTGTTCGAAGGAGATATGTTTATGCATCTTCACTCTAAAAAGCTGAAAGCTGCTTTTTGCCATATACTGCAATATTTTCTGGAGTTTGTTCCACCTGGCTATGAGTCTGCCTTACAAGTAAGAAAACTCCATGTCAGTACCATATGTGAAGTTTTTGTGAATGTGCTTGGAACTCAGGAAGAACAAGAGGTAGGTTAACTTTAAAAATTATTTATCTGTACGAAGAAGAAAATCCAGGAAATATTCTATTAGTTGGTTAATTTCATTGATACCTTCCTTGTTTCTTGGCTGTTTCATGGTTTTTTGCAGGTTAGAGTTCTTCAGTTGGTTGTAGTTGCACCCTATCCTTTTCAGATGTATTAAACTATTGCAAAAAGCCGTGTAGGCACAAGAATGTGTTTATAAGTGTAGAATAAAAGGGAAATAAGCACAGAATAGGCTTACATAAGGGCAGCTTAACATGCAGTTTCCGTTAAGCAACTGAGCTGCTCTTGCTTTCTGGGTGCTTTTAGTCATGCTTACTGGGGACAAGGAGACAAGATTATATTAAAATAATGAGGTGTTCATGCACTGAGTGTTCCATCTACTCATGCACCCATGTGCCTATCATACCTGTTCTCTCTTGAATTTGTGTTTATTTTAATGACTTTGCTAACCAGATACTATGGCAAGAACTGGGAAACAGTCATCCAAACAGGCTGCATTCCTTCTGGTGGAAATGCAAGAAATTTCATTATTTCTGAAAGTTTTCGTCATGTAATAAAGACATCTCTGTAAAACCTTAAACACCTTCAATGTTACTGTTTAATTATGAAATTTTAAGTCAGAAATAGTAATAAAATGCAGTTGGGAAGCAATGCATAACACATACCATGGTACTTTGGTTTGTGTTTTCCAGTATCTGGTGATTCCGCTTTACACAGTATTAAAAACACAAACAGAAGAAATATTTCAGGAGCTTTATCAAAGCCAGCTGGATACATCTGATACTAATGGGTGGAGCAGCAGCAGTGATGAAGTTCCAGAGAAAAGACGGCGACTAAGCCTGCCAGCAAAACATCCAAAGAAATCGCCCACACCAGGAGTGTATGCTGCTTCCTCAGTTATCCCTGTTACAGTCATTTGGAATAATAACAAATGATAACTTTTTTTTAAAGATGTTTCTTCATAACAATCACACTGAAAGATCTAGGAAAGAGTCTAAATGATATTTTAAAGGATTAGAATCAGTGGGTGATTTTTAAGCTAGGCTTCAGTTAAGAACCTGTGTTTTTATTTTTAGTGCATACTGTATTTACATTTTTAGACACTGAAAGAAGATAAGTTGAAAGAATACTTACAGAGTGATAGAATAATATACTTACCTCACTTCAAGTAAGTTCCTTGAGCTTTCCTTTGTTATTTTTCTAATCCTGTAGTCCTATGTGGGTTAGCTGTTACTGCTGTGACTATTGCTCTTTTCAGGTGATGTGGAGGCAGGGAGTTACCACTGAAAACAGCCCTTTGTGTTTGAAAATAATTAATATGATCAAATTACAGACTTAGCCCTGTAAACATGAAGTTGAAGAGCACACTGTGGGATGCCATCACAAAGAAAGCTACATCCTTAATATCTGTCCTCGAGAAAGAAAGTCTGACAGCAGATATTCTTCAGACTGTAGAAGGAATTGCCATAATTCTGCAACTAGCTGCACTGTGCATGGTTCATTGTTCTCCCCCAGCAAATTCTAACAGGTAAAGCTTCCTAGGTAAAACCATGAGAGCAGTAGTTTTTTGTAATTGTTACTATGATTTGTGTAGGTTTCTTTAATACTAGCCTGTTTATCAGGGCAAGTCCTAAATGTTTTGATGAGGTACAATAACGTATAACAATAACATAGTAACTTCTCTTAGAAGCATTACAATATTAAACGTTTGAAGTCTGTTGCATTAATTACATGATTTCTATTTTTAACAGTACGGGTCATAAATTAACTCATCTGTGTAATGGTGACACATGCAAGGATACTCCATGCTCCTTGGGTTGTGTTGATAACATACAGTTCACATGGATTTCCTCTGACTTTATCACAAGAGTAGTAAAAGCGTGTGGGAGCATGTTAGAGGCTGCTACACAGATGGTTAACCTAGAACAAGTGATTGACAGAACAGTAAAAATCTTTGATGCTTTGCTGTATGCACAAGGTAAGAAATCCTTTAAGTTAGCATGTCTTTTGTTGGATTTCTAAACTAAGAATACATCTGAGTAAATTGTTTTGTAAATGTATTGGAATAATAGATCTTTTTGTTAGATCTCCAATTTTGGTAGAAAAAAAAGCTTAAATTGAAAAGAGAAAAAGGGGACAAATTTCTAGGATTTCATCTCGACAAGACTTTATGGAGAAAGTGAACATGCATAACAAAGAAAGTGATCTGTAATCACTCTTCTTTCTGAAACATGCAGAAGCTGTGTGCTGTGCTACCTCTGTTTCACTCAGAAATTTCAAAGCCTCTGATTACTAAAGTTGAAACTTAGCATGCTGGCAGTGTACCAAAATATTAAGAACTCGTGGGTTGGTTGGTTGTCTTGTGTGCTTTTTTTTAAAGAAGCTAGTAGCATAGAGAACAGTCTTCTAAGACTCAAGTGGCATTGTGAGTTCAGCTTACTTAGCCATCCCAAAGTCCACTTGAAAGTCTTCATACAAATCCAGAGATACTGAAGTTACATTTATTCTCCTGTTCATTTATTACATGCTGCTGTTTCATGAAGCTTTTATATTACTTATAATAATATAGTCTTATATATTTATATGTTAAAAATCTAGAATGTCAAGAGAGTATCAGTGCTATTCTTTGTTGATAGAAAGAAAATAACATTCTCTAGTAAATTTAAAACATAATGAGCCATCTATACAGCACACATAAAAACAGACATCTTTTTTTTTTTAACTCCCTTACTAGTAAGAATTCCACTGAATGATCAGATTCTTGATAATATATGTGGATTGCTTTCTCTACCCTGGATTCGCAGCCATCCTGATGATTCTTCTTTTAAAACATCTGCTTTTGGGACTGATCCTCTAGTTTTGAGTCAAAAAACTGCACAAAGTTTCTGTAAGTGTGTTAAATTATATAAAACAATGTCTCAGAAATGATTGCATTACAGTAATTGCTTTATTTGCCCTTTCATGATCCTTTACAATAATGTACAGTAAGTGACAATCTTTCTTATTTTTTTCATCAGCACCTGAAACTCAGTCACGCTGTGTGTTGCTTCTGTCACTCTTTCCAAGAAACATTCATTTGGATTGGCGAAAATCCATTTACTATTGGGCACTACAAAGTCCCCATGAAGTAATTCGTGCTACTTGTGTTAAAGGATTCTCTTTCTTGCTTCATCCACCAAGTGTGCAGTCTATGAGTACGATTCCGAAAGCTCTTTTGTATGTATTAATATCTTTTCTCTTTTCATGCATGAAGAAAACAGCATGTATAAGGAACCTATTTTAAGCACTGAAATAAATGTTTATTTGCATTTTATCCAGAATTTATTACACTTAGATTTTAGAACTCATAAGAAATATCAACAGAATGTGTATAGATAGGCTAACATTCACTTACCAGATCAGTATAGAAGTTACTTTGCTGCTTGAAGACCCCATTTCTAAACAATAAATTCAAACTTTGGAGGGGAAGAGGAATGTCTTTGTCAGTAAAATATGTATTTGTATGTATATCTTTGAAAAATCTTTCCAGTTTCTTTTCCTTTCATATATGCGTAATATTGCCCAGGGGAGTTGTGGAGTCTCCTTCTCAGGAGATATTCAAGACCTGCCTGGACACCCACCTGTGTGACCTGGTGTAGGGAATCTGCTTGGCAGGGGGGTTGGACTCGATGATCTCTTGAGGTCCCTTCCAACCCCTATGATTCTATGCTTCTTGCCCTCTTCTGATCTGTTGTCTATAGTCTTCAGTTTTTTTATAGTGTTCCAAACTCACTGTGGCCAGTATGGCTTTGGACATTTAAGGTAAGTTTAAAGTTAGTTGACAAGGAAAAATACAATCTAGAAAAGTAGATCCTTAAATTGTCCTATATGTTCTCAGTATAGTTAGAGAATTCAGACAATGTTGATATGTAAATGTCTGTGTTTAATAGATTGTTTAATTTATAAAAGTGTTTTTGGTTTTATGTCCATTTCAGAAATCAAATCCAAGATGAATCTGAGTTAGTCAAGGAGGCTTGTGCTGCTGTTGTTGGGAAATTATCTTGCTGTCTGTCTGGTACATTCAGTATACAACCTCCCTCAGCAGACTCTGCTATAAAGCATGTTACTTGTGATATTTTGTGTAACAGCCTTATTGTGACTTCTGCTCATGAAAAAACTTGCTCTGTGCAAGCATCTGTTTTTAAGCCATTTCTTATTCTTCTTGAAAACAAAGTGTCCAGTTCGGTAAAGCTAGGTAAGATTTTATTTTTCTGTATTTCTGTACATTCCTTTTTATAGACAGATATATATACTTATTGCTTTGAGTAAGTGGTTTTGTTTTGTTGTTGGTTTCTTTTTTTTATGTAGCTAAGATGGTGCTTGAAATTTGGTATTTCAGTTGATATGAATGGCAGTGTTTGATGCTGTTACGATAATCCTTCTAAAGTACTGGGGTTCATTTTAATTTGTGGCGACACCTTGGAATGTAATTCTTGATAAGATTACTCAAAATTTAGATTTTTTTAGTTTCTAAGTATTTACTCTTTTCAGAAATAATTATGTGCTTTATTGCTTATTTTTATCATTGTTTTATTTAAAAAATAAATAATTAAAAATGTCTTTTTCTTTCCTCCACCAACCCATGCTGCTTAGCATTTATAGAAAACATACCTCACCTTTGCAAACATCTGGATTTTAACAGTGATGAGTCAAGTGTGAAGGTTCTTATTGGGTCTTTATTAAATTTAATGGAAGATCCAGACAAGGATGTACGAGTGGCTTTCAGTGACTGCATAAAGAACATATTAGAATCCTTAGACTCTGAAGAAGGATTCATAAAAGAGGTGAATTCATATTTACTTTTTGATTTTTTTCCTCAACTTCTTTTACTAATGTTTTGTTTTCATGTGATCCAGCTCTTTGTTTCAAGAATGAAAGAAGCCTATACACATGCCAAAATATCAAGAAATAATGAGCTTAAAGATACCTTGATTCTCACAACAGGAGACATTGGAAGGTATTTTTTTGACAATATGTTGAAAAATGCAAAGTACTGTCAGTGTAGGATGCAGAGTAACCTTTTGTTAAGTTTACTTATTCCGAGTTCAAGCTTTGTCCAGACTCCTTTGCAACTGTATTAAGCTTTTGATACATATAAAATTTGCATCATTCTTTTCTGTGGTACTGAGGCAGGTACAGGCTAGCTATTCATATGCAACGAAGAGTTGTTTAGCATTATGGTATTTGTCTATTCTTAAGCAATTTTATTAGTGCAGTGACTTTTTTTTTCCTAATTGCTTTTTATTTCCTTACTTTCTAAGGGCATCAAAAGGAGATCTGGTACCATTTGCTCTCTTGCATTTGTTGCATTGTCTGTTGTCCAAGTCGGCTTCTGTGGCTGGAGCAGCATACACTGAAATTCGGTCCCTGGCAGCAGCTAAGTCCATAAAACTACAAGCTTTTTTCAGTCAGTACAAGAAACCTATATGTCAGGTAAAAATAAGAGTTGGTGATTTATAAAGGTCTTGATTCAAATTCCTTTTGTGTATTTTGAAAATGTTATTAAAGATAAACATTACACTATTTTACAAGATAAAATCCCATAGGGCATGGAAGAGATGATATAAAAAAAAAAAAACAACCAAACATTCTGTAAGGAATGGGAAATATTTGACCTTGTCATTAGTCTTCTCCCTTTACTAGTGTTGCTTTTCTCTTTTATTACCTAGATACCTTAATGCTGACATAAAGGATCTGTATACATTCTTGCATTATATGGTACCATTGTCATTGGAGGCTAGAATATAAAATTGGAAGTTGTCAAACTTTATCACAGGCATAGTAATGGCATGATTAACGTTACCTAAAAACAAATTCTGTCAGTCAGACTTCTCTAGTTTTAAATGATCTTTTTGAATTGTGTGCAACATCTGAACCCAAGATTGCAAAATGAAATGCAGTTATTAATCCAGTTCTATCGTGGAATAATAATCTTGGATCTATGTGCAATTCATGGGAAAGAAAAGCAGATACATAAAAAGAATGAATCTTTTGTGTTTAGGGAGCGAAAAATAGGAGATTAATATTAATTTATTCCTCCTTAGTTTCTAGTGGAATCCCTGCACTCCAGCCAAATGGCAGTACTGAGTGCTCCATGCCAGGGTATTGAGTCGCACCAACAAGAAGCTGCTCACCAGAGGGAAATGGCTCTGGACATGTTGTCTGAGATTGCTAATGTATTTGACTTTCCAGATCTGAATCGGTTTTTGTCAGTAAGTTGGTTAGTCACTTTACTCTTTTTTTTTTTTTTTGGGGGGGGGGGCTGTTTGCATGCTTGTGGATTTCTCTGTAGTCCATGTTCCTTTTCGGTGAGTGCTTACAGATCTAATTATTTTTCTCTAGCTGCTGTTTTTTGTATTTACAATGATTCTGGATTGCTGGAACTAGGAGCACAAGTATAGAGTTGTTTTATTTATTAAAGAGATACTGTGATGACTCGGCTAATTCAAGTATGATGGTTAATGAACCGTCTGTGGTCTAGAGTACTAATTGAATATATCTACATTAATGATTTAGTGCACTGGAAGGGTTTCTTTGTAGGGCATGGTTTGCATAGTGTCTGTTTTCCTGTTTCAAATGAAGACATAATTGTTTTGTTGATAAATGTTCTTGATGTGAATAAGTAACTGCTTTGTATTTTACTTCTACCAGCAAACAAAATACAAATAGGACAATCTATGAAGCTATGTAAGGTTCAGATAAGCATCTCACTTCTTATTTGAATTTTTTTAGTACTGGTTAGATGAAGCTGTTCTGTTTAAAAAAAAAAAAAAAAAAAAAAAAAACCAAAAAACAAACAAACAAAAAAAAAAAACCACAATTATTTCAACTGCTTTTTTGACTAAATGTTTCCATCTCAAATTCTTTCTTTATAACTGTGGTCATACATAAGAACATAGATATGCAATGACCAAGACCTGGATTTGGTGGTTTTGGAGAGGGATTTGGTCTGTATTTGTTCATTGTATTTTGATTTGGTTTAATTTGGGGTTTTACTTTGCTGTTCGTTTTTTTATTTTTATTTCCCCATTAAGTATTGTTCTTAATTTACCAGCGAACCCTGCAAGTTTTGCTGCCTGACCTTGCAGCCAAGGCCAGTCCTGCAGCTTCCACCCTTATTCGAATCATAGCAAAACAGCTGAATGTAAACCGAAGAGAGATTTTAATCAACAACTTCAAATACATCTTCTCTCATTTGGTCTGTTCCTGTTCTAAGGATGAGCTTGAACGGGCGCTTCATTACCTCAAGGTAAATTAATATTAGCTCTGCTATACATGCAGCTGGAGAGCATTGGTGGAATAGTGAACTTTCTTCTTTATGCTTTATTAAAATAAAAATATTGTGAAGCAGAGCTTGGGAAATAGATGAAGTTCTTTTGTTGTTATTTATCATCAGTTCTATTGGCTCTGAGTAGCTGTTGTGAGATATTTTGTGAACTTGAAAGCTCTGAGGACTTGGATTATGTGATGTTGATCTGACTGGGAGCTTTTTCTTTTATTCCCATGGTAAATAAGTCTGTCCATTACTTCCTACTCTGTGTTTCGCTATGGTGTGAAAGTAGGACTTGTTTTTGATTACAGAATGAGACTGAGATCGAGCTGGGCAGCTTATTAAGACAGGACTACCAGGGGCTACATAACGAATTATTGCTACGTATAGGAGAACACTATCAGCAAGTATTCAATGGCTTGTCAATATTGGCTTCATTTGCATCTCATGATGATCCCTATCAGGGACCTAGGGAAATAACATCACCTGAGCAAATGGTAAGGAGATCAAAATGTTCATTTGGTTTTGTTTAATATAAATGTTTTTAATCTTCAGTCTGAGAGTGAAGACAACCTGATCTTTTCTGAGCATCACTTACAAATTCTGTTTGAGGTGGAAGAGGAAAGACTCATTTCATGTTGCATGTTCCTCTAATACAGAGATGCATACTAAGAATGCATTAATTATAGAAAATAAATAAACACATCATAATAGGGCCAGGCCATCTTTCATGAACACTGCTATTTCTTAAGAAGCAGTATATTTGTTTGGGATTCTTTTGTCATTTATCAGAATTACCATTTCATACTTGCTATTTCAATACTTAAGCTTAGCATTTTAGCAGTGTGTTAATAGTAAGATTACTTGGTTTTTACTTTTTAACTTTTTTTTTTTCCCTCTCTGCAGGCTGATTATCTGCAGCCTAAATTGCTTGGTATCTTGGCCTTTTTTAACATGCAGTTACTGAGTTCCAGTGTTGGCATTGAGGATAAAAAAATGGTGCGTAAAATTAATATGAACATTAAAAAAAGAAGTGAGGACTACTTTGGTACTCCAGGCTTGTTTATGTGTTTGGGCAGTTGTCAAGGAAGGCTCAAAAGTAATGAGGTTTACACATGATTATTTAAAACTGATGATCTCACTATGGGCTGGACTTCTGAATAAGCTCAGAAGTATGTTTTTCTCTTTACTGGTTGGCTAATGTACATGATTGAGTCATGTGGTAAATAGCACATCACTCAATCAGTGATCATAGAGGAGGAATCCAAATGTTATACACCTGGAAAACAAACATGAAAGAAACATAAGAAATGAAACATGAAAGAAACATAACATAAAAATGGAGGGTGGAGAAGTATGGGAGGAAGCTGAAGTCAAGGATTTGGGGGCCTTGAAATGCAAACCTGAAATTACTGCTGTGAAAAGCTGTAAGAAAATAGAATGATGCAAATCCAAGTGAAATTGAACTTTATTCATTTTGTTCCTCATAGAACAGCTCCTCTGAGCTTACAGTAGGGAGAACTGAAAAATGAGAGCTCACAGCTTGACAGTTAAGACAAACTCTGCAGTGTGTGTTTTGCTGAGGCTGTGTGCTTCTAACCGTAGGCGAGACGTTTTAGCTATCACACAGAGGCAGTATAGGTATTTTATACTGGGACTTGTTCAGTCCTAGAAAGTGTAACCTTTATGTTGATGTATTTTGTCTGTTGATGTTCTTTCTAGCTTTTTTGCTTCCAAGATCTTCTTATTGAAGTACTGTCATTTATTAACCATTCGTCTTGATGCTTTCTGAATTCCTTCATTTATGTATCATTTCTTATATATCTGCTACTATTTGTGGCTTTTTTTTTTTTCTATGACTGTGTGAGAATCTTTCTTCCAATGACCTTTTCTCAAGCTCTGGTTGCTTGCTATGTTAATGGTTATGTCATGCTGGACATTCTGCTGCCTTTGTCAGACACAGTGTGAATGTGACATCTACTTTTTTTTTTATTGGTTCTTTTTATTTCTCCTAGATCTTTCATCAGCCTCAATGACAACTGACTTGAAACTGCTCCCTGAAGCTTGCTATCACTTTTGCTATGAGTTTTATGTTAGTTCTCTTAGTTTTTAAATGTGTGTTTTCTCTCTGTTTTCTACTTTACAACTTCTCAAATTTTGGATGTACAGTCAATCATCATATAACAGATTTCTGTAACTTTAAACTCCATTGGTGTCTACAGTTCTTCCCTCATCAATCTGTCAACAGCCTGAGCAGTTAAATTTTTATGGCGTCCCTGTCATTCCAGATCTCATTTCCTTCTCCTTTTCTCCAATCCACAAATTATTTTTTGCAACTTGAATCTGTGTGTTTTTGAACTGGGATCTTTAAAGTAATATATTTTGGTCTCAGGATAGACAGAAGGTGCAGTTTTGTTACCTCATATGTTTTATAGGGTATATGATTTCTTCATCCATGGTAGCTTGTTTGTACAGGTGGTTTGTAGGTGTTTTACTGAGAATCTAATACAACAAAATGTGTTGATTTTTTTTATACATAGGCCTTAAATAGTCTTATGTCTCTAATGAAGCTTATGGGTCCCAAACACATCAGTTCAGTCCGAGTGAAGATGATGACTACGCTTAGAACAGCTCTAAGATACAAGGATGACTTTCCAGAACTATGTTGCAGGTGAACTGATCACGTTTCCAAGCAGTGACATACTTACCTTTTGTCCTTGAATGCACTTGGTTTTAGACAATAATCCAAATCACAGAACTGAAATATTTTAGAATACTTTTCACAGCTCACCTAAAATATCTTTACTCAGTGAAGAATCATTGGTAACTATTGTTTTTGTGTATTTTCTTGTTTAGAGCCTGGGACTGTTTTGTTCGAAGTCTGGACCATTCATACCTTGGCTCCCTGCTTAGTCATGTGATAGTAGCGTTGTTGCCTCTTATACATATCCAGCCAAAGGAAACTACAGCAGTATTTTACTTTCTCATAGTTGAGAACAGGTACTGTACAAAATATTTTCACTTCATTAACTCCTGTAATAGGAATTGCGCCAAATGAAATCTTTCCAGTACTGAGATGAGAAAACTGTGTTTTTCTGTGAAGTAATAGCTTGTTTTATAAGATTTCTACTTTAAATTTCAAGATTTTCAAATTTGACAAGTGATATCCTTGTTTGAAAAGATATTCTTTCATTGACCTCATTAAAAATAGACGATGATGTGGCCAAGTTACATCTTCTTAAGAGTGCTTTCTCCAACATCATTACCGAGCTTGTTTTCAGATTCTGTTTTCTGTGTTGTTGGAATTAAAAACAGTTTCTGTCTGGCCATACAGACAGAATAACGACTGTTAACATCTATCCTGAGGTGGAGATAAGTATAGAGTGGTAATAGGAAGGAAATAAGTGTTTGTTATTTTTATTTTACTAATCAGAGTCATAATTATGAGAAGCATAGAATTTATCATGTCACTTTGGCAACTGAGCACACCACCTGAAAAGAATCAAAGTCTAATGCTTTTTTTTGTTTTTAATTTTTTGTTTAAGACTTAAATTGTGACTTAAGCTTTTTAAGGACAGCGTTTAGTCTTAGTTTTTATTCTTGTTATCTTTTGTAGTAGTGTTCTCTAGGAATGGTCAGAGTTTATATTTCCTTTCATTTATCATACCACCAGTATTCAAAATAAAAGGAGATGTTATGAATAACAAGGCTTTTGTTGTATCCTATGGCAGCAAAACTGAAATGGATTCTTTCATGTTAGAAAAAGAGAATTCATTTTTTGGTTGTTCGTTTTCACATAAGAAAAAGAGGAATTGGTTCAAAACCAAATGGGATTATCCTCCTCTTTCAAAATAAGGAGTATGGGATTTGATGGAGGTGAATGGAAAGTTTGAAAGCAATGGGAAGAATTAAAGAGAGAGTAATTTAAAATGTAGAGAAGAAGTACCTGTATCTTCTTTCAGTAAAAAGAGAAATAAATTGTTTTATATGTATACTTAATTGCAAAAATATGTAGATTTTTTCTGCTCTTCAAGTTTTTGTTCTTCTAGTTATTATAATTTATTGTTTTATATAATTTAATGGGTTTTTATGACTTTTCAGATCCAACTAATGTTTGAAATGTTCTTTGTGATATTTCTGTAACTATTAGGGATATAGTACGAGACTTCTTACATGAAATATATTTTCTGCCTGACCTTCCAGAACTAAAAGAAATCCAAGTAGTCCTTCAGGAATATCGAAAGGTATAGCTTCTTTTATTTCTTTGTTTCTAGAGCCTCAGATGAATTCATGAGGAGTAAGGAAATTGTTTTTTAAATCTTGTTAGGCAAGAGTACTATTCATTTGCCTCCACAACAAAACAGAACTTGTATATCAGAAGAAAGTTTTATAGCTTCTCTGAATTCCAATTTCACATATTTTTGAGATAAAAGAATTTATAAGGCTAAAAAAAGATTTTTAACTATGGAAATGATTTTGTTGCAAAATTCATTACTTTTAATCTAATCCTGCATCTGTATTCTTTTTTGAGGTAACCAAGTCTGTTTATTTTTATTATTACTTGGTGGTCCATACCTTTTGCTTATCTTCTGAAGGCAAGCTAAAGGGATGGGAAGGAGCAAGTATTTAGTAGAAATGTTTTTGTTTTTAAGTGCAAACGTAGCACCTTTTAGAGGCAAACGCTTTAAAAAAAATTAGGAAAACAGTGCTATTTGGATATAGCTGAGAATGTAGATATAAGAATAGATGTTTGTATGTCTCCTTTCTTATGTTCTTTGAGATGCTGCTTAACTGTGTTCCTCTTAGACTTAATGTGAATTTCTTATGTCATGTCTTGTTCAGGAATCCTCCAAAAGCACTGACTTGCAGACAACGCTGCAACTCTCCATGAGAGCTATTCAGCATGAGAATGTGGATGTTCGTATCCATGCACTTACCAGCCTGAAAGAAACATTATATAGAAACCAGGTATTAAAACCATCTTTGAGTACACTTAGAAATTAACTTGAGGAACATCTGGACCACCAAGTTTAATGTTTGTGTATTTGTATGAACTGTGTTATTCTCTTAAATGTATGAATCTAGATGAAAAGCAGAAGGGATTCTTTTCCATTGAGTCATCGTATAACAGGACTTTCAAATCCTTCTTTGTGTGATACTGATTCAGCAAGGGTATTGGTATATTTCTTGCCTTTTCTAAATGTCAGAGAAGGTTCATCTAGTCAATTCATCTAGTCAATTTCCTTGGTTCATTTTGAGGGCTTGTCCTTTGTCATAACATATATAGCTTTTGCATCAAGGGTCCAATACATTAAAACAAGAATTGTTATGAGATTATGATATCTTAAAGTAGGTTGTACAGGACCACCTCACACCATTCAATTTTCTTCCCTCTTTGTCTTCCATCAATAAAAACTTGAATCTGATGATCACATTCAAATAAATTCTGTGGACATGTACAAATTGCAGATATATTGCTTTGCGAATCTGTATGTTTATTGGGTTATAGTTATGAAAATAGCAATATCTGAATGATAAACCTAATGTCATGGGCAAATAAAATCTGATGTACAAGGCAATAAACATGGTTGTAGAGAGACTCATGTTTATTTTTTTTTCTTAAAATTCCTAGGAAAAATTGGTCAAGTATGTAACAGACAGTGAAACTGTGGAGCCAGTCATCTCTCAGTTGGTAACTGTTCTTCTAATTGGCTGTCAAGATGCAAATTCTCATGCGCGGCTACTCTGTGGGGAATGTTTAGGTGAACTGGGAGCCATAGACCCTGGCAGGCTGGATTTTTCAACGAGTGAAACTCAAGGAAAAGATTTCACATTTGTGGTAAGACGTTTTCTGTAGTATTTTGTTCAGTATTAAATGTTTGTGAGATTTCATTTGTTTATTGATTTTAAGTGTGTGGGAATAGGAAACCTCTTAGCTTTAGGCTCTTCGAAAATCTCTACCTGCTTTGTCATCTAATCTAAAGCTTAGGGACAGACTTCAAAGTGACTACCTGGAGATTAAACATACAGCTGTTACTTTGTTATAATAAAATCGGCTTTGTGTTTATGATTGAGGCTGGTGTGGAGGATCCAAATTTTGCCTATGGATTATTAATGGAACTGACTAGAGCATTTCTGGCTTATGCTGATAATGTTCGTGCTCAAGATTCTGCAGCATATGCCATTCAGGTAAGATACAAAGATTGTCTTTTATCTTCACAAGTTACTTCTATCACACTGAACACAGAATCGTGCAATTATAAGTACATGCATTTTGAAATACGTATTTAAATATTTGAAACATTGTCTGGTACAGTTTTACAATGTAAAAAGTGTTTCAGGAATGTGACTTTTTTTTTTAATTCCTCGATGCTCACTTACCCATTAGAATTCAGGGGAGCTGACAAATACAAGTATCTTAATAAAAGCATAAGTTTGCTTTTGTGATGTTATCTTAGGAGAGAGATGTTATTTCAGAGGTTACTAACAGTCTATACGTCATTCAAGGGGTAATTCCGGGACTGCTGACTTAAACTGTGCATGTAGGCCGAGATGAAAAACAGCAAGTATTCCTAAGAGGGTATCTGCTTACTCTTGTAAGAGGCAACGGAAATCAAGTGTGCAATAGTCTTCTGTTATGCTAAGTCCAGGCTGACTTTTTTGTTATTTTTTCTTTGTGAAAGCTACAATTTCACAAACTGCGTGAAAGGATGATTTCCTAGTTCCACTAAAAAATGGCCCTATATGGTCAGTGGATTAAATTAGTTCCTGCACAAGCAGGATTCAGACTAGCTTCTAGGTCTGGTTTATTGGTAGATGTTTGGGCCACATAATCGCACTTTCTTAACATCAACTAGGGAATCTAGGAAATGAATAGTAATTTAAAATCAAACTATTCATCCAAATCTGGATGAAAGTTTTGCAGTTATAAAATTTTTTACTTCAACATTATGTAATTTGTATCTCATTACTTCTGTGTGTGTATACCAGTTCTCTTTATTCTGTGGTCATTAAATGTTTTTAATGCTGAGATGTTAACTGACTTTACAGGAGTTACTGTCAATCTATGACTGTAGAGAGACAAACAGTGACTGCCCAGGGTCCAGGCTTTGGAGGAGATTTCCTGAGCACGTGCAGGAAATCTTGGAACCTCATTTAAACACACGGTATAGGACATCTTATGCAATTTCTTTCCATAACTATTTTAAAGCCATTTTTTTCTTCCAAGCAGAAATCAGTCTTTAAGACTGATTTCAACAGCATGTTTAAGTATACTTTAAAGTTCTGGTAGCATGTTAGATTGTTTCATTTCTAGATATTCTAGAATAAAAACATGTTGACTATTAAGTGTTTTTTTTCTTTAAAAATTCAGAAGAGGGACTCCTAGGATTCCAGCTAGTGAACTACATGCTATTGCTGTTGTTTTTGTTTTTTACTAGATATATTTGCATATATATATTTATTTAAATATAACTTTATTAAATAGATATTTTAAAATTACAGGTACAAGAGTTATCAAAAGGCTATAGATTGGTCAAAGATGAAGAAGCCTATTTACCTAAGCAACTTAGGTGACAATTTTGCAGAATGGTCAGCAACTTGGGCAGGTTACCTTATAACAAAGGTAAGATAATAAGACTGCTTTATATATTGGTATATACGCAACACAGCATTTTAACCTATTGGTATATAAACAACCAAACATTTTAACCTAACTTCAGTTTCTGAAAGTAAGGGATGGGTGAGGGAAACGTACCTTTTCTCTAGAGGCCTTTTATAGTGCATACTGCAGACTTCTTGCATCGTCCCAGTGAAGATGCACCTTTCCTTCCCTAGCACTCTTGCTTATTGGATAGACTTGATGGATAGTGTGAAAGCCAAAATTCTAGGAATTTTGTACAGACAGCAGTGTAGCTGAAGGCAGTGTCTGAAGTGCTTCTAGAAAACCTTGAGTTACTCTGAAAAATTTCCTTCTCCACAGCTTACTAATCCCAGCACACTGAAAGTAATTATCTGTCTTCGTTGCTTTCTTTTCTCCTTTCCAACATCTAAGTGGCCTGCAGTAATTCAGTATCTAAACAGATCTCTTTCTATTTCAAAGACAGGTTGGTTGTTCATACTTTTTTCATGTCTTAAGTGCAGCAGAGAGGTCAAAGCAGTAGTAGACTCTTAGCCTGAAGGGTTTTTTTTGCCAATTCAAGTTCTCATTGGCATAGAACATGCAGGCAAAACTTGCCTATTTTTCTGTAGCATCAGCAATTCATACATGCAGTAACAGCCATCTGGCATTTCTGTTGCAGATTTAAGTCTTAAGAATTTTTTGTAGGAGACTACTATCTTAAATTCTGTTCCATCAAATAATTTTATAACAAAGAAACCTGTTAATTATTCAGGCATTTGTAATTATGCTTTTATTGGAAATACTATTTTTCTGTAGGTAAGACATGATCTTGCCAGAAAAGTTTTTGATTGCTGCAGTATTATGATGAAGAACGACTATAAAGTGACAATTTATCTGCTACCACACATCCTTGTCTATGTTTTGTTGGGATGTAGTCAGGAGGATCAACAAGAGGTAAGATGTATTGGTTGATCTTAATGAGAGCTTTCAGGAACTGTTCTTTCTAAGAACTGATCAGGTCTGCAGAATTACTGTAGACGTCTGGGAATAAATTATATAGGTCTTAAACATTTTCTGAACCTCTGTATCCCTTGGGTGTGTTTCTTATGGTTATTTCATTGGGGCTGAGGAGAAGAGCTACTATGTCATTAATTATGATTGCAGTAATATCAGGAGCTGGAGTATTACAAAGAGGAACACAGAGCAATGAAACAAAGGAATGAATTGAACTTGTATGTTTCTGAGAAAATAGACCTGTAATTTTTGTTCTCCCCTGTGTACTCTTAAAATTTGCTTAGCTACAAGATTAACACAGAACAGGATTCATACATGTCTTGTAGCATACCAGAGATAAGATTGGCACATATCATCCAGGAATTAATCTTACTTTTAGTTTGATTCAGCAGAAGTTGAAGAGACTGAAAAATGTATGTTATATCCTATTAATTTAAAATTATTAATGTAATTACTAAATTCCTAATAGCATATTTCAAATTAATAATCTTTCTTGTATGAATGAGTACATCAATAATAAGTGTCTGTTTTGTATGTTAATAATAAAATAAAGCCATTTCCTGCTGACTAAAATGTTCAGGAAGCAGGTCTTTCAACATGTTATGTACTTAAATATAAGCAAAAGTACATCTGTAATGTAATTAAAGTAATCAGTAGTTAAGTCAACTATGATTTGAACTGTGCTTGCAGCAGATATGCAGTAGCATTCATTATGTTTTGAAATCTAAAATTGTAGTGGTAGTGATATTTTTTTCTGAATGTGCACTATTTATCACTGTGCAGAATGTTCTGATGACTGCTTCTTGGTTTGTCACATTTTCCTCTTAAGCTCACAAGACAAACAGAGTTTATAAATAAAGCCAAAATTATTAAAATATACAACTAAAATATTTAGTGCTTTCATTTAATGTTAATTGTAGTTTCTTACTATTTTTGTTTGTGTGGCACTTCTGCCATTTATCATATCAATGTCTATGTAGGTTTATGTGGAGATTATGGCTGTCCTGAAACATGATGACCAGTGTAGCAGAAGACTTCAAGACAGTGCATCTGATCTAAGCCAGCTGAGCACACAGACAGTGTTCTCAATGCTTGATCATCTAACTCAATGGGCTAGACATAAGTTTCAGATGCTTATTGCTGAGAAAAATACTAGCAAGTCTAGTAAAGACAGAAGTGATCTGAAAAGTAAGTGATGCTTATTTTCTTTGACGTAGCATTTACATTCTTCAAATAAACTTCTAGAAGTTCCACTTCACATTGACAATGTGAATGTCATTGACATGACAATGTAGGAATGCAGTTTTACTGTAGTGTTACTCTACTTTGTGATTCTTACTGTCATATTATGATTTCCTCTTCCCCACATAATTTCACGGTTAAGTGAAATTATAAAATGAAATGGTAATCTTCTGCTAGCTTTCTAAATGGTTCAGTTCAATTATTTGTATATTGTCTTGCAAGATATAGGAAGCTCAGCAGTATTGTTTTAATTAATTTACTGTTGACATAAAAATGTGTTAATCAGTTTATCTCACTAAATTTTGAAATAAATTTAGTCCATGCTGATGCATTCTTACAAATGGAACCTTACTGACAGACTTCTAAAAATGATTTTATTTTGTAGATACAAATGAGGACAATGGAGAATATCAGAACGTGACACGCTTTTTAGACCTTATACCTCAAGATACACTAGCTGTGGCTTCTTTTCGTTCTAAGGCTTACACGAGGGCTGTGATGCATTTTGAATCATTCATCACAGAGAAGAAACAAAATATACAGGAGCATCTTGGATTTCTACAGGTTCTGTAGCTCCTTTGAGTGTTTGTTTTTTGTTGGTTTTTTGTTTTGTTTTTTTTTTTTAGAATAAAAAGAGACACATAGATTAATAAAGTTTTGTCAGTTTATTCTTTGAAATGGGAAGAATTAAAAATGCTTCTGCTGTTGGATGCAAGCATATTTGTGATCTCTCTGCAGTATTCAGCATTTGCCCTTGCTTGGCATGATTCCTTTATATGAAAGGGAAGGAGGAAATCTAGAAGACTGTAATATCTTGGAAGTAGTTTTTTATTATTCTTGTTATTGAATGCAGAGCTTTTATTGCTTCTAGTTTACCCTATACCTTTTATGAAAGAAAGCACAGCCAAGTATAAAAATAATAACAGCAACAAAAAAAAAAAATTAAAGAAGGCTAGGTGGTTTATTAGAGAGAGAGAGAGCGCTAATACTAAGGATGTTCCAACTATCTTAAAGAAATATTTATCCTGTGATGTGTGGTCTATATTCCTCAGTGACTTTTCAAATTTGCCAAACTGTTTAGTGTGATGCTTTTCCACCATCAATAATCTGCAGCTTCATAGATAATTTTAGCATGTAATAATAGGATATTTATTTTGCCCTTTTTAAAAAAAATAGTTTTATTTTTATTAAGGTATGAGATCATGACTATCTCAGTATTCTAAACAAAAGTAGGACTCAATTTTGGAATTAAGAAAAAAAAAAAAGCAAAACAAAAAAGTACATCAAAACTGATGTTTACAGTGAAAACTTCAAGCCAAGAACCTCCTGCAGAATAGTTTGCCTTCTGTTTTCAATAAGATGTGTGATTTTGAACATGTTATATGCAAAATACCTTCTTGTTGTCTAAGCAGTTGTTTTTGATGTCTATTTCCAACTCTCTTTTTGAGTAAAGAAACTGTATGCTGCTATGCATGAGCCAGATGGAGTAGCTGGAGTGAGTGCAATTCGAAAAGCAGAACCATCCCTCAAAGAACAAATTCTCGAACATGAAAGTATTGGCTTGTTAAGAGATGCCACAGCCTGTTATGATAGAGCTATCCAACTAGAACCTGATCAGGTAATCAGATGACAAATTAATGTATTTCTATCATTTTCCACAATAAAATAATTAACTAATACATACAAAGACAAAAAATACCTCTTGAGAATATTCTTTAGAATATTTAAATGAAATATGACCATAAGAGTTTTCTGTGACAGTTGCCAAGTGGTGTGTTACTATTTGCAAGTGTCTTATCAACTGAAAGAAATCTTTTATTGGGTTCATACTGTGATTTGCAGGCTTTGGTTGATAGTTGATGAATGTTTTTGTCCAGATTTGTTTCTTTTCCCATTTCTAGATTATTCATTACCATGGTGTGGTGAAGTCCATGTTAGGCCTTGGTCAGTTATCTACTGTTATTACTCAAGTGAATGGAGTACTTGCAAACAGGTACTATGAGCATTTAATACAACACATAATTGAGTAATACAAATTTCTTGTATTAAACCTATTTATTACTAGTCATCTTTGTGCATTACCAAGCATATAAGATTTATCAAGCATATCCAGCCTAGTGGTGTGAAGTTAGACAGCTTTAACTACTTTGTCTATAAATTGCTTATTTTAAGACTTTCACAGATGTTAGTACATAATCTGAGTTGTGTGCAGCATTGAGATGTACTTTTAAGAACAGAGTCCTTCATTTCTCAGCACCCTGTTACTTGTTCCATAGTTATTCTGTAGTCTAATAGGAAAAATGGTTTTAAAGATAGTAATTTTTAAGATGTATTGTAAAAATTAAGTACCCTACCTGGAAATTGAGTTTGTGAGATACTGTTGATAGTTTTTGTTTTTTCATCACTGCATATCCTTTGGTTTTATTGAATTTTATTAAAGTAAAGCTTCCTTCGCTTCTTTTGAAGTGAAACAGAATTCTTATAAGAACTATTTGCTATATTTCTAATTTAATATAGAACAGAAGTAACTTATAGGGGAGAAATGAAAAAATCAGTTCTCTTGTTTTCTTTGAATAGGTCTGAATGGATTTCTGAATTGAACACGTACAGAGTTGAAGCAGCCTGGAAACTGTCACAGTGGGATTTACTGGAGAATTATTTGGCTTCAGGTAAGTTATATTGAAATAAGAATACTCTCTTGCATTTCTGAGCAAGCGTGTATGTTAGCCAAATTTTAAATCAAGGTGCAGCTAGTGCAGTTGTTCAGTTGTGGATTTTACTGGGTGGAGGATTGGTCCTGACAGTCTTATACATTTTATGAATGTATTCGATTGTGAACTGTATCGTCTTTGAGTAAGAATTTGAAGTGAGTATAAGACCAAATTTCTTATTTGAAGTTGCAGTTGAAGGCGGAATTACTGAGTATTTCTAAAATTTATTTATTTCTGAGAAGTTACTCTGAAGATTTTCAAGTACTATGTTAATACAAACTGGCATGTTTGGTTTAAGATTCTAAAGAAGCAGAGTTTTAAGAGGTTTTTTTCTCCACAAAGATGTGAAGTCCACTGCTTGGAGTGTCAGACTAGGACATTTATTATTATCAGCCAAGAAGAAAAATGAAGTTGCTTTTTATGAAACACTCAAGGTTGTTCGAGGAGAACAAATTGTGCCCCTTTCAGCAGCGAGCTTTGAAAGAGGATCCTATCAGCGAGGATATGAACACATCATCAGGTTTCTGATTTCTATAATATATCACTATTTTCAATGTTAGAAATGATATAATCAAATCCACAGAACCAGTATGTATTAACTGTCATTCATTCTCTCACATTCTTTGCCAACTCTCAATCTTTGATTAACTGGGAAATTTTTTTTTCCCATTAAAAAAAGGTATTCACCAAAAAATGTTGGCTATAGTCTTTAACTTTATAGTTTATGGAACAATTGGCTAATTAAAAAATCAATCGTTGCATTGTATTCTTGACATAGTACATATAGGCCAGTGGCTACCATGGGCTTATCTTCATTAACTTGAAAGCATAGTTTTTGATATGGCCTAAAAGCATTCCCTTCTTTTATCAGAAACGAACTTGAAGAATTAAAAAACCATCCCTTTTAAAGTAGCTTTTAATCAATTTTAAAGTAAGATTTTTTATTAAATTAGCATTTATTGAATATTTTTAATTTAAAAACAATAATTTCTTTGCACTTTAGATGCATCTTTATGGCAGGTCCTTACATGAAACAAGTCAGTTAGCACGCTTGTAGGTTTTGCTATTTTCTTCCTACATAAAACTTGTGTATATGTGTGCATGTACATACGTGTGTATTTATATATAAGCAATTTTCAATGACTTGTTTTGTTCTTATTTTACTACCACAGGTTGCATATGCTCTGTGAGTTGGAACATAGTATTGGACCAGTGTTTCAGCAACCAGATGGTGAACATGGTAGAGATTCCCTGAACTGGTGTGCTCGTATTGAGATGACCCAGAATTCTTACAGAGCAAAAGAACCTATTTTAGCACTGAGAAGGGCTTTGCTTAGTCTTAGTAAAAGGTGAAAGCATGACTGTTTCTTGTCTCTTTGTGTTGCATTCTCAGTCAGGTTCTGACTTTTTTAATGCATTTCAGAAGAGAGAAAATAAAACTGCAAATTTGCATTGTAGACAAAAGCAGACCTCCTCCTCTACTTGCATTCAAGATGCAAGGAAGAGTGTTTTGTGTAGGAAAGATAGAGAAACAGGGAAAGAAGAAAAAGAAAAGTTAAACATGAAAAGAGAGATTTTTTTTTTTAAACAGTTGCTATATAGATCATCATGAAATTGGATTTGTTTCAGTACACTATGATGTTATAAAGCTGCATTTGTGACTAAAATTGTTGACTTCTTGCAAAAATGTCTCTGCAGCCAGGATTACAGTGAGCTTGTTGGTCAGTGTTGGCTCCAGAGTGCTAGAGTTGCAAGAAAAGCTGGTCATCATCAGGCTGCATATAATGCTCTTCTGAATGCTGGGGAATCTACGCTCTCAGAACTTTATATAGAAAGAGCAAAGTGGCTCTGGTCCAAGGTAAACAAAATAAAAACTGTATTTACTTTCTTACATGCAAGTAAATAATTTTTGACCTTGAAGAATTAAAAAAGGCACATAATCAGTCTGTGTAAGACAAAATATATTAACTGGGACTGTCAGTATGTTCTGATTGCAGTTGAGACATGGGAAGTTTCTAGCATTGAAACTGCTCATCAACTCTTTATCCATTGACTTTTCTGGCAGCTAGATATAAAAACGTTGGATTACCTGCTCTGTCAACACTAGAGGAATTTAATTTTAATAGTAGTTGTTTTCAATTTCTGTCCTTGTTACTAATTAGAGGCAGCAATGGAAACAATCACTGTGCTAGATCTAACAAGACAGTGATGCAGAAATAAGGAGATGCATAAAACATTTGAAGACAATAATATCCATTGACCACATACATAATATTCTAGAACACTCAAGAACACAATTTTACCTTAGTAACAATTGTAAGCTGTTTTACATCTCTCTTATTTTAACTATATAAAATGTTTTACTCTTTCCATTAGGGAGAGGTTCACCAAGCACTTATTGTTCTCCAGAAGGGAGTTGAATTATGTTTCCCCGAGAATAAAGCACCATGTAATACCAGAAATCAGCTCATCCATGGTCGGGCAATGCTGTTAGTGGGTAGATTTATGGAAGAAACTGCTAACTTTGAAAGCAATGCAGTTATGAAAAAGTATAAGGTAATTCAACGTGTTAACAAGATGGTAGTTTTTAATAAGATGTCTTATATCATTATGCTTCTGAGGGTGTCAACCAAACATAACATCCCTGGCAGTAAGTGGTATGTCAGTCTGTAAATCATGCAAAGATGTAACTATCTGAATTAACTTAAATATAAAACATTCCAAACTAAGGCAGGTAGAGATACTTAGTATAACTCTACTGAAATTATAGATAAGTAAATAAATAAAACACAGGACTTTGCAGGTTTGTTTGTTCGTTTGTTTATGATGCACATACAAATGTGAATTTCTCCCTAAAATACAGACTGCTCTAAGCTGAAATGTATAAAAACACTAATGCTTAGCATTCTCTACAATGTTGTACTGGTGTGGGAAACTAGTGTTGGGGAATGGATATGGCGCTTGTTATTTCTTTCTAATTTATGCTGTGCAATTCTGGCATTCCACTCTTCTAAAACCTTAAAGAAACAGTGTTTAGTTGAACAGGAATTTGACTATTTTTAAATATTTTAGTTGAGGAATCTTAAATCATCATGTCCTATATTACTGTACTGTCTCTGAGTCCAAAAGGTGCTTTAAGAACAGATTTCTAGCTTGCACAGGTATTGGTCTTAATTCTGGAGTCACAATTAGTAATTTTCTGTACAGTTAATACTTTTCTGCGCAAAAGTAACTAATACAAGAATTTATTTCTCTGACAAAGCAACTCTTCTCTGTTACAGGATGTGACACTTTTGTTGCCAGAATGGGAAGATGGACATTTTTATCTTGCTAAATACTATGATAAATTAATGCCAATGGTAACTGACAATAAGATGGAAAAACAAGGAGATCTAATTAGATACATAGTTCATCATTTTGGAAGGTTAGACTACAGAAAGATGACAGTTATATCAAAAAAGCATTTTTGGGAATACATCCTTGCTGCAGTTCAGACTGACTCCTAATTTTATGTAGTAGTGAAAGAAAATACTACAAACTTGATATAATAATCAATTCATTTTGTTTCTGCCTTATTAAGCAATTGTTGTCCTAATGTGTAAGACAGGAAGTTAAATATTTCATCTGCGGTTTTGATTAGTGTAAAACATAATCTGTATGTATCAGTAAGCTTTTAGTTGCTGCAGATGCATTAACATGCTCAACATAAATTTGTACTCCAGAATGTAATCTGTAACAGCTGAGGATATATTTGTATTCCTTCTAATATTTATCACTAACATATTGCAACTTCAACATGTAATTATAGGTCTCTGCAGTATGGAAACCAATTCATCTATCAATCAATGCCAAGAATGCTGTCTTTATGGCTGGACTTTGGAGCAAAAGCATACGAATGTGATAAAGGTTGTACAATTTTTTCCATGTTGTATTTCCTATACTGTGCTTTATATGTATGATTGGAAGAGCAGTGAAGTACATTTCTGATGGGCCAGCTATCAGAAAATTGCACCTTCTATATCTATGGGCAATTTGATGACTGTGCCTCTTTCACACCAGCAATAGACCTTGCTTCTCAAAATGTTAATTCAGACTAAATTGAACTCATCTATTAACTAAACATATAGCTTTTGTAGATTCATTTGCATGTAATGAAGGTAAAAAAACTTTCAAGAAGATATTCAGTGTTAACAAAAGCATGTCTAGCAATAAAGAATCCAACACGAACCTTCAGTAATTTAGTTTCAGGACTACTTGCCCATTCAATTCTTTATAGTGTTGTATTGGGTATGTATGTTTTTTATTGCATTTTCAAAATGGAATATTTTTAAACAGTAGTTAATGATGTATGTGTTGCTTTTACCATTTCAAAATCTTCCTTCTGCTGTTTAAGATAGTATTCTCTACAAGGATCTGTTTAGGAATATTTCAAAGATAAATATAAGAAAGGGGGAATTCTTATACTTGTATTTGGACATTTTACATTCTTTTGAGGTGTGGTTTTGTGCTATTTTAAGGGTGGAAAGCTTTTCCAATATTGTTTGTTCCGTGTTTCTGTTGCCTATGCTTGTTTATTTTGCTTCCATCCATGCCTCCTGTTATGCTGGTTAATGAAATAGCAGTATATATTATGTTTCAGTCTCATCTGTTAGACATAACTTTATAGTAGGATTTTTTTGTTTTTCCTTTTGTGTTTTGTTTTTTCATAAGAAAAGTAATAATAAAATCTGTTTCTGTATGCTTGATTTAAATGACTTGATGTTTCGGGTAACAAAAGTGATGAAATCTTACTGATCTGTGTTTTTCAGCAAGTCGTTCGGAACGCGTTCAAATGAAAAATGATTTGGCTAAAATAAATAAAGTGATTACGGAGCACACGAATCAGCTAGCACCTTATCAGTTTCTGACAGCTTTTTCTCAGTTAATTTCCCGGATCTGTCATTCTCATGATGAAGTCTTTGCTGTTCTGATGGTGATTGTTGCTAAGGTGTTTTTAGCCTACCCACAGCAAGCAATGTGGATGATGACTGCTGTGTCTAAGGTACTCTGATAAGTATAGCTACGCCTCTATTAGCTCTTAGAAACTGAGATCAAATTGAGCATTTTAACTGCTGCAGTTTAGCATCGTGGAATAGGCCATCGTGCTGTCACAGCAAAAGGTTTTATTACAGTCTCAAGTTCAGAAAACTGAGATTAAATCTAGTCAGTAAGAATTGCTAACTTACATCCCAAATTGGATGACTTGTTCTGGAATAAAATTTGAATAACAAAAAGCTGATGAATTGGGTAGTTATGGAAAGCAGATTTTGTTGTTTTTAAATTGTAATAGTGCTTCCAGCTTTATAACCAAATATTCAGTCTTTTGCCTTGACAAAAGTGAAGTATATTTTGTTTATTTCTAAAATTTGCCAGGTAATAGAGTAATTTAAAAGCAATTTAAAAGGCATGGAGCATTCTGTTTCTGGAAGGCCAGTTAAATAATATTCAGGATATTCTCATATTCTTGGATGTTTTAGTCTTTACATTGTGGGTCTCCAGGAAATAGTTTGAGAAACGATGTATCACCTGAGTACTTAGAAGTTCAGGCACAAGATGTCAGAGAACTTCCTTTTGTAGGTATAAAATATTACAAGCAGTGAGTGGAGTAAATATTACTCTTATTAGTAGAATATTTGTTCTTTTAGAAATCTTTTTAATCTATTGTTTCACCAATCTTAACTTTTTTTCAGTCCTCATACCCTATGCGTGTCAATAGATGCAAAGAAATTCTAAATAAAGCCATCAACATGAAGGAATCCTTAGGAAAATTTGTTGGAGATGCAACACGCCTTACGGATAAACTATTAGAACTATGCAACAAACCGGTACTAAAGAAATTAATGAATGCATCTAACAGGATTATTCACAGATGTTTCACGACAGTTTCTCCGATAGCTCACATTAACCAGGACATTGCATTAGAGTAATTTCTGTTACATTGCAGTCACTTGTGGAAGATTTTTGGAATTTTTCTTAAAAATATTTTAAAAGTAGAAAATAGTTCTAAATGAACATGCATTAACAACATAGTAATACATTCCATAGTTTGTGGGCTTCCCATTATTTTATCCTTTTTTGTATGGTTCTATCCATTAACTCCTGGAGTTTGACTATAAATATAAACTGGCTCTGTTGTGATAATCGTATGAACTTGATAATAGAAGTAAAATTACAAAAATGATTTAACTGTTACATATTTAAGGTCAGAGTGAAAAAGATATGCTGTAAAGACCTGAAAGTTGTAATTTTTCAGATTACCAAAAGCCATTAGTTGATGTAAAGTAGCAATAATATTCTATGATTATTTTTAACTGTTGAACAACTTTTTTTCTTTTCAGGTTGATGGAAACAGCTTAGCATTAAGCATGAATATTCATTTCAGAACTCTTAAGAGATTGGTAGAAGAGCACACATTCAGTCAAATTCTCATTCCGTTGCAGTCTGTAATGATACCAACTCTTCCTTCAATTCCTGGTACACATGCCAACCACGACCCTTTTCCTGGATGCTGGGCCTACATTGCAGGCTTTGATGATACGGTAAGCCTCTAGTTGGCACCTAACTTAAATTTCATGTTAAATACATTTATTTGCAGTTTATCTTCACATTTTGCTAGGAATGGAGGCATAGGAAACTTCATAATTACCTTCCTGGAAAGTGAGTGGTTTCTGTTGTAATAATGTGAGAATGATACAGCCTCCTAGTATATAGATGAAGTTTTGGTCTGAGATTAACATCCCCTGGCACCATGAAAGTGCTAACATGACTGGATGAACTGGTCTATTATGTTGTAAGATCTGATATGAATATTAATAAAAAATATCATGTCTTCCTCAGGTGGAAATTCTTGCTTCCCTTCAAAAGCCAAAAAAGATCACCTTAAAAGGTTCAGATGGGAAATCTTATATTATGATGTGTAAACCTAAAGATGATCTGAGAAAGGACTGTCGGCTCATGGAATTCAACTCTCTTATTAATAAGGTTTGAATTAAATAATCAGGTCCATTATGTTAACCAGGATAAAATGGTGAAAACTATCAAACAGCAACAACAAAATGGCAGGGGGAAGAGGGGGAAGAACTCAAGTTCCTAACCTTGAGATAAAGCTCCTAGGAGGAAGAAGTAAACTGTTGTAAAATATTTATTCAGTAGTGACTGATAACACGTAATTTGTTATAGACTTCTGAAAAAACTGTATTTGCTCTACTGCAGATAATAAAGCTTAGAATTTTATATTATGAATTGATTGGAAAGCAACTATGAATAGGATGGTTAATTTTAATGTATTTCCATTCTGTTATTTATTATTCTCATTTTTTTCTTCTTTTCTGTTTTGTTTTTTTTGTTTTGCTAACAGTGCTTAAGAAAAGATGCAGAGTCACGTCGACGGGAACTCCATATACGAACCTATGCAGTTATTCCATTAAATGATGAATGTGGCATAATTGAATGGGTGAACAATACAGCTGGTTTAAGAAATATCCTGATAAAACTTTATAAGGAGAAGGGTAAATATGTTTATTTATTTATTTATTATTTGACTGAGGGGAAGATAGAGGAGAGAAGAGAGAAAGAGAAGAATGTTTAAGTTTGGATGTGGTCCTGGACTACCTGCTCTAGATGTCCCTGCTTGAGGGTGGCAATTGGACAAGATGACCACCAGAGTTCCCTTCAAACCTAAACCATTCTCTGATTCTTATGTGTTGTATTTTGTTTAAGGGCTTGTACCGTTTTGTATTAGTAAATGAGATAAATAGCAAGGAATCATACTAGATTCAGTCATATGTATCTATCTGCAATATATTATTCATGTGTGTAGTATATTTTTACTCTGAAGTGGAAGATAATTGGCACCTGCCATGAACTATTTCTTAATGAAATATCTCTTAACACAATCATCTTAATATATTCCAGTTCTGCTGGCACTACTGCTGAAACATTTGGCATAACTGTGTAAGATAATAGATACTGCACTGAATAATAGAAAAGACTGTGGACTTCTACTTCAAATTTGATCAGTTGTTTCTCATTTCTAGTACGTTTATGTGGTACGTTGTACCTCATCTACTGTTTTAGTTAGCACCATCAATTTTCATTTACTTTCTAGCACCCCACCAGCAGCATGTTCTGCAGGTTATTTTTCATCTATTCATTTTATATGGGGGGATTTCTTCTGCCTAATTGAGGAGGTCTGTTGCAGGTATCTATATGACTGGAAAGGAACTACGTCAGCATATGCTTCCAAAGTCAGCACCTTTGTCTGAAAAGCTGAAAATGTTCAAAGAAGTCCTTCTGCCTCGTCATCCTCCTGTTTTTCACGAATGGTTCCTTAGAACATTTCCTGATCCTACTTCGTGGTGAGTGACTAGGATTGGGCTAGCTCAAGAATGTCTACTTGTTTGTTTCACTTAAATTTAAGGATGCTATTGAATAAAGGTGTAATCAGAGATGATTTTGTCTAATATATGTGGTTCTTATTTGCACAGGTATAACAGCAGGTCTGCCTACTGCCGCTCTGTTGCAGTCATGTCAATGGTAGGTTACATACTTGGTCTTGGAGACCGTCATGGTGAAAACATCCTGTTTGATTCTTTGACTGGTGAATGCGTGCATGTAGATTTCAACTGCCTCTTCAATAAGGTCAGAAATGCTGTCTTGTTGAACTTGTATTTTATTTTACTTGCATGTAATTTGTAAATGCCTACAATTGTTTTCTTTTTTTTTTAATATATTTATTGTGTTCTGTCTGGCACTTTTTCTTACTTACAGCAACATGTGATACATAAAGAATATATGTACTGCGTTACTGGATTTTTGATTATGCCAGTATCAGATGAGCTGGTGGACATTAACTGAAGTAGCCCCACATTTTATGTTTGTATTTTGTGACTCTCTCCACTATCACCTTCCACCCAAAAATATATTTATCACATGCAGAATCTTGTTCCTGTGAAGGGTTTCTTTGTTTTCCTAACATTCAGCACAAAAATAAAGAGTGGGAATTGGAGTTGCAGTGTTTCTGGTAAAAACAAAACAAAAAACAACAACAACAAAACTCTGTTTGGAACATTATGTATGTAGAATTCTCTTTATATCAACTTAAAGGGAGAAACTTTTGAAGTTCCGGAAATAGTTCCTTTTCGTCTCACTCATAACATGGTCAATGGAATGGGCCCAATGGGAACAGAAGGTCTCTTCCGAAGAGCTTGTGAAGTCACAATGAGGCTCATGCGTGATCAAAGGGAGCCTTTAATGAGGTACAGCAGCTGCTTTTGCTTAAAGCTCTGAAAAACTCTCTGTAGTCTAAACGTGAGGAATAGTAATACACCAGTTCCAGCATGTCTGTCATGTAGCTCAGTTACTATGGCATGCAGTTAAATATAAATTAAAAAATATATAAATCAACTTCAGACTCGGTAGTTTGTTGCTAGAAGTAGATAATGCTTATATATATAATTTATCCATATTGCTAAAGTTTTTTAACTTACCATGTAGCCTTTTTGATCCTTTCTGGCTTCAGTATATATTTACACTTAACTTACCATGTAGCCTTTTTGATCCTTTCTGGCTTCAGTATATATTTACACTTGACTCAAAGTAATCAGTGTTCTAATATTTGGCACAGGTGCCAGTCTTCTCCAATGATTTCAAACTTTTTAAATTTATTTAGTGTCCTAAAGACTTTTCTTCATGATCCTCTTGTGGAGTGGAGTAAGCCTGTTAAAGGGAATACAAAAACACAGGTGAATGAAACTGGAGAAGTTGTCAATGAAAAGGTTAGTTGAAAAGAAACACAGCATAAGGTATTCAAATGTCACACATCCATTGCAGTTGCAATTTGTTTACTTTCTAATTGGATGCTTTATTTTCCTTTTGTTTACTTCATTTTGAAATGATTCCTTGATTCCTTTTTTCTCTAATTAGACTATATCCGTTTTTAAGGATAAATATTGTTTTTATTGGTAGAGAATATAATTTATGTCGTAAAGAATCAAGCAAAATAAAGTTTATAACTTTGTCATTAGTATTACTAAATCATCAATAACATCAACAGGAAACACAGGATAGGCAAAGCTCTTGCTCTTCCTTATTCCTAAGACATGCATGTCCTTCAGAATTAAGTGATTAGTGAAATTAAGTGAAAAAAGCTTAACTGAGTTATTTGAGCACAAAAAATAACCTTGCCTTCAAAAATTGCCAACAAGGCAGTTTCTACATAGCCTTTCATTTTGTTTCAGGACAGCCCACATAGTTATGTGTTACTGTCTCTTTGGAGAGGTGCCAGTGTTATACTTGAACTTGTAAAAAAATGTGAATGTAATTTCTGTGAACTGGCTACTCTAAGAGGGCCTCAGAACAGTTTATTTTGAGTTGCTCAACATGTTATTAAACTTCATTTTCAGTTGCTAGTAATTTTGGACTAAATTTTCTAGTCATCTGTAATTTTATTCAGAATTAAAAAAAAAAAGGCAAGGAGAGCTTGCATTTATTTAAAAGTAGTTCTGTGAAATAAAACAGTCTAAGATTTTTCAAATACTTTTGCATAGCTTTTCCAGTCTGCTCTGTTAAATTCTGTCTGTAAAATTTAAGGCAAAAACTATAACTTGACCAATAGTGTATTCATTTTAAGTGATAATCCTTTCACTGGCGCAGACCATGTTTTGTGTTAAATTAGCATGCTGACTGTAAATATCCTAATAAAGATGCTTTTAAGATGTAGGAGTCCACAAATAATAGCAGTGCTCATTTTTCCTCCTTTTTCTTTGTTTCTAGGCCAAAACCCATGTCCTTGATATAGAACAACGGCTACAAGGTGTTATTAAGACTAGAAATAGAATAAAAGGATTACCCTTGTCTATTGAAGGTCATGTTCATTACCTCATTCACGAAGCAAGTGATGACAATCTGCTCTGCCAAATGTATATGGGCTGGGCTCCATATATGTAAAACTTGTTCACTTCAGAGATGATACCATTCACAACTGCTGAAGCAAGCTGATATTCTTCAGAAGGTATTAACCAGTGCTAACTTGTGTTTTCTGGTTGTAAGCACTGATACTGTCTTTTGATCAGTCTGAAAGCTATGTAGAATACATGCTTGCAAATATGAATATGCTTATGCATTCTACACATATGCAGTGAAGTACATATAAAAGTTAAATGGACTATCCGTGTCTCTGCAAGTTTTTAGGTACGTTCTTACTCTGAGTATTTTCTCAGTTTTGAAAGGATGCATGGTAACTTCAAGAATACTGTATATTTTTGTAAAGATTTTTTCATTCAGTTTGTAGATTAGAAAAGACGACATTAAATTTCATACTGATACAATGTGAGATGGTGCTTTTTGCTTCTTCTATGTACAGTTTGGAAAGATAGTATTTGTCAGAAGTAGAACTTGAGTATTGGTTTATTTTAACTTTATTCCACAATGCCTAAAGAATGGCCCAATGTCTTTTTTCTCTTTATTTTTTATTTTTATTTTTTTTAAGCAGCATTTGAGATCTTAAGACTAATCATGAGCAAACGAGGAAAATATTACCATCTTCTGCAGTCATTTCCTTAGCCCTTGCCTGGCACAAAGTGGTGAGCAGAAGACCACAGCCGTGTGGCTGTGCCACGAGTGCTGCGGGCAGGACAGTAGTGCCTGTTCTGACGGCACGTATTCAGGATCCTGAGACTTCTGGACGAGAATTCTGAATAATCGTGAAGGGCGTGGCTATAGTAAGCGCGTTGCTGTCGGCTGGGTTCGCAGGGCCCGCCCCACCTTGTTGGCGTTAACGAGACGGGGAGCTGCGGGAGGGTTGCACCGGGCGCCCGGTAGGGGGCGCTGCAGCGCGCGGCGCTCTGGCCGCCGCTCTCTCTGGTCGGCGCTCGGCGCTCTATGGTGCGGTTGGCCCGGCTGTCAGCGCGGCGCGCCGGAAGGAGGGCGGAGCGGGGCCCGGGTTTGTTTGGGTCCGACGGGGCGGTTGGGAGAGGAGGCCATGGGGGTCCCGAAGTTCTACCGATGGATCTCGGAGCGGTACCCGTGCCTCAGCCAGGTGCTGAAGGAGCATCAGGTGAGCGGGGAGCGGCGGATTCGCTACCTGCCCGGGGCCCGCCGCCGGTTCTTCCCGCAGCGGAGGGGGGCCCCGAGGGGCGGCGAGGGCCGAACCCGGCTGGCTAGGAGAGGGCGGGCAGCTCCGGCTGCAGCCTGGCGGGGCGGCGGGCGGGCGGCACTTGGGAGTCCCGCGGAAGCCTTCCCGCTCCCGTCGGATGCGAGAGTGCTGGGAGCCCGCGACCGGAGGCGGTGACGCGGGTACCTGCGCTTGTCCCGCTGTGCCGGCACCGCGCTCGGAGCAGCCCGCCGTCTGTGCCTTTTGTTTCCTGCCCCGCCGAGCTGCGGGGCCGCTCCGTGCCGTGCTCGGGAACGCCGTTACTGGCAGCGCTCCTTGGGCGGGCGAACCCCGCTGAGAGAAACCGCCTTCGGAACAGGCTGGTCGCAGGCGCTCAGTTCGCGATATTGGTTCCCGCCATGGTTACCGACGTGGTTTTATAGCTAACTACAGGGGGTCGCGGGGTGTCACACAGCGGCTTTGGGTGCTGGTCACTGCCGTGCGGGGCCGGGGGACCGTCACTGCGGAACAGAAACAGAAAGCGCAGCTGGAGGAGGCCGGCGTCACTCCGCAGCCCGTGTTTCTGAAGGCTCTGTGGCATTACTTCCTTGTGTGTGCCGTGCCTGCTGCTTACACATGGGGGGAAAAAGTGTCTGGATTGCTGATTGTGACCTGGAACAGTAAAAATGTATCTGCGTTCTTATTCTTCTTCCCTGGAGTGCATGAATATACAACCTGGCACACACTAGCAGCCAGATAAGGTTTTTAAGTTACTTCAAATACGCTCATGTATTCCGTGTAAAAGGGACAGCTGTCTTGTTCCATGTCAGTAGTTCTGCACTGTGGTGCGAGGTACCAGCACAGCAGCAGCATGCAGCCCTCTGGCTGTTATCTGCTTGCTCTGCTTTTCCATGGCTTGGAAAGTTTGCTTTCAACAACTTCCTGCTGTGGCCAAGCTGCATCAGGTGGCATTTTTTGCTAGCATACATCTGATGTCCTGTATGTGATGGATTATAGAGTGTTGACTAAACTGTGCTATTATCATGTGTCTTCATAAGTAAGAATTTGTCATTTCAACAGGAACCCTGAAATATCCCAAGTCTGACTCTCCTTGACTTGATTTTGAAGACAGTACCAAGCTGTCTGGTACTGAAGTACTAGGAAACATTATTGAATTACTTAGACCATCTGCTTTATTGCTTAATCTGATGAGCATTTTTCTTCTGAAGGATTGACCTTTAGTCCATGTTCTAAGGTCTGGAAAAGAGGGTTTTTCTGTGTAGTTTACCATCTTCTAAATGGGTTCAGAAGCACTCTCAAGAAGTTGGAGGGCAGAATAAGGAATGAATTGAAATTACTACTTGGGGTTTTGATATTGAAATGTTTATTTCTGCTGACTGGAGTTCATATCAGCTCCATGAACTTGGAAGTGACTGAACTGATGCTTCCCTTTTGTGATTGTGGAAATTTGCCATCACAACAGTAAAAAAAAAAAGTTGCTAAGTGCTAACAGCAGTGCTTGCTGTGGCCTCTTTTGAGCCCTCAGAGACAATCTGAAAAGTAGAGTGGTGTTCACTTTGCCTTGTAAAAACAGTAGAAAAGATTAAAAACTATAGAAGATGGTTCTGTGTGACTTTCTGTCAGTTTACTTACTTTCTGTCAGACTTTCTGTCACTGTCAGCCTGGATACACTGGTTAGGCTGGCACAGCGCTCCCTGGTATTCCTCTATTTCGAGTGCCCCACTGCTCATTTTCCAAGTGTTTTCTTCAGTGCTCTTGTCCAAGAGTGTCACCGGTTTGCGGGACAGTTCGACCCGGTACCGTGACAATTGAGGCAGGGGACCCACGGGCCCACACCCCGGGGAAGGGGAAGGGGAAAGGGAAAAAGGAGAAGGGAGATGGGCCCAGGAACAAAACAGTGGCAACGATCTGAGGAGGAAAGCTAATTTACTAAATAAGATATCAGAAAGGAAAATAACACAATATAATATAATATAATTGGAATTGAGGCAAATGAATGAAATAAAATGAGCAAGAGAGAGAGTGTCCGATAAACCGAAGGCCTTACGCTAACGCTGAAGGCGGACGGCTGCAACAAACACCCACTGCCGAGCTCGGTCCCGAAGGGAAGAGAGAGTCCCGTGACTGCAGACAGTTTTTATCTTTCCCTCTGAGCGTAAACACGTAAGAACGCAAAGCATCGCAAAGTCCTCTGGGGAATGGAGTTCTTCTTCTCTTCTGAGACAGGCATACCTGGAACTATCGATGGTCCACGGAGCTGGAACATTAACTCTTTAACTCTAAATGCACTACATGATGTTATGATGTGGAATACCAGTACCAAAAATCATAAAACCATGACATTCCACCCCTTATTCAACATCATTACATCATGCTTAATATATATATATATACATAAACAATGATTAACAAGCATTAAATACAAACACATACAACATACATATATACATATATACATATATACATAGTAATAGAATTACTGAGGGCGCTCTCCCCACATCAAATTCCCTTGTGGTACACACTGAACATCCCCATTCTTCTGCATCACCCACCAGGTAGACCCAGGTCCCTGAGCAAAAACAGTCCCACGGAGAGGTTTGCCCTCTCCAGAAGCTGGAAGAACCCAAACCGCTTTTCCCAACATGTTCTTCACATGTACTACAGGAACCTTATCTCCTTCTACAGTGGGTAGAGAGCTGGATTGGGCAGGACCATCGCGATTGATGGATCCTCTGGTGTTGACCAACCAGGTGGCTTCTGACAAATTCTTCTCCCAGTGCTTAAATGTTCCACCACCCATTGCTTTCAACATTGTTTTTAACAACCCATTGTACCTTTCAATTTTACCAGAAGCTGGTGCATGATAGGGGATATGATAAATCCACTCGATGCCATGATCTTTGGCCCAAGTATTTACAAGAGAATTTTTGAAATGAGTTCCATTATCAGACTCAATTCTCTCTGGAGTGCCATGTCGCCATAGGACTTGTTTCTCGAGCCCTAAGATGGTGTTCCGGGCGGTAGCATGGGGTACTGCGTATGTTTCAAGCCACCCAGTAGTTGCCTCTACCATGGTGAGCACATAACGCTTACCACTGCGAGATCTTGGTAAGGTGATATAATCAACCTGCCACGCCTCTCCATATTTATACTTTTGCCATCGCCCTTCCTCCCAAAGAGGTTTCATCCTCTTGGCCTGTTTAATTGTGGCGCATGTGTCACAGTCATGGATAACCTGTGTAATAACATCCATAGTTAAGTCCACCCCTCGGTCTCTAGCCCACTTATATGTTGCATCTCTTCCTTGATGGCCTGAGGTCTCATGGGCCCACCGAGCTAGAAATAATTCACTTTTGTGTTGCCAGTCCAAGTCTACTTGAGCCACCTTAACTTTGGCAGCTCGATCTACCTGATGGTTATTTTGCTGCTCTTCAGTTGCCCGGCTCTTAGGAACATGAGCATCTACATGGCGCACCTTTACAACCATATTCTTTATTCGGGCAGCAATGTTTTTCCACAGTTCAGCAGCCCAAATAGGTTTACCTCTCCGTTGCCAACCATTTTGTTCCCACTGTTGTAACCACCCCCATAAAGCATTTGCCACCATCCATGAGTCAGTGTAAAGATAAAGCACTGGCCACCTCTCTCGTTCAGCAATATTTAAGGCCAGCTGGACAGCCTTTACCTCTGCAAATTGACTTGATTCTCCTTCTCCTTCAGTGGCCTCTGCAACTCGTCGTGTGGGGCTCCACACAGCAGATTTCCATCTGCGGTGCTTACCCACAATGCGACACGATCCATCTGTGAACAGGGCGTATCTCTTTTCATTGTCTGGTAGTTCATTATATGGTGGGGCTTCTTTAGCACGTGACACCTCCTCAGCTGGCGTTGTTCCAAACGTTTTACCTTCAGGCCAGTCCATGATCACCTCCAGGATTCCTGGACGGTTGAGGTTCCCCATCCGAGCTCGCTGTGTAATCAGTGCAGTCCACTTACTCCAAGTGGCATCAGTAGCATGATGGGTAGAGGGAGCTGTTCCTTTGAACATCCAGCTCAGCACTGGCAGTCGAGGTGCCAGGAGGAGCTGTGTTTCAGTACCGATTACTTCGGAAGCAGCTCGAACCCCCTCGTACGCGGCTAAGATCTCCTTCTCAGTTGGAGTGTAGCGCTCCTCAGACCCCCTGTACGCCCGACTCCAGAATCCAAGGGGTCGGCCTCGGGTCTCTCCAGGAGCTCTTTGCCACAAACTCCAAGTGGGACCTTCCTTTCCAGCAGCAGTGTAGAGGATGTTCTTTACACCCTGTCCCGTCCGCACTGGCCCCAGGGCCACGGCGCGGGCTATCTCCTGCTTAATTTGTTCAAAAGCCTGCTGCTGCTCAGGGCCCCACACAAAATCATTCTTCTTCCGCGTCACCCGATAGAGAGGGCTCACAATGAGACTGTAGTTTGGAACATGCATTCTCCAAAAGCCCACTACACCCAGAAAAGCTTGGGTTTCTGTCTTACTGGTGGGTGGAGACATGGCAGTAATTTTGTCAATCACATCTGTAGGGATGTGACGACGTCCATCTTGCCACTTTATACCTAGGAACTGAATTTCCTGTGCAGGCCCTTTCACTTTGCTTCGCTTGATAGCAAAGCCAGCTCGTAGGAGAATTTGGATAATCTGCTCTCCTTTCTCAAAGACTTCCTCTGCTGTATTGCCCCATACAACAATGTCATCAATGTATTGCAGATGCTCAGGAGCACCACCCTGCTCCAATGCAGTTTGGATCAACCCATGGCAAATGGTTGGACTGTGCTTCCACCCCTGGGGCAAACGGTTCCAGGTGTACTGAACGCCCCTCCAGGTGAAGGCAAACTGTTGCCTGCATTCTGTGGCCAGAGGAATTGAAAAGAAGGCATTAGCAATGTCAATGGTGGCATACCACTTGGCTGCTTTTGACTCCAGTTCGTACTGGAGTTGTAACATGTCCGGTACAGCAGCACTCAGTGGGGGTGTGACTTCATTCAGGCCACGGTAATCTACCGTCAGCCTCCATTCTCCACTGGCTTTACGCACCGGCCATATGGGGCTGTTAAAAGGTGAGTGAGTTTTGCTGATCACTCCCTGTCTCTCTAGCTGACGGATCAGGTTATGAATGGGGAGCAAGGAATCCCTGTTGGTGCGGTACTGCCGTCTGTGGACTGTTTTTGTAGCAATTGGTACCTGTTGCTCCTCCACTTGTAGCAACCCCACAACAGACGGATCTTCTGATAGGCCAGGTAAAACAGACAGCTGCTTAATGTTGTCTGTGTCCACAGCAGCTATTCCAAAAGCCCATCGGTACCCCTTGGGATCCTTAAAGTGCCCCCTTCTGAGATAGTCTATACCAAGTATGCATGGAGCCCCCTGTCCGGTCACTATAGGATGCTTCTGCCAGTCTTTACCAGTGAGGCTTATTTCTGCCTCCAACACAGACAATTCCTGAGAGCCCCCAGTCACTCCAGAGATATAAATCAGTTCTGCCCCTTTATAACTTGAAGGCATTAGAGTACACTGTGCACCAGTATCCACCAGTGCCTCATATTTTTGTGGTTCTGATGTGCCAGGCCACCGAATCCACACAGTCCAATACACTCTATTATCCCTCTCCCTCCTCTGGCTGAGGGCAGGGCCCCTCTATTGGTTACCTGTAGTGACAGGAACAACTTCACTGGTCGTTGGTCTGTGTTGTAATTCTCTCACTCGTGCTCGCAGTGCAGGGGTGGGTTTTTGATGCCATTCCTTCATATCTTCTCCATTTTCACGTAAGTAACTCCACAGAGCCGCGCGTGACATGAAGTTAGTGCTGTCATTTGCTCGAGCAGGACGGCGTTTGCTTCTGAAAGCTGCAATCTTTTCAACCCTATCAATCAGTCGGGATACTTTCTCTAACACGTCTTCCATCTGTACTTCTAACCTTGATATGGCTGAAATGGAAGCGTGTGATGGTGGAAATTTTTGTTCAAAGTTTTGAAGTGTAAGAATCAGTTCAAAAACTGGGGGTTTTCTGTCTTGGTCCTCATATCTGTTGAACGTTGTCACTAGTGTACCGGCGTACCTTTCTGGTGCTGTTTTTGAAAGCTTCTGACATATTTCGGGTGTACTCCTTACTTTCTCTGGATCATGGTCCCGATCTTCAGGATCAAACGTGGGATCATACAGCATTTCCGCCACAGCTGTTTCTCTCAAATACTGGATGCCTTCCTCAATAGTTTTCCATCTTTTCACTTTAGGTGCCAGGTCACTCTTGTAGGGATATCTTTCCCTCACAGCTACTAACATTCGTTGCCAGAGGCTGGCGATTCCATCCATATACCGGCTGATCCCTCTGTCGACAGCTGGGTCACGGGCAATGTTTCCTAGTTGGCGAGCTTCATTACTGTCGAGGGACACACTGTTGGCCCCGTTGTCCCAACACCGAAGCAACCAAGTGACAATACTCTCATCCGGACGTCGAATAAACTCTTTTCTTGAGCCTTGAATCTCAGACATTTTCATGGGTCGACGAAACGTGGTAACTTTGACTCTCTCATCATCCTCATCATCACTATGTCCATGCCTCTCACTTTTCTTTGTTGCCTTTCTTGGTGGTGGTGGTGTTGAGGACCCCCCCTCGCCTGGATCTTCCTCTTCTTTCGCCACCTCTTCTTTGCGTTCTAGGCGTGAGGACACACGTTTCCATTTCTGGCCTTCTACCGGGGCAACTGACTTTGATACTGGTGCTTCCTTTGGCTGGTCAGATGTGCCTGGGAGGTTTTCCTCTTTGGCCTGAGCCTCAGTTTGGACACTCTCTCTCTCTCTCTCCCGAACAGTATATATGCCTCGGTAAGCATAAGCCAAGCCCCAGATAAGCTGTTCCACCTCAGATCTTTCTGAGCCACAACACCCATTACTCAGATACAGGCCTAGCTCCTCAGGATCCTGCAAGTGTTCAGGAGTAAAATCCCATGGCACCGGGGGACCCCATGCTTCTAATTTCTTTCCTAAAACTCTCCACTTTCCCTGCCATTCAGCATTCTCTGTTTCTGGGAAAAGCTTCCTCCACATGGTGTAAAGTGCCATTATAAGGGATACATTCAGGAGGACCGATATCCCAATCGTTAACATAGTCCCTAAGCTGTAATCTTGAAAATTCATAAGGAACTGAGAGGAGAACCTGGACACCCATTCAAATGTTGTTTGGTTTGTTAACACGGTATTGTTTGTTACATTAGCCGGGGTGCCCAGGTATTTGGCAGGTGCCTCCATCACTGCTTTTAGTTTGTCATATAGGGACCAGGCTCCATAGATCAGACTGGCAAGCTTAACCAAGTTCCAGTACGTTTTGAGCATTAAAAGGGAAAAAGCAATGAAATACAATCCCTGTAAGGGCAGTTTTAACAGAAACAGTAAAAACATTTTTTTTTTCTTTTACTCAAACAAGCTGGCAGCACCCGAAAAGTTTACAAATATTCCAGGAGAACTGGCAGTACGCCTGGACTTCAAGGTCGTGTTTTGCCGTACAGGACCTGCAGTACAGATAAGCTTCCGAACAAAAGACAGAGATTCACTCTAAAAATATGTCTCTGCCCGGCTAAGGTAGCTAGTCGTGCCCCACGTTGGGCGCCAAAATTGTCACCGGTTTGCGGGACAGTTCGACCCGGTACCGTGACAATTGAGGCAGGGGACCCACGGGCCCACACCCCGGGGAAGGGGAAGGGGAAAGGGAAAAAGGAGAAGGGAGATGGGCCCAGGAACAAAACAGTGGCAACGATCTGAGGAGGAAAGCTAATTTACTAAATAAGATATCAGAAAGGAAAATAACACAATATAATATAATATAATTGGAATTGAGGCAAATGAATCAAATAAAATGAGCAAGAGAGAGAGTGTCCGATAAACCGAAGGCCTTACGCTAACGCTGAAGGCGGACGGCTGCAACAAACACCCACTGCCGAGCTCGGTCCCGAAGGGAAGAGAGAGTCCCGTGACTGCAGACAGTTTTTATCTTTCCCTCTGAGCGTAAACACGTAAGAACGCAAAGCATCGCAAAGTCCTCTGGGGAATGGAGTTCTTCTTCTCTTCTGAGACAGGCATACCTGGAACTATCGATGGTCCACGGAGCTGGAACATTAACTCTTTAACTCTAAATGCACTACATGATGTTATGATGTGGAATACCAGTACCAAAAATCATAAAACCATGACAAAGAGGGATGGAGGAAAGCTTTCTGGTGTGAGTTGGGTTTTTTTGCTTCTCATTTTTCCACTTGTCTGACCAACGTCAATTCTGCTTCTGTATGCTATTAAAGAAAAAGCTACTCATAATAATGAAAGGTAGTTTTCATTTAAAATACATGTAATTTTTTAAAAATGTATCATGATTATGCCTTTTAGGTAATTTCTTTTTCATATATATATCACACTGGTGAATAGTGGATTCCAGGGAAATCTTCTGCCTCGGTTCATTTCCAGACTTTGTTCTCTCAGCCATACCTTGTACAGCGATCACAATATTTCGTCCATCGCCAAATGAGTACTAACTGTGGCTTTTTTAGATTCCAGAATTTGACAACTTATACTTGGACATGAATGGCATTATACATCAGTGTTCACATCCAAATGATGATGATGTTCACTTCAGAATCTCAGAAGATAAGATATTTGCTGACATTTTTCACTATTTGGAAGTACTGTTTCGCATTATAAAGCCAAGGAAGGTTTTCTTCATGGCAGTTGATGGTGTAGCCCCAAGAGCAAAAATGAATCAGCAACGTGGCAGACGGTTTAGGTGAGAATATTTGCTCCTGCTTTGTCTTCAGGATATTAATTATTTCTTAAAAATACTTACTTAAATATACATCATGAAAAATAAAATGCATTGTTAAGTAGGCATGCCTTCAGCAGTGGCTTTAATTTTTAGGTAGAGGAAGGTAGCTGCTACTAAGATGTTAATGGTTAAAATTAGCATTCCAAGAAAGTAGAGTATGCTCATTATTCAGCTGTTTCTCTGCACATGTGAAGCTTGCTTGGAGAAGGATTGGGACTAGCTTGATAAGAAATTTCCAGTGAAATAAGTGCTGTACAGCTCTTAGAGGATATTTCCTATGGCTTAGGAAATACGTAAGATTCTTTGCTATGTCTCTTGATAGGCCTTATTAGTAACTATAATGGGATCTTCTTTAACAATTAGAGAGGAGAATAAGTTTGGGAACTAATGAAACTCTCGTTTCTATTGATACTAGTTAGCAAACTAACTCAAATATATACCTGCAGGTAGCTTTTACAGTAATAGCAAGTTTATATTCCATGATTTGGGAAACTTTAAAGTTGTTTGGAGACTGCCATGAGGGAGGCCACTATTGTATTCCAGACTTGCTGCTTTGCTCAGCTGCCAATTAGATGCTCATGATTATTATGAGATAGCATTTTCAAACATTTAAATCCCAATAGTTCTTATTTGTCTCAGTGTTAATTTGTTTTTCTTATGATGACTACTCAGTTATTTTCTTGGTAACTGAAATACTATCTGAATAATGATAGATTATTATAACTACTGGGGACAAAGGTATTTTTAAGTGATTCTTTTATCAGATTAAAGTTCAAACTCTGCACAGGAGTTAAATTTCTCTCAGTTTTTCTTTTTAAACGCTCTTTTAAAAATCAACTTTATGTATTTTGTCACAAAAATGTTACAGTAAGATAATTCCTTCTGTATCTCTTCTTTCCATCCCCATTTTGTTTTAGATCAGCAAAAGAGGCAGAGGACAAAATAAAAAAGGCATTGGAAAAGGGAGAAATTCTCCCTACAGAAGCCAGATTTGACTCCAATTGTATTACACCAGGTAAGATAATTTGTTAATTATTTTAATTGGTTAGATTTATGGTTTTTTAATATGTATTTTGGAACTGTTTTCCTATCTATAGGCAGGGATTTTTTGTTTGTTTATGTGTTTGTTTTTAATTAGGGGAAGTTTGAGCAACTTGTAATATTTTTGGGTTACTGTCTCATGAAAACTTTTTTGAGGTGCTATGAGAAAAATGAAAGTTACTGAAAAACATTTCTACTCTTGTTCTGTTGCAGAATATTCTTTTTTTTATTCTTCTCATTAATACTTTCTGTATGTAAATGTGGTTTTCATTGACTAATGAAAAGCTTTGTATTTAACTTGGGTTTCTGTTTTCAGGAACAGAATTCATGGCCAGATTGCATGAGCATCTTAAATATTTCGTCAATATGAAAATTTCCACAGACAAATCCTGGCAGGGAATAACAGTCTACTTATCAGGCCATGAGGTTATTGCTTTTTATTAAACTTTTATTTATATATATACATATTTAAATAAATATTGGACATGAATGTAATTAATTCAAATATACATATAAATAACTTTTTTCTTGCAGACACCAGGAGAAGGAGAGCATAAAATTATGGAATTCATCAGAGCAGAAAAAGCAAAGCCTCATCATGATCCAAACACGAGACACTGTCTCTATGGCTTAGATGCTGACCTGGTATGTGCAATTAAAACAACTGAGGATTTCAAAATCTGTGATCCTTTGTCTTCTTAGTGTGCAGTGTTCTAAAATGCTATTCAACAAGTATGTTATTTTGTATTCCTGCAGAATTTTGCATTTGCAATGAAACAGAACAGCAAAATTTCTTTATATTGCTCAAATCTTGTGTAAAAGTTTAAAAAAATAAAGTAAGACTTTTTGATGTCTCTTTGAAATAGATTATGCTGGGATTAACAACTCATGAGGCACACTTTGCGCTCTTAAGAGAAGAAGTCAGATTTGGTGGTAAAAAATCTCAAAGGTGAACTGTTTTTAACTTTACTCTTAATTTGTATGTAATGAAATTAAATCCAAAAGATGGTGCGTAACTGCAGCAGTTCTCTATTGATTGCATATTAAATTAATGAAGTCTTAGTTATTTTATTAGATTATATGTGAATTTAGAGAAATCCAGTTGTTAAGTTGTGGTTAAATTTGCTTCCATAACGTTGTTGGGGCAGCTGATTAAAAAATCCTTAGGCCTTTGGTGTGTTGTGTGTTTTGCTTCATATTCTGAACTCTGTAACTTGGGCTGTATGACATTATTGCCATAGTTCTTAGAAGTACTTTTAGAAGATTCCATATCTCTTAGGTTTTGTGAGGTAAATGGCTGGAATAATTGCTGAAGTGAACTCATTTAAAGTAGCTGATTGTTTGTCTTTATTCTGGATTTTGCCATTTGAACTAACTTGTGTGTTATAATTTAGAACCAGGTGTTTTGTTTGAGATTTGTGTATGGATATGGACTTATTCTGAGTATTAAAAATATAATTTTTGGAATTGTTACTGTGGATGGGTTTCTTCTGTGACGGATCTTAAGAATGTATTTGATGTGTGAAGTGGAAGGTGGGAAAGCCAGTAATGTTCTTTGTTGCAAAAAGGTTTTTAAGTAACATGCATTTAAGTCATACAGTTGCATCATTTTTGCTAATGCATAGATCTAAACATATGTAGTTTTATTAGCAGTGTCAGTATGATAAATGTCAGAAATAAGCATTTGCTTCATAATCTCTTATGGTCTCTTCACTAATACTGATCAAGTCTGCCTCATTCTACTGATGGTGTTGGCATGTAGCATTTTAAAAGACCTAATTAAATTCTAATTAAAGAAAAATGCTCTCTATTCATGTTTTTTAATAAGAGAATATAAAGGATGACGACCTTTTGATGGACTAGTTAAATAAAATATGGAATGAAAAGGCAGGATTTCCCAGGTGGCATTTTTTTCCTCAGGTTTTTCCTCTAAATTTAGCCTTTCTGCAATGTTTTGGTGATGTTCATTATGGAAATTCACTTCTGGAAGATACGGGAATTGCCTCCTGTTGATACTGTCAATTTCCTTGAGTATTTATGGTTGGAAATTTGGAAATATTAAAAATAGATACAAATTGATATCTAACAGCAGTTTCTTGAGAGGAATTCTTTGCTTTACAACGAAGTGATGTATATGAGAGGTGCAATAGTCTTAGAGCGTTGACTTGGATCTGCCAGAATTCTTGGATACCAGTTTGAAAATTACATTTAAAAAGCAACAGAATTGGGTCTGAAATTCTCTCCAGACAAGTGTAGCTCAGAGTTTGTCATAGTGCTCTTCAGATACTAATTTTGGCCTAACTTTGGTTTAATCTAGTTTTCATGAAGAAGAAAATAAGGCAGTTGACTAATATGTGCCATAGAAAAAAAGACAAGTCCACCTGTTATCTGTGTGTTATTTGTTAAAACTGATAGTGCAATTGGAGCATATTTTCAAGTTGAGTATATTCTTTCATTAAAGTAGTACTTTAAACTGACTACATACATAGCCCAGCCAGTTTAGGCATGATTCTGTATTCTGTATATGCTCAGAATTGTACTATAATGCAGTGCCTTCAAAAGGTGTCAGATTGTCAGATTGTCCCTTTCTTTGGTGAGTGACTTGATAATGAAAAACAAACTTAATGCAAGATGGAACTCCAAAAGGCTGCACAGCTTTCTGTAAGCCAGTCATTTTCCATATGGTGCCATTGTATATGCTAAGAAAGTTCTGCAGCAAAATTTTGTAGTCAGTCAGTTCATCTTAAAATAGATGAAAACAGATGTTTACATAGTTTCTCTTGGGAAGATGTGGTCTTCACTTTACTTGTCTTTAGGCAACCTTGAATTTATTAAATTTTCATGTTGAAAGTGTGCTTATAAATAACTGACAATGTTTTGAATTATTTACAGAGCATGTGCACCAGAGGAAACCACGTTTCATTTACTGCACTTGTCACTGATGAGAGAGTACATTGATTATGAATTTTCACCAGTAAAAGTAAGTTCTAATGGAGCTGTTACTGGGAGGAGGCTATAAAGTATTTATTTGAAAACTTCATAATAAAAACGTTGCTCTTTTTAGGACAGGATTTCCTTTGACTACGATATTGAAAAGATAATAGATGATTGGATCTTAATGGGTTTCCTTGTGGGCAATGATTTTATCCCTCATCTACCTCATTTACACATTAATCATGATGCACTGCCACTACTTTATAGAACATACATGGCTATCTTGCCAGAACTGGGAGGTAAGAAGTTGATTTTTGGAGGGGTTTGGTTGATTGATTGTTTTTTAAAGACTGAACAGAGGGAGAGCTGTGGAGCAGGCTAAGAGTAAAAAGTAAGATTAAACCAGGTAACTTCTAGATTAATAGTAGTAACAACATAGGCAATAAGCTGAAGTGTGATTATGCTCTTGGGTTTGTCTATAGAGGGTCCTTATATAGGAGTGCAGCATCTGGCATGTAGACAGTATTGTTCATATGTTTAAACTTGATAAAGAGTTTGGAAGGAATATCCTAGAAAGTAGAAACTTTAACACTCCTGCACTGATATGAAGTGCTGCTCTGAAAGTAATGCCTCTTATTTTATTATGTTGGTCCCTGTTGTCGGAAGTGAATGCTGGTGGTATGATAGTGGAGGTTGAACCTTCCTACCAATATTCTGTTACATTAATTGAACCCACTGACATACATCAATGCTTGCTGAATGTTAATGAAGGCCCAGCAGTGGGTGTGAGCACAGTGAGGTGGTGGGGTGGTGTGTTTCAGCAGTGACAACACTGGGTCACTTCTGCTGGTGTGGATTGTAATGAGTATAGCATGCAGACACTTGTTCAGTGGTGGCGAAAATGCACAGCTAGTGGTGATAACTGTGCTAAAAACTAGTGTTTTCTAGCTGGGAATTAGCTCTATTGACTATTGTTATTGTGCTCTTTGTATCTGTTGTAGTTGCCACAGAAATAAGTAGGAGATATTACACTTGGAGTATCCTACATAGTTATTGACTTTCTTTTTTGTCAGTGTTAGAATGTTCAGCATTATTACCATTGGTTTAGACAGCCAAAAAGATTGTTTCGTTATCTGTAAGGCATTTAAGATAGAATTTTCAAATTGTTAATTTACAAAACATACTTCATTTTCCCAATAGGTTACATAAATGAAAATGGGCATCTGAATTTAAAGCGCTTTGAGAAATATCTCACGAGATTGTCAGATGTAAGTATTCATAATTCTGCTTCATGGAATGATATTGTCTGTTACATACAAGCTCAATATGCTGCCCTAAAGTGCATCATATAGTTTTAATGAATTGCTGAGTACCTGTACTAGTAGTACCATTAACTTTTTGATATGGGATCCAGTCAGTTGCTGTCTGATCTTACTATAACTTAGAAGGGAGAAAGCTTGAACAATTTGATGTTTTAGCCCTTAAAGCCAAATGAGGATTCACCAGTGGAATCACAATCCTCAGTTATTGATGAATGAGTGACAGTATTGAGCAAAGTGTGCTGCAGACAGTAATATTCATTCCTCCTTTGCTGGTCAGAACTTTCTGATTTTTATAAGGTAAGGTTTATCTGAAGATCTTAGAGAATGAAATTTTTGGCGCTTTTTAAATGAATATCATTGATAAAGAGCAGTGAAGTATTACTATCTCTGAGGCAGGCATCAGTGTTCTTTATGAACTGAATGGCATTCAGAAGGCAGTCCTATTAAGTGCTACTGTATTAATCCATCCTAGTATGAGAAAAGGTATAGGGCCTTTAGAAATGGAAATATCCCAGCCTTTTGAAGAACTCTGAAGGAGGAAGTTTGTCTGTTGTTCCTGCTTCAGCCCCATATATTCAGATATATTCAGGTGGATATTCAGGTGGAACTGTTACAGGGTTGGGTGTGTATGAGACTGTATTATTAAGACCCCACATACCTCTACTACTTGTGGAGCTATTTGGTAAGTTTTTCAAATTATTTAGTTATTTTATTCTTCTTGAAGCATATTGCTAGAAAAGGATATATGGCTTGGGTTCTTGTTACATACTGTCAAGAAGAAAGATTTTTGCTGTTAATCTGTTAGCTTGGTTATAGATCTATGTATGCTTCTGTATGAATGGCTCAGATATAATTTAATTTATCTACTAAAAGGACATTGTTAATTTAGCAGTCTATGTTATTCATCCTTTAAATATTTCCTAACTTTTCTCCTTCTGCACAGTTTGATCGTGAACACTTCAGTGAAGTCTTTGTAGACCTAAAATGGTTTGAAAGTAAAGTAGGCAATAAATTCCTCAATGAGGCAGCTGGTATTGCAGCAGAGGAAGCCAGAAACAATAAACAGAAGAAACGCAAGGTTAGTGTTTTACACGCACTGTTTTGGAAATAGGTGTTGTTTTTTTTTGCAAATGAATAGTTTGGCAGCTATGGTAATTTAAATCTTAGATACGTTAAATAGTATAAACCTCTGTTTTGGGCTTTTTTGACTATCCTTCAATATAGGACTTTAGCTGAGCGTAGCAGTAGCAGCAGGAAATTCTTTCGAGTTTAGACTGTCACAGTGTATCATTATTCTTTTTTCAGTGCAGTGATTTATAAGAGCAAGATGTTAACTGTTCCTTTATTAAGAAATACTTTATTTCTGGTTGGTTTTTTACTTGCTACAGAAGTTTGGAGCAGTTGTATAGTACTAGCTAGTCATTTTAATTGATCCTTTGAATGGCGTTGATAGTTAGGAGCATGCATATCTCAAATATTGGGAAATAGAGCCACCTTAATGAGTCTTCTTATTGAATGCTTTTCAGAGTGCTGTACATACAAAAGAGTGTGTACTGTGAGAATAAAATGGATATTTGGCATCTGTGCTCATTTGAATTGTGTTAAGATTTGCTGATGAAAATTTTGGTTGCATGCTTGTGCAAGTATGTTTTAGAAATACTTGTTTTTTGGAAAACAGACATTCAGATATGTATTTTTTGAAGGTACTTCAGATTTTATTTGAAACTACTCTGTCTAATGCATATGGATAAAATTAAATTATCCAGTAATTAGAAAGGAAATGTAGTGTTTCTGTACATATTACATGTGTATTAATGCATATTAATTTTAGCATTTTGAGTTGCAGATTTTATGGTTATGAATGAGGAATGTGCATATTATCCTGTATTTTTACAGCATGTCAAATATTACTTTAATAGGCTCAGGAAAATTCTCTCTGTTTGGCTGCTTTAGAAAAAAATGAAGTTGTCACCTCTAAAAGTAAGTGCAAGCTATTTTTTTCACTTTGCAACAACAACAAAAACTGGTTAATTTGTGTATAGATTTGGAAGACCTGAAAAAAATTCACATCAGAAATGGAAGTGCACATCTCTGGCTTGTGGTGAGAGAAACTGGGACGAAAGCTTTTGAAATGCCTCATGCGTGATTGGTGTTTCTGTGATAAATAGAAGTATGAATGAGGAAGTCTTCAGTAACATTATGTTTTTGCTAACAGTGTGCCTGGATATTTTGTTATACATATTGGGCCAAGTGGACAGATTTGCTGGTTTAGTCGTTATTTTAGTTCTGAATTTTTTTTTGTTATATTAGTTATGTTTTTAAACTAATTCCACTTATTCAAAATAAACATCTTTTGGTAATGTTTTGAAATTACTGTAAAAAAGTATAAATATTACTTGGTGATGGAAGATAATGTTGCTGGTGAAAATTTAAAATTTTAATTATTTTTTTCTTTAATTATTTTCTAGTGATGTATTTTTACTTCTCATAACTGGGATACAAAATTGGTTGCCTATCTTTTAAAGAAAAAAAGTACCTATTTTATTTCAGGTGTAAATTTTTACTGTTTTGTGTTTCTTTTGGTGTAAGGAAGGAACAAGTACGTGTTACTGTGAATTGACGAATAAAATTCTATCAGCAAAACTGAATTTCTTAACCTGTTTCTAGTAGAGAGGTTATGGAATGTTAATCCATATGTTCCTCGTGGCTTCTTTTTCAGCTGCATTGGAAGATGAACCAGAAGATGATGATCTGTTTGAAACAGAGTTTAGGCAATACAAGAGAACTTATTACATGACTAAAATGGGTATAGAAGTAGTTTCTGAGTAAGTGTATGCTTTTTCTTTTTGTTTCTTGGGTGTTCATTTATTTAATTTTTTAATGCCCAAGATGGGGTTTTTTGCTTGCTTTTAATACAAGACAGAATATTAATCCATATTGAAAGCAGAAAATAGATGGCAGCATCTAGCAGGGGTGATGCTTCTGGCTATTGCTGGAAGAGCTAACTTTCACATTTTCTGTATTAAATATTCAAATGCTGGAGAATAAAAACCCATTAGTATTAAATGGATTTAGAAATTCTGTCTTCACTGTTACGTAGAAGGGGCTATGTACTTTTTCTATACTAGTAAAAATAAGAAAAAAATCTTTTTTTTTTTCTTTTAAGTGATTTCTTGGCTGATCAAGCTGAATGTTATGTCCAGGCAATACAGTGGATTTTGCATTATTATTACCATGGAGTTCAGTCTTGGAGTTGGTAAGAAAATTGTCAAATGAGAAACCATTTAAAGGTGGAACAACCTTTCATCATATATGCTGGAACCATTTAATAGGGTTCTGTGTATTTCTCATCTAAGAATGTTGCTGTACTGTAATTAACTGGAGTAATGTGGGATCTCTTTTTTTCCTGCAGGTATTATCCTTATCATTATGCACCTTATCTGTCAGATATTCGCAACATTGGTGAACTCAAAATCCAGTTTGAACTGGGAAAACCTTTCATGCCATTTGAGCAGCTTCTTGCTGTACTACCAGCAGCTAGCAAAGATCTGTTACCTAGATGTTACCAGGTATTTAGAATTAAGTTGCATTTATCTATTCATTTATCTGTTCAGCCTTGAGTTCATTTAATGCCGCATTTCCTCTGTCTCTTCCTAGAACTAGTGTTAAATTGTCTCTTCCATTTGTTTGATTCTTCTTTTGTATTTTCCTAGCATTTGATGGTTAGTCAAGATTCTCCTATTATAGAATATTATCCACTGGACTTTAAAACTGACCTGAATGGAAAACAGCAAGAATGGGAAGCTGTGGTATTAATCCCATTTATTGATGAGGTAAATTCTTCTGAGAGCTTTGTAATGAATTAATCTGTAGATTAACAGTGACGCTTAGGAGAAGTACAATTAAATGGAAGTTTAATTTCTGCTAAGACCTTGGATAAGTAGTCTGCTTCCTAGAGTTGAAAGCTAGATTAAGTTACAAGTGGTGAATGTCCTGTGTAGGAACATGTGGGCTTTATTGTTACTTGGTCTTGTTTTTTGATGACGTATTGAGATCCTAAGTTTCAGAGATTTTGAGAAATATTTCTATTGCTAAATATATATACAAAAGTTTAGAGTGTGTGTAAGATAAAAGGAAGACACACAGAGGCAAAAAATACTGTTTTGTTTCAGAAAATTTCTTAACCTGAGCATCAGCAATGGGCAGTACTTAACTGACTTTAAGTTGAGCAGTAGATTGTTAAAAGGACAGCAGTAAAATAATACTGCTCATCTGCATGTGGGGTATATATGTTGTTATTACACCTGAATTCTTATTGTATATGTTATCGGACTAAATTTGAGTACATTAAAGTAAGTGGATGAAAATAAAAGTGCAGATGAGCTGTTTATTCAAGTGCTGGTGTGTGCCTTTCAATTTTTGTAGTTCTGTGTGTGCCTTGCATTTTCATAGTGTACAGTGAAAAGCTGACAGAACTTGGTCACTTCACAGAAGTCAGCTTGTTACTTGTAGGGTTTGAACCTTTTCCAATAGTACTTTGCAGAATGTTTCCTCTACAGTCTTCCTAGTATTTATGCTAAATGTAGAAAGTAAACTATGGCTAGCATTTCAAAAATATGTTTGTTTGCAGAAAATGAAATGTTTGTTCTTCAGTGTTTTGCTGTAATTGTCCTATTTTCATTCTGGACTTGGATCGTGATGAAAGGAAGGCTGCTTTTAGCCAGTGAACACATTAACAAGAAAAATGCAGATATCCACTATCCATGTACACATGTCTGTGCTAATCTCTATTGCTGGTTTCACATATCTAAATTTTTCTTAAATTTAGAAACGACTGCTGGAAGCCATGGAATCGTGTAATAAGTGCCTAAGAGAAGAGGAGAAACGGAGAAATGTTCATAGTGCTTGCTTAATGTATTGGTATGACAAAAGCGAAGAGTTCCAGTATGTGTCACCGTGGCCAGAGAAATTTCCTGCAATAGAAAGATGTCATACCAGGTAATGTGGGTGTAACTTTTTTGGAGTTGTTAGAAAATAGTAGTTGGCATTTTAGCCAAAAGTTATTCCAGTCTATGTATCTCCATAAATATGTAAATTCTTGATTGGATATTACTTGTTGTGGACAAAATGGTAATTTATTCAAGCGTTGTTTGTCAAAACAAATGGACCAGTACTGAGTCATTAAGAGTGCTCTCTGGAGATTTACTAATTTTTTTACAGTATGGAAGAGGTAAAACTGGTATAAATATCAGATAGAGCTGATTTGTCAACATGATAATTTCAGACCATTTGTAAACCATGGTAAGCATTTAAATTCAGTGCAGAGAATTTAATAGAAGTGTTTTTTCCATTTTTACAATCATTGCAAGCAGTTCATTTAATGTGTGCTGAGCTTTCAGGATTAAGTGGAAATATAACCTTAATAGTAGTGAAATTTAAGGTAAATTAATGGAGGAATGCCTGTTGTGAGTTTACAATCAGTGGAAACTGAGTATTAGTGAAGGTGAATTATACTTTTATATTTATTTATCTACTTTTTATACTTCTATATTTATTTGCAGAAATGATATGTGTTTCATACTCACTTGTCTAGATTTCAAGTAGCTTGAATTACTTGTCATCTTACAGGAAACTCAAAGATTTTGTTGAGTAGTGTTCCTACAGGGGTTGAAAGAGTGATGGGAGGTTACAGAGTCAGAGGTCAGCCTGTATAAGCAAATGTTGTGCAACTTGTTTTTTAGGTATAAAACAATACCTTTGGATGCTTGGCGTGTAGAAATCACCCACAACAAAATAACTAAAATCAACAAGAGTGCATTATATTTTTGTGGATTTCCTACCTTAAAGCACATTAAACACAAGGTAAGTTAGTTTATTCTTTTTATGTTTTCTATTCCTTTTTGTAGATTATAACATAAGATTTCAATTAAGTTTTATGCACTGTTTTGTTCTTGTCCAGTTCTATCTTAAAAAATGTGGCGTACAAGTGTTTCAGCAAAGCAGCCATGGAGAAAACATGATGTTAGAAATCCTAACTGATGAGAACTCAAAAGATGAAGTAAGTATTCTCCTTTAAAAGAAACTAGCAAAAAACACTCCCCTTTCTGCCCCCTCTCCCCTCCTCCGCCAGAGAAGCCAACCATGACAAATTATCAACCAAAAAAACTTGTCAAAGAGAGAGTGAGCTTTTAAATAGTCAATTTTTGACATTTTGGTTATTTAAATCTTCTTAGTAGTGTGTTAACAAAGAAAAACATTTAAAGTAATTTTAAAGAAAATCTAAAAACTGCAAAAATCCAGCATGCCCTTATTAAAGTATAAAAGTAACTTCATTTAATTAGTAAGGCTTTGATCTCAAAATGAGCTTTATGTATAAGCATTTTAAATTGGATTAATCAAAGGGAACATGAAATAGAGATAAATGCTCAAGGCCATAGAAGTAATTGCTGAAATAAGAACTCTAGAGTTAATAGCTGCCAGCCCAAAGTTTACTCCATTAGTTGGTAATACTATCAGTATATGTTTTCAAAATAACTTTCAGATCATTGAAAACATGTGCTATATTTGTTCCAACCAAAAGCTGTAATTGGCTATTGGAGTCGATAATAAAAAATGAAGTTCATTAACATAAGTAGCTGAAACTAATGGATAAAGAAATATAGTGTGAGGTTAAAAACACAGATGTTAGGAAACTCCTGGACACAAGTACTTCTGAGAGATACAGGAGCTGAATCTGAAGTATAAAATATTTTACTAAGCTCATATCATCAGTTTCTAAATTATTTAAAAAAAAAAAAAACCCCAAACACGGTTGGAAACTACCAGAAATGAACATCAACCCCATTCCTATAACTAACATATACTAGATACAAATATGCACATTTGAAGTATGATACTCTTCCTAAAATGTAACATGTGATTCTCTTAATAATTTCTGATCAGATTATGTGTGGTATCTATCAAAATATTGTAAGGCAAGATTATTGTTCTGTTCTGCAAGAGAATTGTTCCCTAACTAGAGCCGTTTTTATTGCAAAACAATTTGAAAATGTTTTTAAGAAATCATTTGAATACCCCTTTTTTCAGACAGTGGAAAATGTTGCCAGTTCGGTACTTGGAAAGGTGGTTTTTGTTAACTGGCCGCACCTTGAAGAAGCCAGAGTTGTTGCTGTGTCAGATGGAGAAACTAAGTAAGAGATGTTTCATAGATAATAATTGCCTTCTTTTTTTTTTTTTTTTTCATTCCATACAAGATTATTAGGCTGTAAAACAGTTTTGATTTTGTTTAACAGTAAATAGCCTTTCATAACTCTGGAGTTGTTTGATGGAAGAATCTTTGTATATAATTCTGAGATTTGGTTATCAGTGTAGAAGCCTAACTCATCAGTATTTTACTGGAGGTTTGAAATTTTTTGCAAGCTCATTCTTAAATTTGAGATAGAAAGTACATATGGAAATCCACATTGAGTAATGTAGAAGAGAACGTTTCTATACAATCTTCCTTTCAGCACGTGCACTGGTATTTCTTATGTGTGACTTGCTGTAAATGTGTGGCCTCTTGCATTTTTACCAACTCCTTTTACAACGTTTCCATGTCCTTAGAAATTGATTTCTAACTATTTAAGTTCTGCTCATGCTTGGTTATGCATGGAGTTGCCTTATTTGATTACATTCATATCTGTCATAATTTTCAAGATTTTATTTGGAAGAACCACGTGGAACACAGAAACTCTACATGGGAAATGCAGTGCCCCCGACTAAAGTGACATTTGTTGGAGATAAGGAACAAAGCATGTGGCAGAAAGAAGTTCAGAGTGTTTCAGAGCAGTAAGTAACCTTGAAAGTGAAACTGTAACTTTGCATTTTATAGCTTAACTATGTTCTGATGCCTTAGCATATACTTAAGTAGCAGAGAAGGGGTGCTGTGTGCACAATGAGTGCTAATGAGTCTGCTGGAATAAATAAATAAAAAAAAAAAAGTTTAAAAAGCGTATGTTGAAATTGTAGAATAAATGGAGTTAGTAATTAAGTGTTCAAAATCAGAATTTGTTTCAAAAGGATTTTCAGTAAATGATTATCAGTATTTACTTTCCCAATCAGTTTTCTAATTTTAGTAATTGGCAGTTGTATAAAGTATGTAGAATGGAGTCACATAGTAACAATGTATTATTTCAGTGGTTTAACATTGTTAAATTTGAGTGCTGCTTACGTTTCTAGAGCATGGGTGCTCAACAGGACACATCTGAGTTACAGCAGCTTGCCATTTTATTACCTATGATTTGAATTAACTGTCTTAACTATTCCTAACCCTTTCCAATGTGAAGGTAAAATATGCTCAGCAAACTCAGCTACACTGATGGCTGTGCAGTGGTGGGTAAGGAACTGGTGAAGCTGTTTGTTCTGGATACTTTTTATAAAATGGGAAAACAATCATTAAAATCCCTTTGTTAAGAGTAACTTTTATTTTAAGAAATTAATTACACCATCTTGGTGAAGTTCTGTTTGTCATAATAAAACTAAATGTTCTATTTTGTGTTCAGTTATCAGAGAAGAAAAGGAATAATTATTCATGAGACATCAGTAGTTGTGTATGCTCAGTTACTCACTGGTAATAGATACCAACTAAACCAAAATGGTCAAGTTTATTTGGAGAAGCAGTGGTCAAAACAAGTTCTTCCTTTTGTTTACCAAACTGTTGTCAAGGTAAATATACAACTTCAGTATCTTTTTGCACATAGTTCTTTACACCGTTGAGGTGGGGGAGGAACATACACACCTTTTATTCAAAAGAATTAACAAAAATAGACAAATTAATGTCATGTAGTATGTAAGAAAAAATAATGTACTTGGGCAAGTATTTTGTCACAAAATTTGGAACCTTATTGCAAAGCACATATCTGCCTGAAAAAATGACTTTTATAGCTAATGGTATTTTGTAGGAAATACTGTAGTGATGCACTACAAGGTAGCACAGTTGACTGTGTTGTAACCAGCGTTTATAATACAGCATTAACTTCTTAGCCTTTGATGAATTACTTAGGTTGTGAAAGAAAATGTTTTGAAATAAGCATCTGTCTGTATGAACTTCTTAATGATTCTACTGGAACTGAATGATACATTTAATATTATCGATTTTGTCTTTTTCATGTAGGATATCAAAGCCTTTGACTCTCGGTTCTCGAACATCAAAACTTTGGATGATTTATTTCCACCTGGCAGTACAGCCTTTATGCTGGGATCTCCATACTATGGCTGCATGGGAGAAGTTAGTTCCATGTTTGTTGTTTTTTTTCCCCAAATTTCCTTACTTGAAACCTTAAAATGATCTCAGATGTTGTGTGGCAGTACTGATTGTTTTGCTAGCTGAAATTCCCCAGTACTTCCCAATGGTTATTCAAAATAGAGAGTGGTTCTGCTGTTCCCTGTAGCTGACATAACGAGTGTTAAGTAGCATAACTTGAATGAAGGATTGTTTTCATTTATGAGGAATAACTGTTAATACATGCAGGTCCTTTTTCGGACTGTTTTCAGTCCTGGTTTATTTTCATTTATTGCTGTTTGATCACATCTGTGACAAAGTACTGTTGAAGGTCAGGGAAAGATGATGAATCCTAAAGCATCTCTGTGCATGCTTCAGCAAAACTATTGATAAAATAGACTTCTGGGCCAGAGTCCTGAAACTGCAGTTTTTATGTAACTTTTAATGTGTTGCATTTCTCTGCAAGGTTCAAGATTCACGTGATGTGATACCAGAAGGTAGAATTCGTGTAGTTTTCAGTATTCCATGTGAACCTCAGCTCGATCGTCTAATACAGAATCAGCATGTAAGTCCTTGCCTCCTGGTAAAAGCTTAAATGTCATGTGAAATAAGTTTTACCGTCTTTCAAAAATGTTTCCATATTATTCTTTTGCTTATTTTATGAAAATCCTTATGTTTTTCTTTTGTTTCAAAGAAATACTCTGTGAAGTACAATCCTGCATACATTTTGGCCAGCCGTCTTGGAGTAAGTGGATATCTAGTCTCCAGATTTACAGGGAGTATCTTTATTGGAAGAGGATCAAAGAAAAAGTAAGTTCATATACAAACCTGTTTGCGTATTTTGCCTGTAAGATAGCTTGTAAATTCTAAGGCTATTCCACAGTTCTCTGCTATGTTTTTCATGCTGTTTTTATTTTCAAACCATAGAACTGATATGTGATGTAAAAGTTTGAAGGATATTTGCTGTTAATTAAATTCACTTGCAGTGTTTTTTCCCTCTTATCACAAACGTAGAACATAAAATGGCTTGCATCACTATCTGAATGCTTGTTCAAACATCATGAAGAATCCCAGAATACAGGAAAGCTCCCTATATATAGAAAGTTTGGAATTTATCTTAGTACCTGAGAAAAATATGTTCTGAATATATCTCTTCTGGGTTATAGAAACCAGAAATCTTCAATGATCATGCAGGGCTTCTGTGTCTTTGTGGTTCTTTGAGGTTTTTCTCTCAAAAAGGAGGCGATAATCTCAGTATGTGAAATAAGCTTCCTGGCTTAATGTTATTGCTTTCACAGATAAAGTTATTGTTCTGAGTTCATGATTCCAGGTATTTTCACAACAATGTCTTCTCTGTTTCAGGAAAAATTGGAGGACATTGTGGTGTGTTTTTTTTTGTTTGTTTGTTTTTTTAATTTTTAACACTAAGTGTAAAATCTTATTTAATTAGATCATTAGTCTGAAATATTTTTTCTAGTTGTGCCCCTGTTTAAGTAGAAGTTAAGTCTTCTCAAAGTCTTTTTTTTACGACTGTTCTATGAAAGGGGGCACCAATTTTTGCAACTTTTGCACTATATGCAAAGCCTTATCAAACAACTGAAAAGTGAGGTTTGATTTGATACGAATCATTCTGTGTAGGATAAACAACACTCATTGCTGCAATGAGAATAAAAAGCTTAATTGGGATCTAATTTTATTGTACTTACCATTTCTGCTAGTATAAAGGAAAAAATAATTGTACTTCATTACATTTAAAAGTTGTGCTAATTAAGACAAAAACTGTTCAAAGTATGAAATGGAAGAAATCAGTCTAGTTCTCTGAACTATGGTTTCCAGGATCAACTGAAGATGGTATATGAGCATATTATTGTGAAAGAATGTGTAGTTTTATTCCCTGCTGATGGTTCAGGGACATCCTTCTGCATCATGGTAAATGCTGAATCTATTGAGCAAATAATTAAATACTCCTTTACATTAAGGTTTGGGCATGCATGTGGACAGCTACCATAGTTCTGTAATATTTACAGTTGTTGCAGTGCTGACAAATGAACAATTCAATGAATGTTGCTTTTCTGTGATTTAAGGCTAAGAATCACGTAGTGTGTGTGTGTGCCTATACGTTACTGCAAGTTAGTTAACTTTTTCTTTTTTCCAGTCCTCATGGTGATCACAAAGCAAACGTGGGGCTAAACCTTAAGTTCAATAAGAAAAATGAAGAAGTTCCTGGCTATACTAAGAAAGTTGGAAATGAATGGATGTATTCTTCTGCAGTTGAACAACTACTTGCGGAGTATTTAGAAAGGTAGATACTGGATGTGAACTTGATCTAAACTATCCAACTTCGTAGTAGTTCTAAGATCTGAAGAGTTTGCTTTTCTTGGTTCCTTGATGCTTCTCATCTTCTCCTTCCAGTGATTTCTCCTTCTAAGGAGGAATGTATTTGAGGATAGAGTAATTTTGTCAGCAGCTTGTGTTTAGCAAGTAAACAGAAAATCAAAAAATAATTTGTCTGTAATCCAGAAGGTTTCAATTCCCAGCCTTATTTATTTTGGTTACATTTTTTGGTTTCTCTGTGCTAATATGTAACTAAATCTCCCCTCTTTTTATTCAATGTTTAGGGTCCCTGAGCTGTTCAGTTATATAGCCAAGAACAGCCAGGAAGATATATTCTATGAAGATGACATTTGGCCTGGTGAGGATGAAAATGGGTAAGCCATCTCCTCTTTTTTTTTTTTTTTGCTAATATAAGCATAAAGGATGTCAGTAGTAAAAATCATGGAGGCAGCTAGGTAACTGAAACAGTGCTGTTCCTTAAGCAGCTTAACTGTCTGTGTTTGGTCTGAAAAAATGATCAGAGCACTGCATTTCAGTTGTGGAGTCCAAGTGTTTGTCAGACCCCTATGCCAAGTGTAATAATAAATGAGAACTGTAGTTTTCTGTGGCTACTTCAAAATGCTTGCTTTTAAAGCTGATTTCAGTATGCATAGTTCACAAAATACTGACAGTCACCACAAGATCATTGGAAAATAAGCAGTAATTATTTTAAGTGTTTAAGGTCATTTTTTATTTTTAGATCTGGGTGCAAATTTTAGTATTTATTCAGTCAGCATCATGGAAGACAGGGATCAACCTTTGATCCAGATATGTTATAATAGCATTAAAAAAAGCCCTTTATTGCTAGGTAGTAAGACATATTCATGGACTTTTCCATTGTAAGAATTTCAGATTTGTTCTCCGTTTACATTCAGAGGAATGCCCAGTAGTTTGTTGCAGAACCTTTAATCACAGCTGTTAGTTGTGTTAGTTGTTTAGATGCACATATAATTTATTAAATACTTTTTAATAACTTCCTGGGCTTGTTGTTTGTTTGTTTTTGTTTTGTTGTTGAGGCAAAACTTAAGGTTATAATTTTGAAGCAGTACTGCATTATTCAGTTAGACTTGTTTTTTTAATCTCTTTTGTTAAGTCATAGAGCACTCATAGGTCATTTATGAACGTATACAGGCATTGTGCCTTTATCATAATACTTCAGTGTTAACATCAGGGAACCTCATAAAATGCTTAATATATACATGTATACTTGAAAGGTTTAAATTCATTTCCTCCTTAATTTAGAGCTGAAAAAGTTCAAGAAATTGTTGCCTGGTTGAAGGCACATCCTGTCTCTGCTTTATCTCGCTCATCTTGTGACTTGCAAATTTTGGATGCAGCTATCGCTGAGAAAATCGAAGAAGAAATAGAGAAATGCAAGGTATGCAGCTCAGTACCATTGTGAACAGCAGAGAACCAAAAAGCAATTACTCATTATTTTCCAAGGTCTTGAATTAGAATAAACAACTGTAAGATTACTTGTCATTCCAGAGAAAAAGAATACAAAACATAATACAAGATATGAATTTGCAATGCAACTTGTCACAGGAATTCAGAAGAGCTTGTTCTTGGTCTTCCTAATTGTCTCACTCTTTTTGAGGCGATTCAGCAGCATTAGGCCATACTCTGAACTCTGCTTCTTGGTGACTTCAGAAAGTAAAAGGCATCGGTATATATTCTGAACTACTAAAGTGCTATTTCCAAGTACACTAATAGCTCTTTTTCCCTTGCTTTTCTCTTTCGTGAAAACTCGTTTAGTGAGGAAAATTAGGAAGCTATTTGCTCAGGACCATAGATCAAAAAAGATGCCAATGGAGTTACTAAAGCCAAAGGTAAAAGCAAAGATACGTGAAATAACAGGCTGATTTCTTTGGAGTTACTTGGGGGGACGCAGGTTGGTGTGAGTTCTGGCATTAGACTATGCATAAGTTCATAAGTTCATAAGGTTGGAAAGGACCTATAAGATCATCTAGTCCAACCATCCTCCTATCACTATCTCTACCCAACTACTAAATTAAGTCCTTTAGCACCTCATCTAAACGCTTCTTGAACAGCGCTAGGGATGGTGCCTCAACCACCTCCCTAGGCAGGCCATTCCAGTGCCTGACCACTCTTTCAGAAAAGAAATGCTTCCTCAGGTCTAATCTAAATCTTCCCCGGCGCAACTTGTGGCCATTCCCTCTCGTCCTGTCATTACTTATCAGGGAGAAGAGACCTACCCCCTCCTCACCACAACCCCCCTTCAGGAAGTGGTAGAGTGCAATAAGGTCTCCTCTGAGCCTCCTCTTCTCCAGACTGAACAATCCCAGCTCCCTCAGCCGCTCCTCATAAGACTTGTGCTCCAGGCCCCTCACCAGTTTTGTTGCCCTTCTCTGAACACGCTCCAGGGCCTCAATGTCCTTCTTGTAGTGAGGGGCCCAAAACTGAACACAGTACTCGAGGTGCGGCCGTACCAGAGCTGAGTACAGGGGGATGATCACCTCCCTGCTCCTGCTGGCTACACTATTTCTAATACAGGCCAGGATGCTGTTGTCCTTCTTGGCCACCTGGGCACACTGCCGGCTCATGTTGAGCCGAGCATCAACCAACACCCCCAGGTCCTTTTCCTCTTTACATTCTTCAAGCCATTCTGCCCCAAGCCTATAGCATTGCATGGGGTTATTGTGGCCAAAGTGCAGGACCCGACACTTGGTCTTATTGAACCTCATCCCATTGAGCTCAGCCCAGCTGTTCAGCCTATCCAAATCCCTCTGAAGGGCCTCCCTACCCTCAGGCAGTTTGACACATCCTCCCAGCTTCGTGTCATCTGCAAACTTACTGAGCATACACTCAATTCCCTCGTCTAGGTCATCAATAAAGATATTAAACAAGATGGGCCCCAAAACTGACCCTTGGGGGACACCACTCGTTACAGGACGCCAGCTGGACTTAACTCCATTAACCACTACCCTCTGGGCACGGCCCTCCAGCCAGTTCTCCACCCAGAGAAGAGTGAACCTGTCCACACCACGGGCTGCCAGTTTCCTTAGGAGAATACTGTGGGAGACCGTGTCAAAGGCCTTGCTGAAGTCCAGGTAGACTACATCAACAGCCTTTCCCTCATCTACCTGTCTGGTCACCCAGTCATAGAAGGAGATGAGGTTGGACAAGCACGACCTGCCCCTGGTGAACCCGTGCTGGCTGGGTCTGATCCCTTTATTGCCATGCACGTGTCGTGTGATCTCCCTCAATATCATCTGTTCCATAACTTTCCCTGATACCGAGGTCAGGCTGACAGGCCTGTAGTTCCCCGGGTCTTCCTTACGGCCTTTCTTGAAGATGGGAGTCACATCGGCAAGCCTCCAATCTTGTGGGACCTCTCCAGATAACCAGGAATGCTGATAGATGGCAGAAAGTGGCTCGGCAATCACCTCTGCTAGCTCCCTCAGCACCCTTGGGTGGATCCCATCTGGCCCCATGGACTTGTGGCAGTTCAGATGGAGGAGAAGATCTCTGACTGTCTCTGCTTGAATCACAGGGGGTGCATTATGCACCCCGTCCCGGACTTCCAGGTCAGGGCAAGTACCATGTGGATAACTGTCCTGTCTATTAAAGACAGATGTGAAGAAGGCATTGAGAACCTCAGCCTTTTCCTTATCATCTGTGGTTATATTGCCTGCCTCGTTGAGTAAAGGAGGGAAATTTTCCTTAGTTTTTCTCCTGCTGTTAATATATTTGTAAAAGGGTTTCCTGTTCTCCTTTACAGCAGTAGCCAGCCTAATTTCAAGCTGGGCTTTAGCATTTCTAATTTTCTGCCTGCAGATCTTGGCCAGTTCTCTGTAGTCACCCCAAGTAGCCTGACCCATCTTCCAGAGGACATAGACTCTCTTTTTCTCTCGGAGTCTCAACAAAAGATCCCGGTTCATCCACACTGGTCTTTTGCTCCTCCGGCTTGACTTACAGGACTCCGGGACTGCCTGCTCCTGTGCCTTTAAGATTTCCATCTTGAGGAGCATCCAGGCTTCCTGGACCCCTTTACCCTTCAGGAGCAAGTCCCAAGGGACCCTTGCAACAAGCGTCCTGAACAGGTCAAAGTCTGCCCTCTGGAAGTCCAAGGTAATAGTTTTGCTAGTCATCCTCTTGACATCACCCAGAATAGCAAACTCCACCATTTCATGGTCACTCCGGCCAAGACAATCTCCAACCTTCACATCCCCTACTAGTCCTTCCCTGTTAGTGAAAAGTAGGTCAAGCAAGGCATCTCCCCTGGTAGGCTCTTGCACCAGCTGAGTCAGGAAGCAATCATCCACACATTCTAGAAATCTCAAGGACTGCTTCCTCTGCGCAGTATTGTATTTCCAGCATATATCAGGGAAGTTGAAGTCCCCCATGAGAACGAGTGCTGGCCATCGTGCAACATTTACGAGTTGTTTATAGAACATCTCATCTATTTCTTCATCCTGACTAGGTGGTCTATAACAGACCCCCACCACGATGTCACTCCTAAAGACTATCCCCCTGATCCTTATCCATAGACACTCTACTTTGTCATTTCCAACCACTAGTTCTTCAACATCAAAACACTCTTTGATATAGAGAGCTATGCCACCACCCTTTCTTCCCTGTCTATCCCTTCTGAAGAGCTTGTAGCCATCAATCCCAGTATTCCAGTCATGGGAGAGGTCCCACCATGTTTCTGTAATAGCTACAAGGTCATAGTTAGCCTGCCTCACAATGGCTTCAAGCTCTTCTTGTTTATTGCCCATGCTGCGTGCATTGGTATAGATGCACTTCAGCTGAGATATCTGCCTCACCCCTTTTTCCAGCACAGCCTCCTTAGGCTCTTTACTGGAGAGCCCTGTTTTATCCCCTTCCCCCGTCACAGCTACTTTAAAGCTCTCTCAATGAGTCCAGCTAGCTCCTGTGCTAGGATTCGTTTCCCCCTTTGGGATAGGTGCGTCCCATCAACAGATAACAGGCCAGGAGCCGAGTAAACTGTCCCATGGTCAAAAAACCCAAAGTGTCTATCTCTACACCAACCTCTCAGCCAGTTATTCATCACTTGTGTTTTCCTAGCCCATTCTGTGTCCTTCACCACCCCAGAAGGTATGGAAGCAAACACCACTTGTGCTCCCACCCCTTGAACTAATCGCCCTAATCCCCTAAAATCTCTTTTCATAGTTCGCAGACTTCTCTGAGATATTTCATTGCAGTCTGCCTGAACTACTAGTAATGGGTAATAGTCGGTGGGGCGAATCAAGTCCGGGAGTCTTCTAGCAATGTCCCTGATTCGAGCCCCAGGGAGACAGCACACTTCCCTGCGGTTTGGGTCTGGTCTGCAAATGGGGCCCTCAGTTCCCTTTAGAAGGGAGCCACCCACTACGATCACCTTCCTTTCTTTCTTAGTAGCAGCAGTCTCAATGCACGGAGGTGACTGCCTTGCCATTGGTGACCTCCTGCGGGAATCTTCCTGCACTTCACCCCTTATCACCTCTTCAACTTCCAATGCTGCAAATCTATTGCTTAGGGGTATCTGGGGGCACTGGGGAGGCAGAGGGGGAGATCGCCCACGGCACCGAGCAGGGACTCTCTGCCAGCCCTCCCTATCCCTCAGATATCCCCCTTCTGCCCTACGGGGACAGGTCAGGGAGTCCACCAGAAACTGTGGGGGATCTCCCTGGTACCTTTCTCTCTGGCACTCTAGGGAGTTACTCCACCAGTCAATCTCCTGCTCACAGTCCCTGATGGCCCTCAGTCTCTCAACCTCCTCCTTCAATTCAACCACCATGTTAAGCAGATCTTCCACCTGCTCACACCTTGCACAGGAGAACTGCTTAGCACCCTCATCCAGCAGTAGCAGGCTCTGGCACTCCTTGCAACCAGAGACCTGTGTAGCCACACTTCTAGGCAGACCTTCTGTCTGGGTCGCCACAGCCTTCTTAAGGCAAGCCCTCTGTCTTGTAGAGACCATGACAGAAAAAAATAAAAACAAAGAAACGAAAAAAAAATTGAGAGTAAATAAATAAATAATGGTTTATAATAATATATATATAGATATGAATTGTAATGTGATACTTCGCGGCCCTCCCTGAGCCCTTCAGGGATATACCCCTTCAGTCCTAATCAGCTGAGGAGTGTGGGCGAGGGCGCTGAAACCCTGGCAACGCCTATGCCTCGTTAACACCTACCTCGTTAACACCTGCGCCTCGTTAACGCTTCGTTAACCTCTTGCGAGAACAGCCGTTGGGACTGCCTGCTCTCACTCGGATCCTGAGAGACTGGAACCTCCCGAAAACCCACCCTGTACCTCAATCAGCCACTGCAGCTCCGGCTGTGCCGACTCCAAAGCAGTTGATCACGAGGACTGAGCGGTACTTCCGGGTTCTGATCGTTTTAAATCCCCCGCCGTTGCCCTGGCAACGCCTACGCCACGTCAGCCTCTCGCGAGAGAGAGCTGCCGGGGTCTGCCGGGACTAGCTGCTCTCACTCGGTTCCCGAGAGACTGGAACCTCCCGAAAACCCACCCTGTACCTCAATCAGCCACTGCAGCTCCGGCTGTGCCGACTCCAAAGCAGTTGATCACGAGGACTGAGCGGTACTTCCGGGTTCTGATCGTTTTAAATCCCCCGCCGTTTCCCTGGCAACGCCTACGCCACATCAGCCTCTCGCGAGGTCTATGCAAGGTCTTAAAAAAAAATATCAGTTGTATTTTAAAAACTGGATTTAACCAGCTTAATTGTACAGGTCTCACTAAGGCTTTTTATTTTAAACAAAAGAATGCTCCATTTTTTTTACAAATGTCTTGTTGTACCCTTCCTTTAGCAGAGAAAGAGCAACAAGAAGGTGCGAGTAACTGTGAAACCCCATTTGCTGTATAGAGTAAGTGACATTAAACATCTTTTATTTTCTTTGAAATATACGTTGTCAAGATCATTCTTACTTTAGCTTTTCAACTTTCAGAAAGCAGAATTTTAGAGCAGTATTTATGGACAATAAGGTTTCTTGTGCCTCCTAGAAAATCGGCTTCAAAGTGGCACTCTCTAAAAGGAATTTCTTTTAACTACAAATTCATTCATGTCTATATACTCGTGCACAACTTTCAGCTCTTCTCTTTTTTTCTCACTTTCAGTCTCCTTCACTTCTCATGGGCTGTTTTCATGCACTTTTCATTTGTCTCCTCTTCCCTGTTTTCATTTTGATCACTTCTTGATATATGATCTTTGCTCGTCTTCCCTGCTATTTCTCAGATACTCACTTATATAGATAGTTACTTATTCAGGGATGATACACATGATGGTTTTAGATTGTCTGAACTGATTCCCTTGCTCTGTCTTAAGTCACGCACAGCACTGCTGTTCCTCAGACAGAAGCAGAGAGTGAGTTGCAGTAAATAATTAAAAGAAAATTGTTTGCATTGTGTGTGAATGGAAAGGGTTCTGGTTTTTTTTTTTCAGAATTTGTATTATAGTATGTTTCAGATACTACTATAAATGCATTTTGATTGTAATCCCTTTTTTTATTCTTCTCAGCCTTTAGAACAGCAGAATGGAGTTGTTCCAGATAGAGATGCAGAATATAGGCTGTTCGACCGTGTTGTCAATGTAAGAGAGAACTTTTCTGTTCCAGTTGGTCTGCGAGGTACCATTATAGGAATTAAAGGAGGTAATATTTTCTTCAGAACTGTAGCATTATAACTATGTAACAGTTAAGCTAGTGATGTGAAACTAGGCTTCATAAAAGGTTTTTTTGCATAGTAGTGGTAAACATCTATTTCTCACCTATGAAACATATGCAACTCAAAGCCACTATTTACTGTTAAATAAATCTACAGGTATTCCTTTTTAATTTCATGTGTTATCCAACTGTACTTTGAATATGAAATTATTTACCCTTTGCTCCTTTCTTAAAATGAGGAAAGCACTGAGATGAGTGAGAAAGAAAACAGGCTGCAAAAAGGACTAAATGAAGTTACGAAGAGATACAGAAACAGTAAAAAAAAAAAAATTAGGAGTAAAAACAATACTTTACAATTAATGTACATTTTATCAGGTATCACTTGTCTCATTTTTTTTAATTTGAATTTTGCTTTATGATATTTGAATTCTGATAAATAATAGGATTTACAGCTTCTTTGACAAGAAGACTATCTGTGTCAGGTAAAGAAAAGGATTTACCTATGCAGATGGATGTAAAAGCTTGAGATCTAGTAATAGAAATTGTTAACATAATATTGACTTATCATTATGCAAGAAATAATTACTGAAGATAGTGCTGAAGATGTCAGTTTCTGATTGCCTGGATATAAAGTATCATTTGGATCTTTTTTTCTGGTAGTTTCTGACAACTGTGATATCCTGCTGTAAATCACCTATAATACCAACCAATCATGCAAGTTGATAAGTTGTTATGCATGGTATATTTCTGATAAAAGTATATTTAAAAGGGCAGCCATATTTTACTTCCTTTGGGGAAACATTTCTGAATTGTTGATAAAATTCCTAATTTAAAGAACAAGGATTTCTTTTAGCTAAATAATCTATATTTTCATTATTTATTATATAACTGATAAGTACACAGTTTAGATTAAACAGCTACTTGTCACATATGTAGTATGACATTTTATTTCATTTTCTATAGCCAGTAGAGAAACAGATGTGCTCTTTGAAGTTTTGTTTGATGAAGAATTCCTCGGAGGCCTAACAATAAGGTTTGTGCAGAGGATTTCATAGCCATTTCATTGTTGGCATCTGTTTTCAGTGGTTTTAGATGCCTTTTTTTTGTTTGTTTGTTTATTTTTTAGGGCTTTGTTTCTCAATTATATTTATCATCATGGTTCTTTTTCTCTTTGAGTAGGAATAATTTTTCTGAAGAGGAAATGCCTTTAAGTTGTTTTTTGTTGTTTTCCAAAGTTCAGAGCTACTAACTAACTTTTAGAAGACGGATAGGAACTGGCACAATAAAGCACTACATTGGAGTGTCTTTTTAAGCAAATATGTATAGAACAGGTTATTATCATTATCTGTTTAACATTAATTTAAAAACTCAGTTGGTAATCGTGCTCCTCTGAAAAAGGGACTCTGATCTCAGAAATTGGTCCTTGAACATTAAACAAGCTACCATTTAAAAAATCTTAATTGTTCTTCATGTGGAGGCATTGTTAATGTTTTTACTTTAGAGTGCAATAACTCTTCTGTATCTAAGTAAGCAGGTGAATTTTAAAGTGCAGTCATTTACTCAGTAGTATTCATTTTGCTGTTTGGTTTTGAATTTGCTTCTAGACAAGTTATGTTTTTAAGACAAATTAGAAGAGAATCTTGCCTGTTCACTGTGTGTAGAAAGCATAAAAATCCTATTCCTTTCAAGAACATGTCCTGTAGCACAGATTATCTTTAGTATCAAGAATTATACAAAACTGACTAAATAGTTGGTAACTTCAAATCATTGTTCTGCCACTGTCTTCAGTTTTCACCTCAGGAAAAGAATATTATTTTCTGGTTCATACATATACACTTTTTAACAGAAATACTTATAGAACTATGATATAGCGATTTACTCACTTCTAAAATTTTAGGTGAGCACTGAAAGGTCCAGTATAAATTTGGTTCATAGATTTTACAGTTTTTGAAAGCCAGAGGCCGAAGAGGAACACAACAGATGGGTTTAATGTTCTGTGTAATGGTACTAGATTTCAGTATTTGATGAAATTTTCAGTCTCTGACGCTTAAACTTGAGTAATCTTTTTGTGTAGAGACAACAGCATTGTCAAAACAGATGCATTGAAATGTCAATAATTAAACAATGTTAAATAAATGTTAAATTTGCTCTTCTTAAGGTGCTCGCCTGCCAGAGGTTATCGTCTGCCATCAAGTGCCTTAATTAACTTGTCTTATGGTATTCGGTCAGAAATGGGAAATCAAAAATTGACGGCCATAGTTAAACCTCAGCCAGCTGTGAATAGCTACAATTCATATGCATCTGATCTATCATCTGTATGCTCACAAAAAGTGCATCTTGGTGGCCTCAACCATTCCCCTCGCTCCCTTTTTGTTCCTACTCAAGTAAGACTTTAATAACATTTATGTATGGGTGTACATAGTTTTATATAGAACCTGAATTGTAACCATGGTTTGTTATCCTTACTGGAACTGAAAAGCAATTGCTTTTACATTGGTATATTAGAAGTAGAATCTCTTACCTTATCCTTATCTTACCTTGGATAAACTAATTAATCCAGTAGTTAAAGAGACCAAAAGTTCTTTTCTGACAGTTGTTCTGCTTTATTTGAATAGCTTTGATTTGGAGGCAACTATTCAGATCAGGGCAGTGACACTGCAGCTGGTGTTAACAAGTAGCTTGGTTTGTCACAGATGTAATTATTTCCGTAATGCTCTGTTCCTTAGTGTTTGCTGTAGGCCAAGCTTGTACCCCTGCTCAGAAAGACTAGACCTGATTTTCTTGTCAATTTTGCATCTTGATTGTGATTAATTCAGAAATGAAGAAAAGCAGAGGAAATGATGGTTGAATTGGGGTTCTCATCAGTTTAATTAATCTTTCATTTTTAATAAGTGACTTTAAAGAACATAAGCATAATGTGTAACTAAATGTTAATAGATATGTTCAAGAAGAATTGCATCATGTTTTCTAAATCTATAGAATAAAGAGTACTATTCAAAAGAAAATGTAAAGTAGTGACACATTTCAGATTTTCTCTTTTCTCTTGATTTAGCAACTGAATGGAAGACAGCATTACAATCTCAGGGCTGAAAATCAGAGGACCTCCAACTCACCCCACAAAGGATTGTTTCTGAGTAGCAATCAGAAAAATAAAGTGAGTACCCTCATTCAATTGGTATTTTGGCCAGTATTTGCAGTGCCTGTAAATGTCCTTTTTCATCATATACAAACATCTGATGTAAGAAAACCAAGCTGTTTTAGTCCATGTGCAGACTAGGGCAAAATTTGTCCCAGTTATTGCATGAATGAAAATATCCTGCTGCCTCATTCCTTCACTCAGATTCTGGACTTTCAAAAGAGGTGTTGTTTGTATAGCTAGGCTTTAATTTTGTGGTGACATACCTGTAAAGTTATGAAGCCGTTGAGCGTGAGAAAGCCGTAAAAGTAAGTCATTATTTATAAAATGTAAGAATATTTTTAGTATGAGAGCATGCTTTCAAAGCCATTTTGAATTATCATCTGAGTTCAGCTATAGTCCGTTTCTTTTCTATGCTAGTAACCTTTGAAAATTGTAAGTGAGCTCAGGAAAACAATCTCCAACACTAGGCTCATTGCAACTGAATAGTGGTTCTTTTGAAAATATGTTGCATAAACACATTGTAGCCCATCACACATTAAATACCTGAAATTCTTCTAATGTCAGTATGAGAAGTTCTGTTGTCTGAGCACTGTTAAACTGGGGCCTTAGCATTTCCAGAGTATCTTTGTATATGACTGGCTGTTCAGAAGTTGAGTTTAAAACTGTTTAGATTATTGGGTAATTGTTTCTTACTTTGTCAGGCACAGAATAAGCAAGATGATGAATTTTGCAGCATGTGGCAATCATTGCAGGGTTCTGGGAAGTCTCACCATGTTCAGCAAAACATACGTGAGAAGGTTAGTGTATGCACTTTTAAACAAAACTCTGGATTCAAAATATGAAGGTTCTTAATTCTCTACGTTATTTCATTCCATCAGATGATTTCGTAGTTAATTTTGCAAATATATTTTATGGATCAAAATACTGTTGCACAGCGTGTGCAGGGTGCTGGAAAGAGGCAATGAAGAGGGACTGTTATGTAAATGATAGATAGTAGTTGTGGGGTGTTTTTAAGGTTTGATGTTTGAAATCCTAGGGTGCAGTTCTACCTCAAGAAATCAAGCTCGGATCTGGCAATCAGTTCTATAAGCCAGGCTTTAATGATGGCAGCTTTAGAAGTCAGCAAAGAAAACAGGAGCCATATAAAAAATGTAAGTACTGGGATTAAAATCTTCATTTGGGAGAACTTAGTTGCCTTACTGATCTTCATTAAAATGGCTATTGAGTGTCTTTGTAGTTACTGACAGGAAGTAATAGTGCATTATAGTTACACAAGGACTACATGGCACATGTTATTGTCAAGTATTGTCTCTGGTGTGCATATACAGCTAATGTACATTTAATCCCAAACTCTTAACCAAGTTGTTCATCATTATGTTGAGTTTCCTCATAAGTAACTCTGAAAAACAAAAAGCAAACAGAAAAACAGCCAAACAAGAAAGACTTTGGCTTGCAAACAATCGTGTTTATAGAATATAAAATTAAATGTCACCACATGCTTCATTTTCATTACATCATGAATTTCTCTATAAGAAATGCATACACCGAAGAACCTTTTAAGTCTGAATTGGAGACATATGATGCAACCATTCAAATTAATGCAACTCTGTACTAGTATGGAGTTGTTAGATTTTGATTTTTTTTGAATCTTTGTTATTGTTATATTTTGTAATGTTCTTAAAACTGTTTTTTATTCTTATTCTCTATTTGCAGTTAAAGAAGATTCCAGATTTACAAGAGGTGAAGATCAGCCCCATAATAAGGTATCAAACAAACAGGTAGTTTATTCTATGCTGAGTAAATGTATTCTTGTCTTTTCGCCGTATTCTCTTCAGATTATCATTGTACGGATTTATCTTTATTGAACGCATTACTTGATTCTTTTCATAAGTAAACTTTTTTTTCTCTAGAGAGATTGTATAGACAGAAAATGAGAGTATCAGGAATATAACGATGATAACAAATGTTTTTCCTGTTCATCTCAGGTTGTAAAAGCTATGTTGTAATAGGAAAACAGATTTTACTGAAATCCTTTAAGAATATTAGCTTGTAGAAGCTACTTGCAGATGCATTTTTAATTTGATTGCATTATAATGAGTAAGAGAGTATTAGTATTCAATAATAAATGTTGCACTTTATTTCAGAATTTTGCAGGCGTGAATAAGCACAATGTCAAACTTCTGAAGAGAAATGAAAGTGTGCCTGTAACTCAAAAGGCTGCAAGTGATAGTCCCTGTACAGGTGGAAAGGTGGGATGTTCTGTTGATTTCCATGTGCTTCTGTAATAATATCAGTTTCTCACTAGTTTTGTTCCTGTTATTTCTGTTCACTTGTGCTCAGATTTCTGTTTGTAACAGATAGAAGACAAACTCAGGTAGCCTTTATCATTCTTTAAATCAGCCCTTTACAGAGCACTTGCATTTCATGTACAAAATTTGATACAATCTCTGGATATCTGTTCCCACTCTGACAAGACATACTGTGATCTGCCCAAACAAAGAGAAAATAAAAAATAAACCCTGAATGAGCATAAAATTAATTTCAAGCTAATACATCTCTCCTCTTGCATCTGCTTGTAGTGCACTAAGTTGATGTACTTTTTTTTTTAATTTCTTTTTAGAAGGATAGTGAACTTGAAAGTCTTCTAGCTTCTTTGAAAATTTCCAAAGAAAATGAAGTGCAGACTTTTTCCAAGGAAGCAAGAGCTACAAATGAAGAACATCTGTCACCACAGTCATTTGCTATGGTCTGTATACTGCAGGAAGAATTACGTGATTTAGATTATGCTTTCCTAGCATCAATGATTCTATTACAAGTAACTCCATGAAACCTCATTCAGCCTTCTTGAACATATTGATGAGTTTTTAATTAGCTACTCTCAAAATTAAATAACACATTTGTTAAGATGCTTTATGTTTGTTAAGATGCTTTTATCTGTGCTTTGTTAAAAATGCAACTGATAGAAAAACATAAAGGCAGATTTGGTAATACTGATTGTAGTATTTCATTTATAATACTTGATTGTAATATCCAGAGTGAAGTAAGAAGGTTGTATCATCTGAATGCTATCATGTCCCTGAAAACTTTGTTTTATTTTTATAGAAAGGAACACAGATGCTTAAAGAAATTTTGAAGATAGATGGCTCTGACCTGGAAATGAGGAATGAAGTAAAATCCCAGGTTAATGATGTTCCTGCTTCCCCTGGTAGACAGGATTGCCATGGAGATGCATTGCAGTATAGACAAACCAAAAAAATGGGTATGTATAGACATCAACATAATTGAGAGCCTCACCTAACTGTGGTAGTCTAGAACTACCATAGCTGATGCTTCAGTACGTGTTTTCAGAATGAAATAATTAAATGTTCATATTTTACTGTTCTACTTTTTTATTCAACATTAGGAATTTCTTTATACGTACTCTCCTCTGTTTTGTTCATCAGATGTGAAAATACCAGAAAAAATGAATATGATTCTAGTAATGCTAATAACAAAGTTACTATTCTTTCACTGCAGGTTTGTGATGCAGTGTTTTTGTTTTTGTTTTATCAGCTGCTTATATGAATAATCCTCATAGCTCTGGAGGCCCTCAGAGTACACCAGCATTGGAAACTGGAGGTCATCCTTTTGTTGGTCCACAGCCTACGTTGTCTACTCCTGTTTCTGAACTTTCTCGTATTTGTTCTCTTGTTGGAATGTCACAACCTGATTTCTCTTTTGTAAAAACACCACAGGTAAAACCTTATGCAAAAGTTCTCACCTTAGCTTTCATTGCCCTTTATTAAACATCTGGACTGAGTGCTGAAATCCATCTAAAAATAAAACTTAGCTCCTTTTGTTCCCATTTTTTTCAAAGCAAACAATAAAGTCCCTGTTTCCATCTCACTGTTTGTCTGTCTGGAGTACAAATGCCCTGAAAAATCTTGTCTCATTTTTTCAGACTATGACAGTTTGTCACATAAAATTATCCAATGGACTGTTGGTTCATGGACCACAGTGTCGTTCCGAAGCTGAAGCAAAGGAGAAAGCCGCGCTTTTCGCTTTACAGCGTTTGGTGAGGGCAGCAGAGAACCTTCTAAAATTTTTGTCTGTGTTGCATTGAGTCTGTTTGTAATCCTTTTTTTTTTTTTTTTTTTTTTTCCAAAGAGCTCTGTAGGAGTGAACTTACCTTTTCCTCCACCGGTGTTTCCAAATTATCAGCCACTAGGAGTTCCTGTGCCACCTGGATCTATTCCTCCAGTCTTTACACAACCCCCTGGTAAGCATCTGACTAGTATACATTTCAGATATTGTCATGATTGCCTGTAGTTTTTTGTATGAGAAGAGGTGCCTTCCAAAAAGCCCCAGTTTTGGTTATCTTCTTGGTTTTACATTGGAGCTGCTTTGAAAACAGTGCACGAATATCCTCTCATCAACATGCAAATCAATTCAGAGAATCATATATCTCCCAATTACTGTTTCTTCTTTCTTTTCCTTAATAATGTAATTCTCCATTATGTCAGTAGGTGTTTTTTTCCTTCAGAAAAATACTAATCAGTTCAAAGCTGATATAAAACTGATACTCCCAGTTTAGAATTCAGAAGGTGTCCCTTAGTTGTTTTTAATTATCTGGATTTATTGGTTTTCAACTGTATCTAATGATTATCTAGGCATTAGTAATTCTACTTGTTCAGAAAAAACTTTCACTTTCCTGTTTTTATTTACCAGGATAATGTTTTGCAGTATACAAGTGTTACAAATCCTGGTGGCATTTCTGTCTCCACTATTTTGTATCAAACTTATCCTCGCTGCTTGTGATTAGCCATCACAACTGTAGTGTCCTAGTAACCCACACAGCAACTGCTACATCTTTCTTCCCCTGAGGATAGAATCATAGAATATCCAAAGTTGGAAGGAGCCCAAAAGGTTGATTGAGCCCAACTCCTGACTTTGCACAGAACCATCTAAAAATTAAACCTTATGCCTATGAGCAGTGTCTGAATGCTTCTTGAACTCCTTCAGGCTTGGTGCCTTTGACCCCTTCCCTGGAGAACTTGTTCCAGTGCCTAGCAACCCTCTTGGAGAAGAACATTTCCATAATAACCAATCTGAACTTCCCCTGACTAGTATTGTTCACTTGGCTGAAGATGTGAAAATCTACACTAATTTATGTGCACTCTGAAATGAAGATGTAGCAACTTAGAGCTGTCACCTAGATGTACTGTAAAAGCAGAACTGTTTGGTAGTCAGTTTATTGGTTTTGTTGTTGAAAAATCAGTATCTACCTGTTTTCAAGCAAGTATGAAGAAAATAAGGCATTATTGGAGAGAGAATGTGTATACAAATGTCATTAGGGTACTTTGGGTTCTGGGGAGTTGATGTGCTTTTTATGAGAAAAGAAAGCTAAAAGATATTCATTTTCACAGCTAATATAATACCTCCATCATCTCACATGTTTGGTCCAGTGTCCTGGGGGACTCCAGTGCCTATTCATGGCAAACACTATTATCATGGTTCCTATCCAGGAAACGTGTCTCTTGCAGGAACTATACCAGTTGGTTCTCACAACCAGTTTATACCTCTACAGGTAAGTTTGGTACGTTTGTCTTAATATTTCACTTTTGTAAAACTATATTTACATGATGAATATGACACCTCACTGCTGTGAAGAACTGATGAGTGTTAAAAAATTATTTTAAGTAATTGCGTGCATGTTTTCTAATAGTGGAATATTTGCCATTTTTTAAGAATGCATTCTTTTAAATAATATTTATTTAATTTAAAGGTAACTAAAAAAAGGGCTGCTAGCAAGAAAAACTTTGAGTTCAAGGAGTTTCAGAGTTCCCCTCAAGCTGCACCACTAAAGAATGAACAGCCAGTATCTTCTGACCACATTCAGCAAGATAGTTCTTCAGCTCCTTTAAAATCTCCTCAAGCTGCTCAGTCTACTGTTTCATTTCAAGACAATGTGGCTACTTCAAGCGTTCCTCGTAACAAATCAGCACCAAATACTTCCAGAAAGCGAAAGCCAAGAAAGCTGGCTGTCAATTTTGGCACACCAAAATCTTCAGAATAAATATGGTAGCTAGGTGTATTTTATTTTTAACTCTTCCCCCAATGTTATATCATTTAAAAAAATAAGAAAGCTCTAATAAAAAGACCAGCCACTTTAAGTATAATATAGAATGAAATCCATTTTATTCGCTGTTAATTTCAGATTGTTCTGAAAATTGAAAATAACATTAAAACTTAATTATTTTGACTTAAATTAGGAGGAAATGCTGAGTTAAGGTTACCATGCCATTCATTGTGCCTAGGATCTGAACAGTGGCTTACTGACTATACTGGGTAAGCAGCAATAACAGTGGCAACCTTAATTCAGAATTGCTGTGCTTTTTGAGTGGGATATGGAGCAGTAATAAGTTGGGCATCAAATATTGCTTAGCATGACATTTTGTATTCTAGCTTATTTTTACACACTGTAATAAGACAGAAAGGAAAATATTATTTAAATGAAGTTTTTATATTGGCTCTCCAGGTCCTTTTGAAACAAATCAGTGTAATTAAAATTTAGCTACAGTCAAACTGCCAAATTTGCTTCAACCATGAACTAGTAGATTGCCTAAGGGCAACAACTTTATAACTTTCAAAAATAGGTTTTGCTGTATCTCTGATGGTACAGAGTGGCAAGATGTGCTTGATGATGGAGAATCCATTTTAAAAGATTAATTTATAGGATGTATTGAATAAAAAGTATATTTACAAAGTAGAGACCTCTTTGGTAAAGTTTTGTTTTCTTTTTGTTTGTTTCTTTAAAAGCTAGTTAGTACCTGTAAATTTCTTTGTTTTCTGGTGTTAAAGCAACATGGATATCTACTACAGTTTGCATAGTCCTCTAAAATACCAGTGGTATCCTGAAATTTTCTGCATTATAAAATCGAGCGGATTTTAAAATACTACTATCTGTGTAGTATGGCTGTCAAAATCATGCTTACCAAGTTCATTTTTCCCTCCAGTAGTGCTTGCCCTTAAACTTTCTCTGCAGTATGTTATGTTTTTGGCTAGGTGACTTTTAGGTTTGTTTTTTTGTTTGTTTGTTTTGTCATTAGCAAAATTGTCATTACGTTATCATAAACTACTACTATTAGTTCCATAAGAGTATTTGTACAGCTGACTTGTATTTTCAGAGGGAGCTGTGTTGTGAGAAGTAATTACATCATGCTTAGTTCATATATAAAAAGAGAAGGCTCAAAGGTATGTACCTGTTCATTTTTTGCCCATATGCACTGATCTTACTCATATTAATAATAATTTTTCAGTCTAAGAATTTGAAGCCTCATTTGGTGCTGTTCATTGGCATTGATTAAATTTCATTTTTCTTCTTTATTCTAATTATTCAAGGAAAAAATATTTTTCCTCTGAAAATAGAAAGCTGAGAAATAGATTACACTTCAGTGATTTCTTCTGTTGTCTCCCACAGAATTTTCATGGGAGATCTGCACGTCTGTAGACTTGCTTTCAGCTCCATTACTATCAAGTTTCACATTATTATTTTTTGTGATTTTTCTTAATACTACTTTATCCTAAACAATAGCATTGAATCCTATGAAAATTCTAATAGAGGTAAAAATGTTTTTAGTATCGCAAACCTTGTAGAATAATCTATATTCAGTCTTAAGAACACATTGATTTTTGTTGTTTTCTTTATATTGTCTTAGTTTAAAAAAATTATAAAGCCATATTCCATGAAGGGAAAGTTACACATAATGGTGATTTATTGTCATTTGCAATGTGATGCTCACAGGATGTTTTCATGCCTATTTCAGAAGTGTTTGTATGAAATTCTGTGAGACAAAGATACCAGTCCCTCATGTCCTGTGTGAGTTAACCTGACCATCAGAGACCAGGTCTGTTGAGAAATTCCTGTGAAAGAGATCAGACTGTGTTAGATTCTTGCATCACCTTATCTCCCAGATTGTAGTCTCCTTTAAACTTTACTACAGGTGTCATCGTGAAAGACTTCAACAGATATGATTGGTAAACATTTTGTCATTTCGGTTGAAATTCTGAATTTCCGTAAAATTACCAAATTTTTATATATCTGGATAGCCAATTTATGCAGATTAAAAAAATATTAAGGACACTATAGTACTAATACCAGTAAACACAACAGTTTTTATTATTAATCACTTCTCATTTCCAGACTTCCTCCCTCTCTTCTGAAAAAAAAAAAATGCTAGATTTAATCTTTGTAACTGGTTAAACACTTAATTCTGTAGCTGCTGCACATTGTATTAGACTCTGGGTTTTAGTATATATATTTATATTCTGTGATACAGACTGCCTGGTGCCCAGTTCATTACAGTTTTACATGTCCTGGTACATGTGACATCTGCATTGACCTATGCCATCTCCCTATGGCTTCGGTTTCATATTTTAATGATGTGATTGTTTAATTCATACAGGTATAAATTTAAACGTTTGTTTTTCTCATAGATATAAAGTATTTTGTAAGCACTGGAATTTTTCATTAGATCTTATACAGAGCAGTATTTTACTAAAAATGAAAAAGGGAAGACTTTTATGTGCACATTTTTGTAGTTTCTGATTTTTTTAAAGTAACTTTTCATCGTTTACCTGCCAAGTGAAATGTTTTAAATTTGCATATGAATGGATACAGAATGTATTTTTTGTGCTGTTAAGTGTTAGTGTGCATTTGCAGATTTTTAGCATGTACTTGCACAAAGGACTGTGCAAAAATATTTTAAAATATGAATATATGATACACTGAAGGAAACCCATTAATAAGAGTCAAATGCTATATAAAACTTTAATGCAATAGAATAATTTTATAAATTGTGTCTGTGTCTGTTTGGATTAAATATTGAAACAAGCAAAACAAAAAAAAAAACCCATATTTTCACTGTTTTATTTTCAAATACTATGTGGGAACTTGTGTATGCTCCAAATCAAAATTTTAAGATGTAAATTCAATCTCATGAACACCAAGTTCTGTCATTCTCAGAAGTGGCAACTCCTCAGAGCTATTTCTTGATGGCTTTCAACTGCTATTCAGTTAAAGATTGGAATCTTGTTTAAATGGCTGTTGGTCGGTTTGAAATCAAAAGCATTTAGCTAGATGGTGATCTTCCAAACTTTCTCTGGCATCTGTCACCTGTTAGATTAAAAGAAAAATGAATTAATCTAATTAAAGGCAGTAAGAATATTACTCTGCAGCAAGTTCAGTCCTAGTAATTCTTGTCAAGGTGCAAAAATAGCTGTCAGCTGAAGAACAGGAGAAGCCATGGATACCTGGAAATATGTGATAACCAAACATTACCTTTTTCTGTACCTGGAACAAAATAGTATGCTGATATTTCTGCTGGAGTAGAGTAAGTCATTATTTGTAATAAGGTTTTTAAATGAAGCATATTGGCAAACTGCACTAAAATAATGCAATGTTATATTTGTCGAGAAAGAAATTGTAAAGTATGTTTCATAATTAGATGTCCTCACCCATAATAACAGCAAGCTTTTAAAACTCAGAACTGCCAAATTAATGTCATTAGGTATTATTTTAGAGGGTAAATAAATCTCTGACTTTGTACAGAATATATATATATAAAATATTCTGAATGTAATTTTTTTTCTCTGAGTGTGTTCAAACTTTACTTGTTCCCTTGTAATGCATAATGAACACTGTAGTCTGTAGTTATGCTTGTTAATTTTTAGTACCTTTGATTGTGGCATACAAATTCTGTTAGGATCTGTATTTTACAGAAATCTGGTATTTTCCTTCTTACAGATTCTTATGTGAATTAGCATGATTAAAATGACTGATATAAAGATTGGAGCATTAACTCTCAACATGACCAGCTATTTAATTTAGCCTAACTATATTCTGTACAGAACTGCAGTCAAGTCTTGGTACATCCAGGTCATGTTAATCAACGTGAAGATGCCAGGATATGATCCTTCATTTCTTATCCTGTCTGCAAATTAGTCCATGGACTGCAGGTACTTCAGTTTTCCTGTATGGCAATTTCTGCCTTGTCCTGTCTCAATACACAGCACTAAAGAAAATGAACTTAAGTAAAGGGATATCAGTATGTTTTAAAATTATGTGCATAATAAATCTTGTATAGCCATTCCCATTCAAAAATTAAGTTACTCTTGTTCAGTTTAGTTTAGTTCATTTGAACTACTGCACAGATGATCCCTGAGAGTGAAGAAACTCAAATCTAGGACTGGTTACTTCCAGTAAGGGATCTCTTCCCTCCCCTCTGTTGAGAAGTGATCTCTATAGGTGTTCCATAATCAGCCTTCTTTACTATGGAGAGAGAGTTATATTTTTTTCTATCTCTGGAAAAGAGACATAGTGACATCACAGGCACAGAGGGCAGGGTGAGTATGTATTTTGGCCCAAAGAATCCAAATTTAGGTTCATGAGGACCCATGAATATTGAGACTGTAACTGATATGTATTTGGAAGAATCAGATATCAAGAGGTAAGTAGCTGTTGTTTATTAACAAAAGAATCCATTGTTTCAACAAAGGTTCCTTAGTACTGCTGACTTTTACATACTGCTCTGTAATTAAAAAAATGTCCTGTTTTATTTCTGCTTTGAAGGATAACACAAATCAAAGAGAATGGAAAAGGTCCATAGGTCAAGTGTAAATAGTAAACTTATCATTTTAAAGGACTGAGAAAGCATTTTTCTTTAAAACTGATTTTTTTTCTCCAATAAAGTCTGATCAGTGATCATTAATGCATCAGCATTACTATATGAAAGTTGATAACTTTAGTCCTCCATTTTTTTGCATCAGAAAGACCTAGGCTGGCAATCCAAAGCCAGTTTGTAATTTCTGTGCCAGTAACTTGCAATACTATCTATCTATCTTATCTATTTATTTATTTGAAAGTAGCTTGGACTTACTGAAGCAATATTTAAGGATGTCTTCATCCCTCTAGTCTCAAGCATACCCATTCTCTTGCCCTTCTACATAAGCTTTCATTGATGGCCATTTCCCTCTTTCTTTTTAGTCTTTCCTTTGAATTTCCAAACTTCGAAATCAGTGTTCTTTTAAAGATCTCTTCAGCCCTGGACTTTCCACGTCCATTAGTCATAGATACAAAAGTAGAAACATTGCATACACACAACACAATTTCCCTTGTTTTTCAAAGGTGTTTGTAGTTCCTTAAGAGACGTACAGAGGATGACATTGTCTTGCATGTACACATAGCACGTGCCCAAACATGGACCTTGCTTAGGTTATAATCATGGGCACATAATGGAACGTTACCAAGTATACTACTTCTCATTTCACTTGCTTTGTTAAATAAACTATTTTAAGGCTTAAAACTTTGTCCTTAGGTGCACCTTAGTCTCTGTCAAAGGTTACTTCTGTTGTAGAGCTTGTGAAAAGGAAGGACTGCTTGTGTCCCAGGTGCTTCAATGCAAACCTTTTTATATGTGGGCAGTTGTGATGTGCAGTTCTATAGTGAAAATGCTGGCTAAACCAGCCTCATGTGATTTGTTCCCACTTGATTGTGCCAAACTGCTTGTATTGCTGCATTATGAATCATAACAAGAAATTCATCTGATTGAAACTTTCGCTCATGTTATTTTTCAGCCTGATGAGCCTGCCGAGGAGCCACAAGAACAGCTGTGTTGGTACAACAGTTGGCAGTGTGAGGGCAGGATTATTTAGCAAGAGTGGAACTCTTAAGGAACGTCACTGCCTAAAACTTAACCGGGAAGCTTAAATGCTAGATTAGCTGATGTGTTGTTATCTGTTGACTTCAAGAAGAGTGGTAAGTTCATGCAGGAGGACAGGAAGAACTTCCAAGAACCAGTATATGGCAAATTATTGAAGTAAAATTTGCCAAAGGTTCATCACTTTCACTCTGGGTCATCTGTTAATTTTCCAGGTGAGGCTTAAAGAATCTATGTGGGATATACAACTAATAGAGGAAAAAATAGAGAAATTCTTAAAAGCAAACTGACTGAAGATGCTGAGGTGAATACGTAACATAAAAACTTTTTAAAATGCTAGAGCTAAGGAAGTGGGTACAGAGTTTGATGAGACAAAATACAGGTAAGGAAAGGAATGGAACTTAAAGGGAAAAAAAACACAATCAAACATGACTTGAGGGCTTTGGGTCTTGCTCTCCAGGGTTCTAGCCACTGAAGTTCTGTCAGTGGTGCCGGTGCCAAGTCTGATTTGTACCTGAAGCCTGGGGATCTTTCTAGTAATTACTGCTGGATTTGTAGCACTCCCAGCTCTCTTGGCCTGTTGTGACTTGGATAACTGGAAAACCCTCTGGAGGGTCCTTCTTGCTGACAGAACCATGCTGGGCATGGTGACTTCTCTTACAAATACTCAAATTCCTCGTGGCATGGATGCTGTCATTGTTGCCAGAGATTATTTTGTTATCCCTGAAGTTCTGCTGTTTGGAATAATAACTCCTTTCCTTTGCTCACAGTATTGGATGAGTTCCTGGAGTGCCTCTGCTCCTTCACTGGGTTTATATTCCACTAAGAGATGAAAATAATTGCGCTTTCCAGAGAGCAAAGAAACTATAAAGATTCCAGCACAGAAGATACGGAAGTATGGGAAAGTGGTAATTGGTGCTTGACTCCAGGTGTGTGAAGGCTCTGCTTTTTGGAAGGGTAGGAAAAAAGAAGAAAAAAACAAGCCACAAACACGTGTGCTCTCATTTAAACGAAGAAGAACATGGTAGCTTACGCTGTGCTGGTTTAGTATCTGTTACAGTGCGATATAACAGACTTCTGAAGAGTGTTAGTTCATCCTTACTCCAAATTAATGTTTCTGGCCTCTGCTACGATGAACATCCATCTTCTGTGTATGTTGACAATCAGATTTTTCACTAAAGGTAAGAGGTTTTGGACAAACAAATAGCACTTGTGTGGAAATATTTATGACAAAATCACGTAAGTTTGTGCCAGGTAAGTCATGTACGGGCAAGCTGCATCTGCCTGAAAAATTCCATTGTCTCCTGTATTGCATTTCTTTTATCACTTTGCAATTGGAACAATAACGTAAAATTAGTGTTTCATAAGACTCTTATAAATTGAGCAATTCTCCACACGCTGTATAGCTGAGATTATGTATGGAGAGCAGCTATACAAGTTGGGTCAGTTTGTTTTCTTCTCAGAATGTGTAAATTATGGCTCTTTTCAAGACATATCTAAAGTTACTGTTAAAATAAATGCTGAACAGAATTTAAGGTCATGGGATCATGAGGTGGCATATGTTGGAAGAGACCTTAAAGGTCATCAAGTACAACCCCGTGCTGTGGGCAGGGCTGCAGGCAGGTTTACCTTACACGCTTACTGTCTCCATGGCTGAACAAATGGCCCGTGTTTTCAATGCAGAAATGGAAGAGACTGGAACTGTCTAAGGAGCGGTTCCCTGGGGAGGAGGCTCCCAGCACCGCTCTGCTCCGGGTGCCCGAACCTTTGTCCCAGTGACCTCCGCTGCTATTGCCGTTCCCGGTTTAAAGGTACAACGACACAAGGAAGTTATCCCTTGTGTTTGTTTCTAATAAGACTTTTTAAGTGGGGGGCGACCAAAAGTCTCAGGGAGAAGCATTTTCAGTGCCGTTTTGTTCTTCCTATTCTAATTAAACGAGGAGTTAAAACTAACTGACCACCTCTTCTAATTAAATTCTGGGGCTAAGACTAAGCTCTCCCTAGTGTTCGTGGCGGGTTAAGCGTATTTATCAGAGCTCATTCCTGCTGGCCTTGTTTAAACGCCGCATTTCGGGCGCCATTTGGACGCGGCAGGTGCGGGCCCGGCCCCTCCTCAGGCCTCAGCCCGCGGGGCCGCGCTCCGCCTCCCGCGCTGTCCGCGCCCATAGGCCGGCAGCAGCCCGCCCCGCGGCGTGGCCTGGCGGCGCTTGGCGGGCGGCCGCTCGCACTCGGCTGTCGGTGCGCGGCGGGCGATGCCGCGCGGGCGGTCGGGCAGCGGCGCCGAGCTGTACGTAGTGGGGGTGGACGTGGGCAGCACGGCGGTGAAGTGCCACGTCTACGACCGCGCGGCCGCCGTCAGAGGCTCCAGCTGCAGGAAGGTGACGCGGGGTGGGGGGGGGCCGCGTTGGGAACTGCGGTGCGGGGCTCCGCCGTGCGCGCTCCGGCGCGGCCCGTGCTTGTACGCGTCTCAGGGGCGCCGGCTGCGAGCGGGGCTCGCGGTGATGCTGTGTCTCGTGTGCGCAGGTGGAGTCCCTGTACCCCCGTCCTGGATGGGTCGAACTGGATCCTGAAGCGCTGTGGTGTCAGTTTGTCGGTGTCATAAAGGAGGCCGTGCATGGTAAGGGCTCGCAAAGGCTGCGCGGAGCTCGTGGCTTTACTTGGCGGAGCTGAGTGGCTGGCGAGCTAGGGAGCTGCGGTTAGTAGTTATTTTGGAAACGGTATTGGAAATTCCTATCTGAGCACGAGCTGTTAGGTACCGTGGGGCTGTTAGTTAGATAAAGCTGAGCATCCATGGGGCCGCTGCCCGCTGTCGCCGCTCTGCCCGGGGCTGTGAGCGCGGGAAGGGGAGCGCGGTGCCGCGTGGCTGTGCCCTCTGTCTCAGCTTACTCTTCTCCCTTCCCCTCCCGTTCTGTGCGATGAATCAGGAAGCAAAGGTTCAGTGGTTGCTGTTAGAAGCTTCTGTTGCGTGAGCTATCGGCAGACCGCTTTTATGTTCTTGTGTAGTGCGAGCGTGAGCCTACAGAACTGTCAGAGCAGTCGTCCCATTCTCCTTTCTGTGCTGAAGTCTGATCCCCCTTCTGATCACCACAGCCTGGCTGTGCCAGCAGAGCTTTGCCAGCACTTGTGCCAGCGCGTGAGAGGGCGTGGTGCTGGGGCAGGGGCGACCTCTGACTGCACAGAGCACACACGGGAGTGCTTTGTTGTGGAGTTGAGACGTGGTTCTGTGTGCAGATATGAGCTGAGGTGGGGTGGTGTGGCACCAAGGTAGAAAGTGCCCCAGGCTGTACTGTCCCGCCCCTCTCTGGCTGAGTTTGGCCCTTCCAGGAAGCAGCTCACCAGCTGCCCGTATCTTCTGTTTTGCCCTCTGCTAATAAACCCAGTTCACAGAGGAACTGAGAGAGCACCATGGTTGACAAAAGTGTTGGGAGTAGCTCATAGTTCATAAAGGAGGTGGGAGAAGTGCCACGCCAACTGACAGTGAGCTGGGGCAATTCTGGTCTGGTTTTGTCTTCAGCTCAGACCTGCTGCTGCTGAGAGGGAGAGCTGCTGTTCCTGAGCCACCCACTCCTAGGTCCTCCTCTGATATGCTCCTGCTGCCGGTAGTGCTTGTGCAAGCAGGTGGAGCTGACACTCTTGCAAAAGCACTGATCTGATTTTCACTTGATTATTGTAATAGTCTGAATCAGCAGGACTGCTAGGACTGTGAGCAGAGGGGAGGATGGGCCAAAAGCAAATGGAGCCATGGGCGGGTCAGGCGGGCCCTTCCCTGTGAAAGCCCTTCTGCAAGTGTCAGAGGCTGTGAGTTGGCAGTATACTTGAGGTTTGCCCAAGTAGTTGGGCTGAGGACCCTTCAGAGCAGCAGTGCTTTGGGCAAAAGAGCCAGTCTGACAGTTACGTGGACTCTTCTACTGCATCTTTGTCACATACTTTGCTTCTGAGTATACGTGGAGGTACTGGGGAAGCTGACCTGAGCCACTTTGAAAGTGGCTGGAAACAGATTTCACTGCTTGCATCAATTGATTTGATCAATTTGACCTGGAAGTCTGGGACGGGGTGCATAATGCACCCCCTGTGATTCAAGCAGAGACGGTCAGAGATCTTCTCCTCCATCTGAACTGCCACAAGTCCATGGGGCCAGATGGGATCCACCCAAGGGTGCTGAGGGAGCTAGCAGAGGTGATTGCCGAGCCACTTTCTGCCATCTATCAGCATTCCTGGTTATCTGGAGAGGTCCCACAAGATTGGAGGCTTGCCGATGTGACTCCCATCTTCAAGAAAGGCCGTAAGGAAGACCCGGGGAACTACAGGCCTGTCAGCCTGACCTCGGTATCAGGGAAAGTTATGGAACAGATGATATTGAGGGAGATCACGCGACACGTGCATGGCAATAAAGGGATCAGACCCAGCCAGCACGGGTTCACCAGGGGCAGGTCGTGCTTGTCCAACCTCATCTCCTTCTATGACTGGGTGACCAGACAGGTAGATGAGGGAAAGGCTGTTGATGTAGTCTACCTGGACTTCAGCAAGGCCTTTGACACGGTCTCCCACAGTATTCTCCTAAGGAAACTGGCAGCCCGTGGTGTGGACAGGTTCACTCTTCTCTGGGTGGAGAACTGGCTGGAGGGCCGTGCCCAGAGGGTAGTGGTTAATGGAGTTAAGTCCAGCTGGCGTCCTGTAACGAGTGGTGTCCCCCAAGGGTCAGTTTTGGGGCCCATCTTGTTTAATATCTTTATTGATGACCTAGACGAGGGAATTGAGTGTACCCTCAGTAAGTTTGCAGATGACACAAAGTTGGGAGGATGTGTCAAACTGCCTGAGGGTAGGGAGGCCCTTCAGAGGGATTTGGATAGGCTGAACAGCTGGGCTGAGCAAAATGGGATGAGGTTCAATAAGACCAAGTGCCGGGTCCTGCACTTTGGCCACAATAACCCCATGCAATGCTATAGGCTTGGGGCAGAATGGCTTGAAGAATGTAGAGAGGAAAAGGACCTGGGGGTGTTGGTTGATGCTCGGCTCAACATGAGCCGGCAGTGTGCCCAGGTGGCCAAGAAGGCCAACGGCATCCTGGCCTGTATTAGAAATAGTGTAGCCAGCAGGAGCAGGGAGGTGATCATCCCCCTGTACTCAGCTCTGGTATGGCCGCACCTTGAGTACTGTGTTCAGTTTTGAGCCCCTCACTACAAGAAGGACATTGAGGCCCTGGAGCGTGTTCAGAGAAGGGCAACAAAACTGGTGAAGGGCCTGGAGCACAAGTCTTATGAGGAGCGGCTGAGGGAGCTGGGATTGTTCAGTCTGGAGAAGAGGAGGCTCAGAGGAGACCTTATTGCACTCTACCACTTCCTGAAGGGGGGTTGTGGTGAGGCGGGGTAGGCCTCTTCTCCCTGATAAGTAATGACAGGACGAGAGGGAATGGCCACAAGTTGCGCCGGGGAAGATTTAGATTAGACCTGAGGAAGCATTTCTTTTCTGAAAGAGTGGTCAGGCACTGGAATGGCCTGCCTAGGGAGGTGGTTGAGGCACCATCCCTAGCGCTGTTCAAGAAGCGTTTAGATGAGGTGCTAAAGGACTTAATTTAGTAGTTGGGTAGAGATAGTGATAGGAGGATGGTTGGACTAGATGATCTTATAGGTCCTTTCCAACCTAATGAACTTATGAACTTATGATATACTAGAAAGGCTGTTTTGCTGCAATTATTTGAAAATGAAGTTTAGCAGCAGAATGTGCCTGTACCCAAATGTACATTTTTCTTCTTCTGAATTTGAAGTACGGTTTTTTGCATTCACTGATTAAATTATATAAATAAATTTATTTTTATTAATTATAAAATCTTGAGGAATGTAATGTTTAAGATGAGCTATGTCATTACCAAAGACTGATGTCGAATATCAGTCTAGTTTTGCTTTTCCATGGGATTTCTTTCCATCATTGCAGTTTGTTTTGTTTTTAAATTTGTAAATGTACTCATCTCTTTGTGCTTTCATTCACATTCATCCATGTGGCATTCACGTTTTAACTGGTTTCTTGCATGCGGGTGTGATAGTCTTAGTGCCTTGCAGCTTGCCTGTGTCTGGGTTTGCTGCAGTCAGGCTCCAAACGGCCTTTCAGATGGCAGGAAGGGTCACAGTGCCACTGCTGCATCCCTGAGCAGTGCAGGTTCTCCATTATTTTGCTGGTATAGCTACTCAGGTGACCAGTCTGTGTAGACCTATATTCTGTGTTCCGTTTATTTCCTCTATATTCCATAGATTTTATACTTATGTTACACAGGTAATATATATATATATTTTTCTTCAATTTATTGTTTGTTTTCTTTTATTTTTCAGCTGCAGGACTTCACATGAGGCAAGTTGCTGCTCTTGGCATCTCAACACAAAGATCCACTTTCATCACATGGCACAAGTAAGTATATGCTGTGTTAGTTAAAATGAATTTGTGTTCATTGCTGTGATCTGGACAGAAGCAGCTTGTAGGAATCATGAACTTGGTCAGGCAGCCAGTGTCAGTCATGCTCTGTTGCGTTGGTATAGCTGTACTTTGAAAGCAGCTCAGTTTTTGTTTTGATACTTTGGAAGAAGTGAATATATCTTGGTCAGACTGATGATCTTGAAGGTCTTTTCCATCCTTACGTGACTCTGTGACTTTAAGGTTCTGTGTTTTGTTGTGTTGGTTTTTTTAATCCTGATGAGAAGCCTTTGCCCAAAATGTCTGTGTGCCTGTTGCCATTTTCTCACACCTAACACAAGTGCGTGTCCTTCTGTTAGGAATTGACCTACTGTTAAATATCATGGTTGGAAGTGGTGTATCATGTTGATTTTTGAGGTGGAGCTGTATGCATTCTGTGATTTGAACTGAGGATGTTCCAATACTGTTTTTCAGGAGGACGGGGAAACCTTTTCATAATTTCATAAGCTGGCAAGACTTAAGGAGTGCTGAGCTTGTGAATTCCTGGAATAGGTCCCTTCTGCTCAAGGTAAATTTTGCTAAGCAGCATATTGCTTGAATGTATTATGACTGCTTCACTTTAGGAAGAGGAAGGATGATACATGAAATACTGCACAAACCTTGTGAACATATTCATATGACACACTGCAGCCTAAAACATTTAACAAGGAAGTAAACAAGATTTGCATGGAAAATGGTACCGAGAAATAAGTGCATGAAGTTACTTATCTAGTAAAAGATAAGTAATAAGTGCATGAAGTACTTATCTAGTAAAAGATATCTGTAAGTCTGTCATGTTTTCTGTTACAGTTCAGTCCCGTTACTGTGTAAGAACATTGCATGCTGACACTGCTGAAGCACAGTTTTTGAGTGTAGGTAATTTGTGGTTGGCAACGCTTTGGATGTTGTGTTTTCTTTTTAATGAGGTCAAAGAGGGTGATGTGTTTTATGCTGCTCATTACCCATGCTTTTATAAGAAATGTTCAATAGGGAAAACTGAAGTTAATTTTTTGTAAGAGTAGTGGCATAGCAAAAGCTAGCTACAAACTGCATCTTGTCATGGGTTTTGAGTGGAGTTTTAATGATTAAATTTTGATTAATCTGTTAAAACAGAATTGAGTTTGTTAGCTCTAGGAGAACCATCAAGGGATTAACAGTGTGTAATACTGTCAGCTGCGCTGTGCTTAGACAGGGGACCTGTCTGTAATATGGAACAGTTGCTATCGGTGTGTCAGCAGAAGTTGTGAAGACAGACCTGCTTAGTGCAGCTGCTTTTGGGTGTTTGTTGTGGGTAGGCTGCCATTGAAGTCGTATGTAAAGATTTTCTGACAGGACTTGAGCATGAGCATTGCGTTTGCCTATATTGTTATCCTTTAGTACTTACAAGAAACATTTAAAGGAAGATACTGAAGAAGTAACTGTTTTCTTTTGAAACAGGTAATCCATGTTATTTTTACAGTGCTTCATTTCTTTACTGGGAATGATCGATACTTGGCTCCGAGTTTCCTTACCTTTTCAACACAACAGACTTCTATGAAGTTGTCATGGGTTTTTAAAAACATACCTGAGGTAAGCTGGAAAAGGAAAACTTCCTTAATTTGTAATAATGACTGCTGGTTATAACCTCTGTGTTTTTGTCTTGTTTGTTCCTTTCCTCAGAAGAATCAGTTTTTCACTTAGTGTAATTCTGCTCTTAGTTATTATATTTTGTTTTAAAGTTGGTTGCAGGTTTATTTTCTATAGTGTGTTCCCAGCTGGCACTGTTACCTTGCTAGTCTGCATTCTCTCAGTTCTTATAGTTACCTGTGCATTAGGATACTTAACAATCAAACACTAATTATATGTACATTTTGTTGCACTACAAATGGGAAAACACATGTAAAATAAGTTGTGCTGAATTAATCTAATGGAACAGTGACCTATTAATATTATTTCTGTTTCTTACTCAACTGTCTGCTCTATTCCTTATTCTTTTCCTTGATTTCCTGCTGTATTTATAACTTTATTTTTTTTATTACTTCTGATGATTTTCAAGTTATTTTTTAAGAAAATCATCATCATCCATTTTTGTCCTTCCTATATAAAGAAATCCCTGTATGGGTTTTTTTTCAGTCTGTCGATTATACACCTAATTATTGAGATGGTCAGTGCTAATTTTTACATGCATATTTTGATTGGGTCTGTTGAAGATGTAAGCTGTGAATTTGGAATATTACAGAGTTAAAAGATAGGCAGCTGCTGGGGCTTCGGAGTGAAATGAATGTTCTTCATAGATTTTTCAGGCTCTGGTATTTAAAATGAGTGACTACCAAATCATGAAGCTCAGAAATGTGTTTCTTGATTGTGGGGAATAATTCAGTTATGCTTTCATGTGAATTAGTTTGCACATTCTTTTTCTAAGTTCTGTAGCTGTACACAGTATGTCAGTGTAACATCAGTTTCCCATTTTAAAGGAGGAAAAAATCTCAAAGAAAGCAATGATTTGACTCTTTAAACCAGACAGTACTTCCTCTGTTTTCATTCTTCTTGAGCACGTGTTTTATTTTAAGAGACATATTCCTTCTATTCTTGTTATTTTGTTGGCATACAGTATGCTTTGGTCCTTATTTGCTTTATTTACCACTCCTTCACCTCTGCTGCTCTTGTGACCAGAAAGTTTCCCTTTACAGGTATTTGATGCTGCTGCACTAGAAGTTTAATTGATGTTCTTCTCTTTGCAGCAGCTTCTGTCCTTATTCTCTGTTATGATCATAAACAGTATTTCTGTGTGAGAGTATTACTTACACAGCTGGCTCATGCTTCTTAGAAGAAATGTTGGGCATTTGAGACTTATTTTCTAAGGACATAATTACCATTAACTACAAAGAAAACTAAAAACAGGAGTCAGGAAATATGTTTCTCTTCATTGTATCCAAATTGAAATGCTTTTTTTTTCTGTGCTCGTTCCCAGGTTGATGAAGCTGCCAAAGAAAATAACTGCTGCTTTGGAACAGTGGACACGTGGTTACTGTATAGATTAACTAAAGGTGAGTGTTACAGTTGCTCTTAAATGCTAATGAAATGTTCTGGAATCTAAGCAGTGTTCACGACTACTGAATTTAAATGTGATAAACTTAGTATGTTTTGATTATATATGCTTTTTCTTTATTGATGAATATTTTAAATTATTTTTTCTTAAACAAAAAACGTTCTGAATTCATTTTTGAGCACTGGAAGGGTAATCAAAAAAGGAAGTAATTACTCTGTCTAATCAGCCTTTTAAACATCAAAAATTTAAAGAAAATTATTTCAACTAAATAGTGTTGACTGAAGAAAAGTATCTGTCAAAACAAAGGAAATGAGAATTACAAAAAATGTGGAAGCATGACAAGTTTCTGTCCTAGATCAGGTAGCTATGTGAGGACTGGCACCTCAGCAGTTCCATAGGTAATGATGGAATGCAGTGCAGTCAGTGATCTAAATGTCGTGAAGAGTACCAGCTGTTTTCTGGGCATCTTCATGAGAGTAAAGTCAAGTGATTAGGATACATGCATTGCAGGCAGCAGCATTGCAGGCAGCAGCAGGAGTTCTTTGGGTAGCGATGGTTCAGTATGACCTTGCCTACAGGCATTTATATTCCATGGGAGCTGTGGAGATGTTTAAAGAAGAAACGTTTCGGCATCTAAAACCTTCTTTTTTTCTGCTAGGTTCTGTGTTTGCTACAGATTACTCAAATGCCAGTTCTACAGGTGTTTTTGAACCCTTTACGGTATGTGCTGTTGATACCATATAAATATTATTGCTATTTGCTGCACTTTCAGTGTTTCTGATGTTTTTGCTTTTTGCCCTGTTATTTCAGAAATGTTGGAACCCCACTTTGTGTCATTTACTTTCCATTCCGATGTCTATTTATCCTCCGGTGAAAGACACAAGGTAACTGTGAAGGTTTATTTTAAAGGATATGGTACCTATTAAATTAACTGCTTCTACAAAACTATTACATAACCTGCACAGAAAATATAGTAATATATGCGTTATATATATTATATATTTATATAGAGAGACAGTAAATAGAGATTTATGAAAACAATTTAAACTGATTATATTTCTAAGTGCAATTTTAATTCTACATCCAGAATTTTATTTTTACCATCAGTAATTCTTAAAGTGATAAGTTTTAAGACATTATTTAAAACAAAGATGTAGCATTACCTTTAATTTATGTACATAGGCCTTGCATGTTTAGGTTTTGTTTTAACAAAAATGTAAAACTTATTTTAAGCTTCAATTTTGGATCAGCTGACTCTGAAATATTTGGGGTACCTATTCCAATAATGGCATTGGTGAGTATGTATATACTGTATGTATATTTATTTACCTAGCTCTGGTTTAATATGTGCTTGTTTAGCAAGCTTTCCCTATTCCTTCACTGTGTCTTAACTATAGTAGAATTAGTTATTAAATTTTGCTTCAAAAACTAAGCTTACAGTATAGAGGAGAGCAGTGGAAAGGGATTTCTAGAGATTATGGTCCATTGAGGTTAGATGACCAAATGATTAAGTACTGAACATAGAATTTAACGGTCCTGGGTTCTATTCTAAGCTGCAGTAATCTCTCTTTGGCTTAATAACAGTTGTTCTAGATACAGGCTTGCAGTGGGATACAGCCTGGCTTGGCTTTGATAAAACTCTATGCATATCGTACAATTACTAAGTTTGGGAAAGATCTCTCTAGTTCAGCTGTTCAGTGTAAAGGGTGTTCACTGGTAGATCCATTTGTGGTACATTTAATTTATTTTCACTAAAAACAAGTGGAGAATAACATTTTATTGTCTTAGTAGTTAAAGTTTAGATAAGAAAAACATGTTATTGTAGTAATGTATAAAAATCTGCCTGAACTGAGATAAATGGAAAAGATGTCATATCCTCTATTATGAGTTCCTCCTGGTGTTTCTAGAATCGTAGTTTCAGCTGTAAATATACTGTATTCACAAACTGAAATAGACACATTTAACAAATTATTGTTGGATAAAGTCACCATGGAATAACTTGGTACAGGAGGGGCAGCAGGTAAAAAGGGAGTTGACAATGTCAGGACTACAACTTTGTATTTGGAGGAAGAGAAATTCAAGCCAGGTTACCCTCTTTCTTCTCCCTGAGACTGCAGAAGCCCCATTTTCCTTACTAAACACTCAAACCATAGAGAATTTTTATTTTCAAAACATTTTTCAGCATTGAAAGTTTATATCTCAGAAGTTGGAACTAAAACATGGTTTAATTTGCCTCTAGTGATAAATCTAATTGTGTTAGAACGGCCTGGAAATACTTGATAAAATAGAGATACTCTCTATGCTCAGTTCTCTTCTGAATAGATATTTGTATTCAGTACATTGAAATGTTTGCACTAATGTTTTAAAATCCAGCAGCTTTGTATGTTGATAGCTAACTTACCAGTGTATCTTTGTGATGGCAGGTAGCTGACCAGCAGTCAGCAATGTTTGGAGAATGCTGCTTTCACCCAGGAGATGTTAAACTGACAATGGGTACAGGTGGTTTCTGGAATGTTAATACAGGAGGGAATCTCTTTGCATCACGCAAGGGTAAGCTGTGTTTTAGATAATTTCATTTTACTTGGCAGTTGTTCATGGTGTTAATACAGAATTGTTACGCTCTGCCTCCTGTCTTGAGCTGTAGAAAAACAGGTTAAAAACATTTTCAGGACAGAGGACTCTAAAAATCTTTAATTAGTTCTGGCAATCTTGGTAGTCCTGAAATACGTTCCTAAGAACAGAAAAGCAGAGGAGAAAGAACAAATGGATTAATGGACCATTGTAAGTTCCAACCCTTGAGCCCTTATACTTTTAAGTATGTACTTAACAAATATTAATTTTAAAATACTAAAAATGAGCTCATCTGTTTTTCTCTGCTGTTGAAAGTGTTGTAGTTATGAACACTGATGGTCTGCCAAGTTTGTTAGTTTGTCATAAGTGTCTGTTTTCCTTCTTGTAAGGAAATACAAAAAAAAAAAAACTGTCTTTTTAGTTGGATTTGCTATTCCATGTTTCCCTGGAAGCACTGTGATTTCATTAGGTCTTTTGTTCTGTTTCATGGAAAATAATTAAGGTCTCTATCCACTGATTGGTTGGAAGATTGGGGAAGAAGTTGTTTACTTGACTGAAGGCTCTATGTCAAACATTGGCACAACCATAAAATGGGCTCAGGATATAAGTAAGTAGTTCTTGATTTGTAGTAGGAGGTATTATATTACTACTTACTAGTCTGCTTTGTAGGATTATATTCTTGGGCTTTGTGTTATAACACATAATTGAAGGAACTAGCCTACGTGTTTTGGACAGTGGAAAATCCACAATCTTTGAAGAAGTTTCTATGGTGAGTGTGTTTACTGCAGATAGATTAGATTTAGTGGAATTTATATCTGTCCTCTTAAAATGCTTTAGATTGTTTTGCGCATGTTTTGCATAATTATTTCCTCTTCAGATTCTGTCTGTGAGGCCATCCTACATATGTATTTTTATTTTCTTGGTATGTTTTACTCATGAGCATATGGTTTTTCCCAAGCATAACAAGCTTCCTAATACCTTATTGGTATCCAGACTTAAATAGAAATTGTATAAAGGAGACTTCTTTGGTGTTTGTTGTTTTGTGGTATTTGGACTTAAGGAGAAACATGGGAACTGACTAATTCTAACTAGTCAGTTAATTGTAAACGCTGCAATCCATGGATACTTATTTATTGCTTTTGGGACATTACTAACTCTACATCTCAGAGTTATCAGCAGATTTGAGTCATAACTTTATTTTCAAATGGAATGGTTTCATGTGTGTTGCACATGGAAAGTGTGTGCCATTTGCCTTTGATAACATAATGAAAATACTTGTGTACATCTGTTTAATAAAATACTAAGAATATCCTAGCCATCTAGTAGTTCATGTTGAGAACTTCTGATTATTTATAGGAGAACTTTTTCTCAGTGTTCTAATATACTTGTCTTGCTTAGAAGCTTAGTAAGCCTTCTTGGAATGCAGAAAATGAGTTTATGACCCAAATTTTGGATTATCTGAGAAAGGGTTTCCTGAAGTATAGCTCACCACCAACTCCCATGATTAAGTTCTCAACTTCTGGTGAATATGTGCATATACATATAAATCTGTATCTCCTGCAGGATTGAGTAGGACTTGCATTGATTCTTGGGTCTTTACATAGAGCCATTAATCTTTTGAGGAAGTTACACATGTCCATACATAGTTCAGTGCTACATAAGTAAGTTTACTACTTCAAATTTCTTGCTACTTATCCATTCTTAAAATGAATACTATTGGTTTATGCAGAGCAAGTAGCATAAATGATTTTTAGTCAGCTGGTACTGAAATGGATGTGACCTACAGTGGTTACCGTGGGCAAAAGTTGAGGAAACTCTAGAAACAGATTTAAAAAGTAAAATAAGAAATGCTTCTATAAGTATCTAAAATAAGCAAGACCTTTATTTTCTGGAGATACAATTGCAAAGAAACAATGTTAAGAAACTTTTTTTTTACAAGTGGATGGAAGGGTAGATCTTTTGCTTTGCTGAAAGAATTGGGCCAAAACCAAGGAAGCTAATGGCATCAGTTAAGGATAATGAGGCTTAACATGTATGTAGATGAGATATGTAATAACAATAATGTTTTGGAAGTAGAGATTTCTGTTGCAAGACAAACTTGGTTGAATAGTTTTCTTGTAGTAGTGTGTCTAATAATTCTGGAAAACTGGTATTTAAAATTGCAAGCTGAAGTGAATCTCACTCAGTTTTTTTCACTCTCTATCCTACCATATGGTTCAGAAATAGCAAGTGCAAGAAGAAGAAAAATATGTGATTTAGGCTTATTAGTCTGGGCACAGTAGGATCCAAAACTTTCATGCATTTGTGGAGGTAAAATTGACAGTTCTGGTAAGTTTCCAAGAGGCTTTCTGTCAGAGATGAATTGTGTTAGATTAACCTGTATTTGATAGACGAATTTACTTCTTAAACCAGATGAAACAGTAGATATCATAGAATCAGGTTGGAAATGACCTACTGTCTGCCTATCACCAATAGTTCTCACTTAAACCATGTCCCTCAGTACAACTTCTAAACGATCCTTGAACGTGTGCAGGGTTGGTGACTCCATCACCTCCCTGAGCAGCCCATCCCAGCACCTGTCCACTCTCTCAGAGAAGTGTTTCCTAACGTCCGCCAGAATTTCCCTTGGTGCAACTTGAAGCCATTCCCTTTAGTCCTATCACTAGTTACATGAGGGAGGAGGCCTACCCCCAGCCCACTACAACCTCCCTTCAGGTAGTTATAGATGAGATAAGGTCTCCCCTGAACCTCCTCTTCTCCAGGCTGAACAATCCCAGCTCCCTCAGCATTTCCTCAGCCTGTGTTTCAGGCCCCTCACCAGCAGGAGCTCTCTAGTCTTGGTGACGTTATGTGGTCACATAAAGAATCTATATGGGTGAAGAACAGTCTTCAAGTGGTTATGTCTGTAATGAGTTTTGAAAGGAGTCATACAGCTACAGTAGCCTCTGTGAAAGAGGTGATAATGGGACCTGATATTCTTGTCAGTCACTTAAAATAAAAAAATAAAAATCAGAGAGGTATATAAAGAGAGCAGGACTTCCTCTGTAGCCCCTTGGTGTTTAGGCTGACAATAACAGAGGAAAAGGGAAAATGTATTTCATGTTTCGTGATATCTAGTGAGTTTTTTTTATTAGCATACTTGTGCTATTAGATACTAGTGCTGCTGTTAGCCATCTCAACTCCTGTTTATATCTGTTTATGTGGAAAGCTAATGGTCTTTTACAGGCCACAGAGATTAATAGTGTGACAGATAGGGGAGGGTCTTTTTTCAATTTAGTCTTCATTTGAGTTTATGTGACTGATGGACATTAAATACATGACAAGTACTGGTTTCCCTTAGAATGTGTTTGAGAAACGTTACAAAGGGATGTGACTGTGAAGTATTACAAAAGGAGATAGCCCAGCTCTAGCTTTTTGTCTCTTAATAGTATATAAAGAAATCAAACAATAAAAGCGTATGTACTATGCATCTTTACAGATCTTTTCACCAGTGTAGATGAAACAGCAAAAATGGCACGGAGTATTGTTGATTCTCAAGGCGTTTGTTTTGTCCCAGGTTTTCAGGTAAAATTATAGTTATTAATATAATTAAGAATATACTCTTAATAGCTTAGCTAAAACTACAACTTCTATCTTGTTTCTATGTAGTAATTTACGTCTTAACACCATATTTATTCTCTAATATTCATGTTCTTTTTCTCTGTCCCTCACCACATCACGTGAGGATATTTGTGGTAAGAGTGCTCAAACAGACCTTTCCCTTGCAAGATTGAAATCCTACAGAAGAGGAAATTACTTCCATTGTGTAGACGGTGACCTGACAGATAAAATATGACTTGTCCACAGTCCTCTGTCTTCAGATAAACTGAATCCATATCTTCCCTGCTTCATACAGAGTCTTCATTGAGACAGCACTTCGAAGTAATGTGCTAAAATAATTCCTTGTATCCTGCCTCTTTTCAGTATATAGTTTGTAATTCAGAGTATTTACTCATATTTAAGGTACATGTTTAAGGTTGGAGGTCCTGATGCAAAAAGGCAAAGATAATAATGGACAATTTCTTGATTACACAGATTTTAACCTAAATTAGGTTCTTTGCACTAAAGTAGGTTTTGTGCTTTGTTGCTGTTGTTATTGAAGACAGTGCATATGGAAAATATTCCCTGGCATTTATTTTTCATTTTAGTCCCCCTCCATCTTCCAATAGCTTTCTTTTGTTTTCCTCATTGATTGAGGAGCTTCCTGCAATTCCTTGATCCCCTCTGGATCACAGGCTTTGGATTGTTTCTTCTTGCTATGCTAAAGACTGTTTATCTTCTGTCTGTCCTTTCCACCTCTGTTTCATGATCCCCTTTGCATTTCATTATGGAGGTGAGATACTGTTGCTGTGTAGAGGCAGCAAGAAGGGTGTTGCTTTTGCAGGTCAGTGTTGCATATTAGTCTGGTTTGGGATTGATAGGAGTTGCAGTTAATACATTATGTTAGATGACAAATGGTGATAGCTGGGGAGCTGACACCCTGCCCATGCAGCTGCAGAACAGTTACTTCCAGTATGGGCTTGACAGTTGGTAATAATAATTTGTAATTTGTCAGCACAGAGTGACAAGAGCTGCAAGTCAGTGCTCCTAGACAGACCTTCATACAGAAGAGAATGAGCATGTCTTGCTAGTGTAGCTGCTGCTGACCTAGAGGCTGTTCCTACGCTGTGGGTTTGTCACCATGAGAGTAACCATTTTTTATCCACAAAAATTATTTGTTTTCTATTTTTTTGTTTGTTTTTTTTTCTATTTGTTTTCTTGTTTTAGTGTTTCAGTACTCACTTTGATCATTCCCAGGGTTAGTGTCTTAGAAATAATTACTTTCACCTACAGATAGCCCAGCAACCTTCTGTCCGACAGCTGTCCTAGTCATTAGCTTTGTTTTTAGCATTGTAAAGCATGATTATGCTAAGGTGCTTCCATTTAGCATTTGCTGTGAGAAATTATGCTCTGAGTAAGCAAGTACTGAGCCAGGGCAAATTCCACTGTATGCAGAAAGGATTCCCAACGCAGACAAATGTTAGTCTGAACCTTATGTTTTGACCCTTTAATTCTAGTAATATTTAAGTTCTAGAGATGTTGGTTTGTTTTCTTTTGTGTGTTCTTTTTTTTCCTCCTTGCTTTCTTTGCACTGTTTCCAGAATGAACCCAGCTAGCTTCTTGGTAAACACTAGTTCTGTCATCTTTATCCCTAGTTTGAATATTCCCATTACAAATTTAGGAGCAATACTTAAAGGAAAAGATGAAAGGGATTTTTGTTCATTTTTGACACCTGGTAACCACTAATAGAATCCTAGTAGATCAGCATGGACAGAATCCATGTTAGTTTAGAAAGGGAATGGATCAAATGATCTGAAAAGGAACACAAAAACAGAGCTGAATTCATCTGAAACTGTAATGTGTGCTTAGTGTCACTGGCTAGATGCTGACACAAATGGTTGTATGTGGTAGTGTTTCTTAGACTTTGCAATGATGGCAGTTACGGAGGGTTTTCATGAAGCCTATGTGTTCATTTCCTGCACGGAGTAAAATCTTCTATACTGATACCCGTATTAAGGTGGTAAGAACAAGTTCATTTCTTACTGGATTCTACTGCTGTGTTGCAGCACACTGAAGGGGGCATCACTGTGAAAGCAGACAAGAAATTGAGTGAAGATGTGCACTAATCATTCTTCCTCTTACTCATTCTATCAGAGACAGGAGTTTGCTGTGGTTGGTAGTAACTGCAAAAACAGAGCTCTTTGTTGGTCTGTGTGAATGTATGTGTATTACTACCTGGTTCTTCAGTTTGTTGTTTATTTCTTTGGAAATGACTAGTATTTTAACTGACTGATTCTTTCAAGATACTTACCATACATGGAGCTTGAATGCACACTTTAGGGTTTGTTTTCTTTTATACGAAGATCTGTGAACAATGAGTCTTCATTATGTTTCTGGGTGGCACAGATCCATCCTTAGGTTGGAAAGGGTACTTTTGTATATGGGAGAAGAGTATTTTCTTTGATTTCAAATGTTTGTTCTGCTTAGGGACCCAGGCTTTTTGGTAGTTGCTGATCATGATCTACTGTTTAAGTGGTAGTTCAGTATTTTCCATTCTTGTCCTGTTGCATATATGCTTATCCACATATAATTTTTCTCATATGCTCACATTTTCTTCATTTACCTAGGAAATGTGTTCGTGCATTTTAGAAGCACAAAATTTGAACTTTCATTAAGTGTTGTCGTAACTAATACATAACACACTGCAACTAGAAAGAATTGTTTCAAATGAAAAACTACTGTCTACAGTGAAAATAAGACTTAATGTTGTCACAGACCAGCTAGGACCAGCAAACTAATACCTTGTGATAAAGTTCATCAAAGAACTGGAGAGCTGGAGAGGATATTTATCAATCTGTCCACCAGTAGAAAAAAGACAACTTAGTGATCATTAGAATTCTTGTTGGGAACTATTAATCAGTGTCACTGAAAACAAGAGTGTTGTATAAGCTAACAAAAATGATTACCAACCTTGTCAGTGTTCTAAGACCCCATCTTTTAGAACATTTCTTAAACTCTGATGTCTGCTTGGCTCCACTGAGTGAATGCTGACACAAGTGGACTTGTAAGTCTGTTTTTCAGAAGTTTAGAGAAGGGGGTTAAAAAAAAAAAAGTGCCATTTTGCCAGAGAACAGCAGTTATCAGTGTGCCCTGTCCTGGGTACTTTGTGTATACTGCATGAACTTTAAAGAGAAGTCCTGAATGTTAGTGTTACTTAGTCTGTCAGTTTTAAAGAAGTCACTGCTGTTGAAAGAAACTAAAATGTTCAGAGTTAGCTAATAACACTATATACTGCTCACATATTGTTTTCAATTTTCTTCTTTCACTATGCTGCCTGTAATTGTCGTAAGTTACTTTTTTTTTCTTATTATTTGTCTTCTTTCTCAAAAGCTTTCAAACATGCCTTACCAGACTCATTATGAAATCTCTTCTGCAGATTTCTGCAAATGACCCATATTTATGTGCCTCTTTCATGGGGCTGAAACCTACCACTACCAGAAACCATCTTGTACGAGCTATCCTGGAATCAGTAGCTTTCAGGTAATTCTTTGCTTAATGTTATCACACTCTGTCTTGTTTTAAGCCAGCAATGTAAAATAGATTTGTTTACTTTCACAGTTTGTAAAATACAAATTGTAGTCATCCATTGTAGTAATGTTGAAAATGAATTTCAGCTGTCTCTTCCTTTCTTTTTTAACACATTACAAATAAAGCCATGTATGTTAATTCGTTTGGAGTTCTTGTTACAAATCTGACTTATAGAGATTCTTAAATTACACTGTTTTTGACATATTCTAAAAATACTTTGTTGAAAACTTGTCTTTACTTTCTTGACAGTGTTTCTTCAGAAGCTGTAGCCCACTCATATTTGCTCTTTGGCTAAAGATTGAATCTTCGTTTTTTTCTAAAACGCAGTTACAGGCACCTTACATATATTTGAAATGTATAGTTGAAACATTTGGATGGACAAGAATTTACCAATCTGTCAAGGCTGAAATACTGCAGTTAGTCACTGGTATTATCACATCTCTAGCTCACTGTGAAGCATACTGTTCTGCCTTGCAATGCCAGCCAGCATGACTGGAACTGAATGTGAATACAGTTTGAGGCTAGGGTGTCTGGAGAAGGTAATGTTTGAATCGCTGCAGCTGTCTCAAATGTAGTTCTTTCCTTCCTGTAAGAAACCTGAGATGCAGTAATTCCTGAACTGAAGCCTGGGTCTCTTAAAAACAAGGTAGAGAGCCTTTGTGTTTAGGGTTCAGAACAAGTCAGACTTGAAGCTTTCAGACACTCCCTTTAAAGAACAGTTGGAGATAGTTCAATTGACATTTCTGTCAGTGTGCTTTCACCACTTCTTGTATCAACAGTTGCATTTTGCCTATGAAAACCCGTAATCATTTTCAGCAGGGAATAAACGTGCATTCCATGGTGCCATGCTTTGCAGTAAAATGGGTTGTGATTTAGCTGTATCTGTGCCTTTCTAATGGTATGTTACAGAGTTTCAGAGATGTTTTTGTTTTTTTTCCTTAAGCATTCTGGAAGCTTGTTTGCTATGCGGTGGTTTAGACACAGTTGAATTTTTTTGCCTTGTGTTTTATTTTCTGGCTATGTAGATACTTTATGGAATGCTTTATAGAATGGTAACTGAATTAATGTTTTTTTTTTGTTTGTTTGTTTTTTTAAGAAACAAACAGCTTTTTGATATCATTGTGAAGAAGGTCCGCATTCCTCTTCAAACTGTTCGGTAAGTTCCTTGCAACTTCAGTTAGGTATGTGAGAGTTTGGTATAAACAAATGCTAATTTTGTTATATATTTCATCTTACTGTAAGAATTCTACTGCTCAAAAATTGACTGTTAGCAACTGAAATGTTGATGTGACTTCAAAAACTTGGCACAGAAGGGTCATTTATTAATAAACCATTGGCATTGGTGGTTATCAGTAGGCAGTAAGTGATAGACTTGCTCTAATTCAGGAAAGAACTGAGGTAAACTGAGGTGTATTTTCTCATAGTGTTGTAATAGGCATTGCTATATCTATTCTAACAGTCACCCTACCCTTTATAATAAAATCCTTTTGTACTGGAATTTTTTAATGTGGGGTCTGTCACAGATTTTTTTGAAGACTTGGTTAAAACTGGACCTCTTTTTGAGATGTAAGAGGAAGAATGTTTTTACAGTTCAAATGGAAAGACACCATCTTTGTTTCAGACTCAAATTTAGTGAGGCTATGGTGGTCTCTTGGAATAGGCTCATCACAATCTCTTGGAAAGATTTAGCAGAATTTTGTTGTTGGAAAACTACCATGCAGTTTTTAGTAGGTACTTAGTTCATACACACTTGTTATTCTAGAGCCTCAAAGCCTGCCGTGCTCAGAAAAGCCTTTCCAAAGTTCTCCTTCTGACAGCCAGGGGTCATTGCAGTATCACAATCAAGAACAGTGAGGAGACTGTTTCTGCCACTTCACGTGGGAGGAATGCTCAAGCAAAGGGAGAGGTAGACTGACAGGCACTTAGACAGATGAGAAATTGGAATTTTGAATGATGGAAGAAAAGTGAAAGTACAAAGGTGGGAGAAGGTATGAGCTTCTGTGTTTCATCATGTACGGACCTGAGTAGGTTAATATACAGAAACAGCTAGGCTCAGGGCAGTAGTGATAAGCAGTAGTGATTCCTTAGGAAATTCTGATCTCATTTACATCAAAACATAAACTTTAAATTGTGTGATCACATTCTCTTTTATTCATGTAAAATTCCTGTTTCTTCAGTAATATCAGTAGAAATTCAGCATGTGGATTAAGGATTAGAAGATAATGACATACACTTAATTGCATTTTCTGTGGTGTAAATTTTACTCCCATTCTTTTGTCCGCTTACCTTTACTATCCGTTACTTTCCTATTCCTGCTTGTTGTTTGTCTCAGTGCTATCAAGGAAAGCACGAAGAAGGCTGTCATGTATCATTGCAGCAGTCTGCAGTGGCTTCTATGGGGATGATCCTAGTCCTCCACGGAGTACTGGAGTGTAACCTGTTCAGTTGTTTAGTGAAATAATAGCACATCACAGTGTAACGGCATAAAGGAATGGTTTGCTAAATGTGTACTGAACAGATTGAATATTGAGTATATCTAGCAGCAAAGCTATGTAAAACAGCATTTGCAAGCTTTCTTTTATTTTCCTATCTTGTAACTTGAATCAAATCTGTGAGTTTTATTTCTGCAGAACAAGTAAAATGCATGTCATTGGCATTAAGAAAGTGACTTTGCAGTTAGAGGTTTTTATTTCAGAATGTAGAGGTCAAAATCCAGCTTTGTTGTGTGTACAAATAAGCAAAACGCTGTTAACATCACCAATCAGGCAGTATCTCATTATTTTACTTTTAGAAACATCTAAATATGCAACAATTTTTTTTGAAATGCACTTGTGGTATAGAACATTCCAGCTGGTACATTTGGATTAGTGAAATTTTCTAAGCAGCTGGAAGGTTTTGTTACCCAACACTTTTTCTGGAAATACATTTGTGCATAAGAAAGGATCTATGTAAGGGTGTGGAACCTCAGGACTTCTTTCCCAAATCACTGGTAAATAAGCATTTGAACTCAACACTTCTATTTTTCTTTTAATCTTTTATTCTCCTCTCCTTGTAGAGCTGATGGAGGTGTCAGTAATAACGGTTTTGTCATGCAGATGACTTCAGATTTGATTAATAAGAAAATAGAAAAGCCTTCAAATACAGATATGTCTAGTCTTGGTGCAGCTTTTCTAGCAGGTCTTGCGTCAGGTATGTGTACAAATACATTATCTAAAGTTCATGTTTTCCTCTCATTATATGTATGTTTGTTGATAAGGAGAAAACATCAGGAAAAGAAACAACAACAAACAACAGTGTAGACTTCAAATAATTGTAAACTGTCCACAATGGATTACTTTACCCACTTTAATGGGAAGCTGTAGTAAAAAGTGCTAACCTTTCTCTGTATAGTCCTTTTTATCCATGTGCTTGTTGTATTTGATGGACCAAAGAAATGAGTGATATGGCCATATGTAAACAAATAAGAGCCATATTTGTGTTTTTATTACAATGTCCCAATTATGCTTTAGCTTTACATAAGTGAACAGCAGCAGGAAGCTTAATGTGACAAGTATCTGCATGTAGTTTTTAGGATTAATTTGCATTTAGGAAGATAGAAGAGACACTGCTGGAGAAGAGACATAAACCCTGTCTTTGCTTCCTCCTCCTTCCTTGACTTGGACATTGAGTCCCTTCCCATTTTTGTACTGCGTGAAGCAGTGCTTGGTGTGGAGGGATCATGTGACAAGCAGGCTGCCTTGCTTATGCTCAGCACTGTGAAGCTGTACCCTGTCATCTGTGAACTGAGCCTTTATTCTTTGAGATTTTCACAGAAATAAGTACAAAATAAATGAATGGGGGTGGAGGATAATCCAGCTTTACTCAGAAAGAACTGGCTTATATAATTAACTTGACTTTAAACTAAAAATTGACAGTGGTTCTTACTGGAAATATATTTTGTAGGTGGATATATATACTCCAGTAAATTGTTTTGATATGTAAATAACATAACTGAGATAAAAATTACATGGTCAGGTAAGATTTATTCAGCAATTAAAACTGTAAAAAGGTCTTTTGACAGACAAGAATGATTCAATACCATAAATTAATCTAAATGCATAACAGCAGATGTTTTCTGCAATCTATGCACTTTTTAGGGCATGAGGAAAGCTACTAGTGCTAAGTCCTGGTTTCTGCAGCCCCTCTCCACTTACAGGGACCTGCAGCTGAATGCACAGTGTTGATGAAACTTAAGTCAACTTCACTCTATCAGAGCTGTTCCTTGGAAACCATCCCAGTTAAGCAGATGTGCTGTTGTCAGCATTCCAAACAAGTGGATGCGATTGGAAAGGAGTTTCACTGTGTAAAAAAAAAAATATGCTTCCCAGTGAGAAAGTTGTTGGTTAAGTAAAGAAAAGCTGTCATGATTTCTTATTGTGTTTCTGGTTTGGATCTCTTGTAAGTAAATTAAAACAACTCAAAAATAACATATTTGTAGTTGAGCTTGAGAATGAACTTTCTGTTTATAGGACTTTGGACTGACAAAGAACAGCTAAAGAAGCTGAGGCAAATAGAAACAGTGTTTGAGCCCCAGAAGGACATGGAGGAATACAAACCCGCAATGGACACCTGGATGCAAGCGGTGAAGTGCTCCTTGCACTGGTAGAAATTGACTTTTTTGGTGATAGAAGGAATCAAGTTACAAGATTTTGTAGTTAACAAAATGGTAAAAATTGTAATTGAAATTTGCAATTGTATATAAAAGTTTACAGGGTCCTTCAGTAACCTTCCTGCTGCTAGATGACATACCACTCCATAGTGAACCTTCATATCATCCTTACAACAGCTGTAGTCCAGATGCAGCATCTGTGTCCCTTCAGTGACCCTCCTTTGGGTGGCCCAACTGTTCAAATCCCAACTGCTTGAAACCATGCATTATATATTGGGTTTTTTTTCCTATGATGTGTTTTCTACTGAGGAACTCACCTCCCTTCTGATCTCTAAAAGCTTTGATACGTTAACAGACAAGGAATCTAAAAAGGAGCATACACTTCCGTAGGTATTTCTAAGAAGAGTATGATAATTATTTAGTGGAGACATGGGAAATTGATGGGGTACCGAGATATTGTCTTGATAGTATTGTCTTTATAAATTATAGACAAAAAAGCTGCATTATATGGCGTGATTAATACGAATATTAGCATACCTGTAACTACGTTTAACTTGTAAAAGTCTGTAACATTAGTATTTTCAAGCCCTTCACTACATCCTGCTATTATTAGGAAAAACAGGGTTGAAAGTATTTTTGAAGTTACTACTTTTATATTTTTAAAATGAACTGTAATTAAAGAAACCTAATTAACTATGCATTTATTACTAATCTTGAATTATTACAAGTTTCTCAGGGCTATGTGTAAATCAGTTTCAGATCGTTAATTTCTTACTTGAGAAAGCTGGCAAGAATTCTCTACCATTCTGAAAAGAGAAGGGTATTGATCTGGCATTTTGAGAATATTGTGGTCTTGCTTGTAGTTATTCCATATTTCGTTCTCACTGAAGGAGTTTAATTTATTAAAGTCTGCCTAAAGATGATGTTCACCTGTGATCCTCTTGACGAAACTTCCTTGGGTTGTGTTCATTTTGTAGTTATGTGGTTTTGCTAGCCTTGATTGGGGTTCCCAAGTAGACATCTGTTGGAAGCTGAATCTGATTCTGTTGATAATATTTGCTTGAAAGTAGCTGTGTGCATTATGTTGCACCTTTTCATACTGGTGGTTTTCATCCTGACCGTAGCACATCCAAAACGTCTGCAATTCTGCATTTGGTGCCAGGTCAGTTTAATAGTAAATATAATTATATAAAAATAAGTAAATATAGCTAATTTTTAGCACTGTTATCTTAAGAGATGCACCATGTTGAGACTGCAGATGTTTTACTTAGGATTGGGCAGTAACGGACCTCATCAGTCATGTGAAGATCAGGAATTCAGCTGAGAGATGTTAATGATCCTTGTGCATCCTGCTGTCACTGATCCACATGGTGCTGATGGTAGGTCTGCTAAATTGGGATGAAGTTATTACTCATGACGATGCATGGTCTCATATTTTAGAATCACAGAATATCACAAGTTGTAAGGGACCCATAGGGATCACCAACTCCTGATGCGTGGTACAGAATGGCAGAAAAAATGCTGCTTGGGTTGGAGAGATCTCAGAGCTGTTGGATTAATAATGTAAGTAGAAAGGAAAGAAAAACAACCTTCAGACAATTTAAAATAATCTGAGCAGATGAGTCGAGTTCCTGATGTTTAAAATCTCAATGTAACCAGCTTTGCCATGACTTCTTAAAATATTTTCTTCTCCTCTTTAGCAGTTTATTTTGTGAAAAATTAATTCTCTTACCTGTTTTTGACAAGAGTTTTCATACATGCTCTCCTATTGGAAGAAATTACAGAAGGAAAACAATGAACTGCTATTTCAGTCTGCTAGCTTCTTCTTCCTGTGGTCTGTGTAGCGAGGTCCTTCAGCTAGTCCCATGTACTCAGGCTCAGGGAGCAGCATGGCCTCAGCATTTGAACAGCAGCCTTGTGAGAAAAAGGTAAGAACCATTTCTTGCCAGTCAGTGGGGCCCAAAGTACAGATAGGTTTTGTTTCTGTTTTATTTTTTTTTTATTTTAATGTTGTTTTTGTTTTGTGTGCTTTTTCTCTTACTGTTCCAAGCCCAAGTACAGGCAAAGTTGTCATTTCCTTTTCAGAATAGATGCATCAGTGCTGCTGGTCAGAGTATAGTGGTGAGCTAGAGCAGAGGTTGGGCCACATTTTAGTTTGAGGTTTTACTTTGAGATGGACGAGTTAAGCCCACTCCTCAGGAGAAATGTTGGGTGTGGAGGCGTGTTCTGGGTTAGTGTTGGTATAGCAGCATGGGTTGTAGGCTCACAAAGCAGTGAAATCAGTAAACAGTACAAAGTAATGAATTGTGAAAAGGGAAGGAGGGAGATGACCTGGAAAGGAACAACCAGCATGAGGAGCACAGTGTTGTGCTAAGACTCTGAGATCACTGACCATTTCTGGAGAGCAGCATCAGAGCTTCTTAAGTGTGGGTCTTACGTTAAGAAATCGCTAAACCCTATGGCTTTGCACAGCTAAGGAACCAGTTACAGCAAAGTTTTAAACGCCTATCTCATTCTGGGGCTGAGTTTTGGGTTTGTCCAAGTTTTAAGGTAAGGTTGATTTCAGACCTTACAGAAATAATACACATTTCAAACTGATCACTGTTTCAGCAACTTCAAACTGAATAGTGCATGTTTGTACAGAGATGGCTCATTGTGCAGGTGGCTGAAAGCCAATGAAAGCTACTGCAGTCACCTTCCATCTCCTTTCTACAATAGTTAAGTGCCTTTTTCATGTTTGCAATCAGTATCTAAGTTTGCAAGTGTTGCATAAAGGTAACAAACTGAATGAACTAAAAAGAAGTATTTAAGGCATAAGTGGCTTTTTATTGAGAAGGTGTTTGAGTTCAGGTATGGGTTTAGACCAGGTAATATACAGGAGTGCAGGAAGGAAGCCAGGCACCCTGGCTCGCTTCTGTTGTGCTTCCTTTCCTTTCTGAGGCAGAGCCTCCCCGGGCCGGCAGGGCCTGCCTGCGTTGCCTCTGCCGTATGGGGCCTTTGCTCTAGTCAAGGGAATGCTCCACTTTGCGTAGGTTTTTTTAATGCTTTCATTTAAGTTTCTTATGTAACTGCAAGTACTGATAAAGGTGCTGCTGCATGTGCCAGTATTTCGTAGAGGATGAAAAGAAACAGAAACCACAGCGTCAGCACATTCCTGGCCCTGTGATTGAGCTGTCCTACGGAAATAAACATACGGTTCTTCTTGCTGCTTAGTTTAGGAAGCCTGTTTAACGGCCTGCTTTTCTGATGTTTGTTTTGTTGTTGCTGCTTTTCTCTCCCTAAGATGGCACGCTGCTGTGTGCTCCATGGCTGCTCCGCGGCTCTTGGGGCGCTGCTGCGGCTCTGGGTCCTGCTCTCGCTGCCCGGCACGGCGCTGTCGCAGCGGCCGCACGCAGCGCTTCCCGTTCTCGTTCTCTGAGCGTGAGCGGCAGCTGGGCCCGCAGCAGCCCCTGCTCCGAGGCGTTGCCCTCAGGGCCGCGCTCCGGGCCTGTGAGGAGCGTCGGAGCGGAGCCCCTCACCGCTCGCCGCAGCCCGCGTCCGTCTGTCACCGGTGGCGGCGGTTCCGTCGCGGGAGCAGCAACGGGAGAGGGAAGGGGGATGCGGGTCGAGCCGGGGAGATCGGGCCCCGCTCCGTAGGCACGGGGCAGGCGCCAGACGCAGCCGCCGCAGCCGGGACCGCCCGGGCAGGAGGCGGCCCTCCTCCCCGCCCTTCCGCCCCGCCCCCAGCTCGCAGCGGCCGCTCGGATTGGCGGGCGGCTTGTGTACACACACGAGGCGCAGCCACTGGCCTGCAGAAGACGCCCGACCTCGCGCAAAGCGGCGGCCAATGGGAGCGGCCGCGCGCCAGACGCCGCCAAGCTTGTGCGGGGGAGAAGGACCCGGGCAGAGCGCGGCGCGAGGCGGCGGTGGGGCCGCGCGGGGCGGGGAGCGGCGGCGGCGGCGGATCTGGAGGCGGCGGAGCGCTCGAGCCGCCACGCGCCGGGGCTCGCGGCCTGCCCCTGCCCGGCCCCCTCTGCGGGGCCTCCTCGCGAGCGGCGTCGACGGGTGGAGCGGAGCGGAGCCGCGGCCGGTAAGAGACCGTCGCGTCTCGTCACTTCGGCGCCGCCGCCGCCTGGGCCCGGCCGCGCTGCCGCGTTCCTTCCCCTCCTCTCCTCTTTCCCCGCGGGCGAGTCGCCGCGGGGTCTCCGCCGAGAGGGGCGGTGCCTTTCTTCCCCTTCCCGAGGCGTCGCTTCCCCCCCCGCGGACGTGTGGAGAGCAGGGTGGGGGTGCGGCGGCCGCTGCCTGACACCTGCGGCGGCCGCGCGCTCGCCCGGCGCTGACCGGAGCTCCCGAGAGCGCGCCTGGGCGGGGGGAGGCCGCGGTGCTGAGCGCGTGGAGGGCGGCCCGGGGAGGAAAGAGGGGGGTGGGGGGGAGGGGAGCGGAGCTCGGGGCCGCAGCCACAAAAGTTGGGAGCGCCGCTCGTTGCGCCCCGCCGGCCGCGGGCCTGCCCGCCGTAGGCCGCACGGGCTTCGCGGCGGAGGTGAATCCCGAGGCGAGTGCCGCCGTTGGGAATTGGGCGTGTAGACAAAGGGAGGGAAGCAGCTCGGAAGCGAACTTCCTCGGAGCGAGGGAGAAAACCGCGTCTCGGAGGTGCGTGGGCTGCGGGAGCGCCGCGCCGCCCTCACGTGCTGCTCCGCGCCGCTCTCCCGGCCGCGCTGCGGGCGGACACAAAGCGCGCGGCTCTGGAGCGCCGCGGGCATTGCGCGTGAGAAGTCAAAACGCGGTGAGTTTCCGTATTTTGGGAATCGGTTCGCTGATTTTCACGCCTCTTTGTTAATACCGTTGACAGTCGATTGTTTTTTTTCAGCTGCACAGATGTAGCTTAATTGCGGTGATAGAAATGAGGTCAGAACCGTGGCTGCTGCGTGGAGCTGTAGCTAATCTCAACTCGGTGTGGTCTATTATTGAAAAAAATATATTTTTTTACTGTGTTAACTGATGCTACTAAAAGAGAAATGAGTAACTTTTCCATTTCTTTACTCTGCCTGCACTGAGTGATTCCCTTGATTGTAGTGCTTTTTACTTTGTCCACTGATGAGGTGATGGGCACACGTGGGGCAGACCCATGGCCGGGGCTGAAGTACAAATGCAGAACTTCTTCTCGGGGCATTTTTACCAATGCTCCATATAAATGGAGATGTTTTCTAAGCGGTTAATTATTGCATATTGAGAACTTCTACAGGGTATCTCAAACCGGGTGCTAGCTACAGCACTTTAAAGAAGGATGGAAGTTTTTGTTACAGAAGCAAACGCACATCACCAAACAGGTGGTCAGAAGAGGGAGAAAAAAGCATACATTCACGCTGGAAAACTGTTGTGCAGTGAGCCTGATGCCTTTGAAGAGCTAAGAGTAGTAGCTCTGAAATTGGTTTAGTTCTATGCTAAAGAAAAGATGGAAAATTATTAGATATTAGTAGGTTTACCTCGTGGGTGCGTTTAAGACCAGTCATGTTTTACTGACAAGCTGTTGAGACTCCATGTAACCACTTCCTGATTGCACAGAAATCACTGTGCTAACACAACAGCAAGAAGCAGTTTGACCTGCGCTAGGTTGATAGAATTAGAGTTATGGAAATCATATGGCACTGTTGGGAATGCCCACTGTTGCTCTGGGTTGTTCTGGTGGGTTAGGTCCCTTTACAAAGCAGTAAGGCAAGGTCTTACAGCTGGAGCCATCCCGTGTAAAGGGGCAGGCTGAACAGTGCAGCTGGCAAAATAGCACTGCTTTGCAAGGGGTGTTGCTGCTGCAGGAGGACTCCTTGTTTGTACCTGCTCTTGTGCATGTTGCACAGTATTGTAGGAGCCTCCTATGCATCTGGAGCTGCTTGCTGGGCAGTTGTGAGCAGCCACAGAGTGAAGATAAGGCTTCGTATTTTAGCACCTTCCAGTGGGTTTCACCAGAAGTAGGAACTGACATACCAGCTTTGCATCCCCTTCAGGAACATGTGAACGTTGCTCATTCTAAGTTAGCAGTCCTCCTCGCTGTGCCTGAAGGAAAGCCTGGTGCTCGACTCACAAATGGCCTGACAGGGTTAGGGGAAGGAAGCCTCAACCTGTACCAGATGGGATAATATTAAAACTTCCTCATCCTTGTGAGGGTCAGAATGAGCTCTTCAGTTACAGCTCTTCTTGTTCTTGGAATTCCATTTCTTTTGATGTGATACCTTAAAAATGTTCTTAGAATTGCCTCAATAAGCTGCAGTTTCTTATAGTGTGTGCTTTTTCTGCCTACTTTGTGGCATAATGATAAGAGTTTCTCATTTACTTTTCCAGTTATATTTGTATGTCATTATTACTAATGAACCAACAGTGAATTGTAAAATAGGGAAAATTAGCTGTCTGTGGTGCAGGAAATGCACCTGTGGAGGGAGTTTTGTGTGCAGAAGCAAGAAGCCACTGGAACCCATGGGACAAGTCTGCAGTAACACTGCAGGTGTGTTGTGGAGAACAATCCACAGTAACTGTGTGCATATGAAAGCCAATGGTATAAATGCCTGTTGTGGGGTTTGAAAAACTAGGTATGTGCTTCTGTGTGCTGGGAAGTACTGTAAAAAGGAGCAGATGCAGTGGTAGAATGATGGTTTGATAACAGCTGCCTGTTTTGATTCTTTGTGTCTTTTTGTAGCATCCATTATTAGAATGAAACCACATATTTTTTGTGTTTCTGGATTTATAGTAGCAGTCCTGCACGTTGCGTTGTCTTGCACTAATGGATTCAGAAAAGGAACTCGCTGCTTTGTCTTATTTCCTTTGTCTGACTGTGGAACGATCATTTCCAGGAAGGAGAAGGCAGTGGTGGTCATTGAGGCTTCTTGTATTCCTAGACAGGTGATTCTTCCCCAGAAGAGTGTCTGTGACCCCAAGACAAACCTTCTGTTACCTTCCATAACCTGAAGTCCATCTGTGAGTGTAGTTCTGATCTTGTGACTCAGTGTTTTTTCTCTCAGAAGTCAGAGATGCTCCTGTTTGGAAAGTCAGGTTTCTCCTGTTCCTTCAGACTGCTGCTGCTGGCAGGCTGGTCCCCATGGGGACACTTGTGAGCTGTAATGGTCTCCCAAGTAATGAACCTTTCCCACGTGAGCAGTAGCTGTAATTACTGGAATAATTCTAACTGACCTATATTAGAAGGTAGAGTGGTAACGTGACCAGCGGTTGTGTGTAGGTTTAGGAACCGCATTTTAAAGTGACCGTGTGTTCCTGAGTGAATTCCAAATATAGGTTCTCCATGTGTTGTAAGGAAAGAGGTAACTTTTCCCTTAATTATCAACTAGAGCTTGAGAACGTTTCTGTTCCCTGAAATCCGCATTCTGATTACTGCAAGCTTCAGTTCATTTAGCATCTAGCTTCCAGGTGTAAATACATTTAAACATTTTTAAAAACTGAATAACTCTATAGAAAACTGGTAAAATGTTGGGGTATGTGCTGGCTCTCAGAAGCAAATGCTTGTTCTGTACCTTGCTGTGTAAGAAACCGGGAAAGCTGAGGTGTGAAGACAAAACATCTCACTGCTTCCTACAAAACTGTTGAAGCGTGCCCACACTCCAGTGAGCTCTCCAAAAGCTCACATTAGTCTTCATACAAACAAAACGTGAGCAGCCTTTTGTCACATTTCAACCCATAAGCTAATTTGTGATACGTTGTAAGTGCTTTTTTCAGAAACTGAGTCAGGCTGTGGTTCCGCGGGCCAGGCCGGGCTGCTGGGGCAGCTCGCCCAGCGCAGGTTTGGCTCTGTCCTGGGCAGGGGCCTCGGCCATCTCACCTGCCAGGGGCCTGCAGCATGCAGTGCTTTCTTTTCCCCCATTCTGCCCCACCCTTGTGATGCTGACACTGTTAGAAGCACGGCTGGCTGAGGGGTCGGGTCAGCATGGCAGTTCTTGAGAGTGTGCAGCGTTGGGACAGTGGGAAATTGTAGGAAATAAGGAAGGTGGAAGGCCTGTGGTGCCTTCCAGCGATGATAGCAGGGGCAGTGTGTTCTGTGGAGCTGCTTCCTTAAGGTAATTAATTCTGTGTTCTGTAATCAAGATTTGAGAGTTTGTGCTTCTCTAGAAAAATGTTCTTTTCGGTGTTTTGGCATTGTACTGAATTATAGCCAAAGACCTGTGTCTGGCTGGTTGATTTTAGCTTTTCCTGTTCAGTGAGTACTGTCATAATCTTCAGTCCGTGCAGGAGCAGACTTAGCAATAGCTTCACGCTAGAACAGCGCTCACAAACAGCAAAACGTGGGAAACAGTCATTAAGTCTCTCCCTGTCATCAAGTTCTATATCCCTATATAACTTGGTGATCTTTAACTAGCTGCACATGTAGAACTATCTTCGGTTCATTGGATGTTAAGATTCTTCCAGCTGCGGGGTATAGAGGGAAGTGTACCTGGAGGGGGCATCTCAGCTGCTCTGTGTGTCAGTCACTGTATTGCTAACTGACAATTCTAAAAGGTCAAAATTAAAACGTATTGCAAGATAATATCCAGAACATTTTCTGGTGTATCATGCAGCATATAAACTGGTGGTAGGTAGTGAGACGCTTGTGTGAAACCTCAGTAGAAAAAAAATGATGCTTTTTTCTTTTGCCCCATCCCTGGGGGTACTCAGTGCTGGGATAGATGGGTGCAGGGCTGCAGCTGGGGGGCCTTACAGGTCCCCTCCCCACACCGTTCTGTGCTTCATGTCAGCTTAATTGAAGGAGGAGCTTATGTATTATTGGTAATAGACTGAGTTTGCTTACCAATGATTTTACAGTCACTTGTATAGATAGCTACGTGTTTTGGTTTGCTTTGCTTTGCTTTCAAATATCAAGCCCTGGATTGCTTTTGAAATTATGGTATGTTCACAACTGGCAGAAAGCTTTTGTTTTTGTTGTTTGCTGACAGAAAGCAGTTCTAGATCAAGTGCCATTCAATCTTCAGAGCTCTAGATGAGATGATGTTTTTAAACTCACTTTTATTTTGTTAAAAGTTCTGATACCATTTAACAGTCAAGTCACTTGGCTTTGTTCAGACTCTCTAATCACTTCAGCTGTTAATTTGAAGGCATAGCTTTTACTTTGCTCACAGTAAATGCTGGAGAAAAAGAAAGTTGTAGTTCCTGTAAGATATTTATAATGCATGTCATCGCTGGGGTTCCTTTCCAGTGTATCCTAAGAGCTTCTTTTTTTATTATTATTTTTAAAATGAAAATTACTATGTGTAAGTGCATTACATCCTACTCCATGGATGCACTGTGCAGGATCCAGCCCACCGATGGCTTTTCGATGTTCTTGATGAAGTGACAAGCCAGGGGCTGTATGGACATTGATGTGCCATATTTTTCTGATTTGTGGGCCATGTTTATTGCTTATAAAGGGTAAAACTGAGACTGAGTTGTCTGAAAAAAAAAAAAAGCTGTCCAATGAAATCTTCTTTAAGATCTACAAATTTCAATTTCAGAATCTTGATAACAGAGTTTGTTTTGTTCTCTCTAGTACAAATAAATTCATCTGATCAGCACGTACAGATTTTTTAATTATTATTATTTACTAAAATTAGTTCTTTTTTACCACAGTTTCTTCAGAAAGCAGTTGAATGCTGACATGGTTTTCAGGAAGGTGACACTCTTCCTAAGAGCAGGTGGATTTAACTTAAGTACCTTGTAATTTTGAAGTTGTGGGGGTCTGAAAATGGAGATACAGTGAGGCAACATATGCATAACAGGTGGTCTAATCTGTGGAGATGCTGTGCATAAATTAGTGGTTTGAAACAGAGCTTGTATTGATTAACGAGGAATCTCTGTCGCTGCTGCCTTCTGAGATCAGTGCTGTAGTGCTGCAGCTTGAAGGTTAGTGTTACGAAGAGGGGTGTGAAGCAAACAAGCTATTTTCTAGCTCTGAGATAGGCATGGTACAGGTTGATTTTTGGTGGTGTTGAAACTGGTGACATTTCCATTACTTGTAGCTTACCCAGCAATTTGGAATAATTTCCACTTTGCAGTACTCTTGATCGAGTAAATGGAAAAGTATTCTTTGCTCATGGTAAAAATCAGTGTAAAATATCTCTCCAACTTTTTCTGTGTTTCACGAAGACATTTCCTTAGCGTTTTAGGTAGTCTGCAATAGTTGCCTTAATTAGTAGGTGTTTGTTACTGATATCATCCTGACATAAATTACACTTCGTGTTGTGGCAGGGAGGTGTCTGTGGGGCTGGGGAGGGCCTTTGTGTGCTGCTGGTCTTTGTGAAGCTGCGGTATGTGAGGCACTGGTCACAGTCTGAGGAAGTTAAAGAAATCCAAGATCTTTGCTATGGATTTATTGTCAAGGGCCAAAAACAGACTGTGGAGGTGTGGTGCTTTATTGTTTTCTACTGTTTGCGGTGACATCAGCATGAGTGATCGGGCAATGTAAGTTTGAAGAGAAATGACACCTCAGAGTTTACGTGGTTATACAGTTCTGTTCTCCCTCAGAGCTGTACGGTACTTGACCAAAAGGTAAAAACAGAGGAGCAGATTGTAAACCAAGATTTAGATTATGGAGAGCTTCAGTTCAAATAAAGCAGTGTGTGTGTGTCACATGCTATGGGCTTTACTCATCCTCGTTTCAGTAGAAACCAGCTAAGGAACAAAAAGGTGGAGTTTTGTTTCTCTATCTGTGTGGTGCAAGCTGTCAAACAGCAATTCAGAATGAAGAGAATCTCCATTTTGATGCCATCTGTGTAAGTTCTTTTGTCTGATCCTGACAAGGGGTCATGGCAGATGGTGGGGGTCACAAAGTCTGGCTTCTTGTGCTTGACAAAATGTGTTCATAAAGCTAGAAGAATACCAACTGTTCTACTGTCTGAAGAGCACTGTGGCAAATGACTGTAATAGTTTATGGACAATACCTTCTGGATCACTAAGCTTGATGGCAAATAACTTGTCAAAGATTAAACTAGTTTGCCTATCTGTCAGCAGGTTGAAACTGCCTAGAAAATGTTTTCTTAGCTATGTTTTATTTGAGTAAAGTACTTGTAAAGCCTCTTAAAGTGAGACGGGGAGGGCAGACTGCATCATAAATTTTGGGCCAGAGCTCCAGATGATGTACTTGGAAGATGCATGTGGAAGGAGGAGAGAAGGAAAGGAATGGCACAATCTTAATTTTCAAATGTGGTGCAGGATGTCAGTATTCTTTGCCATGGACCACTGTCATTTTATGGCTTTTCTGTGGCAACTTCTCAGGTTTCAAGGTGGCTACACAGATCTAGCAGTCCCTTTTCCCCAGAGGCATTAATAGATAACTCTCTATATTCTCTCTAAAGCCAAATAAAAAAGCTTCTTATTTTCTTGGATGTTTTGTTGTGAAGCTAAAACTAAAAGCTCTTTTTGCTTCTGTATGTCTTAGTAGACAGATAGTGTGATATTCAGATGCTGAAATAGTTAATTGTTCACAGCTGCAATAGATAGGGGCAATAAGGGAGGTGAATACAGCTCATGCAGTAGGAAAGGGAGAACAGCACCAAATTGAGTAGCAGGTTTTCCTTTAACTCTAATAGCAGTTGAAGAGATACAATATCTGAATAAACAGAAATCTGTAGAAAGCCCCATGGAGTTCAAGGAACGTGAAATTAATGAATGAATGACTAAAAGGGTATGGCAACTGAAGAAGTTCATTATTCAAACATTTATTTATTTCTAGAACCATTACATAGGTAAATAGTTACGTAAATGAAAGGATGTGACAGTGGAGAAGGTTTAGTACTTGAACCTGTTTCCAGTACTGAGACCTCTCAACTTACAAACCTGTAACAGGTGCTGCTGCCCCAGCTGTCAGCAATGGGTCCCACACTGTGGTGCCAGCCCACCACCTGTGCCCCGTTACAGCTGCACGTGTCATTAGGGCTGTACAGGGCTGCCCAGCAGGTTGCATCAGCATGGCTGCTGCCAGAGTGGTCTTTTTACGGGATGAGGTTAGGAGGGCCCAAGGATTCTGCTGCTGGTGGAAGCTGGAGAGGCTCCTGCTGTGCTGGGACAGTTGTAAATCTGCGTACCATGAAAGGTGGAGGAGCAGAGGTTGCGCCCAAAGTCTGGCTGCTGCTCAGTGGCAGCAGGCAGGGAGCCAGAGGCTGGCATTTCTCCCTCCCTCCTGCTGCGGCACAGTCTGTCAGGTTTGGAGCAGCTCTGGCTTAGGTGGTGGCTCTCTTTGGGTGCTTGAGTGGCAGAGGCCCCACGGCTGCCACTGTCTTGCTGCCTTCTGCTGCCAGCAGGCTCCTCTCTGGCCCAGTAACTGCTCCATGCATGGCGTGGCCACCTGGGCTGCTGCACAGGTGTCTCCCATTCAGATCTCCCTGCAGGACAGGGGCAGCCAGGGCTCTTGTGAGGGCAACTCTTCTCTTGCAGTGTTCAAGCAGTTGTGGATAATTTCTCTTTAAGTATGGGTGGTAATAGAAGAGTAACTAAAAAATGCAAAGAGTTAGTAGCTATCAATTTAGGACTGAAAGACAGTAGGATAGCAGAACTAAGGCTTTTAATTGCTGAAAATAAACATGGGTATTAAAAAAGTCTGTTGGTCAGTTTAATTGTACAGATTAGGCTGACTAAAACAGGGCATGTTGCATGTATATGGAAATAAACAGATGCATCATATCTTGATTTATTTATCTTTCTGTTCCATGGCTTCAAACTTGGATACAACCCAAATATATTTTATCTATATTTATACTACTCAGCAATGGTATCTCTAAAATACCTGGCATCAACCAGAGAAAGAATGAAGATCAGAACATGTACTGCCATCCTCCTCTCCTGCCAAGGCTTATTTTATTGGAACCTCCATCCCTCCCACCACAATACTGTGTTTTTGTGTGGAGCAACTGATAAACCTTCCTATAAGCAGCAAGTGCTTCTTCCTCTGCCAGGAATTCAGGAACAGTCTTCTGCAGGCACGGTGTATTTTGGTGAATCCATACAGATTAAGCTGATGAATGAAACTTTTCATGTTTTTATTCAAAAAACTCTCAACTTGGGACCTTTCATCCCAAATACTTCTACCTTCAACACCTCTTCATTAATTACAGCACAGTTTCACAATGAACCCACCAAACCATCTCAAATTTGTCACTTTCAGCAATAGCCAGGGTTTCTGCAGAAAGCTGAGGACTGAGGAGGTGCTGGCTTTGCTCTCCTTGGAATAAATGTGAGGTAAACGTTTCCTTTCTTTTTCACCAGAAGATGTTTGTGAATCCTTTTCTTCCTTTATTGATGCTACTGCAGCATTGTAAACTGTTCTTTGTCCTGTCTTGGAAGTGCTGGAGGAGAGCCTGAGGCCTCTGGATCAGAAAGAGAAGTTTCTGCTTCGGGCGGCTCAATTTTAATTCTTCTTGTCTCATATTGAAGTTCTCACAGACATATCTGTGACAGGCCGCTCTTCACTCTGCCAGTCTGGAAGCAAAATCCAACAGAACTGTCTGGAGATTGTGCTGGGAGATGCACACACATTACCATGGCGCCCGTGTGTCATCACAGTGACATTGCAGTGCGGTGCCCAAGGCCTGGCAGGAGGAGCAGCCAGAGCTGATGGCTCTGACCTGCACTTCTTGCTGGTCCTGCACAGAGAACGCATGTTTATCTTGAGTCAAGGAGCAAACAGAACTGTATTGAAAGGGGATCACTCCTCACCCAGACCTTGCTTCTCGTTCCCTGTGTGGTCCCCTGAGTAGCTCCCTTCCAGCCTCGTTGGTGTTCCTCTGGTTCTCCAAGTAGGGAAGGAAATCAGTTTCCCAAGCAATGTTGAGAAAAGAAAATAGCAATCTTTTCCCAGTGTGTCTTCATTTCTTGTAAATGCTCCATGATTTCAATAGCATGGCTTCTGCAAGGGAGTAGCTCTGTACCCAGGTGATGCTCTGCAGTGTCAGCAGTCTCCCAGAAGCTGCTTTGTAGGTCCAACCAGAAAGACACTATATGTGTTTTGCTGATGGCATATACAGGAGACGTGCAAACCCTCGTTGTTCTTACACTTGGACATTTTAGAAATTTAGAAAGCAAGGTAACAAAATCAGCTATGTTCTTTAAGCCTTTTAAATCACACCTTCTCTACAAGTTCACATGCTTAATCTGTCAAGGAGGGGCTTGATCTGAAGGTGGTTTCTGGAAGCAGGACTCAAGTGTATGCCAAGTTTGAGGACCACACTGGACTGGAGTTGCTGTAGGGTCTCTCAAGGGTAGAGTGGCCTTGCAAAGAGATACTGACAAATGTGAGGGCTGGCTAATCCCTGACTGTGTGAAACTGAATAAGAACAAGTGCCAAATTCTGCACCTGGGGTGGAGCAGCCTGGAATGTACATACACAGGTGAGGACAGAAGGCAGGAGGGCAGCTGCACAGTGGGAGATCTGGGGGTTCTGGTTGTCAAGAAGTTCACTCTGAGCCAGCAGTGTGCCCTGGCAGCCCAGGGGGCCAACCATTCCCCTAGGGGCCCTGTGCTACCACTGGGCAGGGGGAGGGGTTGTCCCACTCTGCGCTGTGTGGCCTCACCTCGCACTCTGCAGTGTTGGGCACTACAATATAAGAAGGACATCAACTGTGTCCAGAGGAGGACAGGAAGACAGTGAAGGGTCTGAAGGGCCGGAAGTATGAGGAGCTGCTGAAGTCCCTAGGGTTTGCTCAGCCCAGAGCAGAGGAGCTAAGGGCAGCCCTCATGGCAGCTTCAGCTCTTCACAGGGAGTGGAGGGGCAGCGCTGAGCTGTGCCACTGACCTCCTGTCAGTCAGTCTGTCACTGTCCTCAGAGAGTATGGGGCTGTGTCAAGGGAGGCTCAGGGAGAGGTTAGAAAAAGATTCTTCACCAGAGGATGGTGTACATGGAACAGGCTGCCCAGGGCACTGGGCATGACCCCGAGCTGCAGGAGCTCAAGGAGCATTTGGACTACTCATAAACAGCGTTTCAGTTTCAGGTGGTCTAAAACCATCCTGGAGTCAGGAGTTGGACGCAATGACCCTTATGGGTCCATTCCAACTTGGGTTCTTTGGTTCTTTCAGTCTGGTTCTTTATCTACATTATCCACAGCCATGAATGCACTGTTAGTAGAGCCTGCCATGAGCAACATACACTACTGAAATTCTTACTGGTCCTTTCTCAGAAGGGAGGTGATAACACTGGCCATTTTCAAAGCTTGCAGAGGTTAAAACAGCATAGATTGTACCTGCCTTTGCAGTTGGTGAGTTCTGCTCTAAGTGGTTGTAACTCACAGTAACTAGTTTAGGTGTTTTCTAAGATTTTTCTGATTCCACTCATGAAAGTGTGAACATTTCTCCCTTGTGCATCTAAGCACAATTCAGATGTATTTTTTAGTCCCATTTATTAACAGCAAGTAGTACTTACAAAGTACTTTCAAAGTACTTAAACCTTTTGTCAAGGTAATTCTGTCTCTAAAATGGTTTGTGCTGCCACCACTGATTTGTAATTTTTCTTCTTTTTCAGTATGATTTCTGGAAGATTTGATTTCAAAAAAAGTCACTTTAAGTACTCAATTTAGCAGAATATTTATCCCTGGAATTCTAATATAATTCTAATTACAAAAGCTTGAGAGTATTTAAAAGTGAGTTCGAAGTGGAATGGGTTAGCATTTTTTTTTAATATTTCCTGAATTTGCTAAATGTTTGCTGTGTCTGTACATTGCATAGGATTTTCTACTCCTTGTCAAGATGTTTGTATGTGTGCAGTGGTAGGATTAGAAGCTTTCTCTGTTGAGAGTAAAAGACACAGTGAAAAGAATTAATTCACTTTCAATTTTGGGGGTCAGTCTGCATTTGATGTAAATGAATATATGTCTTATAATTATAAGATTTAGTAATGGCATGATAAGCTCTGCTAGCACAGTAATATATCAGGACTCTGTATTTGAGTTTACATCTCTGAGTATTTTAAGCATTGTAAATTTCAAGTATATGTACTGAACTTTCTGTTATGGTGACTAACTTTATTAAAAATAAACACATGCAAAACGTAGCTGTCCTTGGGAGATGCAGGGTTCATATAGAGAGCTGAGAATGTGTTTTAACTCATATGTTTTAATTTACTTTTCTTACAGGGTGTTGGTTTTAAAGATTCTGTGAAGATGAAAAGGGATATCTTATGGTTTTACAGAATATAGAGCGAGACCTTCTGACATGACGGCAAAAAATGTAAGTTTATAATTGTGTAAGATGTATTCCTTTGCATACCAAGGTGCTGCCAGTCACTTCTGACTTTCAAGCTCTTTTGTGTTTGTTTTCTTGAACGGACAATATTTTTGCATACTACAAACATGTGCAGTAGTTTTTATTTTGATTCATGTAAACTAGTTGGAGGTTCCTTAAGGATACAGAGTTGAATCAGTTTTAGGTCAGGTTAGTAATCAAGGCAATACTTTCTGCTGTTGTTTCCACTAACGTTGCTGCAAATGTAACTGAGAGCATTTTGTTGAAGCACCAGAGTAAGATCGTACTGAGCCCCAGTCTCAAAACCGTAAAACGTGCAGACATCTTTATTTACTCTTGTCTGCACACTCCTGGTTTCTAGAAGACTCAGTTAGAGTCTAGCTCTATTAGCTAGACTGTACTGTGTGATCCAGAAGCTATCTTTTACTTCCCTGCCTCCAGTTTGGAGGAAGCTTATAAAACAGATAGCATCCTGACCTTAATTTTTGTCCTGATTTGCAGTGTTTCTTGAGGTACACAGTTTGTATACAGAACAGTTTTGAATAAGGTGGTCAGTGAGCAGGTATCACTGTGAGCTCTCAGCAACTTCTTGCCTTTGGTAAAACATGCTGTGGTTTAATTAAATTTTTAAATTCGAACAAGCTTAGGAACCAGCATGGCTTAAGAAGGAAGCACCCAGAACTGAAGTGCAGGGAATGTTAGGATGGCTTTCAGTTCAGTCATTCAGAAGCAGCACAGGCTTTTGTGCATATTTTGATTGATGCCAGGGCCATAGAGTGGTTAAATTAATTCTGCATCTTGGGAAGTTCTTTTCTGTTCATTTTATTAATAATTCTATTTGCTATGTAGTTCCAGGAAAGGCTTTCAGATGTCTTAACTAATTGATTCAAGCTACCAACTTAGAGGATAAATTAATGTGTATTACTTATTTCATAGACCATTTTCAGCTGTAGTATAAATAGGTAATTCTACTGATGTGTGTGGTTTTGACCTTTACTTCTGTGTAGTCAAAGGATGAACAGCAGTGCCAATAAATCCCTGGAGTGTTCTGCAGTATAGTCACGTACCCTGGAAGGAGCCTCAGGACTCATTTACTCCAGGGCCTTGCTTAGTGCTCTTGATGCCTTCATGCAGAGCACAGTTGCTTGGGGCTTTGTCCAGGGCTGCTCAGGGCTTCAGTTTTGAAAAACTCTGATGACATCTATGCTGGGCAACGTATCCTTGTGCTGAATATAGAATTTTTGCCATTAGATACTTCAACTCAAGGCTGTAGTTACTTTATAGAGTTAGTATTTTATTGGTGTGCATATTATGAGTCCTCGTGATCAACTGCTTTGAAGTCGGCACAGCCGGAGCTGCAGTGGCTGATTGAGGTACAGGGCGGGTTTTCGGGAGGTTCCAGTCTCTCGGGAACCGAGTGAGAGCGGCCAGTCCCGGCAGACCCCGGCAGCTCTCTCTCCCGAGAGGCTGACGTGGCGTAGGCATTGCCAGGGAAACGGCGGGGGATTTAAAACGGTCAGAACCCGGAAGTACCGCTCAGTCCTCGTGATCAACTGCTTTGAAGTCGGCACAGCCGGAGCTGCAGTGGCTGATTGAGGTACAGGGTGGGTTTTCGGGAGGTTCCAGTCTCTCAGGAACCGAGTGAGAGCAGGCAGTCCCAACGGCTGTTCTCGCGAGAGGTTAACGAAGCGTTAACGAGGCACAGGTGTTAACGAGGTAGGCGTTAACGAGGCATAGGCGTTGCCAGGGTTTCAGCGCCCTCGCCCACACCCCTCAGCTGATTAGGGCTGAAGGGGTATATCCCTGAAGGGCTCAGGGAGGGCAGCGAAGTATCACATTACAATTCATATCTATATATATATTATTATAAACTATTATTTATTTATTTACTTTCAATTTTTTTCATTTCTTTGTTTTTATTTTTTTTGTGCCATGGTCTCTACTAGACAGAGGGCTTGCCTTAAGAAGGCTGTGGCGACCCAGACAGAAGGTCTGCCTAGAAGTGTGGCTACACAGGTCTCTGGTTGCAAGGAGTGCCAGAGCCTGCTACTACTAGATGAGGGTGCTAAGCAGTTCTCCTGTGCAAGGTGTGAGCAGGTGGAAGATCTGCTTAGCATGGTGGTTGAATTGAAGGAGGAGGTTGAGAGACTGAGGGCCATCAGGGACTGTGAGCGGGAGATTGACTGGTGGAGTAACTCCCTAGAGTACCAGAGAGAAAGGCGCCGGGGAGATCCCCCGCAGTTGGTGGTGGACTCCCTGACCTGTCCCCGTAGGGCAGAAGGGGGATATCTGAGGGATAGGGAGGGCTGGCAGAGAGTCCCTGCTCGGTACCCTGCTCGGTACCGTGGGCAATCTCCCCCTCTGCCTCCCCAGTGTCCCCAGATACCCCTAAGCAATAGATTTGCAGCAGTGGAAGTTGAAGAGGTGATAAGGGGTGAAGTGCAGGAAGATTCCTGCAGGAGGTCACCAATGGCAAGGCAGTCACCTCCGTGCATTGAGACTGCTGCTACTAAGAAAGAAAGGAAGGTGATCGTAGTGGGTGGCTCCCTTCTAAAGGGAACTGAGGGCCCCATTTGCAGATCAGACCCAAACCGCAGGGAAGTGTGCTGTCTCCCTGGGGCTCGAATCAGGGACATTGCTAGAAGACTCCCGGACTTGATACGCCCCACCGACTATTACCCATTACTAGTAGTTCAGGCAGACTGCAATGAAATATCTCAGAGAACTATGAAAAGAGATTTCAGGGGATTAGGGCGATTAGTTCAAGGGGTGGGAGCACAAGTGGTGTTTGCTTCCATACCTTCTGGGGCGGTAAAGGACACAGAATGGGCTAGGAAAACACAAGTGATGAATAACTGGCTGAGAGGTTGGTGTAGAGATAGACACTTTGGGTTTTTTGACCATGGGACAGTTTACTCGGCTCCTGGTCTGTTATCTGTTGATGGGACGCACCTATCCCAAAGGGGGAAACGAATCCTAGCACAGGAGCTAGCTGGACTCATTGAGAGAGCTTTAAAGTAGCTGTGACGGGGGAAGGGGATAAAACAGGGCTCACCAGTAAAGAGCCTAAGGAAGCTGTGCTGGAGAAAGGGGCGAGGCAGATATCTCAGCTGAAGTGCATCTATACCAATGCACGCAGCATGGGCAATAAACAAGAAGAGCTTGAAGCCATTGTGAGGCAGGCTAACTATGACCTTGTGGCTATTACAGAAACATGGTGGGACCTCTCCCATGACTGGAATACTGGGATTGATGGCTACAAGCTCTTCAGAAGGGATAGACAGGGAAGAAAGGGTGGTGGCATAGCTCTCTATATCAGAGAGTGTTTTGATGTTGAAGAGCTAGTGGTTGGAAATGACAAAGTAGAGTGTCTATGGATAAGGATCAGGGGATAGTCTTTAGGAGTGACATCGTGGTGGGGGTCTGTTATAGACCACCTAGTCAGGATGAAAAAATAGATGAGGTGTTCTATAAACAACTCGTAGATGTTGCACGATGGCCAGCACTCGTTCTCATGGGGGACTTCAACTTCCCTGACATATGCTGGAAATACAATACTGCGCAGAGGAAGCAGTCCTTGAGATTTCTAGAATGTGTGGATGATTGCTTCCTGACTCAGCTGGTGCAAGAGCCTACCAGGGGAGATGCCTTGCTTGACCTACTTTTCACTAACAGGGAAGGACTAGTAGGGGATGTGAAGGTTGGAGATTGTCTTGGCCGGAGTGACCATGAAATGGTGGAGTTTGCTATTCTGGGTGACGTCAAGAGGGTGACTAGCAAAACTATTACCTTGGAGTTCCGGAGGGCAGACTTTGACCTGTTCAGGACACTTGTTGCAAGGGTCCCTTGGGACTTGCTCCTGAGGGGTAAAGGGGTCCAGGAAGCCTGGATGCTCCTCAAGATGGAAATCTTAAAGGCACAGGAGCAGGCAGTCCCGGAGTCCTGGAGTCCCACAAGTCAAGCCGGAGGAGCAAAAGACCAGTGTGGATGAACCGGAATCTTTTGTTGAGACTCCGAGAGAAAAAGAGAGTCTATGTCCTCTGGAAGATGGGTCAGGCTACTTGGGGTGACTACAGAGAACTGGCCAAGATCTGCAGGCAGAAAATTAGAAATGCTAAAGCCCAGCTTGAAATTAGGCTGGCTACTGCTGTAAAGGAGAACAGGAAACCCTTTTACAAATATATTAACAGCAGGAGAAAAACTAAGGAAAATTTCCCTCCTTTACTCAACAAGGCAGGCAATATAACCACAGATGATAAGGAAAAGGCTGAGGTTCTCAATGCCTTCTTCACATCTGTCTTTAATAGACAGAACAGTTGTCCACAGGGTACTTGCCCTGACCTGGAAGTCCGGGACGGGGTGCATAATGCACCCCCTGTGATCCAAGCAGAGATGGTCAGAGATCTTCTCCTCCATCTGAACTTACACAAGTCCATGGGGCCAGATGGGATCCACCCAAGGGTGCTGAGGGAGCTGGCAGAGGTGATTGCTGAGCCACTTTCTGCCATCTATCAGCATTCCTGGTTATCTGGAGAGGTCCCACAAGATTGGAGGCTTGCCGATGTGACTTCCATCTACAAGAAAGGCCATAAGGAAGACCCGGGGAACTACAGGCCTGTCAGCCTGACCTCGGTATCAGGGAAAGTTATGGAGCAGATGATCTTGAGGGAAATCACACGACACGTGCATGGCAATAAAGGGATCAGACCCAGCCAGCACGGGTTCACCAGGGGCAGGTCGTGCTTGTCCAACCTCATCTCCTTCTATGACTGGGTGACCAGACAGGTAGATGAGGGAAAGGCTGTTGATGTAGTCTACCTGGACTTCAGCAAGGCCTTTGACACGGTCTCCCACAGCATTCTCCTGAGGAAACTGGCAGCCCGTGGTGTGGACAGGTTCACTGTTCTCTGGGTGGAGAACTGGCTGGAGGGCCGTGCCCAGAGGGTAGTGGTTAATGGAGTTAAGTCCAGCTGGTGTCCTGTTACGAGTGGTGTCCCCCAAGGGTCAGTTTTGGGGCCCATCTTGTTTAATATCTTTATTGATGACCTAGACGAGGGAATTGAGTGTACCCTCAGTAAGTTTGCAGATGACACAAAGTTGGGAGGATGTGTCAAACTGCCTGAGGGTAGGGAGGCCCTTCAGAGGGATTTGGATAGGCTGAACAGCTGGGCTGAGCTCAATGGGATGAGGTTCAATAAGGCCAAGTGCCGGGTCCTGCACTTTGGCCACAATAACCCCATGCAATGCTATAGGCTTGGGGCAGAATGGCTTGAAGAATGTAGAGAGGAAAAGGACCTGGGGGTGTTGGTTGATGCTCGGCTCAACATGAGCCGGCAGTGTGCCCAGGTGGCCAAGAAGGCCAACAGCATCCTGGCCTGTATTAGAAATAGTGTAGCCAGCAGGAGCAGGGAGGTGATCATCCCCCTGTACTCAGCTCTGGTACGGCCGCACCTCGAGTACTGTGTTCAGTTTTGGGCCCCTCACTACAAGAAGGACATTGAGGCCCTGGAGCGTGTTCAGAGAAGGGCAACAAAACTGGTGAGGGGTCTGGAGCACAAGGCTTATGAGGAGCGGCTGAGAGAGCTGGGATTGTTCAGTCTGGAGAAGAGGAGGCTCAGAGGAGACCTTATTGCACTCTACCACTTCCTGAAGGAGGGTTGTGGTGAGGAGGGGGTGGGCCTCTTCTCCCTGATAAATAACGACAGGACGAGAGGGAATGGCCACAAGTTGCGCCGGGGAAGATTTAGATTAGACCTGAGGAAGCATTTCTTTTCTGAAAGAGTGGTCAGGCACTGGAATGGCCTGCCTAGGGAGGTGGTTGAGGCACCATCCCTAGCGCTGTTCAAGAAGCGTTTAGATGAGGTGCTAAAGGATTTAATTTAGTAGTTGGGTAGAGATAGTGATAGGATGATTGGACTAGATGATCTTATAGGTCTTTTCCAACCTTATGAACTTATGAAAATTTCCACAGTAAGCAGTGCTAACCTAGTTTACATTTGGTAAATATACTTTTATCAAGGAATTTGGGGAAAAAAGAAAACAGAACAGCAAAATGACTGAACCAACCAAAGAACAACAACGACCAAAAAAGTGTAAGAACAGGAGTAGCGATCCGCTTCCTGTCTGTATTTGCAGCACTTTTTGGGGATTTCCTAACCTCAGTTACACTTTGCTACACGCAGTGGCCAACAGTGTCAGCCCAGGGGTATTTTGTTGCTACTAGAAGGCCAAGGAGCGCTAATGAAATGTAGAGCTGCAGGGTTTAGCTTGTATCTCTGGGTTTCTGCAGCCAGAAATCTGTTCTGAATCTAAGGCTGGTGTTTGTTACACTGAAGTGTTTTATTGATGTGCAGAGATTGAAGTGAAACATCATTTCTGGACAGAGCTTATCTGTAAAGGTATCTCCATCCTTTTTCATTCTGTTGAAGCATTGAGGAAAGAGGTCTTGAAAGTATTGGAATTAGGGCTTTTTTGGAGAAACTTATAAAGGGTGTATGTCTCATCAAATCAGTACCCGTCAAGAAGGTGCCACCTCTGTGTTCCAAAATCACGGCCCTGCATCTGGACGCAGTAGTAGAGATGTGTGTGCTCCTAATGCATTGTGACAACAAAGTACAGCCAGTTTAGGCTAAAATGTCTTTGTGTTCTCACATGCACAACCCAGATTGAGCTACTTTGTCTCCAAGGGAGCTTGTGCTTCAAATATAGTGAAAATTTTCAGTCAACTGAACACTTATAAAGGTTAAGAATAACATTCCTCGTTACTGTTTTTCTTGCTAAATCTTTGAGTATGTGATGGGAGAATTATCAAGGCTGGGCTCGCTGCTCACTTGAGGGAAATGAAGACCACATCCTAGTACCTGCTTCTGGAATGTTGCATACGGGTAGTTTGATATTTCTTTGAAAAGAATCCCAACCAAACCACCAATGAATTACAAAAGGTAAATAAAAGTTATGGATTCTCTTGGAGATTATGTGCTTACAATATTCAGTAGACTGGTAAAATATAAGTGCAGCTTGTGGAAGTTTACCTCGTCCAAGACTCCTGTGACTTTTTTTTGGTGTTTTTCAGCTCCAATGGGAAACTTCTTAGTCACTTAGTAGGAAAGGGAAAAAAATGCTTAAAGTATTTAATAGGATGCAAAGTCCTGCCAGGTGCTTGCTTCGTCATACTTCATGGTTCGATTTATCTTGTTGCAGATAGAAATAGGAACCCAGTCCCTGCCATACCCAGCAGCCCAGATACTGGGGCACTGTTATAATGCAGAAATATCATGACTTATACAAGAAGTAATAAATGGTACCTGTGTAAGCTAAGTCTGTAGCCTTAAGTCTTTAAATATGGTCTCAGTAAGAATGGCTTACTTGTTGTTAGTTGTGCTACAAGGACTGCTCCAAAAGTAACGCATCTTATTCTATTGGCCCACAATGTCAGAGGCAGATGCTGATGGTATGGCAGCGGAGGCTGAACCTTGCTGCCAGTATGCCATTATGTTTTGTTACCACGTGAGAGATGGCAGCAGAGGAGCAGCCTGACAGAATGGTGTCTGATGTGGAAGTGCATATGGAGCAAAGGTGTGGGATTGAATTCTCCCATGTGGAACAGTGGTCCCCACTGACATTCCTCAGCACCTGCTGAATGTTTATGGAGCCCAGGCAGTGGGTGTGAGCACAGTGAGGTGGTGGGCCGTGTGTTTTAGCAGTCATGTCAGCAATGTGAAAGGCAAGCCATGTTCTGGACTGCCGTGCATAGCTGTCACTCCACAGAATGCAGTGCCTCAATCAGTGCATCCATGTGAATCAGCTAATGGTGGTGACTACATTGAAAAATATTTTTTTGTAGCTGAGAATTTGCTCTGTCAGATAGTGCTGTATCTATTGTAGTTTCCACACAGATACATAGGAGGCATTACTTTCAGAGGAACCTACTTTTTTTTTTTTCTTCTTCCTTAAAATCCATTTTGGATCACACCTAAAATCTACAAGCAGTTTATGTGAAACAGAAATTACACTTCTTCCATTTGCGAGGATATAGATTGCTTTTCAGTTTAACCACCAAAATATTGGCAGTGACTGTTACAGGAATGCAGGTAACAATGTGACCTCGACCTCACTGACATAAAAATGAAGCACTGTAAAGTTCTCTTTCTGCAGTAGTAGCATAACATTGCATCATATATATATATATTTTTTTTTTTTTGAGGAGGTGCTTAGTTACAGTAGATCTTCTGTGAGAAGAACGCTCTTTTTGATATGTCACCTCTCATTTAAGCTTTCATGAAATTCAGATTTGTTTTCAAGCTCTTCTAAACTTAGAGTTTATAAACCTGGGAGGAGCACATACGTTCACTTGGTGCTTTGTACAACTGTGTCACTGGGCCATCATTGTGACCAATGTGTTTTAGGTACAAACTGCAGTTTTATATTCTTTGGATCACAGAAGCACAAGACAAAAAAAGGAAAGCTCATGTACTTTGATTCTGACCAATATTTCCTTAAGGACTATATCCATTAAATCATCTAAATGTTCCAGAGAATGCAGTGTAAATATTTGAATTTTAGTAACTGCTGGAGAGTCTCACTGGACAGCACAGAGGTGTCTCATCATCAGTGCTTCACTGAAGCACATTGGGAGATGATGGGAGTGTACCACTGTAAATCCTGAGCTGAGTGTTCAGTGGTGAACAATTTGCAGTTCTGTCTTTGAAGATGTTCTTGGGAATCCTAATTCTTACCCTTCCTCTTGGAACAAGTTGTACCCTTGTATCTAACACTTGCTATCCATCCCTATTTCTTCAGTGAAGCTCTGATTTTAAATTCTCCTACCTGTGTTTTACTTCTCAGAGAGGCAGGGCACCAATGGAGGATCTGATTCTGTTATTCCCTGTATCTACTAGTATGATTGGAGGGCGTGGGCTTTTCATAGTTTTGCGGTCAGAATGCCCTCTCCAGGCTCTGAGGACTCACCATACCCCTCCTACAGGAGCAGTCACTGCAGCCCCACACTGAAGGCGTTGGATGCCTGCAGGCACTGCTTGTCCCCAGGCAGACAGAGGTGCCCCTGTCCCTGCTCAGCCCTGCCCTGCACGGTGCTGCTGCCGCCAGGCAAGGGAGTGCCAGAGAGCTCTCAGGTGCCCACCTAGGGATGGGTCTGATACCAGCAGCTTTTGCTATAAACTATGAACAGTATTGGGCAGCTCAAAGAGTTTGTTTGCCGAGCTAATTTAGGCAGTATTTTATGGCGATGATGGTGAAGCTGCAGATAAGGTTCATATTGCTCCTGAAGGTGGAAGGACCTTTGAAAGACTTCTAAAAATCTGTCAGTGCTGGGGACAGATCTCCCCCTTCAAAACATGCTTGCCAAATTCAAGCTCTGGCTGAATGCAGAGACTGAATTCTTCTCACTGCTATTTTTGATTTGTACGTAGTTTAATCTAGTGTTATGTTATTGCCATTTGATTTGTGTGCAGTCAAACAGTTCTCTAATTAGATAAGATTAAAATTCTACAAGTGACCCTAGCAAATGTCCTATTTTTACTGCATACATATGTAAAATAAAGCAGATACTTCATCCTTGATAGCGTAATTGGATACCTGACCATTTTGTCCTCGTCAGTTACTGAAGCACTCACATTCTGAAGTATTTTTAAAAAGATTTTGTGGTACGTTTTGTAATTGCCTGCTGGGGGAACTGTGCTCTGATTAAGAGCCAGTTCCGAAGAGGTTCAGTCACTTGGTGCTTACTGCAGCCTCCGTCTTGGAAGCAAACCAGAATGCTTTGTTCATGAAGGTGCTACAGATGCAGTGCTTCGAAGCTGCTGAGCGCTGCATCGTTCCTTGCTGCTGCTGGTCACATCCCTTGCTAGCTGAGACTTGGGTCTTTCTGTTTCTTCCCTCCCTGACGAGGAGTGGTGCTCTTGTGTTTTTCTAAACACCTTTCTGTGCCTTGTGTACATGCCAAAGTCAGAGGTGCACCGTTCGGAATATGATTGATGGGTAGTGTAGTGTTGGTGGTGGCAGCTGCTTTGTAGGACTTTGGGAACAGTGACTCAGACAGTGGTAGTTAAATTGTGCCTCTTAGATCACGCATAGTACGAGAATATACAGTGACTTGGCTTTTTTTAGTTAAGAACTTGATTAAAAATTTAGTTAATGTCTTCATCTGTACATAGTTGGTGTCTTGGAACCTTGCTTCATATTCTGATGTTTCGGCAGTGCAGAACACATTACTTTCATAACACTGTTAGCTGCATATTGGAAAATGTGGAAAGGTCTGTCATATTTTAAGACTTGAAAAATGTTTTGTTCAGGTTGGTGTGACTTCCACAAATGGAGACTTGAAAGGATTTATAGATCAGAACCAGAGTCCAACAAAAGGTAAGAGAATTCTACTTGCATATGTAGTAGGGAAGCATACATTAAGTCTATTTCGCTCTTATGTTTTTACTAAGTGGATAATACCCCCAATTTCGCAGCACGTTATGAGTTGCTTTGAGAGGATTTAGTTTTTCAAGATGTACTTCTGCAGCCACACTGGGAGATGTGATGTGCTACAGACATCAGGTGCTCCTGATGTCAGAGTTTACAGAGGCTGAATAGGGGCAGTAATAAAAGCAATTAAAGTGTAAAATAAGCTTTCTGTTTCCTTTTATGATTGGGAGTAATGTAATTAATTTCTTGACTTCCCGCCCTAAAATTCCCGGACTGTATTGCAGTCATCTTTCCAAATAGAGTGAAAGTTGTTGGTGTACTTTTGTAAGTGTCCAGACAGCTTAAAACAATAGTTTTGTCCTATCCAATTTCATCTTACATTCTTGGCGAATCACTTGTGACCAGTGTGTTGGCAGTCAGAACAGCTGTAGGATTCAGATAAAACACAACTGCAACTCCTGTGAGGTACTTCAAGAGTTGGGGATTTACAATTTGTAAAACCTCAGGAAATCTTTTGAAATAAATGTCATTTGCTGTTACGTAGCGCAATAAAGACATGGTGTGCTCCAGCTAGGATTGTTAGCTCTTGGGAGTGATTTAGATCAATCAGAGTTCAGAGTCGAGAAATGACAGAATCTAGACAAAATTTCTAGAGCTACAATAGCTTTGTTTTCTAAACTATACCATTACAAGCTGGATTTAGGTCTTCAAGAAGTATTGGTTAGGCACTGGCAAGATAATTACTCTTCTTGCCTCATTAGTTCCTTGCGCCTTCCTTTTTCCCTTTCTTGAATCTGGGAGTGATGTTTCTCTTTTTCAGTCACCAGGGACTTTGTGTGGCAGACATAATTTTTCAAATAGGATGGAGAGTGGTCTGGCAAGCACAGTCACAACAGACGCTGTTTGCTTCAGCGAGGCATGCTCTAGGAAGCATTGGACCCTCCTGACAACTTGAAAGAGTAATTCTGCTGCTGCTGTTCCCATGTTTGATTGTGCTCCATTTATCGTCCCTGTGCTGATCTGTAGTGACTTTGCACTGTTACCTCTTGATATTTTCCAGGTTTATTTTGTTTTATGAGAAATGAATGCTGGCACTGCTGAGGTACTGCAGTTTAGCAAGCAAATCTCAAAGTCCTGCTGATTTTTAAATCTCGTTTGCCATCCCTGAATAGTTTGTCAGGTTGGTTGTTTTATTCGTGGGTTCTGTTTTCCTACTCCTTGTTTACCTCCTGTGCTTTTTGAGAACTGTGGTGATCTTGCTTTAGCTTTTTCAAATCAATACTTCGGAGTATTTTCTGTAGGTCTTACTCCTTGTATAGATGATATCTGAAAAAGGATTTTTCTTGTAGTTTAAGCATATCAAAATGCACTTGACATTTACAGTGGGTCAGCGGGTTTGGATACTTTACATGTGGTGACTGCAGATTAAAGCACTTACACCCAAATATGTAATCCTTAAAAAAGATTTGCTGCTGCATTCTGAGGCAAACTAGATTTTACTTCCCAGACATGCCTAGAAGTATCTATGAGTCCTTGTGGAGCATTAACTGTGAATGGTGTTTGCTTTTGTTTAGTGAAGAGTTAGAGAAAAGTAATTCCTAGGGAGTCTGCTGGGACTTGGCACTGACGGCTTCCTGGCTGGACTCTGCATCCTCTGTTGGTAATACCTTGCTCTTGGATCTCCTCAGCCCACCTTACACATCAGAGTGCATTCTGAAAGAGGAATCCTGAGTCACAGCCCCTGGATGGGACTTCTGTGTGCAGCGGTTCTTTCTGCATTGTGTTTTTTTCCTTTGTGACTAGCAGCATACTTTCTGGGGAAGAAGAGAGTGAAAAATAAACAAGTGTTTTAACCAGTGTTAAAAGGTTATAAAACAATACCAGAGGTGAGAAAATTGTCTGAATCCTGCAGCAGGTGCTGATTGTTGGTGTGCTGATCTGCTCCTGTGCCCGGTTAAATACTGAACTGCTCTGTGGCAGAGTGGAGCTTGAGGCAAAGCTGTGATCTCATACTGATCCCAGGCAGGGGACACCTGTGTTTCCACTTGGTCCCTTGTCCCAGAGCTCACTTCAGGTCCAGGCTCAGCTGCAGATTAAGGAGCCCCACAGCCACTCGAGGTGCTGAGCACAGGAGCTGCAGAGGTGTCTTGCTGAGGTGTGCTGTGTGCGCAGAGCGCTGCAGTCAGAGCCTGTGGGGCCTGGGCAGACTAAAAAAAAAGCACGTTACCCTTTGCTTTGTGGCAGCACAGCTCTGTAGGTGGCTCTGCAGTTTGCTGGACTGGGGAGCAAGTTAAGCGGAAAAATTTTCCACCCTTGCAACAGGGGGAAAAAAAAAAGAAGGCAAATTGACTGCATAAGCATAAACGTGGCTGTGCTGGCCTGGGGCAGGAAGGAGTGCTGGTGATGAGGGCTGCTTAAATGCATTGTCTGCTGCGTGTCTGACCAGCACCAATGCGGGCTGCAGTGTGAGGCCTGAGGAGCCCTGGGGAGTTCACTGTGTGCTTAAAGAGATCTGCTAAAATGTCCAAGACAACAGAACTGGTTATCAGCAGGCCTAGCCGTGGTACTTGGGAGATCAGCACAGCAGTTAGCTTCTGTACATTTGTTTGAAATTGAACAGTAGAAGACTGAAACATACTAGTCAGTATAGGCACTGGATGGAGTGCTGTCTGACCCTTTCTTCTTTTCTCATTTTAATCTTTCTTGTTTTTTTCCTTTCTGTGTACCTCTTTGGTTTCATACATTTCTCTATATGTTTGTGCCCCTAAAGACTGTGGAATTTTCCAGGTTATATTGATAGCTTTGAATGTTTGTGCAATAAACAAATGAAAAAATGCACTGAAAGAACATAAGAAAGCTGATACTGAGGTTTTCTGTACACTTTTATAATACTGTGCCCTCACCTTCCTGGTCATGGAGGTCTCGTTTAGTTTAATAGAGGAACCTAGGGACACATTAAATGTGTTATTGCAAAGCAGCCATATTTCATCACTGTAAACTTTTCTCTCTGCTTTTGCTGCCACAGGCAGTATTATTTTAAAGGACTGTTTGTTGATACACTTAAAAATATCAGATCATTACCAGGTTGCATATAAACAATGGGTATTTGTTTCTGAGCTTTGAATGTGATATCCAAATTACCCAAATTCCTCTTGTGTTTTGTTTAAAATTTCAAAGACTTTTTGTTGACGGATGCTTTGTGTGTGGCTCCAGCAGGTGGGTCTGTGTTTCCCATAGCAGTTGTTTCCTTCTAACTGGTTGTGACACACTCCAGATTCTAAGATTTACGTTGTTTCTGATTGCCTTTGCAAATAAGCACAGATATACTAAAATGAATTTACTAAAACCTCTTCAGCTCCATCTTTTTCCAGGATGTGATGATTCTGTGCAGTTAGGCTATTTAGAACACAGTGTGAAAATGTAGGAGAAGCCCTGTGGGACGATTGGTTAGTGAGTGATGTGAGCATACAGTAACACCGTTCTGTGACTGCCTGAACTCACCTGAATTTAATGTGTGTGTGTGCAAGTAATGATGCCAGGAAATGTAATAGTTATGTATTTGTGTTTTTCTAAATGTGAAAGAATAGCAACGGTATTTTTCTCCAGAATAAACAGTAGTAGTGGTGACTAAGTGATGGAAAAATAACGTGTAGAAGCAAAGTGCTTGTGTTCTAAGAGAATCATACGTGTGCCACTGACAGATTTTTATCTGGAATTTGCCTCAGCAGCAGGCATGCGCAGTTTGTGCTGCTGTTAATTATGCTGTATTTAAAGCCCTTCAATGGGAGTTTTAACTTGGTTTCTTTCCCACATGCTCGATTTTCCATAGGTAAAATGGGAATGACACCGACCTCTTTTGTGCTTTGTACTCCTGAGAAACGTAATGTAGGAACTGAGTATTACACAGATCATTCTGGTTGGATCCATCTATGCTGACCTTTTCACTCCATGCTGTAAGATTACTGTGACTAGGAAGCTGATGGGCGCGTTGTACTCAGCTTACTGCTGTGTGCACTGCTCTTTGGCTGTGAGTCGGTGCACCCTTTTTGTTGATATATGATGGCATTATTAAAACCTGGTGCTTATATGGACATTGATCATGTTTAAAGCCTTTACAGCTGCCATACGTAATTTGTTTGGCTTTATTTCTACTTGAGGTGAATGCAGACATCTTCTGTGGTCTTCTTATGATTTGCAGTGTGACTTTTTTTTACTTCTGCACTTATTCATAAATAAAACTTGAAGAGATTGTTCCTACTGATGCTCGCTCTTATGTAATGCTACTTTGCTTTCAAAGCTTCAGAAATTACCAGATCTTTGGTAAGAAGAGGTGAAGTAACCTCAAAATTTTGGTGCTGTCTTAGGTGAGGTAAGCATAGGTCAGCTACCTAACGCAGGTAGCTGTCTTAGGCAGTGCCAGCTGTCTTGCTGTAGTTGAACTGGCTGCTGGCAGTTAGTGCTGTCATTCTCACCCCTGTGGTTCCACATCCTGCGGCAGCTGTGTCCCACAGAGCCGGGCTGCTGCACTGCCAGGGCCAGGCTGGGCTCAGCAGCAGCACCCCCTGTGCAGAGGAGGAGGAATGACACTGGTGATAGCTGCTGCAAAGTGTGCTTTGTCGGATTGGGCTCCTGATGTGATTGATGTGTTCGGAGATGCACTAATTTCTTCTGTGAGAAGATGTGAAAATTCCCACTGTTAAATATCTGTAGCATTTTAAAATACTTGACATATGATTATTTGGACTATTAAATTCTTTTTGGGAAAAAAAGGAGAAGGAATATTTTGTTGATAGTTAAACCTTTTCTTTACCATTTTTTCAGCCATTGAGGAAGACACGGAATGAGCACTCTTACTGTGCAGAAGTTGGTTCTTTCTTTCTGTTCATGGTGGCTTAGGGGGCCTCGCTCACAAAAAGAGACCAGCCCCACTGTGTCTGTGTAGGTACTAGAAGAAGTAAGATCTCTGTTACTACCTCTAGCCAGAAAGGCTCTTGTATGTATTTCATGTTTAAGCAACTGTCATTGTAAAACCAAGATGAAGTTATTTAAAAACGCTGCTGTGGCTGTGTACACTTATTGAGGTGGTCTCACAAATGAAGACAACAGTTACCCATTAATTTTATCAAGCCCTGCTCCAGTACATCTGTGTCTGTGTGTAGTGTTGCTTGTAGGTCTCAATTATTAAGCTACAGTTTTCAGACTGTGTGTGGGCAGTACATAGGATTGTGTGTGAAAATGCATATCCGTTAAAACTACTGACAGTGGGTTACAATCTACAAGCCATGCACTGAGAAACACAAACCATGTACACACTGATGTAGAGGACAGTGAGCGGGTGTGTAAATGTAACTGTACACCAGCAGTGTTAATTGCACATGCAGTAAATCTGTCACATTTCAGTTGTGTGTTTTGGAATTTTACGTTACAGTCCTCTGCAGCCCCAGAAATGGTGCTGGAGGTGACTGGATGCAGCCCAGCAGTATGAGAGAGAACTTGAGGTGAATGCCAACGTTTCAGAATGGTACTGTGCTCAACGTGTGACTTTGTCAGAGGTGCCAAAGAAATAATTTATTCTGTGGTAAGAAAAGAGACAAGGAGAAATAGCGTGAGAGCTCATCTTGGACAAAAAGGTGTGGAAATGTTCAGATGCAGCAGTGAAAAAAAGCTGACAGCAACACCTGGGAGGTGAGCAGCAGTGCCACTGACAGCAGCACGCTGCAGTGAGATGGGTTTTGATGAGTGTGCAAGCACAACTTTACACATCCCCAGCAAAATCCTGCAGCAAAAGTGAAAAGTGGCAAGTAACTAGTCAGTAGAGTTTTTGTGCTCAGTATACAAACAGGCTGTATGTAAGCTGTGAACTGCTCTGTACTTCATCACTCCCTCACAAAAGGTACTTATTACTGGAGCAAAGATTTACTCTGGGGTTTGGGTTTGCAAGTGTGTGCTTTGTTATTTTTTTTCCTTCTAGTTGAGTTAGGTGAATAAATTTCAAAGATGTCCTCAGATACAGATCTGCCTTTTGGAAAAGCAATGCTTAGTGGTAGCGTTACTCCAGGTGCCAAAGGAATTTGCACAGCACGTTAGAATATCCTCATCTCAGTGCAAACAATCCTTTTCTCTCTGTTTATTTTTATAAAAGTGACAGTTTAAGTGTAGCTGCAGCCTTTTTATTTCTGTGCTGTAGATAAAGAACTAGATAAGAAAAATAGAGAAGTATTTTTTTCCTCTCTCGGGTTGTTTCTGCGTTGTATTACACATTATTGCTGAATTTGTGATCATTGTTTTTCATGGCAGAACAAGACTGTACTAAAACCCAAACATGCACAGTTTGGGATTAAATGGAAATAGTGCACAGTGGAGGTGAAGGAGCAGTATGAGAAAAGACATGGGTTACAGAGATACCACCTGGGCTAAGCTCAGTGTTTGCCAACCCTATGGCAGGAGGAGGGCAGGGCGGTGGTGAGGGCTGCTATCTGTGTTGTGCTGAAGGAACCCATCGCCTCTGAATGCCTTTAGTTCTGCCAGTGCCAGAGAGCCTCAGGAGCTCTTCAGGAGTCAATCTTTTGCCCTTACAGCTCGTGACCTCAGCTAGACCAGTAGACCCAAGCTGGCTTTGTGGCCTAGGAGGTAGTGGCAGCTCTTCCTTGAATTTCATTCTGCCTCCAGACCCATCACTCTAACACTTGATTTTGAATGAGGCTGCATGTAAGAATGTGGAGAGATGTCTGATTGATTCACATCTCTCTTGTCTTGAAACTGTGAGACAGATGAGAGCTGCTAATGCTACCATGTCCAAGGGTAAATGAGGATTTTCACCATTTTGAGTGGCTTGTGTACAAACACTTGGGAGTATTTGTGGGGTAGTGGTAGTGCTGCATGACAGTTCAAATTAAGACATTAAGTCTGAGTGATCAAGATTAAAAGGTAATTAAAAGGAAGAGAGGAGCAGCAGCATTTGTGGGGTACTCAGTGTAAGAAGAGCTGTGCTTCTTTGTATGAAGGCAGGATGAGTTAGATCTGTAAGTAGTGCAGGATCACAGAGGTGATAAACATCTTGGGATGAAAACATGCTGGGTTGGAGATGGAGTGGTTGGCTTTACCCTGACTTCCCACTACCTGCAGTTACTTCATGTAATTTGCAAACCTGTCATTTACTCCCTCTGTACAGTGGCACAGATATGCTTACTTTTCTGATGTAGTCAGTGTATTCACATTGGCAGTGGCTAAAGCTGTGAAGACATGTAGATACATACTTTGTGATTGTTAGTGGGATTAATATACGTAGACTTGTATCATGATTTTGACTCTGTCATCTAACTATCCAACTCAGGATATTCTGTGAGTCTAGAAGTACACCCATGAGTTTTACAGCTCAAGTATATGGTGGGCTGCTCTTTATCTTAGGCAAGAAGAAACTACTTCTAGAAATAGAATACCAATACATAATTTTAATGGTAAATTAGAGAAGCTCTGCAGTTTCGTAAGGTGTCCTTTTGACAGCTGCTAAGAGTTCTGGAGCCTGTTCTGTGAAAGTATCTTTGCAGTGTATCAGACAGAAAAAGTTAACTTGATTCTAAAATGTAAAAATGATGTGAGAATTCGCCAAAGTGGATTTTGTTTTCTTTTGTAGGCTGCAAAGGAAGTAATTTAAAACTGTCTTTTTGTTTTATTTTTAGGTAATATTTCAGTGATCACAATACCAGTTTCCAGTACCAACTCCCAAACAAAGATATTGCCAAAAACCTTAGGACCAATCAGTGTGAATGTTGGACCCCAAATGGTAAGTTTTACAATGGCAGCAATGCAAACTTGTGGAACTGGACACATAACTTCCCATGTATGTAATATGGAAACATGGAAAAAGTGAAGATGTGAGCCTTGCTAGGAAAGACTGCTGAGCAGCCTGGAGATGGGAAGGTGATGACATGTAGATGCAGCAATCCAGGCATGCCAGCATTACTGCTCCTGTTATCTTTCTGACTCTGACTGGAAACTAAAACAACTTCACCAGCTGATATTTTAACTACTAGTCAAAAGCATATTAAGAAAAAAGAATCTAAAAATGTTAATGATACTCTCTAAACATTTTGAGTGCAGTAAATAATTGCCAAGAACAGGGGAAAGCAGCCAGTCAGTGCATTTCCCTCTTTTACCGCTCCCCGCTCAAGGCACTGGTTGTCTAAAGTCACCCGGAGTTAAGGTTAGGTTCTGCAGCAGGTGGAAGGGGCACAAGTGACTGCATGGTACGAGAGAGACATTTTCTTTCACTCTCTTGTTTTGCTGAAAGAATGCTGTTTTCCTCCAGTTCTTTATAGAATTAGGTCTGAAAATCTTACCTGTTCTGACTCTGCTCTGTGATACTGTTCTCCATGGTACTGCCACAAGTGCTCACTTACAAGCTTCACTTCATATTTCACTGGCTGGTGACAGCCAGTCCAGCATTTTAATTTCTGATAGGTTGTAGGAAAATGGAAGAAGTTTTGGAGTAGGTGTATAGCTGCACATTTTGAAATTACTGTACAGCAAAGCAAATAGCAGCAGTGAGTATCAGTACTCGACACCGTAATCCATCAGTGCGCTCTTCAGAGAAGAGCTACTTCTTATGAGAAGAACTACTTTAGATTAATTCTAATTTAAAGATACCTGAAGGAAAATGCCTTTTTGGTTAAGGTTACTTCTTTAACTTGTAAGATTCTTCTCTTGCAACTTTTCCATTAATGTTAATTCTGTTGGGATCTCACTTCAGGCAAGCTTTTGATTCTTTCAAGTGAGGAAAGGAAAACTGTTATATAAATGTCTATTTCCACTAGATGGCACCATGGTATAAGAACAGAAAGGGCACGTCTTTAAATTATGCAAACATGATTTTGTATCTGTTTATTATACTGACTGGCAAAAGGACATGAGACATAAAATATTCTTTTTCTGATGTGTTTTCTTTCGCATTAAAAAGATATGAGTAGAGCAGTGTGAAACCTATGGGTGGGTGCAACGTGATGAAAGGAATTTCAGTGTGCAAAATATTGACACTCTTTTCTCTCTGACGTGTCTGCCAGGTGCTGGCAGAGCCATATGTGCTCACTTCTTTATCCACTCACCTCTCTGTCGAGCTCTTCATCTAGCTGTGAGATAAAGGATAAATAAGACAGATCAATTTGTTTATTCAGGTTTTTAAAAAAGTACATGAATGCAATCATAGTTTGGGGTTAGGTGGATATAAAGTACTGCCTAGTATGGGTGCTGAAGCAGAACAACTGTAACATATTCATTTCTCAAAATATCACTAAAAATGAAATAAAGTTTAAAAATAGGTTATGCAAATAAAAAGCATTCTCCAAGAAGCTTTTGTACGAGTCCTGCCATATTGGAATAAAAGGAATTTAACATATTATTTGAAAGATTAGTATCTAAATTCTACTGGCAACCTGTGTTAAAGAATTAACTTAAATGTGAATCAGAAGTTGAGAGCAAGTGTTTTGCTGTTAATAACCACTGTGCATTGAATTTTAACAGCTTCGAATCAACATACTGTAATTCTTTAACTACAGTACAGACTTAGCACGTGATTTCATAGATACAGGCTTGTACTACTAGCTTGCTAGAAGGGCTGGAGATCTTGTGAATGCTGTGAACTGGAGGGAATAGTTGAGAGGGATCTCAGATTATCTTTGGTACCAAATGCAGATGATTAGAAGAGAGAAACCCATTGGGAATGAGACATTTCTGATTCCAGTAATCAAGAAATTTCGTAGATGTGCTCTGGAAGAAACAGTAAGATGCATGTAGGTACAAATCCTGTCTGCTCTACCTAGTAATTATTTCTGTTTGTCTAGTTCTTGTTCATACGAATAATACAGTAATAAGATATAGTAAGCAGAAGACTTGCTGGTATTGTGATTACTGTCCTGTGTGAAGATCTAATGACACCTCAACTTACATCTGGTTTACATCTAGTACATCCTTTATGTGAATTCTAAGATACGTTAACCTCAGTTTTATCAAAAATATGTGCTTTTTGTTATTTATTTTTATTTCTAAATTTTGTAGATAATAAGCACATCACAAAGACTGACCAGTTCAGGGAGTGTTCTGATTGGGAGTCCATATAACCCAGCTCCAGCGATGGTGACGCAGACACACATAACAGAAGCTACTGGCTGGATTCCAGGGTAAGGTTTTGGTTTATTGATGTTTGTGTATCTGTTTTGATTATTTTTTCTTTTGTTTATGCTATTCTAGCTATACGTGAGCTCACAGCTTCCAGTTCTTCCACAATTAAAAAGATGCTCCTTAAGGCTTCATTTCATTTTACGGTAATGTCTGTTCCTGTGACAGCAGAAACAGCTGCACAGTTTTTAAGTTTGGTTTTCTTGCTGAATATGTTTATCTCCTCAAATAGCTTTTGAGTTCGTTTAGTTTTGATTTCATTTGTCAAAGAGGACTACTTCTGTAAGTAACTTTTGTAAAATACGGCAGCCAGGCGTGAGTTCTCTCAGTACCCTGATAAGGGAAAAGCTCATAGTGGCTGCTCACAGCTTGTTCAATTAGACAGTGAACTTCCATCAGCATTCTTCAGCTTCACCCTAAGTCAGCCATGCGGATTCTAAGGGATGAGCTATTATTTCCAGTGCATCTCACCAGCACCTCCACAAACTTTGAAAGTCTTAGACACAGGCATTCCAATGAGCCTAATTACTGTTTTACCCATTAAAAGGAAAAAGTTGTCCAGACTTGTTGATGATTACTGGTTCTTGCAGAAGACCACTCTACAGGTCTCAATTTCATTGAATGAAGGTGGGAAGGTTTCTGATAGTGTCTCACCTAAGCACTGAGACTTTGCTGAAGACAGTTCCAGAAGATTCGAAGCGTAGGGTCCTTGCTTTATCTCAGCTCTCCACTCACTGCAATTCCAGGTCCCTGTCCAGTGCAAACGCTGCAGCCCCTGCCCCACCTTGTGTGGTAAGCACCATGGACAGAGATTGCTGCTGCTAGCAATGTTTGCAGGTGGGATTGGTCAGGCTGAAGTTTCTGAATTGCACGGATATATGCAGGCTTTCACAGCATCTTCTGAGCTATCATTTTAGTTCAGCTCTCTTTATTAATACTGTCAGCTTTTTAGATGTACGTGTGTCTGCAACAACATGAGGTAATATCCTATGACAGTGTCAGCTGCAAGAGTAAGAGACAAGGTTGGAATAAACCTGAAATCTGCAGGATGCTGCTAATGAACAGAACTGTAAGGAAGCTGGCAATGATTAGCGACTACTGCTCCTGTGCTAAGCTCATGTCAACTGCTACTTCAGAGTATCTCTGCTGTGATAGTGGTATAGTTTGCTGGTTTTTGCTTAGATACCAAAACGTATTAAGTAAATGTAGGATCCCTTTTTTTTTTTTTTTTTCAGTGTGCAAGCACTTTCCTCCATGTGGGGCATTTGTAAATAGGAATTTTCAAAGGAGTCCAAGTTCTCCTTTTGATGAGGTTTGGTTGTCTAGCTTGTATCAGTGCTTCGTGTAGTTCCAGATGAAGACAGTTCCCTAAAAGCATAAGGATAAAACATGGTAAAATTAGGAATAAAACTTGTATTTCTTACAGTCTGACAGCAAGCCCAGACAACCTCCAAGGTCTTTTTCTTTCCAATTGTGTCAAGCTGTGTGTACTATCATTTTCCTTTAGCAAGCATTTAACAGCACATTATTTACCTAGGTACCAAAAACATTGATTTTATTAGTAAAAAAAAATAGTTATTTAAGTAAGCTTGAATTTTCTTCTCCTAGGGAAAGAAAGCGAGCTCGAGAATTTATAGAATCAGACTTTTCAGAAAGGTGAGTGTTACTGAACTTACATTTTATGTACATGACTGAAGCTATTTTGCTGCTTCAAATCTGCCTTTCAGAGAGCTGGATGTCTAGTTCGCACATCAGTGAGTTTTCATTTCTCCCCAGTAAAATTTGTGCAGAGCGTTATTCTTTATAATTTATTACTCTTCGCTGTATCACTTCCTTGACATTTGTGTGTTATTTATATTTACTTATGATGTATTTACATTTACTGCTACAGACAAGTTGGAGTTGTGAAAAAGAAAGAAAATCACATCTTCAGAAGCAAGATTTTCGCTCTGCTTTCACAGCTTTCAATGGGACAAATACTTGTAACCTGATAATTGGTTTTTGCTTACAGAACTACTTGGATTGCATTCAGCTTGTTTTCTTTGTTTGCCTATCAGTGATACTCAAGAAACTGCACAAGTTTTAGGAGAGTTTTCTGTTTGTTTTGCCTTGCTGTTGTTTTCTTTTAATCTTCTGCTGTTCTTTTCTGCCTCTGTCGTTTTTTCTATTGCTATGTAACTAACTGTAAATTAAAAAAAAGAGAATCCATCTGAGCATTTGAAACAAATGCAAATAACTCCAGTTCTTTTTCATTAAGAAATGCAGAGGTTTTATCTATGTCAGTAAGCCTTGCCTGTTATTAGGTTATGTTGTATTGGCCTTATTGTTTCCTAATGTCCATAATACTATCAAGAATGAAATAAGATTTTCAGTCATGCTCAAGCATGCTTTTTGATCTTACTGACATTTGTTAATGTAACACCTCTGAACATTTACATGCTTCGATTTATTTGTTAATTACATTAAAACAGGTAGAATTAATAATTGTTCTGAAAAAAAAAAATACAGTGAAATGATATATATCAGGAAATGAAATAACCTTTGTAGAGTAAAACTGATTTATTCATATAAAATTTAGTGAAAATAACCTGGGCTTCTAAAAATGTGTTGTTTTAAAACAAAAAATGTTCTAGCTGAGTGGCTGCAGCATCTGCTTCAGTTGACAACTGTTCCATAATGGGGAGCAGCTGACAGTGAGGAAAAAACAAAACTGGATTTTAAGTAACGTATGACTGTGCCGGGGTGCGCAGTGCTGCAATGCTGCACACCTCGAGTACGAGGCCGCTCTTACTCTGTGCTAGTTTGTCTGATGAAACAGCTCGGTTCTGTTCTTTCCTTTACTATAAGCTAAGCTCTTGGTTTTTTTTCACTCTTGCAAAATCTAGACGTTTTGCTGCATAACAAAGTTTATTAAGTAGCACTTTATAAAAATACTTTTCTCCTTACAGTAAAAGAAGCAAAAAAGGAGACAAAAATGGGAAAGGTCTGAGGCATTTTTCAATGAAAGTGTGTGAAAAAGTTCAACGTAAAGGAACAACTTCATATAATGAAGTTGCTGATGAGCTGGTATCAGAATTCACCAATTCCAACAGCCACCTAGCTACGGATTCGGTAAGCAAGTGTGGGGACTTCTTTTTAATTTCTACCACTCTGAAATTGGCTGGTTACGAAGAGATTCTCTCCCTTCTGGCTCTGCACTATCCTGACTCATTCTGCAGTTAAATATCTTGTAACTGTAACGACTTACATTATTTATTTATCAAATTCCTTTTTAAAATGCAGAATTAAAATGGAGAAATAGTCTCTCTACATTATAAACAAGATAGAGAAATCTGACAAAAAAATCACTGAAGGCTGCTCTCCTGCCTGCTGTCCGTGGTCTTGTCATGCTTTTCACCTGGAACAGACTGGCTGTGATGGCTTCACGCAGGTCTTTCATTTGCGCAGACGTGCTGATGTGATAGCTGAGCAGTAGCACAGATGACTGCATTTAGTATCACTGACTTAAAACTGTTCTTTCAGCTATGAAGAATGTGTTTCTTGGTGGGGTTTTTTTGAGTGCTTTAATTGTTATCAGTGCTGCACTGCTCTCTTAGCAGGCTTATGATCAGAAAAATATTAGACGGAGAGTTTACGATGCCCTTAATGTGTTGATGGCAATGAACATAATTTCAAAGGAGAAAAAGGAAATCAGATGGATCGGCCTTCCTACAAACTCAGCTCAGGAGTGTCAGAATCTAGAGGTAAAGTGAGGTAGATGCCAATTTCTGCATAGTTCATAAGTTGCTATAATGGAGCTGCTGTAATTCACAAGAGATGGGTTTTCTTGGTTGTTGTTGTTTTTTTTTTTTGCATAATTTGTTCCTGACTGATTTTCTTTCTTGCACAGTATGGAAATACAACTTCTGGTATTTGACTAAACTGAAACAATATGTTATGTATGTCATGTCTGGTTTGGTTTTATTTAGTAAAACTTAACGTTTCAGAAACTGTTTACTTTACAAAACACCCATTGATTGTATCAGGGGTAACTTCGAAGATTTGATGTCTGTAGTAACCTGAACTAAACACAAGAAAGTCAAAAGAACTTACTTTCTCATTGTAACTGACAGCATAGCTGGCAGTTATACTGACAAAATTGTACATACATTTGAAGAGAGACCTATTTTGCTATTAGTATGTGTGCTTGGAGAGGATATTAAAATTAAATGGAGAAATGATTTTCACTAGGATGCCAAACATGAGTTGCGCACTAGCAGAAAAAAAAGAAGTTTCAATTATTGCTTATTTCCATTGCTTTTCTCCAGCAGGCTGTAAGAGTTACCATGTTTTTGCAGGGATGCCAGAATTTATATGCACAAATGTTGCTTTAGGCCAAATGTTCCATAACTATAAAGCACAAGTTATTGCATTTACTGCAAAATCCCTTTGTAGCTAACTGGAAATATACCTTAATGTGCATTGCATCTGTAATAATTGTGACACTTGCTGTCCTAGAATGGGAGGGAAGTGGTCTGTCCAGTGCAGAACAGCTGCTTCTTCAGGTGGAAATAAGGAGGTGATGACACTTCTGTCTAGTAGCTTGCATCTGGGAGAAGAGTGGAAGGGATGCACAGTGAAAAAGAATGAAGGGCAAGAGGGGAAAAAATAGCAAAGCACCCCCTCAAGTATTTATGTAGTGCTAATCAGAGCTCGGCATACAATACAGAAGAGTAGGAATGGGTGGAGAAGAAATAGTCTTGTAGTGGTTGGTTCTTTACTGAAGGTGAAACTGTGGTTTCTCAGTCCTGTTTTTGGAAATACTCATGAGATGACATGATTTGTCTGCAAAAGCAGAATATATATGGTAAATGTGTGCTATATATGGTAAATGGATAGGGCTGAAAAGACGAATTTCCTCACTGTACCATGGACTTCACCACTTAGCAATAAAAAGGGGAATTTTGTAAAGGTTTTAAGCACATTGATGTCACTCTAAAACCTGCTCAGTTTGGGGCAATTAAGCAGATCAGGTAACTAAATAATTATTGTGATGCATTTATATTATTTATATTTTAAGATAGAAAAACAGAAACGGATTGAACGGATAAAAGAGAAGCGAGCCCAGCTACAGGAACTGCTGCTGCAGGTACATATTTCATTATTATTTTATGAAACTAACCAGTAAGAATCCAGTGCATTAGAGCCTCTTGAATTCTTTAGCTCTCCATTTTCTTAGCAGCTATGAATGTACTAGGGAAGAAAAGTTCCCTACTTGAGACCTCTTACCCTCAAGTCCTGGTTCATTTTTATGTGTTGTAGAACGGCATGCAGCATCTGTGTGCCACAGCCATTTTGTAAAAGTTCTCTTAAAACTATAAGCATTAGTGGGAATAGGAACAACTCCAAGCCCCACTGTTACCTTCTCTGGTTAGTTCCTTCTGAAAAAAAGCCTTGTTCTAAGCTATGAAACGTACAGTTGTATTTGGGCAAATACATACTAAGTTGTTCTAGCAGAGAGAATAATGTCTGGATCTTAAGAATGAAAGATTGGCAAACGCAGCTCTTTTAGATGCTGATAAGCACCCAGGAAAACTTATAAAGGTAACTTGAACTTTCACTGTTAGCAGAAATGTGTTTCAAGTGCATCTTTATTTACAAAGTAACACCTTATTAATGCAGGTAGGAGTGTTGTTAAACTATGTAATCTATGTACGGGCACTCACTACTTCAATGCCGTCCAACTTCTGCATGAAGTTACAGGCAGTAAGGCCATTTTTTTCCCCTGGTACAAAGAGATGATAGGGTCTCAGTTAATATCATAGAAACTAAATAGCTGATTTTTATCCCCCCCCCCCCTCTTTGGGGAAAATGGTATCTCTATTTAGGGCACAATTCTGTTCCAACTCACCTAATAAGTTAACAACTTCTCTAGGTAACATAAACTTATCCTGGTAAAAATAATGTGACTCGGATCCTCTTAACTGTTGGTCTGAAAATGACAGATGTGCCTTCCCCTTACTATCCACAGCTGTAATTGTAAACTTAGTTATGTTCACTTTCGAGTGATTAAGCAGTCCTTAGGGGTTTTGTCTATCCATCTTCCCCCTAAGAAGGTAGAAGTAGAACCTCAAAGTGGGTGAGCACACGGACTTCCAATCCCTCAAATAACGTTTCTTAAAATGTCCTACATGGACCGATGCAGCAAAACATGAGAGGGGTTGGTGTCACAAACAGCACCTGCTGAAAATGATGGAGAACTTCAAAACAAATTGCTTTGAGTTTGAGAAAAAGAGGATGATGAATGAGAAAGGGAAGAAAGGCAGAATGCAGCAATTTCTGTTAAGTTCTGTTTCAGTGTAACTAGCTCTAGCCTGAGGTAAGAGGTAATTACGCTTACAGAATCAAGGAGGAGATGCCTGACTGCAGAGCTTTTTCTAAAGGGGTGAGGGGACATTTCTCACTACACTGCATTGTTTTGTGTCCAGGGGATGTGAGGGTGGCACACAAGTTGCTTAACTTCTGTTCCTGAGGAGTTTCACTACTAGCACAAAAAGGAAGTCAGGCCACAACTTACCTGACTGTGGAGGCACTGAGAGTTGGTAAAAAGACCTGTAAAGTTCCTGGAAACGCTGATGCCTTCATTCAGTGATTGCTTTTTCTTTCTTTCTGCAGCAAATAGCATTCAAAAACTTGGTGCAAAGAAATCAGCAAAATGAACAACAAAATCAAGGCCCCCCAGCCTCCAACTCCACAATACAGCTGCCTTTCTTAATCGTCAACACTAGCAAGAGAACTGTCATTGACTGCAGCATATCAAGTGACAAGTGAGTGTTTATGGAAGCACCTTCTACAGTTTTTTCTTTGTGGACTTGAATTTTTCTCTGAACAAATGTGAGAAGTTTTCCCTAGCTTTCGGATGCATTTCAGTTTCTTTCAGTCACTTACCAAGGGTGTTCTGGCTCAGTCTGATGTTTTCGTTTTTATGCTTAATCCAGCTACGGTAGTAACAGGAAAAAGCTTATAACCATTGTTTATACAACTACTAGTTAAAACAAGCTGTCTTGCACTGTTGTAAAACACACTTAAGGCTGACATTTCAAGGAGCACAGGACAGAAGGAATTGAGTGAAGTTATATAGTAGCACTGCACTAGCTTTCAACAAAGCCATGGTAGTGCTTCTGAATTCTTACTTCTACATGTCTTTCTGACTAAAGGTGATGTGATCCATTAGGCAAAAGTAGCATCCCAGAAGCAGTCGTAAGAATCTGAAAGAGATGGCATCTTCTTGACATCTTTCAATAGGATAAGGTCTGCTCTTTGAGGAAAAAAAAATGGAACTAAAGGATACAGAATTTTGAAACGTAACTTCAGTTTACCTGAAAACCCTCCACTTACTTACTTCTGGGTGCTTATGCCCTCTGTGCTGTGAAAATGTGGCTGAAAGAGACAGGTGCTATTACATCACCGTTAATCCAGTCATAACTAGTTTACTAGATGAAAGCAGATGCTTTTGCTTTTTTTCCCCATAGGTTATGGAATTTGTTCTGTGGAATATAAATGCAGTCTTGAACTGAGTTAGGTAGCATACATTCTCATGTAACCTGCCACCGACGTGCCCGAGGCAGTACTATTAAAATGTGATTAAAAAATAGACATCATTGTTTTAGCTTAAATGTATCTGTATTTTATAGATAATGAGTTAAAACCTACCGTATGGTGCAAGTTAAACAGTTTCCTGCTGGAACATCAGAACTGCTGCTCTGCGGTCTAAAGAGAAAACTGCCTTTTGGTATCTACAGCAGTGTAACATGCTCCTTGCAATCTACGACTGCAAGAAAACGCTGCAGAAAATGAAGCAGGTTGCATAAAGGGAATGGTTAACAAAAATAAAGCTTCACCATGATGAGATGAAAGCAAACAAACAAAAACCAAATAACTAAAAGCCATCTCTGATGTTATAAAATAAGCTGTCTCTAGAGGTTGGAGTTTAAGGCTGTTGTTCATGTTAAAACTTTCTGGTTGTTTTAAATCTCAAAGTAAAGTAATTCAGCAAGAATAGTAACAATCAGGAACATATAGCAGATGGTTGCATAAGATAGCAGCCCAGTAGATAATTTTGTAAGAAAAGTTGATTTTTCAATAATGGCCAAAACTATGTTAGTAATTATTAGGAAAAAGAGCAAGAAAACACTATGTAAAACATGAGGCAGACGGTACTTTCTTTACCTGGAAGATAGCATGCCACCCTGTTCCTGGAACACATACAGCAGAACCAGGAGAAATGGGAAGGCACCAAGAGTGACTGCAGCAACGAAAGGTCTTTCGTATCAGGCACAGGGCTGTTTGAAAACAAGAAAAGATAGGGCAATAGATTCACAGATGTCTGTACAATTATGTGTGACAGAGGGAACGCGCGCAGAATACAACTGTTCACAGTTGCTTATTAAAGTTAAAATTAGAGAAAATTAAGAGAAGTTATCAAGTGAAAAGAACATAAGTAAGTGGTTTTGTAACAGTTTGTTTCTGCAAATCATACCAGTTAAAGATGCACATGCCAGAAGTTCATGTAAGTTCCAAGAGGGACCACGTTATGCTTCTGAAAGAAAACTGTCCAATTGCTATTAATGGACAAAATAGAAGGAGTGTAGAGATTTCTTACACCAGGGGCTGGAGGTTGCTAGAAATAATGCAGGAGAAATAATAGTGTAGTGTGTTCCACTTCTCACTAGCATCCAGTATTTGGCCACAACACAAGGGAGGAAAAAACGTGCAGCTATTAATAAATACAACCTTTAGGACTGGACCATAAAAGCTGAAATCAGTTATTACTTCACAGCTTGCCAGTTCAGCATGACACTGCTCTCCCATCCCCTTTGTTTAAACATAGTTGCATGACTTCAGCTGCACCAGTCCAGACAGCAGGAAAGCAACCATACCAATTAAAGGTGCAGTCACACACTGGATTTTCCCTTTTGATGCAGTTATGCTTAAATAACTACAGTTGCATAAGCAGTGTAGATTATACTGGTAATACTGCAAAAGTCACAAATGTAACTAGGACAGCTGTTTCCAGTACAAAGCACATTTCTACATACAATTTTTGTATATGAAGGACAGCTTTTCCAACTTATTCAAACATATTACAAAAAAAGGCATAAAATACAATCAAGAAAATTTACAGATGACTTATAAGAGTTCAGATCAGTGGAAGACCTGCCAACTGGAATTACCTTCTAAAGATTCAACTGCAGATTGTTATTCTAGGGATGGAGCTTCTGTTGGCAGAAAACAAGTTCCTGGGAGCCAGCCTCTTATTGAAATCATTGGACCAGCCAGCACTGTCCAGGCTTTTAATAGCTTGCAATGCTAGTGTAAGGCTAGTCTAAATACCCCTGCTGTCATTAAAGCTCACTTAAGTTTATAGTGTTACTGCACTTGTACATGCAATAAAAAACACTTTGAAAATACTGTAGCAGAAATATTAGGTTTTGAACATACATGTGTGACCAGAGTGCTGCGCTAGCTGCATCCAAATGCATCCAAAGAGCAGAACTGTTGCAGAGTAAATAGGTCAGTTCACAGGAGGAGTGTTGCAGATTAGAACAGAAAGTTAAAAATAAAAGAAGTGAAAACAAAATACTTACTATAGTGACTGAGCTGCAGATGACCTTTAGAAGTATTGGATTTAGTACAAGTGAATGTTTGTGTTTATTAAGACCTCCTTACTCTCCTTTGAATTTGTTTAATGAGGTAGAAAACGTTAGCCTTTCTTCCTGGCAGTGAAGTCATTTTAATTGACAAAGTACCATTTTAAACTTTGTAGGCATTCTCATCACAGAAGCAGAAACTTTTCTTGTTTCTTAAAGATGGTTTACAGATAATGAAGAGTGCACACACAGTAAAAAGGAGCAAAAAAAGCAAAGCTGTACTTCTGTTCTAAATCATCTCACTTTGACTTTATAAATGCAGGTTTGAGTACCTCTTCAATTTCGATAACACTTTTGAGATTCATGATGACAGTGAGGTGCTGAAGAGAATGGGAATGTCCTTTGGGCTTGAGGAAGGCAAATGCTCAGCTGAAGACCTAAGAACTGCAAAATCGCTGGTGCCAAAAGCTTTAGAAGGCTACATCACAGGTAAGTTAACTGTCACTTAAATATCATTCCTTACCATATTCATAACGTTAGCTAACTGCAGCATGTTTAATGATGTTAGCCTAAAAAGTGTGTTACCTTTGAAGTGAAACCAGTAGAGATGGTGACAATAAAGCAGATCCCTTGAAAGCCTGTGAAGAAATTATTTCTTTGTAACTAAAAGTGACACCAAGAACAGTTTTTATTCATTTTGAATAACTTTAAGTGTGGAAGAGCAAACTGGAAGAAGGGAGCCCTTCCCCAGTAGGAAGGAAAAAGGGGAAAGGAGCATCTTGAACTGGTTGAGTTTAACCTGCACGTAGAAGCAGAGGTAAGACTTACCCGTATCGCTGTCCGTGTTGTGTGTGAGCTCTTTAAGTACACGGACTGTGAGCTCTCCTGCGCCGTTTATTATCTTGGCCAGATGTTTTTAGACTCCCATTTACTATGTAAAGCTGGGATACTCAGATGAAATGGGGCTAGCACGTGCCATCTGAGAACTGAGCACCTGTAAGTAAAGCAAGGTTCCAAAAAAGAATCCATGTTAGGTCTTTAAAATATGCGATGTTAAAAAATTGCTGAAAATAAATCAGAATTCAGTTGCATTCACTAAAAACAATATGTTTTACATGGCTTAACATTTCAAACTTCCACAAACGTGCTTATGTTAAATTAAAATACACTTGTTTTTCCTAGTCCACTTGTCCCATACTTGTCTATAAAATTCAGAATACATCTTTTAATTTCATTTACTCTTGAAATTGCACATCTGAGTTGCTAAAAAAAAAAAAAAGCTGAAACAAGTCCTGCTTTGTTCCTTCCAAGTTGATTCAACTAAGGATTATTTATCACAAATTACCAATGTTAGAACAGAGGAAAGGAGCAGAACCACATCTTTTAACATTGCTAAAGTCATTTGAGTTTCTTAATTGACCCCATGTACTGAAGAGCAAAATGAAATAATTTTCTATGTAACGTTAATCCTGTGTTCATGTATATTCAGAGAATAGGGTTTCTGCAAATTTGGAACAATTGTTTGTTACCCCCTTTTCTGTGTAAAACCAGTTTTTAAAAATTAAAAGAAAAAAACAACCAATCCCACATGTCTAAATGAGTGATTAATGTCATATCAATTTGTTTTCAAGCAGTGTCAGCTGCACCAGTGTTCTGCTGGTGCAGTTCTTCTTATTGGAAACGTTGCAGGCAAACCATCACAGCATTCCTGTGCAAGCAAGAAACAACATGTACTCTGCTTCAAAAAACTGAACAGCAAAAGCAGATTACAAGATTGCATATTGCAAGAATGCTGTGATCAGGGTTGTTTCACTAGTAGCAGAGCAGCAGCCAGAAACTTGCCAACATGTATTGATCTGTGCTTTTACTTGAAATGCATCGAGGCAGATGTTGTACTCTTTAGACATGGGTTACATGTAGCTGTTTCAGTTGTTACTAGAATACATCTCTGAATGTGCTTATTCTGTCTGTTGCTTGTTACTTAATTACACAACACAAATCTAGAATTAATGGTACAGATTCAGATTATATACAATAGAAGTTCCTAATGTTGCTGATGAATAAGGGAAAGATTCAAAAGCTTTGCACAGTACTTGAAAATCCAACATTTGCCTGATTACATATCTCAGTAAAGTATAACCTCCCATTTTAACCTGGGCCGTTGTCAAGGCACTGTTTCTTCCACTACAGGAGTAGTGGAATGTGAGGGCAGTGAATGTTTTCTGGAATTCATGGTTTAATTCCAAAGCTCTCGTGATGATCCATTAAGTACACAGGCTGGAAATACAACTATACAGGAAAAGCAAATCAAAAGCATGTCTCTTATTTATTCACTGAGTAAATTTAATATAGTTGGGATTCAAGTTTTCCTAGAGTAGCTGCCTCCCTGTTCCAGTATGTCTAAAAGCAGTAACTTCTTCCCTGCTTGTTGCATTCAGCATCCAAATAATGAGCTTGGAACTGCTGAACTGATACTGTATGCATTTAAATCTTAGTATGCTTTCTTTTCAGAAGGATTATGTATTTTAGCCATTCTGTAAGTGGCTTAACTTGCTAAAAAGTAATGTTTTCTATTTTTCCATTGGTTCCATGTTTCACCAAAAACACTTTTTCTTATAAATATATGTGGAACTACATACATACATATATATACTATATACATATGGAACTACATATATATATACACACACTATATATATATATATATATATATATATATAGTGTATATAACTACAGTAGCGTGATTCTCAAGTGTCTTGACTGCCATTAAAATAAGCAGAAGCTAAGGCATATTAACACCATGCAGAAAGAGAATCCATGCATCTTAAGCTGTGTTTTTAACACATTCTTCTGTTGCTTTATTCTTTGCTAATAAGGCATCCAAAGCTGACATGACCACCTAACATTTTTTTCCCCCAAAGAGAACAAAAGTAAAAGTTAACATGGAAGTGCTGCTTTAGCTAAGCAGCTAATCCAGGGAAAGCAATGGACAATGATAGAAGGTAACGCAGTGCACTGCAACCACTTGCCAGCTTCTTATTACAGAAAGAGGAATGTTACTGTTAATACTACACTTTCACCAGCTTAGTATGGCATCCCAGGATCTCACGCCTGACAGGTTCTTATTTGGCAGAGGAGTTTCTGCCTATTTAGCATGTAGAACTAGCTATCCAAAGACTTAGACCAGAACAATCCAAGTGTAAAGGAGGGAGTGAGAAACCAGGGAAGGTCAGAAATACGTCACTGACTGAGGTAAGCATGAGCTCTTGTGGAACCATATCCAAACCCTGGGCATTTTAAGCCACGCAGACAGTACAGGCTGTTAATGCAAAACCAGAGACCTGTCTTTGTCAGTTGAGCCCCCACCTCTAGAGACTACAGATGAAAAAAATAGGAAATAACAATTCTGAGGCATAAACAGCCATGGTGACAGCATCCCACTTGTGTTCTGACACTAAGGCAGCAGACTGAGAAAGCGGTGTGATTTAGGTCATCTCTATTAAGACGCTTTTTTATTCTCCCTGCATTATGTACTTTGCAATCTACATGCATAACAAGCCTGGACCAGAGAACAGGCTGGAGATGAAATGAAGGATGAGAATACTCACTGAATGAATAAGCTTGTTCAGCTAGCAGCAATAATCCTCTGCAGCACTATCTGCTTTTGCATTAACTACTAGAGGCTAGTGAAGAGCCTTCTCATGTCAAGTAGAAGCTTCTAGCAAATCCATCTCCTGCAAGTACACATCTAATAAGGCTGCCACTCTTAGACTAAACTGCATTGTCTTGGAAAGGTTCTTCAAACTGATCTCCCTGATGCATACATGCAGCTTACTCTAGCAGATGTAGTAAGACATCTTATTGTTGGCAGACTTCTATTTTGGCAGTCCTGTCCAGACAGGGAAGGCCTCCTTACTCTCTCCATCTTGCACAAACTTATTTGTCTTCTCAGAGCCCAGCTGGAAATCAGGATTTAGGAGCACTAGGCAATGAAAGTAGAGGGACAGGGTACGTATGCTTAAAGCTTCCTTCTGCCATATGCATTACATTCATGCCTTCCTGCATCCTCTTCAAAAAGGTAGCAATTATCCCCGAACGTTAATTAAACACAAGATAACTAGCAGTGACTTGCTGCTCTTCTGGAATATTAAGCACTTAGACACAGCTACACCCTCTCAAAAGGACAGGAAAAAAAAACTCTGATACATTTATAACCCACTTGATTAATCTAAACACAGTGTTGTCATTCCAAAGGGTTTGGCCACCCCCTGCAAACACAGGAGACTGTCAGAACATATTCTGTCAGAACATACTCTTTGTAACTCTAAGCCTGCATTTAAGGCAGTCTTAATGAACCAGCCAGCTGTGTCCATAATCCACCTTTCCCATCCATTCAGGCCTAGATCCCTCTAGAGCAGCCACTTAGTGGTCTTTTCTGTCTTGTTTCAAAGACAGGAATATCAGCCTCGCTCTCCTTTGCTCTGTAAGGTCATTTAACTTCACTGCTACAGGTCTGCACAGCACAACACGAGGGAGCCAGTGGATCCCAATGGATGGTGAGCAGTTTATGTGGCAGCAGGGGAACAGACTGGCTGCTTACAAAATACCCTCTGCTAAACAGGGCGCTATCAAATCACAAGACCAAAGCTTAACATTAACACAGTAATACAAGTGAGAAAGTGTATGTACAGATTGTTGCTCCTCTTGTCTGTCATAAAACAGTTCTAGGTAACAAAGTACCTTCGTGGCCTAGGCTCCTGATGGCTGCAGTTCCATTCATACCCTCACCAAACACCATAGCAAAATAAATAAACAAAAATCTTTAACTGTAGTTTCTATAAAGGACTCCAAAACTGAACATTTACAGTATAAAAATCAATCTAAGCTTCTCTTATAAAATAAATGCAGATTCCCAACTGCAAACAGAACACAGAGATTAACACTGCAAAAAGAAGAATAAAAAACAACTACCTATAATGAGTGCAGCTATACTTTCTTCTAGATATGTCTACAGGATTGTCATGGATGAACCAAGGATTACTTTCAAATTCAGCACAAGCAGTTTTGCATTCAGAGATAGGAGGAGGCACTTCTGATTCAAAATCAAGGTAAATAAAATCATTTTTTTATTCAAGGTTATGAATAGATTCTTGTATACCTTCAGTGGCCTCACTAGTTCATACCATTTACGTGCAGGAAATGGGATGATTGTTCAATTGCAAAAGTCCTCTTTGCTAATTGTATTTGAAAGATTAAATTTACATTTTAAACACGCAACTTATTTGTATTGTTTCAGAAGAGTAGAATCACTTCCAAGCCCTCGTAAAAACACGTGAGCCACTGAATCACCATGGTTGGAAAAGGCTTCCAAGTTCATCTAGTCCAGCCATCATCTAGTCCACCACTGTTCTCCCCACTAAACCATGTCCCTTAGCACAACACCTAAACGCTTCCTGAACACCTCCAGGGGCAGTGACTCAACCACCACCCTGGGCAGCCTGTTCCAAACATCCAACCTGATCCTCCCTTAGCACAGCTTGAGGCCATCCCTCTAGTCCTGTCCCTAGTTACACAGGAGAAGAGACCAACCCCCACTGCATCACAGTTTCTTACAGAGAGTTGCAGAGAGTGATAAGGTCTCCCCTGAGCCTCCTCTTCTCCAGACTCAACAATCCCAGCTCCCTCAGCTGCTCCTCTCACAAGACTTGTGCTCCAGACCCCCGCACAGCTCTGTTGCCCTACTCTGGACACACTGTGGGGCCTCAGTGTCTTTCTTGCAGTGAGGAGTCCAAAACAGAACAGAGCAATTGAGGTGCTGTCTCAGCAGAGCTGAGTACAGGGTGACAATCACCTCCCTGCTCCTTCTGGCTGCACTATTCCTGATACAAGGCAGGATGCCATTGGCCTTCTTGGCCACGCTGCTGGCTCGCGTTCATCCAAGCATCAACCAACACCCCCAGGTCCTTGATTCTTCAAGAGTTTTTCAGCTTGAGCAATTCTATTACACAGTTGGGAGGGGGAAATAACAGCAAAACACAGTCAATCTTTTTTAGGCTATTTTCCAATATTTTAGTAATTTTCTTAACTATTAGCTTTGTTTAACATAAAGCTTTAGTATATTTCTTTCTTGACATCATTTCCTTCCCCAAAGGAAAAACAGAGGCCAGAAAGAAAGCTTAACACTTCATGAGAGATCTTCTAAACTTCTGATATTTCTGTTGTTTCAATAGTGAGAATCCAGGGTTGTGTTTGGATACTGAAGTGGCTTTAGCAACTGGACAGTTTCTTGCCCCTAGCAGTCAGCAGTCCAGCAGTGCAACATCACGCTACTCTGAGTCACGGGGAGAAACTCCATGCTCATTCAATGATGAAGAAGAAGAGGATGAAGATGAAGAAGAACCCTCCTCCCCAGAATAAAGACAGTAAAAAATTGAATAAGCAAAATGCTGCTCATATATATTCTCAGTGGGAGTTTATATTTGGATTTTACTTCAGTTTCTTGCCTTGGTTTGCACTGTGTTCAGTGAAGCAAAATGGAAGCTTCAAAACAAGGTAATCCAAAACTGAAATTGAAAACTTTCTATAACTGAACAGTGACATGTGGACACAGAGCAAAGTGGTATTTTTCACCAACTACGACCAAGGGAAAGAAAAAAGTCCCTGGAAATTCGGCAAAGTAAACATCAAGTTTGTGTTTTCCATTTTGGGATGTTCTCTCTCAAGTCTCTGTCTTAAGATTCTTATCTTTATCAGATGGGGAAGAAAATGCTGATTCTTGTATTGTCTTTTGGATGTTTTACCTTTAAAAAAATAAAAGTCAGGTTGGGGGGGGAAGAGAGGGAGCACATGAATGTGCTAGAAGACTAATGTGCTATTTAAAAGAATCTTGTATGAAAACTGTAGGGAAAAGGAGCTCTTACAGTATTTGCTTTTCTCTGTTCAACTTGCTGTATTGAAGATTCTTAAAGTAATATAAATTGCAGGTTATTAAATGAGTCCTGGATTAGCTTAAATCCATTTTAGATACTCTGAAAGTAGCTTGCGTCTTTTGAAAGGTTCAAACGTTCATTTATACTGCAAACCTAATTTATTTCAAGTGATTATTCTTAGCCATTCTTAAGCAGTCAGCATAAAGACAGCATTCTCTGCACCAGCGTTTTCCAAGGAAAGAAAAGTGGAAACAATTATTTATGGATTACAGCGTATCCTGTATAACTTCTCTTTTACTGTTCAAACGTTATAATCCGTTTGGCTTTATAGCATGCATATTAAAGCAAAAAAAAAAACCAACAACAAGGAGGCCTGTTAAGGATCTCAGGCAGTGTGTTTTCAAGTCAGGTAATGGAAAGTTGAGATTTTTAGGAAAAAATAAATTTTGACAATATGCAATTTCATGTTTTGCATTCTAGTCATCTTGGATTATGAGAAAGTAATTTGCTTTTAACTGACTTCTGCAGACCACCCCTCGATGCGCCTTTAAAAAGCATTCATATTGGACAACTAGTTAAAATGATTTGGCTAAAGTTATACAATGTGAATTCCACTTGAACTGTTAAGTTATAGTTACAACAGGAGGCGCTGCATTCTGTGTTTAACATCACATCCAGTCACAAAGGCCTTTTTAAAACCCTTGCATAACAGCAGAACACGACACACGTACAGTTCTCACAGTGATCCAACAGCCAGTATTTCAACTAGCCTCAAAGTTAACTATTTTCAGTTAGGAGAAAAGTATTACTTGCTGGTTTCACACGGTGTGGCAGTAGTTGAGCTTTTCCTAAGTATCGGTATATATATATATGTCAGATCTCAGTGGCATTGTCTCTGTTTAAAGGCTCTGCAGCTTAGGATGCTGTTTTTACCTGAGCAGTGGCAGCACGTTTACCTGCTGACTCAGCACAGCACAGGCTGCATTCACCTTAGCTTTTACAAAGCTGCATGCAAGCCAGCATGACCAAAAAGCACTCAGCCCGAGGTAGGAAGGGCAACCAACACTTCAGCTGGAAAGATGGCTGTCATACAGCTGTTAGCACATGACTAGCTACGTACAGGACAGGTAAAACTGCAAGAAGCATTCAGATACACCCACACATTCACATTAAAAGTCATCCACGGCAAAACTTTCTGTAAACAGCTTGAACTCACGCATTTAACGTTAGAACAGCACCATTACTAAGACATGCAGCTCTTCTTTGGGAAGGCAGAGCAACCTAACTTAGGTGAACGATCTGCAAATGCACAAATGAAAAATGAAAAACCCATATGCCTACCCCGTTTTTCACCCCCCAGGCATGACAGTTAGACTGCTCTATGCTCACAGCAGGCTGAGATATACACCATCTCACTTCAGCCACATCTGTAACGCTACCTCTACATGAAGAAAAGCTTTACAAAGAGAAAATGATATTCTCACTGAGCCAGTGGACTTGACTAAAAAGTGAGATAAGACGACCAGGTGACAGATGCTCTGGGCATATCATCAGGGAATTACCAGCTACATGAAAGACACTTCATTGCTTTTATTCTTACAAATATCTCGCCCTGCCAGCTTTCATTGGGAAGGGCAGATGGAGGATAGCCAGTGTACACAGGACATCCTGAGGCACTTTAAGACAGGCGAGCATTGCCTCAAGTAATTATTCCTTACCCCTCAGTACACGATGGGCAAATCTACCTGTATGCTTTCTTTACATTTCTCACTCAAGATCTTCATAAAAAGAAAAAAAAACAGCAAAACATTCACCAACTTGTGCAGAGCTGGAGGCACTCTGACTGTAAGATACTGGCAAATAATAATAATAATAATAATAAAAAGGTTACTGCCCAGAAACTGAATGTATTGTGGACTTTATTAGTAGTTAGAGTGCTCTGCAGGAGGAAGATCTTCACTGATACCGTGCTCCCATGGATGTCTGTTTCCCTCAGCACAGCAGCCTGCACAGCTGCTTTCTTTCTAATGAACTCAAAGCTATCAAACAGCTTTTCCCCCCTTACTTTTCAGTTTAGCAGCACTTAACATTTAGGCAGTTGAACAGAGACTTTCTAAGTAATTTCTCCGAACTAGTGGAATACAAAAGACAGAACAAGTTAGAACACTTAGAAGAAACTTCACAAGGAAATTCTTTCCCTAGAATTCCTTCAGCCAAGTTCCAGTTGAGGATGGAGCTCCACTGCAGCACCGTGTTGCTGCGGTTACACCCGAGCCTGGGAGCCAGGGGAGGTCTGGGCCTCAGCCAACTGCGGCCACTCACTGCAATCTCAGGCACGCCTTCCAGTCTTGTTGAGCTTAACAGACTTAGAATATAATGAAGTAGGTGAATGCGGGACAGGACCTCACTAAACACAGATCTGCATCTGCCTTAAGATCTGAGTACTTAAAGAACAAAGGGGTTAAGAACATGAACCAACCCCACTGCTCCCACTGAGCTCAGGGCAGCAGTGCTCGGCTGCTTCAGCACAGCCACCTCTCCTCTGTGACCAGCAGCTGGTGCTGGTGAGAACGAGGTGGCCAGCAGCAAGATGGGCTCTCTCATTTTCTCTTTGGGTACCACAGCGTTCTGCTTGCTTGTGCTGAGTATTCACAGATACGAATCAGTGCAGCCGGCACCAGAAGGTAAAACAAGGCAGAGACAGCATTTGAATTTTCATACAAATGCTGTTTGACATTTTTCTGTCCCCTTGAATGCTATTTCTTGATTATACATCCAGCAACGTAATGCTGTGTATCAATGCAATTCCGCATATTGCAGTGGAAAAAAAAAATCTAAATTTGACTTAAAGAAAACACAGCAGCATCACAAACCCGATGAAAAAATCATGAGCAGGAGGCAGCATATTTTTAGTATTTGAAACTCCAATCTGTGGATTTTAGTTTTAAAAGTTACACTGCTGTGTGTGAATGTTCTCAATTTGATGGCAGCAATCCACCTAATCTGAGACGGTGCATATATTTGAGTGAAGGCTAAAGCAGACAACATCCATTTAGCTGAAGTAATTATTTGATCCTATTTCAGATACCACACACCACAGCTCAGACATTTCCATTCTGCTTTTCCAGCTGGAAGTCACTGAGTATACACACACCAACAGAACCACCAGATCATCCTGATGCCACACGATCAACCAAAATTTTAATCATCTTTTAAAAACAAACAGAACAAGTAAGTTCAAACATAAAACGATGTGTGCCTTTAGGATCCAGCAGTTAAGGTTTTAACGCCAAGTGCTCTTTCTACTGACCACACCCAGTACTTCAAATGAAGAGCACAGCTGACACTCAACACTAGGCAATACTCATTTCTCTAATTAGCTGCCTCTTCTCAGCTGCAAACTGCCCAGGCACTTTATAGAGGAGAATTTACTTCTAATGAGTTAAGACACACAGGCTTTGGATTCATTTAAAAACAAAGCTTGAGTATTTAATAAATAAACCAGTTCTCTTCTGACTGACCCACCTATTTTGCATTTTCATTAACCTAATTTTCATTGCAAGAATACCTCAGTTTCAGGAACATATTTTAAATAACCAAACATAACGAAGCTGGGAAGAGACTGTGAATTTCTTTATATTTTGAAAGCTCTCATCATAGCCGTACTGCAGGGCAACATCGTCCTGCTTCCTGCGTGCTTACTTCATTTTACAGGAAGGACTTTGCTGCTGCTCTTCACATAAATCCCAGTGCCCTGACACTTCTCGAAGCACTCATTCCTTACACTTAACTGGGTTTGTGGATTCCCTCTCCTGCTTATCTCAGAGTTTACTTCAGTGAGTGTTTGGAAGAGACCACACGTGACTGTTGCCAGGACTCAGGTACACTGCTACAACCAACCTCGTTCCCACTTGTTTGTTCCTTCTGCTGCATTCCCATCCTCCCAGGACAGCAGAGCTGCTCACACAAGTACTCTCTGCAGGTCCCTAACCAGGTGGCACTGACTGTTACCCCAGCCCATCCTGCTCCATAGGCCAGCCAGAACAAACAGGTTTTTCCCACTTAAACCTTTCTGACAGTATCCAATAATTTGGGATATCCCCTTGAGTTACAAACCAAAAATCCTTGTTCGAATTCAGGCAGAAGAAACCCCTTTGCTAGAACACATGGTACCACACTCAATTTTCAGACTTCATAAGTGCCAGTGTTAAATGCTCAACCCTTAAGCACTATGGACATCAGAGACCACAGGCTGGCAAGAAGCAGCTATGCACAATTTAAACACAGCTGTAGATTTAAATCAAATTCACCTGTACAGTATTTAGGGAACTTTCCAAAGACAAAATGAGCCTTTCCCCATGACTTGTTTTTGTAATAACCCACACTATTACCCAGGCTGAGGGAAGCTTACTAACTCCATAGCCGTGTCTGGATGAAGATCCTTTACAGATCACATGCAGTTATTCTGAATGGGCACAGAATAAAAATGTTTTCTAAAGAAGTCCACAAAAATCAGTCTCCATTTTCTTAGAGGATTTGTTAACACTCTAAGGTGACTTTAACAATTAATGATTTGGTTGCAGTGTTGTGCAGATTAATTAGACCTCTCAGAACTTCCCTGGTAAAAACCAGCTGAACCAAAAACGCATCACACAAGCTTCAAATGCTCCCTGTTGTCTCTAGAGCCAGGTTGTATATATGAAAAATACCCCGGATGAGAGAAGTTTTGATAAAGGCATGCAGAAACGATGACACTGCAGCTTGTAAGACCTGCAGTGAGCCAGGGAATCCTACTCAGACCCCAGCTGGGCCCACTGGCCCTGGCTGCAGACAGCCCCATGTGCTCCTGGCACTGCCCAGCAGGGTCGGGGCAGGGGGAGAAGCACTGACATACAGTTCAGGATGATGGAAAGTGCACCAAATCCTCAGTTTTAATTAATTTTTCTTTATTGCAGTACTCTTACCTCCTCCCAACCACAGGTACAAAGCATAACAAACATTGGCAGAAACATTCCTCCCTCCTCTTGTGCCGTGAATTCCTGTGTCTCTGGGAAAGCCCAAGTTGTTTCTTATTTTTTTAAATAATTTTATGTGGATTTTTGAATTCTCCAAGTACTCTTAAATTATAAAGTTTTATTTTTGCAGAAAGACTGCTATTAAACTATCCTGATTCTTTGATCAAGTAGTGTTACTTTCTACTACCACATTGTTTGTGGCTAGGAGTAGTGTAAAAGGAACACAGTAGCATTACGTGTGCTTTAAACACTGAGAAAGATATTAAGAACAATGCATATACAAAGTTTTACTTTCCTAATAGGAACACTGGCGTTAGCAAATAGTGTACGTGAACCAATAGGAAATATTACTTTGTAGTAGCAAACACTTTGTAAATAAAAACTTGTTATTTTTTTTTAAATGGAAATTTTATAGAAGCTATTTCTGTATATTCTGTATACTCCATTGATTCCATGTTTACTGAAAATGCTGCAAGTGGGAATTGTACACTGAAAGTGGGGGTGGGAGCTGTGGCAGGGCTGGGAACGGCTCCTGGCTGCTGTGAGAGGGAACTACAGCCTGACTGGAGGAGCTAATAAAGGCATTTTGAGGCAACAACTGTGGGTGTGGTCCGGTGGTGGTTTTTTCGTTTGTTTTTCAGAAAGATATGGAAAAATGCTGATAAGGATTAAAGCTGACAGTAAATGTGCATTCGTTTAAAAAAAAAAAAAAGAAGATAAGAAAGAGCTTCATTGGCTTCATCTCAAGGCAATACTGCATTGCTTGATGCTTTCAAAATAAAGGAGGGACATTATCAGCAGTGGACTCGTTAGTTCACCACTGCACGACACTTTCCTCACTGTTCCAGATGGCACAACTCTGAAGTTGTCACATACTGACAAAACAACAGAAAAAATACCTAGGAGTATTACTGCTCCTGTCTTACGAAGAAATAAACCCAATTTGTGTCTGATTGAAGGCCTCAGAAACATCTACTCCATTTCTGTGTCGGGTTCATCCCAGCATGCTGTATGTCAGCACTACATCATCCCTTACCTGCAGACACCTTTCAGCCATCTGCACCCTTCCAGCCTGCCTGGGTTCCATCAGCAAGGACACACACAGACAGAGTTCACGTGTTGGTTTTCCAGATCTATCAAACTCAGAAATCCTGAAGTAATTTCACACTGCTTGTTTTCCCTCACGCATAAACAATCCATTGGTTTTCATCTCAAATCAACATAGAAGTTAGAAGACAATAGGAAAAGAACTCCTGTGCATTCGCCGCCTTCTCACACAGCCCCTTTCATTTAAGTAAGCTGGTAAATTTGGGAAGGCATTTTCAGGAAGAGATTTACCTGACTGCAGCTGGCCCCAGGTTCAGCTAATTAGTTTCTGCAGGCCTGAAACACTGCTGGAGAAATGTGGGAGCACAGTCTTTATCTCGGTAATAAGAACACCACCTCGTTAAAGCGCAGCCTGGTGACCTGTGTGCTGCTCTGTGCCAGTGCTATGTGAAGTTATACACTAATTGTGCAGCTTGCTGGAATAAACGCTGTCCTCTAAGGAGCCTGGAAGGACAGGGTTTGTTGTGAGCTGCTTCATCTCTTGGCAACACTTCTTCACCTTGGGATAACCCCCCAGGAGCCCAACACATGGAAACATAAAGCACAACACCTCTAAGAACTACCCAGTGTGGTTCTTTCTCTCTGAGAATGAAGAAGTGCACTAAAGAGCCCCCGCTCTGAAATCACAGATGCTTTTGGTCAGAATTTCTCTGACTGCCCACTAAGGACACCATGCTGCCTGAAACCAGTCTAGGTTTTTCCTAAGTCTGCAGGCTTTATTGATAAGAATGGAGCAAGCAATGGTAGCTACATTAACACTACGGTCCTCTAAAGACGGTAACAACAGAGACCAAGACAACAAGTGCCTTCTGTGGTACAAAAAAAAAGGAGTCTCTAAAATTGCATTCTGCTGAATTACACACGTTCTATTAGAAAACAAAAAGATCTGAGAGGATCGAGCAGCGTGCACGTGTCGCTCCTTAACCTCGGTGCCAGCGTGCCCGGGCACGGGCAAGTTCACCCCGACGTGCGACTGCGGGCACGCAGCAGCGGGCACCGCGCGTAACGGAGCCGCGATGGACGGACGCTCTGGAGCAGCCGCACACGGAAGCGCCGTTCGTTCCGCACGGGAAGGGGCGCGCGGCGAACAGCCGTCCCCGCGGCCCAAGGGCCGCCGCGCCGGGCTCCACCGGGCCCGGGAGCGGAGCGGAGCCGCCCGCGGGGGCTCCTCCGCTTCAACGGTTGCGGCGGGAACGCTCCAAAGGCGCGCGGGGCTCCGGCGGGGCGCGGCGTGAGGGAACCGCTCGAGGGCTCCCACGCGTCGCGCGGCGCGGCCGCTTTTCGCTCCTTCGCCCACGCGAGTGGAGAACGCGCCCGCCCCGCCGCCTCTCGCCGCCTCTCGCCGCCTCTCCCCGCCCCTCCCGCAGCGCCGGCACTGCGGGGCCGCCCTCCTTTTCCCCACTCACCCGTGACCCGCTCGCTCCGAAGGGCCGCGCCGCGCTCCGCCCGCTCCGCGTCGTGCCGCGGTCCCGGCGCCCACAGAGCGGATAACGGCCGTGGCGCGCGCACGGCGCGGCACGCAGGCGCGCGCACAGCACGCGGGGCCGCAGCACGTGCCACGCGGGGCGGGCCGGGCGCTGCCGGCACCTGTGCGCGCGGGGCGGAACGGCGGAGCCGCGGAGAGAGCAAAAGCAAAAGCGGCGCGCGGGCACGGAGCGGGAATGGAGAACGCAGCCACGCGTGCTGCGCGAGAGCCGAACGTCAAGGGCGGAGTGACGCCACGAGCCCCGGGGCTGGAGGCCGGAGCTGCCGCAGGTGGCACGGCGCGGCACGGCGGTGCTCGGCTGGGCGTGCGGAGCCGGCGGCTCCGTCCCGTTGCCGACCGCGGTGCCCCAGCAGGGCGATGAACCGGTACGGGAATGGGCCACACCGCGCGTAGAGCTGCTCCGCCTATTGCCGCTGGGAGACCGCTGCCTGAGAGGTCCGTGTTAACCGCTCGCAGCGGTTCGGGGACGCTCCCTTCGCACCTCCGGCACTCCTCGTTCGCGTGACCGAGCCGAGCTGCACGCACTGCGGGCTCACGTGTGCGTGCTCTGCAGCAGTGCTGCGGCCGCTGGCACTCTGACTGCTTCTCAGACCCACAGCTGAGCCCTCCGTTCTGTGCAAAGGAAGGAAATGTGGGATCAGCACAACAGACGGGTGCAAATCCCAGGAAATAAAGCAGTGCTGGTTCGTGAAGGTTTCTTAGCACTAACACAGAATGCAAATAACTCTTGCCCAGCTCGGAGGTGGGCCTCATTAATACCTTTGGTGAAGGAAAAGATCCGTTTCAAACCGTTGGCAAACAGAATTAATCAGATGAGATACATTACAACTAATATGCTCTTCGTGGAGTAAGTATACTGAATCTAAAGACAGTCACAGCAAAATATATCCCTCTGTGATTGCTTAAACCCTCACACTGAGTTTGGTGCTGCTGTTTATTTCTGTGGCATTTAACTAGTTGAAGCCATATTAGAAAAAGACAACATTAGGAAAATAGCAGTAGTAGTAAAAATTCTGACTGCTCTCACCAGTGGTCCAGCTCCTAAAATAGATGTGAAAATAGAAAGCAAGTGGCCCTCCACCAACTTCCATCAGTCATTACTAATCACCAGCTACTGCAGATTCTTAACTGTGCATGATTTTCACTGTGCAATGCATTTCTTGTCAAGGGTAGCTTTCAAGCTGGAAAATAAGAAATACAGCTTTTGCAATCCAGAATGAGCTAAGGAGCCTTGTGTCTGAGCTCCCTGCAGACAGCAACACCGTGACATCTCCGACAAGGCAGCTCCAGCTCAGCAGACAGCAGGAGCACAGACTCAAAGGGCAAAGGCATCTCACAGTTTCAACAGCCTCTCATGTCCTTGGGAGGTTTCAGAGAGCTTTCCTGTTGTATTTTAAGTCTTGACTGCATTTCTGTTTGTCAGAGTGCATTTGCCAGTTGCACAGCTGAGTTTTTATCTGCAAGTCAGCCTACAGCAGTTTCCAGTAATGGCATCTTATGCAATTTTTGACCTACTTTAAGGCACTGGGGCGCTTGGAAACATGAGATCCACTGCAGAAGCTTTCTGCTCGATTGTTACAGTTGCAGCAGAAAGCAAGTCCTTAGACAGACACATCAATTCACTAAAACACAGGTGGATTTAAAATAAAACAAAACAAACATTGATTTTCAAGGTATTTGTCAAACCGTTATTAGGAGCACCCAGATCATCGTATCTATTGTTTTCAAGACTGCAGAGGTTATTTGGAAAAGATTAAAATTACAACGCTGTTGCACATGCACTGACCTTCTCTGTGTCCTTTCTCAATCTCACTAGGCTGCTGCTTCCTAAAGATCACAGCTTAACACCTCAAATCAGGGCTTCTGTCACAGTGGAGAGCTACAGGGTTAGCAGAACACAGATCCTTTCTATTCCCGCAACAGACAGCCATAGCTATTCAAGAATAGCTGCTGTACCTTTTCCTTTACACTTAACACTCCTGACCCTGCCATTTCAATATAATTTGCACCTCCAGTGCCCCTAATTATCTTTCTTTTACCATTTTTGCAGAACACCTATTACAGCTGCCTTTACATGAGAACAATGCTTTTACAAGTAGAGCTGTAAAAAGTAAACTTAAAAATTAAAATTCAGCCTTATTTTTTTAGGGGTAGCTTTTTCTTAGAATCAGGTTCATCAGGAATCACATTTCACTCCTTTTAGTAGTTAAATTTCTCTGTATCTCATTGGCTCACTATGCTGGGCTTTACTCACTTCAGGTGCTGAGGGTACAGGACCAAGAACTCTCAGAAAGGTTCTTAACTTTATACCTAAGCTATAGTGAGCCTTAAGTGAACAGCTCAACTAATGCAGTAGCTTGCTTAGGGAGTTAGAAGGGGAACAGGAAGCCAGTGCTGAGCTGCTGCTACACTGGCCACCTCAAAAGAAGGCAGAGCCAGCCACTTGTGCAGCTTTTCTTCAGAGCAGATTAGAATTGAGAACCTTACACAGCTTATGTGCAGATGTTTTAAAATGACATTTAAACCAATCAGGCTGAAATTTGCAACCACTTAAAAATAGTATTTAAACAAAGAAATTTCTAAAACCACACAAGTTCGCAGAGAATCTTACACAATTACAGACAGTACACTAAGCTCTCCCTGCACCTAAAAGCAAAGGAAGCATGAGGAAGTGAGCTGGGCACATACTGTTCCCAACACTGAAACCTGTCCAACCTCTGATGCATTATGATTTATCTCATTCATGAGATCACTAAACTTGGAACAAGTTAAGTATAGCCATTAAAATATTTAAAGTGTTAAACAAGTACATCAGTCCCATTTGTAACGAGGAGGGTAGTGGCAGTTCTTGAAGTCAGAATCTACAGCCATGTCAGGTTTACAGAGGCCTTGCTAGGCATGGTAAGCACTACAGGAGTTACTGCTGTGGGGTCTCTCTTGTGTCAGAACAGTTGAAACAGCATCGATCTGCTCTCAAGTCACAAAGTAAGTGGGTTATAGTAGGCCATTTTTATTCTGTAACATTTAAAAGATTATATTTGGATCTAATGCATAATGTACACAGCTAAGTGTATAGACATAACTTTGCAAATTCAATTTTTGGCTTCTTTAGGTTCTTGCCTGAGATTTAAAGAAACAAAGAGTCTTACTGTTAGTCGCCAATTATTCTATTTGATCCAAACAAACTATAGTGACGTGTGAGCTTCTGAATATCCCTCATGTCACACTGATTTTACACTGAGAATCACAGCCACCAGGCTAACAGACTTCAAATTAGAATTTTTGGCTTAGCTTCTCTTTGATTTTCTTCCACCTTTACTTAGACAAAGAAAAACCGTAGGAAGGATTCTATACAGGGACTTGGTCTGACCTTGTGTCTTAAATGCTTCTCCTAACAAGATGATGACAGCTGCTGTATGCAGTTTACCTGAAGGGCAACTAAGACTGCTGTAAAATCAATCCTCCATGATACAATCTGTGCCTACAGCAACTTTAACATTTATATTCAGGCAACTTCTCAAAGTTGCATTTTTGGTTTGCAGCCCAACACCCACAAGAGGGAGAGGGAGGGAGGGAAATGGAGAGAGAAAGAGAGCACGCGCGTGTCTGTACCTTATCTACTCCATGATCAATGTAAATAAAACCTTCAGCTAATACTGCCTCCTTATCATCCTCCCTTTATCTCTGTGTGTTCAAGTGCAGGGATGGCTGGGAGTAGGACTGGGGCACGGCAAAAAGAAAAGTGTCGATCAGCTGGAGTGGATATTGGTAGATTTTCAGAGTAGTTTGGAACAGCACCTGCAACAAATGGCAGTTTCATGAAGTTTAGAAGACCTTACTCAAGGCTTGAAGGCACTAAAGTTACCTAATAAGATAAGTATTTATTAGTATACGAGTTAATCAGCCCAGGTTTCTACTAAGAAGATAGTAAAATTAAACCTTTATGTCCACAGAGCTTTTACTTAAAAATGTAATTCTACTGCGCCTAACAATCAATACAGATGTTTATAAGCTAGACCATTTACTTATTAAAATTATGAAGAAATAAAAAACAAAAAAAGGGTTCAATTACTTAAGTAGTTTAACATTTCACTCATTACCTATGTACATTTTACACGGTATTTTTGGTAATTGAACCTTTTCAAAGTCCCATCCCTCCCACAGCTGATGATGCCTACGTGAATAAATAAAAAATACACTTCTACAAAATCTAGGGAGAACAGGAGTTTATTGAATTCTACCTGTCTGAAAAGTGCTGGTGAAGAATTGCCATTTCATGCTTTGTCTATATAAAGAAGTAGAAAGAGAAATTGTTGCAAGTATCAAGTCATTTGAAAACTGAGCATTTCTCTAGAAATTCTTACCATTCCTAAGTGAACACAAATGTGACTTTATTATTATTGTTGTTGTGTTGTTTTTTTTAACATGATGCTTAGTATTTTTCATTTTCAAATGCATCCTCAACACTAAGTTCTGTTAGGCAGTATTAAAATAATTTCAGGCAGTATTAATATACAGAGAACCAATCAGCAATATCTTCAAGAACCCAGGTACCCCACCTCTAAAACTGCATGATTTAAAACATAAGTAACGGAATATTTTAAAAGAACACTCATTCAATATTAATGCATGCTATCATTACAGAAGTATCCATGGCATATGGTGAAGGACAATTTTTCTTTTGTAGACAACAACAAAAAAGCATGCTAAATGACAGCAGTCACTACAAGTCTATTTGTAACGAGGTTCAGCACACTGTTGAAGTCCTGCTGAGAGTAGCTTCCTCCACTTGTACCAGTGTAAGCTTGCACAACTGTTCAAAGAAGTTTGCACTAATGTGCTTTACTGGCCCCAAACATTTTCAAAGCAAGTTATTAAGACTGGATCTTGAATTTTAGCAATCATTCGATTTGATTTTAATAAAGTTTTTAAAACCAATGTAAGAATTAGGCATAAAAGCATGTTAGGTAACAAACTTAGGGCCACAATATTACTAACAGAACATAGAGGTATTTATACAAATGGTTTTGCTGTAGTTTATATGAGAATGTGGATCAAGTGCTCAAAAAATAAAACAAACCAAAATCCTGGGGAGGAGCATCTGAAGTCCCATGTCAGCAAAACCACCCAAGTTATAACCCAATACGATGGGCCAACCTGGCTTGATGTGAGGAGCAGCCTCAAATAAGCCAGACTATTTGCAGCCATCTCAGCAAGTGGATTACTAAAAAAAAACTGTACGTCAGATGGCAAGTAATCCACACTCCCAGTCAATAGACAATTTGTATAATGCAGCTGTGACATCCTTTTCTTTAAAAAAAAAAAAAAAAAAGCAGAAGAGGACATACATAGAAAATCCAAGATTAAAGAGCAGAAGAAAACATGAAGTATGTTATAATGATGCAATGAAACAGTATATAAATTAAACAGGAATGTTTAATCAAGACAACCCCCCAACAGAGGTTCTTCAGAATTTATTCTTTTTTTTTAATTGGAAATATGAAAGTCTATTTCCACAATAGTGAGGCTGTTTCTTTCAAGCAGCTCTGTTGTACAACTGTTACCAGGACTATAGACAAGTTTTAATTGTTTTATATTGATATTTCTGAACTAAAAAGTTTTAAAATACGGTATAGATTTTATTTGTGCTCCACGTATTGCAAGCAATTAACAACACAAAGAAAGATTTAATTCCTCAGCTACAATACCAAACTCTCTACCAAGTATTACATGTACACAATACTTGCACAGTGACAAGCACAAGAAAGTACTAGGTGAGCACTTACTTTCTGAAATCCATACCAACTCTTAAAATCCATTTTACTTTGCCCACACCAACCAATCTACAATTTAAGGCATCTCCACACAGGCATCCATCCACCCACCCACTCCCATACACACAATTTATGTGGAGGTGTTTACTCTTTCAAAGGAATCACTATGTCAATCAGGTACCATTTATTAATTAACCCTATAACTGTGTCAGCATTGAGATATGACAGTTAAACCAGTGTTAAATCAATACAATATTTACATAGCACAGCACATTAAGCTTGAGACACTCACTTGGGGGATAAAACCACATTTTAGAACAGGACAAAGGTCACCATTATTAAGTGTTTGAAAACAGCTATTTACAGGTCCCTAGGACATAACTACGGTCTGTACACTGTTCCAATGGGGCAGGCAGAAGCATGATAGGCATTTATTTTGAGGGGTTTCAAACATACGACTTGGAAGCATATTATTATGCTACCCTGAATGCCATAAGCCACCTTAACATTCTCCAAGGTGGTTTCATATCCTAGAATGGCATGTCCAGCTGATACAAAACAGACAACACAACGTTTACTTTGTGGAGAACTTTTTTCTCCTGCTATTCAGTCATCTCAACTTTGAAGGCAATTCGTCCCAGAAACTTGTCACGATCATCTTCATTTTTTAAATTAGGTGAGCCCAGGATCTTACACTCAATTACTATTTCTTCATTGGTACTGTTGGAGTTAATCGCTAGTTGAACAGCCACTAGAGGCTGTAAATAGTGAGCCTAGTAAACAGAAAGATGGGGAAAATATTTGAGATACTGAAGTAAGTGATTTGAATATAACAATTAGCATGAACAATTAACATGCAGTCTGTCAGAACAGATAAGAAAAAAAAGATCATTATGAACCCAACCTTTCAAAGCCCAAGATGACTGAGATAAGACTATTTTTTCCCAGTTAGATAGTCACATATACATTTTTCATGCTATTTTTTAATCAATATATTCAACTTAATTTGAGACGATGACAGAACTCGACATAAAATGGCTGGGGAGAGGGATGAGAATCAGGATCCTCATTAGACACTACACATTATCTGAAAACGGGTACATTCCCTAGGTCAGGCAGTTGGGTCTGCCATGCTGAGCAGCAAAAAGGAGATAACCATTCTGAAGATGCTAGTACTTCCACAGCTCCTACCCTAGCACAACAGTAGTTGCACGCTCTTAACTCTTTTACAGAATAAAGTAATTCAACAGCTCCACACACGTACGCTGCATATGTTTTGTGGTATAGCCAATAAATCAATTCAGACTCTTGAGACCTGTTTAATACTGAACCTCACAACCATGCTTGCTGCTTTCTTTTCTACAACATACTAATGTTATGAGAACTGTGTCTTATATAAGCAACAAACCCTCAAGCAGATCTTACCTCCTCCCACATGACAGAATGGACATGAAAAGATATTGAACCACATTGCAAAAGAGAAAATCAGCCAATTAAAAAATATATTTTCTCAATCACTTAAATAAGGAATAGCACTGACTTTTGCCTGACTTAACTGCTTTGTTTTCATAATCTCACCTTTCCATCAGTACAGCAATAAGACAAGCATTTTATCAGCAAAGGTCTTCATCCCATCTTTGGCAGAAACCATTTCCTGACATATCTAGATATCCTGTACACAATCCCTATGGGCAGACAATCAGAAACTGCACTGTACTCAAAAGAACCAGCTGCCTCATAATCATTAGGAGAGTGCCCGCTTTACTTCCTTACATCTGTTGAAGCATCTCTCTAATCTCATTTAGCACTATAACTTATGAGTGCACCCCACTAAAACTTTCAGACTTCAAAGTCAGTCTGTTTAGTAAGATGACTGTCATTAAGACATACTTACATGCAAGGTTTTCCCATAGTATGGAAAGTACATCAAGTCAATCAAGCCTCCTGAAGGAAAATAATTTATCTCAACTGCGCCTGGGTCCTACGATTGGAGATAACAATAACATTATCAGTTAGTATCTGCTTGGATAAACACTAATACAAAATTAGAATTATGCTCCAACGATAAGACTCCCCTAAAGGAAAAAACTCCAGAAGTAATAGCCTAACTTCCAAAATAGATTAATTTTAGGCAAACTGCTACATGCTGCATCTACTACAGTGAAGTTTCCTATTAGTAGTCAAGTCAATACAGTTTGAATTACAGTTCCCCTTACCAGTCAAAGGAAGTCAAATTGCAATGAGAATAACAAAAAGAAATTACATATATAAGCTAAAATCCCATGTATCCACAAGCAAGTCTGTATGTTTTGGTGAAGCAACAGCATATCTGTATATAAGACAAGATGAAAACTCTACTTTAAACAGAAATTCAAATTTCAAAGAGCACAGCCCCAACCCTCCACAGAGGTGCCTGATTCATAGATTGTTCAGCTAGCCTTGAAATACAAGCTACCTAAAAGGAAACCAAACTTCTAATTTATCACATTTCTAGAGTTTTTATCACCAGCACCCAGAAGGAACAGTACACACACGCATACCTTACCTCTAGAATTGTCACTACAACTCCAAATCTAGTACCAAGATGCTACCTACAAAGTTGCTGCGTGATTTCCAACAAGTCACCCAAACTGTAAGATACATAACATCTTGTACACCTGACATGTATGATTGTGTTGTCCCAGACACATGCTGTCAGAGTAATGACAGATGCATTTCCATGGTTATAATATGCTTTGAGACTGTGTATCCTGGAAGGATTACAAATTACTGCAAATTCTAGTGTCTAGGAAATGCCTAAATCTAATCTTTCTCTAACAGCTGATTATATTTCCATAATAAAGAGTAATGCCACAAAACACCCCCAGAATGGTAAATACACCTTCAGAATATTATTGCTTCTTCAGTGTAATTACAAGTTTGAGGTGCATTAGTAATTCTCACTTTTTCCAGTATTACCATACCTGTAGCTGCAGGTATGGTACCTGTTGCTTTAAAAAGCTACACTACAAAGTTCAGAATACCACTGCAATAACAGACTTTAGCAAAGAGGAACACAAAGAAAGGTCAAGAAACAATAGATAATAATCCAAAACCCAAGAATACCTCCTTCTACTCCAAAGAAAATTAGTTTAGGATATAGTCTGTTTCTGTTCCTTTGAAGTCTGAATTATTGCAAATCAGTGTTCATTTATTTGATATTTTGGACCTTGAGTTAGCAAATTTAATTGCTAAGTAAAGTTCTGTTGCATTTCTCCAGTAATCTTTATTTTAGTCACAGCTCACGCAGCTGAAAATACTCATTATTCAAATACATTTCTGAAATCATAGTTACAAAGCCAGGATACAGAATAATATAAGATCAACAGGAGCAGAGCTTTCTCAAGCAGCTGAAAATAATTGCATGCAGGCAGTCATAAACACATAGGCAGTAGTCTGTCAATAAAATAGCAGAGAGGTTCTTGAACATGCAACTGCCTTTCTCATGCAAATGCTGTGCATTGCATTTTTAAAATTAATAATAAATAAATCTTGTAATTAGGATAATTAATTCTTACATATATTTTTCTGAGAAGCTAAGCTCACTGTGCCTGCTGTTTCAAGAGCCAATCCATGAGCATCACATTTATTTTTTTTTGCTTACCACAGACACAAAAATTAACAGGCAGGCAGCCAGCAAATCTTAAAATCAAACCACTTAGTTGGACAGATAGAAGTAGGAATAATAGACCTCACTCACAAGGGTTTTATTAGGGCTTTGACTTAGAGTAATTTTGCCGATGTTAGAATAATGTACTAAGACCCAAGGGAAGAACATGTGCAAGACTTAATATCTATCTTTAACAGATTTCTTTCACACAAAAAACAGCAAATCAGATGCTGAGTATGATGACAATAGCAAGGAGGGTAATCTCATTCACATGACCATTCTTAATTCTTGAAAATAAGGAAGAGATGCCTAATACAAAGTGAGGATGATCTCTAAACAGCAGAAATGCAAGTAGGTAAGAATTAATTGTATTCATCTTCTCCGTCATTTAAAAAAAATGTGTAAATCTACAGATTTTTGTTCAGTGTAGTTCCAACATGAAAGAATGTTGCTGCAAGGTGTTCCAACAAATGAAATCGCACGCCCCCAGCCCCAAACTTAAGATCTAAAATGCTGATCTTCAAACTTCTTGAAAGTACAACCTTTTTATAGCTCATTTCTCTTTGTGGAGATACTTAAGTCTACAACAGATCAGTTCCTTCTGGATGTAGGAGCAATAACCAGCTGGAATTAGTGTCTGGCACTGCCAACACTTACTTTCCTTATCTACACAGTGACGACAGTGACCACTGCGTGTGGGCAGGGAGGTGTGGGGGGCATCCCCACCAATGAAGCACGCTGATCTTGTTATCACAAATCTACCTATTTTTTTTTTCTCTTAAAAAAAATCCCAAGGAGAAAACACAGGAAGATTTGAAAGATTGAAAGATTTGCCCTTACAACTTAGGGTTACTTTTACTAAATTATTTAAAAGTAAGATTGTGTAAATCAAGGCTAATACTTCTCCAGTTTGCTCCTAAATATGCATAAAATTCAAACTATAAGGAATAATATATATATATTTTAATTGATCAACTGCAGAACCACAGATTAAAGATAATAATTAAAGAAGGTCCTACCTACAATGAAGAGAACACGACACTAGGATTTCTAATCTGCACAATAAAATCACCTTTTAAGCAAAATCCATTCTTGTCACCCAGATCCCAAAGATTTCTTTGATGTAAAACTTACAATTACCACGAAGTTGCATTCGTGCTATGAACTGCACAAATACACTCATATGTGCTACGAAGATAACATCCAGTAAGAGGCTTATGTGCCTTAATTTCTGTACTACATCCCAATTTATTTTTTTTATCCACATTTGCTGACAGAAACAGGAAAAAAAAATTCCACTGCAGCAGAACACATCAGCTATTTAAAGGCTCAGTAAACACCCTGAATAAGAGAAACAACAGAGAAGGACAAATGACCTCTACACATTATTCCTGCTATGAGCCAGTATGTAGGGAACATTCAAATACAGTGACAGATGCCGCTCATTATAAATTCATCATAACATATGCTTATTATAGTTTTTAACACCATCTCACAGAATATCCATAAAAGAAAGATGAGGAAATACCATGAATATAAAATAGGATCATCAGTGTTTTATATAAAGGTTATATATGTGCGTCTTTCTCAGCACAACACTAGACAGGTGGAGGTGGAGGTGAAGATGACTGGCCTGCACTCAGTTTCAGTATGAACTTGGCACATAGAAAAGTCCCTTCTCCGATGACAGCAAGCTGTAAGAAGTTGAACCCTGATCACATTATAATGATCACAACAAATGGTGTGGGAGAAGGGGCAGGCAGTAGAAAAACTATAAAGAAAGATCTAAGTAGCAAAGGAAAACAAGGACTCAGAGTAATAGTATTAGAAATGGCAAATTTGCCTCAAGAGATTTTAACAACTTCTGATGTGATGAGAGGGAAAAATTCTGTTGTAATTGCATCAGCTAGAGGAAAACTTGTGTCTGATTTGGGATGCTGTATTACATAAGAAATGGTAGACTGAAGGAAGGGGAAGAAGAAAGATGAATTGCAAACACTGGAAGAACCTAACTGCATTACTCAAGAGAAATTCCTCCAATGGAACATTTTCTAAGAAAGAACACAAGGAATCAACTTTGCTTGCAATAGGCTGTCATGGAAAGCTCAACATTTCCACGGACTTGACAGAAGTGAAGTATTAAAATCTATGCCTACAACAGATACCTCGAGCAAGGCAGGAACACCTGTGGTATTTGTCCCATCAATTGCTGAAATTCCCCAGCCTACATTTTTTCAGTAAACTCAAAGAGCCATGACTCTATCCCTTGCTGAAGCTACTAACTTACCAAGGCTTTCACTGCTCCCCAAGCAGTCTAGGAGAAATATGCACAAGTCAAAAGTAATTATTATAATTGCCTTAAAACATTCTGAGAAAGCATTTTGTACACAACAAGTATTTACAGATTAGCTGTTATTGTAAGTTGCTTATATTTGATTTGAAGACAACTTTTACTTGAACAGTAACAATGTTAGTTTCCACACTTTGTCTTACCCATCATTTATAAAATTGTCTAAGGTGCACTTGCAGCATGGAGAAAAAAATAAAAATATAGGTTATGAAATGGGAAAACAAAACACAACTCACAACAAATAAATAAAAAGAAACGTGACTACAAACTACACCTATGCATTTCCTCAATTCTGTAGGAAATTAGGTAGCTCAAATACATCTTAAAATGGAAGAACAAAAGAAGACAGCAGTTTTAATAACTACACTGAAGAAATTAAAGACACTAAAATTAAACTAGACATACAGTAAGATGTAAACAAGAAAAAGAAGAAGTCAGTCTAACAGGAGACAGTGAAATAAATGCTCTGACAGTATTTACATTGACTACTCATCCTAACTGCAAGGAAAATTAACTTTCATATTTATCTCTCATATTCAGAACTGACCTTAGATGCACACTGTATATACGGTTCCCCTTCAGGCTTTAATCCAATTATCTAAAAGAGAAAGTTAAAGTATTTACAGACCTTCTTCAACCAGTTTTATATATAAAAATCAAACTTTATCTCATTTAATAATAGAATTCATACACAGTGCACATCCATCTTGTATGTTTAAGAAAGACAATTTTAGCCTAGAATAAAGATGTAAAGTATTGTAAAGTTAAAGCTCAAATAGTGGCCATACTTTTTTGATTTTACTTTAAGCACTTAAAATTAATGGCTCAAAACAATTAGCTGTCCAAGAAACATATCACATCACTGAAACGTCGAAGTTATTCAGTCAAGTTTTCATCACACTGCGAAGTTTAGGGGTTATGGAGTCCATGATATTCTAATTGCAGCTTTAGAACACAGACATGAAATAAAACACAAGTAGAAGTAAATGGAATCCATATTTCAGTCTTCTTCAACAATGATTTTTCATACTGTGTTAGTTGGGAACCCCTGTACTAAAAATGAAGTTAAAAATAAGCAGTCACTTACTCTATTCATTTTCACAAGCACGCAGGGAGTTCCTTTAGAGTAGCCAAAGGTCTTATCTTCCTTCCCAGAGCACTGCCCAAGCTCAGAGAGGTTAAATCGACATGCTTTTTTAACAGCAACATCATTCTGATCAAAAACCTTTCCTGGTGTACAGTTTATATTTTGGGATTGCTTTGAATCATCATATGCTACAAAAAAAAAAAAAAAGTTTTTAAATCAATAGTTTAAAGCACAGTAGTAGGCAGAAATTACAAAAAGTATATATATATAAACACCTAATTGATAGTTATCACTTTTCTAAGAGTCTTCTTAGAAGGTTATTTTCAAAGCACTATTCCTCCCATTTTCACCTTAAAGGCTAACATTTTCAGAGCTTATCAGAAAGTGGCTTTGTGGTCAAATGAAAGAATACAGAATATTTCAAAAGAAAGAATGTCCTGTTTCTAGGATCATATCAATAATTACTAAATTCTGTACATAATTCTAAACAATGTATTAAATATAAATAGGTTTTTAACTGGAAACTAACAATTTCTCCATTTGCATTTTTTTTTTAATAAATAAACACACAGGAAAGATTCAGGTGTTTTAACAGGTAATATTAAATTGCCATCAGGTAGTATAATTGATGTTACAGTAACATCCAGTTCTGGGGCCCCCACCAAGAGACAGACAAGGAGCTGTTGGAGCAGGTCCAGAGGAGGGCCACAGAGATGGTTAGAGGGCTGGAGCACCTCCCCTGCAAGGACAGGCTGAGAGAGCTGGGGCTCTTCAGCCAGCAGAAGAGAAGGCTCTCAGGGGACCTTATAGCAGTCTTCCAGTACCTGAAGAGACCTACAAGAATGCTGGAGGACTTTTTTTAAGGGCAGGTAGCAATAGGACAAGGGGAATTTGCTTTAAAATGGAAGAGGGTAGCTTTAGACTAGATGCAGGAGATGGCAGGTCAGTATCAAATACAGCATTCTTCCTAGAAACCCTCCCCAGGCCTCTGAAAGAAACATCTCAAAGCTTTCAGGTGGCACCAGAACTACCAGCCCAGGTAGGTTCAGGCATAGCTTACATATCTAAGAAACTCCCATGCAAAAAGATGCAGTTCTACAGAACCTGCTCAATTCTGACATAACTTTTGAGGGGCTCAAATACGGGTAATTTTTTATGTTACCTTTGCCTTTTTCTGTAAATCACATACCTTAAAAACACATTTGACTAGAGTAAACCCGAACTTTCATCAGTTTTCTTTAGTAATTACTTACTGCAAGTGGAAAATTCAATTAATGTACTCCTAAACTGCTTGACTATCAGTAACTTACTTACTTTCAAGAAATTTTCTAAGTGTGGAAACATATTCTGCATATGACTGGGCATCACTCTTGTTAAAGTAAAATTCCAGTGCAGTGTCTGGCTTTGGTGAAATCATAAGCCCTTAAAAAGAAAAAGTACAAGTAAAGAACTAAATAATTTCTCATCCATCTATCACTCTAACCTACTCAAAATCCACATCCATAAACAGAAAAATACCCATCTGTAAAGAAACACTGATGTTATCCCTGTATTCCACAGAGCTGGAAAGCAGTTTGTGTTTCAAGTCAGGTATTAAAAATCAACATTACTCTATGTGAATTGAGACTTAAATTCAATCCAATGTGACAATTCACAAACCAAACCCAATCGATTAGAAATAGCAAAATCAGAAACTTCAACCACTTCCATTTAATTTTACCGATTCACTTTACATTCAATATCCTTCAAGTTAAACTAATTATGGAAGAAAAAAAAACCCAGCCAAAGCCACACTCAGAAACACTCCGGTTAAAATTAAACATCAAAGCTTAAGGGAAGATAAGAAGGCTGCTCTGAAAGAAATGCCTCCTGTTTTATTATGTTGGCCCATGACATCAGAAGCAGGTGCTGGCTGTATGGCAGCAGAGGGGCAGCCCAACAGAATGGTGCGCAGCATGGAGGCACACATGAATTTCTCCATGTGGAAGAAATTGCACCCGCTGACATTCACTGACACTTGCTGAACATTTATGGAGATCTAACGGTGGATGTGAGCACAGCAAGGCAGTGGGTGGTATGTTTCAGCAGTGGCAGCAGTGGACCACCTCCATTGGTACAAATATTTATGAGTGCAGAATGCAAGTTATTGTTCATCACTGGCAAAAATGCACAGGCAGTGGTGTTGACAACGTTGAAAAACAATGCTTTATAAGTGTGAACTTGCTCTACCAACTAGTGTTATTGTACTTTTTTTATCTGTAGTAGTTTCCACTGAAATAAATAGGAAGCATCACTTCCAGAGCAACCTAAGTAGTATGAAGCAAAACTGTATTAATCTCAAATCTCCCACAAAAAAAGGCTTTATAATGCATAAAGATGGCTTATGATTTTTCCCCAAAAACATACTCAGTTAACTTTTCCTTTATTCCTTCTCCTCAAAATGAAATCAGATGTAGTCTTTCACACATAATACAGGTAATATCTCTCCAGAGACCGTGGTAAGCCACTGCACACGTCAACTGGACCCTACAGTGGTCAGGGCTGCTCCCAACTGCATTACAGCAGTGTTGCTGCCCTCCATCTGCTGCCCTTGGCTGGCTCCTGGTGCCAGTGCTGGAACAGAAACCATCAGCAAACTGGGGCCAAGGCTAGCAAGAGAATGGCTGCAGCATGCTCAAGTCAGGCTTTGTGTTGAAGGGTGAACAGCAGACAGTATCATGGAGTTTGGCTTCATTATAGAGCAGAACTGTTCTTCTTCCCAGGATATGGATAAAATAAGGTACAGGGGTAATAATCTCTTCAGTTACAACTGAGACTTAAAGCTGCAATTCTATCTAAAATAAAGTGTCAGGGCTTTTTTGTTTGTTTGTTTTTAACTTCATTAGTTTTCTTCTAGGTTAGAATATCAAAATGCTCAGATTAATGTCAAATTTGGCACAACAGAAGTAGTGCAATTGTGGCAGTGACTAATTGCATCTCCTTAGGATGCCATGTAATTTCCTATCATCTGACAAAACTAATTAAAACCAGATTCCCAAGTGAATAAAAGCTTAAGGTAGAAACCTTATCACCCAACATTAAAAAATAAAAATAAAACCAGGCCTTCTTTATACAAAATAAAGATTTCAGAAGATAACACCGCAGTGGAAAGAAAAAGCTAGAGAATTTGTCATAATGAAGGATTCTTAATACACCACAGTTAACAAGTCAGTAAGCTCTTGGTAAGCATTCAGCAAGTGCAATTAAGCAGCCCTGGTCTATTAAGGATTCACCTACGGAAGTGACTGGGCTTCTTATTTGATAGGAAAAAATACTACAAATACTTTAAACTGGGAAATAAAAAGACATGTACTATAAATTTATCACAAACAAACATCTTTTAGATTCTAAAATTATGCACGAGTTTAATGATTTTTCAGTAGGATTTAAAAAAATAATAATAATAATCAAATTCTTCATTCTACTTTAGCACCAGCTAAATTGTTTCCAGGAAAGCCATGACTAAATGCTTCTGATGAACATAAATTAAAATTGCCATTTGTGACTGTCAATTACTTTGCACCATTAGTAATCTTCAGAGCACCAGTCCAAGCTGGGATCCAAGAAAATACAAGGTAACAAGCAACAGGGCTGAAAAGTCAAAAGTGTTTTGGGGGAGAAGAGGTTATTACTTATTTATGTGTATATATGTATAATCATACATTTATACTGCAAATGACTTAGATGCTTTTTCTCCAAGTGAATATGACAAAGTAACTAAAGTAGTCATCAATGAATGATACAATAATTTGAAGAGACTCATTGCTTCAGGGGAACTTCAAAAATATCCTAAGAGGAAGGGACTGCTCCAATTCTAGTTTGTTGCAGTCTGCTTAGAGACTGCGATGGAATATCTGCAGAAAAAGCTATTTGAAGGATTGAAGCACAGACCATGAGAGATGCAGGATACAGAGCCTTCAAGGAGGAACAGAATTAGCAGCTTCATCATAGGATTATATCTAGGACAGTAACAGATCACATTCATCAACAACTCCAAGAGATTTCTTTTTTTAATGTTTTAAAATCATCCAGATTTGATTGGTTCTATTATATCCCAGTGCACATTACAAGTCAAGTACCAATTACAAAGTAAATCAATCTGCGAGATTTCCAAATATGTTTAACACAAGAAAAACCTTTAACCTACGCCATCCAGGTTTTGTGTGTGTAGATTTTTTTTTTTAATTTATTAAAGTTTTACAGCCAGGAGCATGACATGTTTCACTGCAAGTGAAAAATGAAACAGTTAAGGCAAAACATTAAAACAGAGATAAGCAATTTCATTGTCTTCAATTATTCATACATAAAAGTTATCATAAATTACAAAAATAAAATTCAGAAATATTTTCGGAATTCCTAAGATAAAACTAATTGTGGAATAAATACTTTTCTGAACAAACATCCTCCATGACATTTCAAAACAAAGGAGAATTAATAACCCAAACTCCAAAAGAGAAAACATCACTAGGTCTGGAATTGAGTCCTAGCTGCTCACAGCTCCATTCACCACCAATGTTCTGACTACCACTGAGGAAACGGGAAGAAGGACAAATGGCCAAGTAAGCCACTTCTTTTAGACAAATCATCTATTTCTTTGTTGTTCCTTCAAGAATTTCAATTTTTTAGCTTGAAAAAGCTGTACAGTTCCTCAAGAATCCCTTGTGATAAGAAGACACCTGTTACAGCTGGCCTGAATACCACATCAAAGCAAATCCTGTTCAAAATCCAGAGAGATTTGTCACGCAGGCCCAGTTGCTACTTGCTCATGCAGTGATTACTGTCTCATCTTAAGTTCTAAAGCAGTTACAAGATGTTGCTGGGTTCTATGTGTTTGGAGTCCAAAAAGACAAAAAAGTGGTTTAAAAACATAATCAAACTTTCACCAAAATGTCAACATTGCACAGCCTTTAGTTTGTTGGTGATATTTTTACATACATCTGGTCCCTAGACCAAATTATAAGATTTGAGAGGCATTACCAATTTTTGCACAGCCAAATCATTTAAACTACATATTCAAATGAAATACATATACATTCAGTTGAAACAGTATCTAGAAGACACTAATCTCTTTGGTATTAAGGAAAAGCAACTCTTAAATCTTTCATAGTGTAACACCTTATTTCTCCCCCAGCATACAAATATACAGTGTATTCAAACACATCTAAATAAACAAAAACAAAGAAAAAAAGAAAAACACCCACAACATTCCTATTACCCATTTCTGTACGTGCAGAATTACTTTTCTGTCACATTTAGCTCCTTGAACCAGCTAAGACACCACATCTAGTGGCAGCTACATATTACGTGGACTTGATTTCACTGCAAAGCCACACCCTCCCTTGTCAGCAGATCCCCACACCAACAACCACTGCAACCTACAGACATTCCATGTCTGCTGAAAGCCATCTAATTTAAAATTAAAACTGAAAATGCCTTCCCGTTGTAGCCCTTACTCTCAAGGGCATTATCCCACAATAAACCCTCACTGTACTTTCTTCAAAGTACAAATGCTTATCACAGGTGGCCTTCCATCTGACCCAACAGAACTGGTTTACAGTATCCCTAAAGAGATTTGGTCAGATTACGATCCCACTTTTACAACAGACCACCGTCCAGATGAGAAGGGAAAATTGCAGGCAAAATTGACATACAACAAATTCAACTGAAGAAATCTTAAGAGAAAAATCAGCAACAGTTACCCTCTATGCACAAAGGGCTGGTGATTGAACTCATACTGTAAATAACATGCCTCACACCAAGTTTTTCCTTTGAAACTTCTAAGTAATTGAATAATAAACAGTTTCTCATAGGCAGTTCCTACTTTGAAACAAAGTCACAAGTAAACCAGAACCGAGTTTATGAAGAGATAAATACACTGTTACCTGGACTAGAAATCCGGTCGCGGTATTTTGGAATGTCATTGCTCAGAGTCTGAAGCATAACCCACATTGTGAACGTGAAGAGTGCTGCTAGGAAGCCATAAAATACCAGATAGAATAATAAGATCAAACCTGTAAAGAAAAGGTAAAATTATTTTTCCTTCAGCTAATTCCTTTATCTATTTCCAAAATAAAAACAGGAAATAAACACAGCCCTTGATTTTTTGGTGTTTTTTCCAACAGACCCTTGCTGCTCCCACTGGTAGCTGTAAGTCAGCGTGTCCTGGGTATGCAGACATACTGACCAGTGCTGGAAAGTTAGCTTTGTACTTTCTGGCTCTCAAAATTCAGTTAGATCTGGCATTTCAGCATCTTCAGGAGAAGCATTAGAAACCACTCTAAGCTCTGCTGTGAAGCTAATGAAAATGACTAAGCAAACCACTCCAGTTCCATTTATTTAAGGGAATTTAGAGTTTTACAGCTGGAAAGAAAGGGGTGGTAGGGAGACAAAAGAATTAACAAAAAGATTAAAGTGTTCCTGATCTAGTGGAACAGAGCAATGGGTGATTCAATGGCACTCTCCATACTTGAGTACTCCACACAACACAGTGCTTTTTCACACATGCTTCCTCCTACAAGAGACTTCTCAAGGTGAAAATATTTGCCGCATGGCTCTGAGAGCACCCCACGCCTTCCGTTCAGACTCCCCTAGGTCTGCCTAGCACATCCACCTGCTGAACAGATCTACCTGAGAGATCAGCCAGCAATGTGCCCGGGAGACACAGGCACTGCTGACTCCAACTTGACAGTTCCTTAAGAAAGAGCTTCTCAAAACGTGAGGAAACAGCCTCCAGGAGACTGCCTCCTGCAACACTCTATTCCTCCATCACTGAGATACAATAAATTGAAAACACTATAGGAAAATGGGTAGAGAATTACTGTGGACAATATTTTTTTTTATCTCTTTATTTTTCCCTCTCTGTTTGTCATTGTGCACACACAGGCATGGGCTCTGGATACAAGCCGTTTACTGAAAAGACAGTGTATCAGGTCAAAACTAAAATATTACATCAGAGATGAAGAGGACTCGGACTATCTCGAGATTTGTCCTTTTTCTGAGATGTGGTGCACAACTTTAAAACAATCTTTTAAAATTTTGGGCACCTTGTTAATTTCAGTAATCAAGTTTTCAACATGTTTTTATATTCTTGCATCGTTTGGTTTTTGACCCTGATAGACTCACATCAGCATATTTCATCCACGTTCACACCTTCTGAGCATACGCACAGATAACTTCAATTAAATTACCTTCTGAAACTGAAGCTTATGTGGAGACATTTCCCAATTGAAAACAGACCACGTAAGCTGCCCAGATGGCAGAATAAGTAAAAAATGTGGAAGGTTCCACAGAAACTGTTTTATTACATGATTATACAAGAGGTTCCAGTGCAGTTTTGTCCCATCTTCCATAGAAAAGGAAAACACAAAAGCAAAAATGACAGTGCCCAGGGATGAGCACTGTCCACTGCGGGATGACAGAAGGAGGACTCAGCTCGGGCTCCTGCCCCAGAAACCACTTGCATTTTGCCACCAGTAGGCCATAACTACTGGAGATGCAAGTACTGTGTTACTGCTGAAAGAATTCAGTGTACATATACAAAATTAATGAGGTGGTTCCCAAATTACCGTTACTGTAACAGAAACTCTCTGCAGTAACCAGCTGAACATTCTGGGATTTTTGTTTTATTTTTCCATTTCACGAGCTGCTTACCAACCTGCAATATGAAAGCAATCAGCTATGGAAGATACACTTGGGAACTACCGATAGGTATACAATATACAACACAGTGATTTGAAATTATGCAGCAAAATATCTGAAACAACACCTCTTACGAACTATTTCTAATGCTATTTAGGAGCTCTAATGACATATAAATCAAGCAGTATAAATCCTAATCAGTAAAAGCCATTACAAAAGTTGCACCTGTATTTGTGACACTGGTGATTTGCTTTACCTATAAGCTTTACAATTGCATCAACTAGATCCAGAACAGAGCAATGATCTGATGAATATTCCATACACTTTGGGTATCACAAAGCAAACAAACAGAAAAAAAGTTTTTTGATTCCTGTATGTTAATCAAGTCCTCCATCCATGCCTCAGCAGGGCACAACTGCCACATACAGGGATCCCTGGGGAGCCCTCATGCCCCAGAAGAGGCATCAACACCAAGGAAGATGAGAGGGCCCCCATGTCTGAAGCACAGTGGCTGTCAACAGCCCCCTGCAGTTACTGCTTCACTCACCAGTATGGCAATAACAGGGTGAGAAGACCCTGTTTCTTTTCACAGCCTGGAGAACACCACTAGCCCTCCCAGTGTGGCAAAGCACATGCACAGAAAGACTACTTTTAATCTTTATTTTAAGATAGCTTGTAAGCACACTGCAGAACACTGCCTACTAGAATAAAATACCCCATTTATGCTCCTCTGCCTCATTAAAAAAAAAAAATGGGGAGGGAGATGAAAAACAAAAGAAAACTTGCAAGGGAACCGAACTAAGCAAGCTGCACACTTTATAAGCCTATTAGTATTAATTACCCTAAGCTAATCACAATGAACAAGCCATTACCTGTCAAGAAGCTCAGCCAAAACAACTTCACATCACGCTGGACTTCTTGTCAGGAAATGAGATCTGCCCAACTCACAATGAAAAACACTCCTCCACATCTACCCCAAGCACAGCCACCGCATCCAGCACACAGTTCATGCCGTGGTTTGCAGGACTGCCATGCACAGCTCTGCACCAAACCCTTCAACTCTCTCACTAACGAGCACTAAAACTAACACTGAAAACCACAAATATCAAACCCAAAACTCTGCAGTACTGGAAAACTGCTCTTTCTGAACCAACACGCTGATGTCGTCGTTAGCTGGAGTTCATCTGAAAGAACCAAACGCTGCAAATTAAAATGTTCAACACTAGTAAAAGGTCAAGATATCTAGTATCTGGCCATGATCTCCATAACAAATACAGGCTTTCCAAACATAGCATGGCAAAGTGATAAACACTTTGTCAATCTGGCACAAACCAGCTTGGCAGATCTGCCTAAAAGTCATATACAGGTAGCTATTTACATGCGTTAATATAAACACACAACAGACCTTGAAGCAATTGTTTGACATTACCTGCACCAATGAAAACAAAATGTTGTCTTTATGGCTGTATACATTACATGCTGCACGATCTTCTCATCTCTGGGATTGTTCTTCAGCTCCTGCTAGAGGTAGTACAGAAGGCAGGTCTGTGACTGGTGACTGCCACCAGCATTAAGGCGGCCTGCTGCCCACCTGCTTTATACCAACACATCCAGACAGATAAGACAAGCACTAGTCACTTTTCCACTCAGTTCCCTAACACTTCAGAATTACTGTTTTCCCAGTTTTGCAGACAGCAGGGGAAAAGAGAGAAAGAAAGAGAGAAAGAAGATTTCAGAAGTAACTGAAACCTTGGTTGTATGTTACAGATTATGTCACAAAGACCCAAGAATCCAGATGTAACATGGGACCTCTTCAGGAGACAATAAACATTATCAGGAGCCACACTTGCAGAGAGCCACAAAACCCAATGCTCAAGTGTCCTGATCCAGGATCTGTAATGCATACTGTATGTGTTATAAACACACATGTCACAGCTTGCTGATACCTGCAGCTAGAAAAAAGAAGCTTGCTGTCTTCAGAGCTGCCTGTGTCATGGAAAAGAAGATGGTTTACAATTTCTCAAATATTTCTTACAAGAAGTAGTATCGTGGGAAAGTTTATTCAGATTTTGACTCCTGGCTGTAAAGGGACTCCTGGCTGTAAATGCACTGTCCATCCGCCGTGATACAAAGATGAGCACCATCCCTCTCTGATGCACAACTTGGTTGCACAATGTTTCTACTGCAATGGTAGACAGCAATTCCAGTACTCTGCCTATGAAGAAAACTATTTGCCAACAAAATCTTCCTCAAAGACTGATAAAGAGCAAGGAAGAATCAAATGAGAAGAGCAGTTGAGATTTTGACGGCATCGTGTGTCCCAGCAAGGACACAGTGAATACCAAAGAAAGCAAATCAGGATCTTCTGTTTTTTTGTCATTTTTATTTGTTTTGTGTTTTAACTTCAAGCACAGATCTGTGCACTGAAAGATACTACTATCCAATCAAGACTTCTCAGCAGGCCAGAATTTATATGCTGTCCAAGATAACATCATCTGTACCTCGATCACCCTGACAGGATTAGCTTCAGGCTTAACCAGGCCCAACACTGTGTGACCACAGCTTTGGTACTGCTGGAGTCCAGCAGTGATCTCACTCAGTGATCTTGCTGCAGCCCCAGGCAGGCACAGCATCTTGTCATTACACGTAGAGCAGATACCAATCTTCCCTTTCCTTACAGGAAGGACCCTGTGGCTGTGCTCCAAGTTCTCTCTTTGCCCTGCTCATTACACCCTGTGCAGAACCCCAGCACTGATCCTCCTTCTCTTGATGTTTTTGAGGACCGTGTGTGCCTTGCTGCTGAGAACTTCACAAACTTAATTCACCCATCATTTATTTCCAGTATTTCCTATAGCTGCATAAAGCTGCAAACTGACTTGCAGTCACAATTTTGGTCAGCCAGGACTGCCTCAGGCCGGCACAACACTTACACGTACAGCAAATTTAACATTTTCTCTCCTTATTTTTGTGAAGAAACAGCCTTGAGACAAAAGAAATACACCAGGAAGAACTGGAGCCAGCTGAATTCCTACCATGCTGTCCCTGGAGACATCATGGCCCAGCAGACAGGCAGCAAAGCAGCCAGAGCTGCTCCGCCTCCCCCAGGGAACCCAGCAGCCGCAGGGGAGCAGCAGCAGCCAGAGGGACCACTCTCAGCACACACACTGATGCAAAAGCAGAAGTGAGACTGAACGCTGTGTATTCTCCATCAGCAGAGCTGCTTGGAGAATGCTCTGCAATTAAAAGCAAAACAACAACAAAAAAAAAAACCAACACCCTACTTTGTGGATGCTAGAGAGATGAAGATATACTGAACTCCCAAGAACAGATGCCACACCCTACCAAAGACTAAAGATTATTTTTTACTTAATACATGTAGACAAGTAATTTAAATAAGCATGAGCCATTAGTTGCAAAACGTCAGGACAAACAAACACTGACAAAAAAAAATTATAGTGACAGTTTATAGTGTTGTTGAACAGTCACTTCTACACGTATACCTAAGGGAAAGTTACTCCTCAAACTACATGCCAATCACCTAAACCCCTTAAGAATGCTAATTAAGTATAAATTATTTAAAGTGGTATCTAAGCCTATGCGGGCTTTCTGGATGCAGAAAAATAGCTTTTATCAAGTGAGCTGTCTGTGAAACAAAATAGCAGCTCAGTCACCCGTTAGGTTCTATCAGCTGCAAGCGTTATCTACTGGCCTTGGCCTGGTAACACTGTAAGAGATTTATCCCTCAGGTTTCAACAGAGGAGGTTGTTTCAGTATCACTTTTTTTCTTTTTCTTTTTCTTTTTTTTGAAGTCAGCTATTTGTGACGTGCCCACGGCCTCCGCGCCCGTCAGATACACGGCACAGCCTCCTGCTCACCGCACGCCCACCCACGCAGCCCACGCACTTGTGGGAACCTGCCCGCACAGGGATCGCTGGGCCCAGCAGAGTGGAAATTTCCTCTCCCTTGCTATGCAGGCGGCAGAGCAGCCCGCGAGCTCTTATTTCCATCTGAATGGAGGGGAGCTCGCGTCGGAGCAGGGCCCTCTCCCGACGGACGGACGTTGGCAGCGCAGAGCGCGGCCTTCTCCAGGCCCCTCCTCGGATTTCGACATCAGCATCCATCGGGACGGCGTCAAGGCCAAGGCCGCGCTGGTGCCACGCTGCGAGCCTTGTTGGTTCTGTAAGCACAGCTCCGAGGCCACATCCAAGCTCCGGGAGGGGACGCGGCATTTTCTCAAGTCAGTAAATACGTCCCGCGAGGGCTGAGGCAACATCCCAACGTTAAGCGTTTGTACGGCCGCTTAATATGAGAAAACATCCCGGGAAAACCCAAATATTTGTGCTGGAAGGAGCGAGGTTGTGACAGCGGGCCCGCAGCTGGGCCGGGCAGGGCGGCCACGAGCAGTGCACCGCGCCGAGCTCGCTTTAAGGAAAGGGGCAGCGCGGCAGCCCCGGGCCGGGGCGGCTGTAACGCGGAGCGGTGCTCCGCTGAGCGCCCGGGCACGAGGCGCGCCAACTTTCCCGCCCGGCGGCCGCTCCCCTCCGGCCCGCGGCTCTCGCCCCGCTCCCATTCATCGCGGCAGCCCGTCACCGCGGCGATCCGCCGGGCCCAAACACGCTCCCGCGGGGAGGAGCCTGCGGGGCCGCTCGCCGCATTTGCGTACTGGGGCGGGAGGACGAGGGTGAGTCAGCTCGGGACGCGCCGCTGCCCCCGGCCCCACCTGCCCCCCCCCCACCAAACGCGGCCGCGCTATTTTTAGACGCGCGGCGGCGGTAACGGCGGCGACGGCCGTAGCGGTTATAACGGCTGCCGGGCCGCGAGGCCCCGCATCCCCACGCGCCCCGCGCTCACCCCAGCTCTTGGCCGTGCGCCCCAGGAACTCGCCGCTGTTGGGGTTGTAGACGAACTGCCGCCACTCGGCCACGCTCTGGCGGAACGGCTTCTTCGTCTCCTTGCTCATGGCGAGGCCGGAGGCGGCTGCGGCGCGGAGCGCGGTGGCGATAGAGCCCGGCAGGCAGAGAGCCGCAGCGCGCGCCCGCGGCCAGCCGCTAAGTAACTGCCGCCGCGGCGCTCGGCGGGAGAGCGGACGCAGGGGCAGCGCGCAGGGCCCGCCCCGCGCCGCCCCGCCCCGCGCCGCCCCCGCAGCCAATCGCCGCCCGCCGCGCGCCCGCCCCCTTGCGGACGGCGGCGGCGTTGGCACGCGGCCCCGCGCGGGGGGCGCCGATCCCCGTTCGCCGTTCGAGGCGGCGCCGGCGCTGTGACGGTGCCCGTGTGGTGAGGGAGGCACCGCCGAGGGCGTCGGTAAAGGAGCTCGCGGAGGGAAGGACCTGCACGAGGCGCATCGGTAACGTGGCTTCTCTTGGAGAGCGAGACGAAGAAATTCAGAATTCAGATGGTCCCTGAGCCAGAGACCAACCTGAGCGCGAGGGCTCAGACTGCATCTTTCAGAAGTAAATGCAACACGAAGAGATGTCTCAAGCTGGAGGGATTAAGTATTTGTCAGCACCGTTACTTTCAATCTTTGTAACGTTTGCAGTATCATTCACGCCAGAAAGCAGTAAATATAAAGCACAGAATAAAATGATTTGCTTCCTGTTGGATTCCAATATTCTCTTCTGCTACGGTACAGCATCTAAACCATTCCCTTAGCCAGAAAAAAAGCAGAAAAAGAAGGCATCAAAACAGCACATCACTCACTACTTACCCTGCTTCACGCTGCACAGCTAATGTATTCCTAGCTCAGAACAAAAATAAGTCATCCCCCTTCTTCTTCTTTCCTCTAAATGTCACCAAGCAGGAGAATGAACGTCATCCCATTATAACAACTCCTTTGCCAAATTAATTCTCCCAGTTTTTCAAATAGGCATTCTGCACTCTTAAGGAATGGTATGTCAGCAGCTGGAGCCTATAATCTTCTTTCCAATGGTGCACCACATGGATTCAATGGCATTAAGGTTTACTGGACACACAGTTTTGGGGAGGTAGTTCAGATAAAACATCAGAAATGATCACTCCAAGGAATGATCATGCTGTACAGTATACAAAGAAACGTCAACATTTAAACACATTCATGTTTACAAAACATTACAGAAAAGCTAAAACTAGATATCAGAGAAACTAAAATCCACCAACCCCAAAACTTTTTTAAAATAGTAGGAATCCTTATGTGCTCCAGCTCACTAAGGTCACCACTACTCAGCGGCCTCATACAACCCAGCCTGATCTGGATGGAGCAGCAGTTTTCATTGCCACTAGAAACTCCTTCTGAAAGGCAAAAGGGTAAATATTTTGGCTCATGGAAACACAAAGTCATTAGCTAGACACTGACCCTTCCCAGACCTACATCATCTCTCACACACAATGGGCTGGGGTGCAGTGAAGCCAAGCAGCCCCTAGGAAGGGCAGCCACAGGCACCCCTAGGCTGGGGAAGGCAGTGGGGCAGCACAGGGCACAGAGAGCCCAGGGTACACAGCCCATGGCACTGCACAGTGGCACGGCCATGGCCAGTGCAGGCTGGGCTGGGGATAGTGCTTCTCTGGCAGCCCTGTCTGAGTGAAATGGGGCTCCTGTGCCATGGGCATGAAGGCCAAGGGAGGCTGGTGAGGGCAATTACTGCCCATTAGTGTGCTCAGGGCTCTCACAAGTAGGAACAAAGATCTTTATTTTTAAATAATTAAATGTTTAGCTGATAGAACTAATTGCACTTCCATTTCGAACTTGGATTTTTCCAAGCCATTGGTTTAATGCCATAAGACATTTTGATTCCAAACACTTGATTTATATAGGAGTAACCATCCTAAAATCCAGCTCACTGACATTTAAAAAAGCTATCGGCACTGGCAAAGTATCACTGAACTGATACATTTCTGGTGGCATCCTTCAGGATGCTGATTCCAAAGCTGTAACAGTCCAGGTGGTTATATAAAGTCTTACGAAGGTAATGTTTAGAAAGGACAGAAAGATCAGAAAGATGAGCATAGTAATAAATGAGGAGGAAAGACTATTTTTACAGACTTATGTGAATCACATGGTTAAATCCAATACATCTACACAGATGCAAGCAGACACATAAGGAGCACATAGGCTGTAGCTGCACAAACAGCAGCTCAGATAAAGACTTGGGAGAATCACTGGTTCAGTCAAGCACAAGAAATGCTGAGGCAAGAAGAACTAATGCAATCCTGTGTGTATAACAAACCTGTCTCCTTTCTAGAAGACCTTTGTGCACACACTGGTGAGGAAAAACAACGAAAAATTGCACACACCTTTGATTTACTTGGAGGAAAATTGAAATATTGGTGATGAGGAAGAATGCTGATTCACAATACAGAGCTCACATATTTCTGCTTATTCAGCTTCTGAAATAAATTAATTAAAAAAGAAATAACTGTCAAGGGGCTTGATTACTTTGAATAGATGCTAATACATGGAAAATAGACCTCAATAGTATGACCTTTTCAACCTGCTGACAATCATAGCCATTTGTTGGAAACTGTAGCTAGACAAACCCAATGTTGACATTTCCTGACTGAGAGGGCAATTAAATATTTACATAGTTTATATTAGGAGATACTGGGTACACTCTTGCTTGGGCTTTAAAGATGAGATTAGATATCTTTTTCCAAGACAGGTTTTGATTCCGCTTTTGAAGAAATCCAGTTGTGTACAGACTGGCAACAAGACTTCACATAACATCAGACCACATCGCCACGCACCATTCTAGGTGAAAAGCACTATCACCTACTTGGAGACACCAGTCAGAAGGCAAGACTGACAGCCTCTTCTGTCCACAGTTTGCCCATGTTCAGATTGGATGGGTACTGAAATACTTAGTTGCATTACACAGAGAGAAATGAACAATTAACACTGGCTGATTATGGATTCTGTGATTGTCAGGTCTGCAGTCTCTTTCTCTTACTATTTACACTCACTGCCTCACAGACCAGGCAGCACTGGGAAGGGTACTCATTCACCATTTCTCTGGAAAGGCAGTTTTATCTAGACATCTGATCTTTGTAGCAGTATAAATAGTAATACATGTTCTCAAAAGTACGAGGGAAAGAAGAGAATAATGTATGATTACATTAAAAATGTAAAATAAGAACACCAAAAATTCCAAACTTCTAAAGATATTTGTTAAGTTCTTTTTCTAATTGTCAGGCACAAATCTAGGGAGAAAATAAAATACAAAAGGAATCAAGTTTGCTATAGTATGGAAGACTCTTACAGGGGGCACGCAGTAGATTTATTTTGTGTTATTAAAGGTCCATCAGTTCCTGATAACTTTAAAGCCATTCATTTTTCTAGCTGTGTGCCTAGGGTGTATGACACCAAGACACAGCACTGGCAAGTGATGGCTGCTGTAATTTCCACAGGGTCCTGGCCAGTTTAGTTCCACTGTTTGAACAGCAAGAGACATACCCCTAAAGTTAGACCCAAATCTGCTGCTTTATCCTTTGGTAGGCTAAAACTGGAACTGGTATCTGACAAAGTCAGAGAGATCAATTTCAAAAATACTATCACTGAGAAATACTCTACTTCATTGTACAAAATACTGAGAAACATATGACAAATTTTCATCAGGAAGAAAAAAAAAACACAAAAGACTTCCCACTAAAAATGAAAAAGAAAATGTCTGTCATTGTGAGAGTAAAAAGACTACAGAAACAGTTCTTGTGTTTGGTACTTTGCCAGTGAATCAGAGAGGGCTGGTAAAAATGCCTTCATTGTGCAGAGCCCCCTCACTGCTGAAAAAACTCCCTTTATTCACAGAGACAAGATTTTGCTCTCATATATAACTCCTGTGAAGTCAATGGGAGCTGACTTACATTACGCAGAGGAGGCTGTTGCCCAGATATTCAGCATTTGTTTACTGTAGGGGAAAAAAAAAACCTCTAACTATTGTTGAAAACTATTTCACAGCTTATTTTTAACACAAATAGCTTGAAATGAGGAAAGCTCTGTTTGTAGAAATTTCATATATACTAGGATATGAATTTTGAGCACTTTTATAATACAAGCAGTTAAATTTCAGATACTTTTTCATGGCTAAATAAAATAGCTTCATAAAGCCAGTCTGAAAAAAGTTTATAAAAATAAGGTCTTAATTGCAGAATTTTCACCCACTTTTAGTTAATACTTTGCCAGTAATTGAGTGAGGGACCACGGGCAGTGCTGCTGACAAATACAGTGTCTCCTGCAGGAGACCAGTGAAGGACTGAGGCAGAAAAAGATGTGGGGTGAGACGGCTGGCATCAGCTGGTCAACAAATGGGACAGAAGCAGGAAGTACAAGAACAAATCAAGAGCATAAAGATGAGGGGGTACAGAGAGGAGATGAAACACAGAAAAGGCACACCAAGGAGTTTGGAGCTGAAAAGTTGAATGATGAAACTCACTTCAGTTGTGAAGTGCTGCTAAAAGAGATGGTCCATTCTCACCCTCTTCCACTCGCCCCTCCAACTCTGGCTGTAATTTTTAGCACTGTTCATTTTATACCATGAAATGATTAAGAGAATTAATCATATAATCATACAAGTTTACTTCCCTGACTCAGCTCACAAGGGAGACCAGGGGAGACAGTCAGAGGAATAAGAGTACTTTTTTCAGTAGCAGCCCACAATTAGATTGGCAGAACCACATCCTGAGTTCAGCAGGGGACTCAGGCAGCAAGCCAAAGAGAAAGCCAGCACTGGCCTAGCCAGGAGACTGAGCCTGAAGAAATGGGGAAGCTAGGAAGATGAAGAACTGGTGGAAAAATAATGCTGGAGGGAGTGAGAGGCCTAGAGAAGGGAGGAATGATCTGAAAGAAAGGAGAGGTTTGAAAGCAATTGCAGGAGCCTCTATCCTCACTGATGTACATTCATGTCCTGCCCCTGAAACTAAATCAGAATACAGTAATTTTCACTATTCATTTACTACCACTAAACACTACCAGCAAAATTTGTGATGTCAATTAAGAGTCCATGTGCACATCTGATTGCCTTCTGTCATCACTGAAGTTGATGTCTTATTATTGCAACCAACAATCTATGCACACAACAGGCAAAATCCATTTGCATTAATTAAAATTATTGGGAAAAAAAACCAAACTGGTGGCATCGTAGCAGCAAGTCAGTTCCATGATAGTACTGACAAAACTTCAGGCTGCCAAAAATAGGAAAAGTTTATTAACCAAAAAAACAAACCAAATCCAAAAACACATCCAGTTGAATACTTGTAAATGAGAAAAATCCTAGAATTGCAATTCATATAGGCTAGTAAAATAAACATGAAAGATTCATTACCCAGTTAACTTTCCCCTAACACTGGTATCTACAGAAACAAATAGCTTTGAAAGACAGATTTTGATTTAACATCTGTTCTTAGTCTAATATATCAGTTAATATATCTATCATGTGAAGAGTTAATTTTTTTTTAATTAAGTTTTCCGTCTGCATTCACATTTCTCTACTGATGTAAGCTTAGTCTACACATTGCTGGTGGTTTGTGCAGATGACTGTGAAATACAATAAGCTATCCCTCTAATTTACTTAAGTGCTACTGAGAAACTGTTCTGCAATGGGAATTGGTATTTTCAGTTTTCCCAGTCCAATTTTTTTCTCCCAGTCAAGTCACTGATTCACTTAGTGATCCAGAGCAAATCATTTATTTAATTGTACCCCTAACAAGCCAGCTGGATAACTAAGTGAAAAACAGCTCTACATTGAAAACAAAATGCTATGTCTAAACTGTGCCTTCCTGAGAAAACAAACAAACTGTCCTATTTTCCCTTGGGGCAATCATGAGAAAGTCAAGCATTCCAAATTCATTTCAAAACCAAGAAGACGGGTTTAAGTTTGGCCTCAGCAGATGTTTTCACTAATCCACTATTTAACATACCATTTTTGCACAGAATGAAGGATCTTCAATGTTTAGCAGCATGCTATTCTAATATTTTTCAAATATTCACTATTCTTCAAAACATTTCAGTTTACTTGTTCACTTCAAACGGTCTAGATCTCAACTACCATCTCTTTAAAACATCTGTTGGCTCATTTAATGAATGCTTGTGATTCGTAAGGCCTATTATTAGTCCTGAGCATACATCAGCTAGAAAAATAGAGCAAGCTAGCTTTTAGGTATTGTTGAGCAGAAAGTTCACAGTGTTATATAAACCATTCCCACGTAGCAATCCTTTAACTGTTAAGACATATTATAACCTACTTATTTAGGGTTATGTTTAATTCTACTTCCTAAAATCAAAATAGCATATATTATTTGTGATGGCTGCATCAAATTGAACCAAAAAAATATTTGATCAGTTGGTACACAGGAACAGCTCTTGACTAATGTACTCAGCTGGGGTTCTTTACTATCTCTTCATACATATTTCTACCACTCCAGGAAAGCTATATTTGCTATGAGGCAAACCACCTTCATCTCTCATTAACCATAAATCGATAGTGAAGATGTTGAGCATTTTCTCAGTGGTGTCCTGCACCCATCTGTTTTTGATGGATTTCGTCACTGGGAGTAGGCCTATACTGAGTACAGTTATGGAATGCCCACACACAGTCACAAGACTTACAAACTGAGATAATGTCAACTTTTTGCCACAGAGTCAATCTGTCTATATTTATGATTACATAAAAGGAGGTAAAAAAAAAAAAAAAAAAAAGAGAACTTTTGAAAATGGAAAATGACAGTCATCATTTTTATTATTTGTATTTTTTTTTTACCAGTCTGAGTATGTGGGAATTCCATCATTACTCCATTTTTGGTCTGACTTTTTACAGCATTTTTCTAAGATTATACTAGTCCTACAGCAAATTATTAAATAATTCTAAACAAAATTATAAAAACGAAATAAATTGCAAATATGTTAACTCTCTGTAGTTTTGAAGCAGAAGTTACACTTTGTCATCTACAATATAGTTTTAGAAACAAATACTAGTGGACTAAGATGGAAGAGGATCAAAGGTCTATGAGGTCTATATGCCCATTTCTTCTAATTCTGCAGCTCCTGTAAATCTAATTCCCAGTGAAAGCTACTGGATTTTTTCCAAAAGTACCACCAATAATGTTTTGAAATTATTTTTAAATTGTATTTTCACATTTCTCTCACCTCAGAACAAGCACATACAACAGGTCTCCACAACACAATCTAAAAATGTTCCTTTTGCCTCCAATTCCTTTGAAAGAAAAGCATACCTAAAACATGAATTTTTACTGATCTCCACAACAGTAGTTTCTACCAGAAGACAGTAAAATACAGATTTTTAAATACATAGTAGCTCAAATAAAGGTTTCATTTCTTCTTTTTTTCTTTTTTCTTTTTTGTCAGATTCCTATTTAAGATTAAAACAAAAATCTACACTGAAGTGCTCATAAAAGTAAAATTGTTGTGCATTCTCCTCTTTCTGTTCCCTTGTGCCACCTCCTGGGATACCACCCATACAGGAATAGATTTTGAGTAGGAGGAGCAGGGTTTAGTCCACTGAAAAAGTGAAAGAAAAGCCTGTCAAAATGCAGTCTGTTATAGCCACAGAGCCTATGAGAGAATAAAACCTTAAAACTACAAAAAAAAAAAAAAAAAAGTGTATCAAAAATAGAAAAGAAATATTCTGCATCCATTTCTCTTGCCATTTTCTCCAGCTGTAATTGTAATGGGTACTTATTTTTTGTAATACTATCAGTCTTCATTTTTTATTTATTTGCTAAGCTCCTTGCTAACAGAAAATAACTTATAATAAAAGCTCATCTGCACAGATTTGTGCAAACATAATTGCATATTATAACACTGAGTTCAAGACATTGATTATATATACAAGACCTGTTTTTTTTTAACAAATTTGAGAATACAGAAATTGATTTTCTTTTTTTTTAATAATGCCATAATACAAATAAAGCAAAGAACTTACAGTCATCTTGGTTCTGATTTCTGGCAGAAATCTCAGTGCAGTTCTACTCTGTGTTGAGGACAATTTATGGATCTGATGAAGGAACTGCATGCTGTATGTGCTGTAAAGTCTAGTGCTGTGTTCTTAGTATTTAAATACACTGAGCATCGCTGGTTACCACACTGAACACAGGAATAGTTTTAAGGTTGCTGTAAAGCTATTACCCTTGCTCCTCATGTCAAACTGGACTACTGAAATTTGGCACACAGAAAAAGGTTATTAAGACCAATAGTAGAGAGGAATCACTGCTGCTGCCCTGTTGTGGAACTACAGCTGAAAAAAAAAAACGTTAACTATTTAAAACACTGCTGTCACTGAAGAGGAAATGGTATTTGCATTGTTTGTTTTGGAGGAAAACAGGCAACAAATTCATGTTCTTAACACCATGTTTACTGTACAGCGGATTTCTCAAATCCATTATCTGTGTGTTCAAATAAATACTACCCTAGGAAATACCAAGTATCTATCCTATGAAATACAAGTACACCTGTACCTCTCCTTTGCTAATTTCCAATTGGCTGAGATGATCTCACAGATCACACCTTTGTTAGTATCCTAAGTCATTACATCCACAGTATCCTAATCCATTACAAGCGCAGTGAAGCCTAGCTGGGGCAGCTGTAATTTATCTGGTATAGAGATATTCTGATTTTAAACCATTCTTAGAAGACAACTTAGTTTCAAAATTTTCCACTAAACTAAACTCCTTCACTTAATCCTTCAGAATTACTATTACTGAGAGGTTCATCTTACCCAAATACGGTGCTCTACACATAACACAGCCTTCAAGTAAATCAGAAGACAAATAAGCCACAAATTGAAACTCGAGGACAAACTGTTTTTATGCTGCAAAGGGAGCAGTCAGTAACTATTCTTAAGTTGTGTTCTTTAACACAGACTCAAGAAATTCTAGGTTTAGGGGAAGTCAGTCATGATTCAGGTTTTGCCATTTTTGTAGAATTAAGACACAAAACATATTTTCACAGCAATTCCCAGCCATCAGTTTTGCAGAAGTTTTCATCTTGCTGCAAAAATAATGATATAATTTTTATCTCCTGCATGGAATTTATTTACAACACTGTGAGTATTAATTTGCTTTTATCATTATCTTTACATTTTAATTACATTGAGAACAGACCCATTATCCTGTGATGAAAACACCGGTGAAAAAATAACACTGGGGCTAATGATCATCACAGTGGGACTTAGATTGCATTTATTTGTTTCAGCCTTTTGCATAGATTCTAAGCATGCATTCCACCTGAACGGAGTGGGGAGCAGAGTGGCAGACTACCTTTTTCCTCATTCTGGCTGCAGCCTTCTGAGGACAGGGAAGCTGCAGAGAGAAGCAGTGACCTTTCTGGAGAAGCAGCACTGGTGCAGTGGGTGGGAGAGCACGCAGAGAGGCACAGCAAGCAGGGAGCAGCAGGCAGGAAAGCTGAAACAAACAAAAGGGATTGCTTACAGCAGAGGAAAGGCTCAGGTCCAGACCTAGATATAAGGATGTTTCTACAGGTGCTTGGAGGGGAGCACTAAATTTCACAGAGACTAGGATAATGATGAAATTTGCTTCAGTGGAAGGCAAAATTGAGTAGAATCCAGTAAATATACACTGGGCAGGAGGGTTCTTTTGCAAACCTTTACATCAGACTACACTGATGAGCCTCCGCTTTCTCCTCTGGAGAGACCTCTCATGCTCTTGTTTGATGTTGTGCATCAAATACAACCTGACTTTAGAGATGGGAAGCTTTTGGTTTCTTTCCACACGCACACTGTAAAAAAAGACAGAGTACGTCTACCTTGGAGATTCTGATGACTCAGGGGTCTGTCAGCTAAAAGTGATAAATATATACATGATCTATCATATAACAATAATATATTCTCATCAGAATAATCAGCTAAGAATGATACATGAGATACATGATTATATATATTCCTGACGACAAGATTTAACTCCTAATTAATTTAACCATAATTCTTCAGCTACAGTTGTTGTTTTTTTTTCTATTTTAGTACACCCTCTATTATTCAATTTCTTCAACAGCACAGTTTAGCAGCAGGAAAAGACGAGTAAGGGGCACTTAAAATCTAAACCAAGGAGATACATTCCTGACTACTGGTTATCTTCTGAGTCATCAATTATGATATCCATTGTTTTTTAACTATACAGGAACTTTCCCTGTTTTTAATGCTAGGATTGTAAACTCTGGGGAAAAAAAAAAGTATATATTATATATAATATTTATATATATATATATATAGTATAGTATTCTAACTTTGCTTTTGTAATGACAATAAAAATCTCGTCCTGACACACATCCTCTGCTATTCCCTAGACACATGATTTCCACTTCTTTTGGGTCATACATAATAACAATACATCATATAATAACAATAATCACACGTGAATCAGTTTCTAGAGACAATTAGCTAATTAAGATTCATACTAATTTTAAAATCCTCCTTTCATAATACTTATTTTTCTAAGGAAATGTGAAGATTACTTCAGCTCATGCTTGTTGCTCAGATAGGAAGGACTTTTATCCTTAAAGGTATGTGCAGTCCTAAACACATCTCCTAATCCACAGTTAAAAATGATTTTGCCAATCTTCACTTTCATGGAACTTTTCCCTGCTCTAAGAATTGTTGACACTGAGCACTAAGAAGACGAAAACACTGCTGCCTGAACCTGAAGCAGCAGAATAGCCTTAAAAAATCCACAGGTCATCACTTAGAAATATACAGACTACAAAGACTCTTGCAATAAAAAGACTTTTTTACTGAGTTCTATTAACCACATACACTGTGCTCTCAAGCTGTTCAAGTGCCTCTCTCCCTATCTTTCTCTCCATTGCCTTCATTCTTAATATGAAATAAAAGCCCGTTGAGTCAATAAAACTATTTCTATTTTCACAAGAATCAGGAAACTGTACAAAGGGCTCTGCAGTAATCTTCCCATCATATGCTGACCAACTAAGAACACTTCTAGGGATGAATACACAACATTCACTGCAGTTAACTTTGTGGGCAGGGTTAAGGCCGATGGCCTAATTGTACCTTTATGGTTGTAGGCTACCTAAATGGGCTTTGGTTACTGTTGGAAGTGCACTGTTTCACTCTAAACGGTCTACCAATATCCATATAATCTGTGTGACTCAAAGATACATGCTGAAGCCTGAAATACTGTTTTCTTCATGAGCTATCACTTCTGCTGGTACAAGCATTAACTGCAGATATATAAAAGGAGGAAAAAAATAAAAAGGGTTGTTCTCCTGGTTTACTATAAATTTGCCTGTATTTGCAAGCTTGTTAAAAAGATTCAAACAGTACTTCCTCTCTTGCTATTGTCAAACAAAATTCATTGTTCATTTAAAATAATAGCTTTTACGGAATGAGCCTATTTCTTTTCCTTACCGGAAGATTGCAGGAACAAAATACAATTAATGCATTTGCTGCCATTCTTGATTCAAATGAAGATTTAAAGCCCTGTATATCCTGTTTTAAATTAATTTTAAAATATTTATTTTCCACATAATGTCAAGATCGCTGTCAGTCTGGAATAACATTTTATGGTCTGGAGCAGTAGCTGTTCCTTGGGACCCTGAATAACAAATTCTCCCAGGATCCATCCAGTAAAAACAAGGGCCACAGAGGAGCTACCTGAGATTCAGGGACAGAGCAGACATAAACTCACTAACTACAATTCCTCTCCTCAAAAATAACTGCAAAAGCACATTCACAAAATAAAGAACTTCTACATACTTGAAGGAAAAAAGTAAATGATGGTAATGAACCATTTGAGAATACCCCACACCTGCAGTGCTGAGTGTCTGCTGGCCCATATTTAAATTCAGAAGGGAATCAGTCCCTATGTCAATTAAAGCAAGTTCCAACAGTGGTGCCATTCTGCTTCTCTCACTGCTGTTCATTTCACAGATGAAAAGGAGCTGCTTAAGGTGAGGAAACTGCTTGTTGGCAGCAAAACAAACCAGCTTGGGAAGCAACTGAGAGGTTTGGCAAGAAATCAGTTTCCTTCCTTTCTTTGTTTTAAACACTTGATCCACTATTCTCTATACAAAGTATACGGAAAATTGTGAAGAGATTATCCATTTCTTTATCCCTTTCCATGCCTAGAATGGGTGTAACAGGAGTCTGAGGACTGAATATAAGAGTACTTATTTGTTTTTAGTTCTCATGGGCAGCAGGTTCTGGATTAGCATGGGTTCATGAATTAAGAGGCCTTTTCATCTAGCAGATGACACTGTTTTCAGTCACATCAAAAACAAAATAATATTTTGATTCAGAATTAACACACAAAGATGGGGAAAAAGCAAAAATGTGCCCACCACAGAGCTACAAAAATGAGAAAAATGATCTGGAAGAAATACAGAAAAGCGGGTATTTGAATAGTATTGCTTGATCTAACAGAGAATCTTCTCTAGTCTATTAAGAGAAAAGCATGATGAACTTACTGGTTCTTAGGCTGAGTCAGACAATGGACCATTATCACATTATCTGAACAGCATATGAACAGCACTTAGTACAGAGCACATTTTCTAATTTCTTCTTCCATATAATATGAAAAGACACAGTTGTACAATACTGCTTGGAAAACAGCTGCCCACAATTCAGTTGCATTATTTTTCTAAATATCAGGACTTAGGAGCACAGAATTATTAAATTAAAAATGAGAGATAATATTGCTGTTCTGTTTATTAAAAAGAATCAGATCTAAGTATCATTAGATGTATAAATATCTATTCATTATACAAACATGTCATGGCTTCTCAGTCAACTTAATGCCATACCTTAAGCTTCAATTCTTTTTGCAAGTGTGCCCTGACACCTTAGTAGTTTGATGTTGGGTTGCAGATTTCAGCACCATCATTTTTCACTTTCAGTATGCGAGCATGGGAAATCAAAAGTTGATGCTTTGCCTGGGGTGCTGGCAGCACAGCTAACCTGTCTTCAAACATCCAGATTTAAATCTTCACTATTATTCTAGGTAGAAGGCTACTTACATTGATCTTCTCAAACATTACTTAATATTAGGATAGATACCAGTCATAAGAGTGAATTGTTGATCCCTCATTACATTTTCAAGGTGTCACTTTTTATATTCCTTTAAAGCAAATTCAACATTGTTTTATGGTAAAAATAAGTCTCTTATCTGTCCCCAGAAATGCATTAACACATCAGTACTAACCAGGCATAGTATAGAAATCAGTCTAGAAGTCTTAGGAACAACTAAAAGAAAAATTTCCTGTGTTAGTCAGTACAAACTTGTTTACCTAAAGACTGCTTTCAAACCAATAGCTCTTGCATAGTAAAGAAGAAAACAGGCCTGCAAGCCAGTCACAATAATGGTTCTTACAAATGTCTTTCTGTATAAGCTCAACTGAGTTTCCTCTTGTTGTTCGTAATATCCTGTTGGTATTATGACTTGGAAACAGAAGCAAAATCCTTTTGGGTTTGTTTACAAATCAGGCATATGTCACCAGTTTATGACAGAGGAACAAGCTACAGTGATAATGGGTGCTGCGGGTTCTTCTTGATGAATGTCACGAAATTGTTACTGACAATGACAAAAATTACCCATACTTCTTACTATGAACTTAATTCCTTCATACAAAGTACACAAACTAGAATGCTCTAGGGCCTCCCCCTTTGGTATTGCTGCACACCGAAACTCACTGGTTCTATTCTAATCATGGAAATACCAAGATTCCACGACCATTTGATATGGACAAGTATCCTTGACTGAAGTGACCCAATGCAGCAGGCATTTTTATCCATCTTATTTTTCTCCACCTTCATATCCTTGCATATTACATCTGATTTGCACACTGATGGCATCAGAAGCAGACTAAGCCCTCAGGAACAACCACTATGATGACTATGCTCTGCTTTGTGTCCTCTTGAGAAGTCCAGGAGACTGGAACAATGTAGCTTACTGCAGTTCCATCAAGGTATTTCCACAGAGGGACACCTAACTCAGTACTGAAGGCTAGCAGTGTAATTACAAGAAAGCTTTCATAATTGGCTTTCATAATTGTTCAAAAGGTATCCAGCCAGAACAGCATTTGCAAACATCCAGTCAGAACAGTGTGTAGTTCTGTGTGAATGTGTGCTGACAAGACCGCTCAAATCTGTTCTTACTTGCAGTGGAACTTTTACCCTAGCAATTAAAAAGTCACGAGACATGTCTAGCACATCCTATGTCATGCTTGCATAAAGCCTTGTAAAGCAAACCTAGCTAAATGTTCCTGTACAATAGCTGCTTTCTTAAACAGTTACTCCACCATTGTTAAGTGAGCTACAAGTTATGACAACTGATATGTCCACAGTCATCCCTTTGGCATTCCTTATAAAAACATGAATCACCGGAACATTCACCATGAGGAACTCCCACCATTGGGATATGCACAGTGTGAGTTCAGCCGTGCTGTATCTTTCCATCCTGTACAATATAACTGTCAGAACAACTTCAATGAATCATACAGGCCAACATGTAGGCTTGGCACAGAACAACTCTGATAAAACATGTCAAAATTACTTAGTTATGTTTAGCTTCAAGCAATGTTTGTACACTGGAGAAAAATGAAAATTTTCATTCCTCATCAGCCATTGTACCAAATGGTGTAATAGCACCCTGCTTACGTACATCAATCAGAATCCAAAACACTTGAAAGGAGTTGGCCTACTAACAAAGCTCAGGCATTGAAAAGCACAGGCAAAGACCACAAACAGGCTAGAACAACTACTAGAACTAACTGTGCAAACACATGGTCAACAGCAGAAGGAGGAATTAACCACTTTAGCTGCTCCAAAGATGTCAGAGGGAAAGGAATAGACATAATATATATTCAGAAGCTCTTTCGGGGATACTCATGTTTTTTTCCCAACACATTTTCCTCCCTAAGTCTTGCACACACTGGAGCAGATTAAAATACTGCTGAAAGCTTTTTTTTCAACATCACAATTTGTCAGCCCAAGCCAGAGGACTAACTTTCCCTGATAGGCAGTGGCTACATTCACAATTGTGCCAGCCTTCTGCACATGAGAATACAGATGTAGTGATAAACTTAAGAACAACATAATATTTCATGGAAAGGAAACAAAAACCTATGAAAGGTGTAGCACACAAATGTCACCATTTATCTGCACATTTACCATGGATCCAGGTTCTTGTAGTTACACCTCATGCGTTCTTGCTCCTCCTCTTTTACAGCAAGAGATGCCTAATAGACTTCCCCTCCCTTGTGAACACTGAGTATTCAGACTTTTACAATTGAAAAGGCTAACTAATAAGAAACTTACACTGAGCTTTGCTCAGGTTCAGATAGTTAAGACAATAAAAGAAAAACAACAAAATTTCATAAAGTAGCAGTAAGATTGTCTATTTTTAAAATGAGATACAAGGTTTGAGACTGTGTGCTGTAATAATGCAATGCCTAATTATAAAAAAATAATGATGCTTAATTTAATTTGCTTTCAATTTCTCTCCATGCATCCTTTAATGTGTCTAATGAAGCTCCCTAAGGCTACTATAAGGCAACATTCAAAATGTGCTCTCTAAATTGAAACGATCATGGATGACCTTTAACCATACCAAGTTATACGTCTCCTAACATAAAATGCCAGTTATTTCTTTTATCTATAGATTTCAGAACTGATGGCTTGTCACATAAAAAAATAGGATTTTACTTTAGCAAAAAAAAAAAAAGAACTCCACACAAACTGAAGTGGAAGGACCTTCAGCAGTTCTGTCATGCTATGAGCTATAGTTGATGAGATCTTAATTTAAATCCTATTATAGAGATTAAACAAAAACACCATATATAATTAAAATAAAATTTTACAACTGATAATTACATAAATAAAGGAATTTAAATCTTCTGATATTAAAAATCTAATGATAAAAAGATATAAACGATAATTATAGAATAAAAGAATTACTATATGTATATTTTAGGTAAATGAGATGAACATCCTTATCTTAATCACAGACCTGGACATTCAGATGAGAAAAATGTTACATATAAAACTAAAAGTTATAAAAGCAACAATCGTCTCAAGACAGCGCTAGAAGCACATTATTTCTACAGAATAACACTGATAAGACTTTGTGTAAAGTTCTCTTACCTGATACTACTGGTTAGCCTGGAAATTACACATGGGTTCCAGTTACTAAATCCATTTCACACCGGCATAGAAAGGTGAGCTACTTGCTGCAACGCACGGAGCTTATTGAATAGCTGAACCTTTGTGACAATACAGTCAAAAGTACAGAGAAGAGCACACAGCTAGAGCTTTATTGTCACTGATAAATGATCGTTATACAACAGAATCATAGACTCATTACGTTTGGAAAAGACCACTAAGATCAACTAGTCCAACCATCAACCTGCCTCCCGCCATGCCCACTGAGCCATGTCTCTCAGTGCCACATCTCCATGGCTCTTGAACAATTCCAGGGACAATGACTCCACCTCCCCCTCAGTCAGCCTGTGCCAGTGCCTCATAGTTTTCCTAATATCCAAACTGAACCTCCCCTAGAACAATTGAAGGCCATCACCTCTTGCCCTATAGCTGTTAACTGGGAGAAGGCCACCTCGCCACAACCTCCTTTCAGGGAGTTATAGAGAAATAATAAGGTCTACCTTGAGCCTCTTCTGCTCCAGACTGAGCAAAACTAGTTCCCTCAGACATACCCTATAAGACTTGTGCTCTAGACTCTTCAACAATTTCACTGCCCTCAGTGAACAATGACTTGATTAGGTTTATACTACAACTTGTTTTGTCTCTTGGGGCTCAGTGGGACTGGTGGGGCTAATGGTATCTGGGAGGGCAGCAAAGAAAGTTTGGACTTGAGAGACAATGGGAAGCTTTTCCTTTTATGTCCTCTCTTTCCTAGTACCCCTTCTTCAGTGTTGGCCAGGGAAATGTACAAGATGTTCTCATAAGAATAGACTTTAAGCTATTATGAACCTCCCATTTCAGCCTACTTCAATTAAAATTATCAAGTACTTCTAATAGCAGTAGTATGTAAAACAGGGCAGGAAAGACAGCACCATTTGTCTTATAAAGCACTGTAACAGCAATCACTACAGAGTGACTGGGGTACTCAGTAGCCTTTCAGGGATGGCATTTAATCCAACAGAGTTCACAATTTAGTTTCTCAGATTAGATTAACACTTGAAATGCATTTTATGTGCCTGGAAAAGAGGTAGACAAGTGTGGAGCCACAAAGCTGGCAAAGGAGAAGAGAGATAGCCTGAAGAAAATAGCAATTTCATAAAATTACATAATTTACTTTCGCCATGAAAAGTACCTCACAATCTCAAGATTATTCTCCTCCCACAACTTCATTCCCCATTTTTTATTGTAAACATCTATCTACCTTTGTATTATAAAATGACTTGGTCAATTCTTCTGCCTTAGGTTCTGATCTTGCACAACTGCACAAACATTTAAATTTACTCACACGAGTAGCATCATTGGCTTCACTACGACAGTTCATCACAGACGTAAACCTTTCTCGATTGCTGCCTTTGGTTTGTTAAGGTGAAACAAGATGCTAAAAGTAACTGTGTTCCTGAAAGTGTAACAAAGAATTTTACAGTAACAGGAAGAAGCAAAGAAACACTTCATGGACTACTTAAAAGAAGCTGAAATTAATTTTTAAAAGATGTACTGAAAATGCTAAGAGAACTACATTTATAACATTTGTTCTGTTCTACCTCTCCACAGTGCAAATGCAAATTGTCCATGTTCTGAAATAGAGAACTGTAGAAAATGAAAACCAATAATGTCAAACTAACTCATTTACTTTTCTGGAATACCATGCCAAATGGTGCATTATCAGACTACCAATGTGCTTCCTCCAGTGATTCATGGAACACTTAACATTACTGCATCTCTCTGATAAACATTGCTGGGATTTATTGACTCTACAACAGTTCAAAAACTAAGTAACAAAATGTTATGCACAGATGATATCCTGAATTCACAAATCTGTGTTGCAATATATTTTGAAAACCACAGACTTGCAACATTTGGTATCACAGGGCATTTAGGACTAACATCACATTAAATTCTGGTTCTGTCTATACAGAACTTCTTTCCATATGGAAACGTGTATACTGAAAAAGTCCTTTATATGCTAGAAAAACTACAGCCAATTCAAAGTGCTGGTTAATGGCCTTAGGGAATCTGTGAAGTGGCATCTGTACAGTTGTGAGAGGTAAAGCAGTTCAGGACAAAAGCTTGATGCTTTATGCCACTAGCACTGCTAGGCCTCTCCCAGCTGTAATAATGTTGTTGAAATGTATAAACAATCAAGTTTTCTGCCTGAGTTTCTTAACCTAATAGATCTTTTAGCTTAATACCATCCTGATAGATCCACATGGCTGTCTTTCCTCTCACTGTCCTATGATTTTCACAGTCTTTCAGGACCATCCTTCTGACTCGGAGTTTTAATTGAGAATTCAGCCTATATCACTTTACACTATTTGACAGAAGGTCTCCCTTCCACAGGCATACAATTATACACTCATAACTATTTGTGAACAGCACGACCCACTAATGCTAACCAACACTCTTTACAATTGTTTTTCACTTGAAAAATAGAAAAGGCGGGAAAAGCAAATTTAAAAGAAAAGAAAGGAATAATTATTTTTCAGCTTAATCCTCTCTACAGAACATGAAGAACAACACATTTCCAATATATTATTTACCTGTGACTATAAAGCACTTAAATACTTAAATATTAAAGAATTTTTTTATTATTGCACCATTTGGAATGAGGTATTAGATTATTAATAATCAATGAAGCTACGTGTGCGCAACAGATATAATTATAGAAGACAGTGTATCTTTTGTTACTCGTCTTTCTGAACAGCCACAATGTCTACATAAAACAAATAGTTGAGCTGAGGAGGATGTTTGCTCTACAAAAAATAGGAAAAAGTATTAACAGCCTCCAGGACTCAAGCAAACACAGCAGTTTCTAATTCCACTTCAGTCAATGGAAGTTATATCTAGACAGATGACAGCAAACAACATACAGAACCAATTCGAGAAGTTGTTAGAAAAAAGCTACCACCTATTTTCTTCTTACCAGAGAAAACAGTAAGATGTGAATCACAAATAACAAACTTCAACATTAGCAAATTATTACTTTAAATGCTTCAAATGTAGATTGTCATAAAATTAAAAATCAAAAAGGTGCCTCAAAATTTGCATAAAAATCAAAGAATTGTTGAAGATGAAACTGTCAGCTTGCATATATATGTATATTCTATACTTGTGAATAAATTAATATTTGTACTATACAGAAATATATTTCTTGTAAAGATCCACTTACAAATTCTTAGTCTATTAGTAGTTTAATTTGTCACTAAAATACAGAAATACTATCAGGAGACCTGATAAAAGGTTGAAATTGATTGTCAAGAACACTGGATATTCACTTGAGCTCCGTATACGATATTTTTTGTACACGATATTACCACTTAAAATAATATGCTTAATAATAATAAATGCTTTACTCAATTAGTTCAGTGCATTCCTTGATCTGCTAAAATCAGATCTGAAAGAATTTCATCCCAAAGGTCTGATATTGTAGCCACCTGTAAAGCCTTCTTTTATGTTTAATGACAATCAAACCAACCAAAAATCTAACAGAAAGTAAGAAAACAAGACAGACTGGCTAACGAATAAGCATCCAAATTTGACAGTATTTGAGCTCCGCTGTCTAATATTACCTGAAAATTAAAAAGTCTGTCCTGAAAACTGTAGAACAAAGAGGAAACATTAGTAAAAATAACAAGAAAATAGACAGAAAGACAATAAATTATTGTATTCAAAACTGTAGAGTCAGTAACTTTCCAAAGGAGATGCCTCTTCACTCTATTATTGCTTTCTGTATTTCAGAATTTCAGAATATCTATCATTCTAAGTTCCTTAGAGAAATATGGTCCTCCATTTTGATAAGTCTCCAGTAACACAAAAGTATTATCTCCTTTGCTAGGACAAAGGAAAATAATATGGTCAATACAGCTTGTGGTCTACATAGCCTGTTAAAGTCGTATTACACCAACTAGTTCTTCTTAGACAGATGCACTGAATTTCTGAAACAGTGTCAAATATGGAAAGTTCTGAAGTTTTTTCTAATCTTTTCAGTAATGACCTGATATTTACAACAACAAACAAACTCCTGACTTAGCTTCACCTCCATTTGCATATCCGCCAGAATCTACTCTGTTAGGATCATTCAGTTCTTCAAACAGTCCAGTTTCAATAATTTCTTCCTGCCAGGGTATAGGGACAGCTCCCGTTGCAAATTTTTTGAAGAACTTCTTGTCTTTGTCATCAAATTCAATTCCTCGTATTTCAGAGAAATCAGCAATGTCTGCAACATCTTTGGCATAGACAACTGATGGATCTGGCACAAACGGAGGGTCAATAAGGTTTGCCTCTAGCCTGTGGAAATTTATTGTCTTGAAGAAGCTATGTTTTCTTGGGTCATCATCTTCATTTCTGCAATAAAGGAAAAGATTGTTAATTACTGCAGGTTTTTTTGCTCTCCAGTAGATACCGTTGTCTGTGTTGCATATGTGAGAGCATCTTAAATTAAGGATATGTAACATACAATGCAGTACAATCAAACTCAGCTCAGGCATATTCAAACAGTGTTGCAGTGAACAGTGTAAGCACAGCTAAGCAGCCAAAAACATCCCAATCCCATTATTCATTTCTACCTCTCAAGGTAAATTAGTCTGGGCAAAGTGCCATTCAAGAGCAGCAGAGCTGCTTCTGGCAGTGCATTGAGATGTCCATATCCAAAGACACACTTTAACCAGAACTGAAGAAATTGCAGAACAGGGAGAGGAAGCATTGGATTAACTGTTCAACAACGAAAGTCCAGTGGTTGGCGCTGGACAAAAACGATAGGAGTATCTAGTAAATTCCATACCAGGGTAGTCTGGTTTAATACATCTAGGGATGAAAAACAGTCTGAACAGGAAACTGACAAATGACATTTGTTCTCTTATCTTACTTTAAAGCAAATAGGCATTTACATTAAAAAATATATATATTCCGGAAAGTCCAGTTAAGTAGCTTTATCAAGTCAGTTAATTCAAATGAACTACTCATAAATGAGCAAAGGGGTTCACAAATTATGGCATTGGGAAGAGCATGTGCACCTCTGTCACAAACACAATTTTTTTTAAGTATCTTTAGAACCCAAGAATAAAATGCAGACACTGTAAATACATGCATTTAGGTATACTTAAAAAAGAGTAACTGCAGACCTCAGGAATGACTTTTGCTGTAACAGAAACAGTGAATTCCTTCACTGTGGAATATCCTACAAGCTTGTCTATGAGTCTAAGAATAATCTGAGCCTCAAACCTATAAAGTAACTCTAGCACCAAGTCATACAAAGTTTGTATTTAGAATTACAGTTAAAAGAAGAGCAGGGAAGATCACTGTACTTTCTTCACACCTATGTTGTTGTTTTGTTGGTTTTGTTTGCTTTTTATTTGTGGGTCTTAAAAATGATAATGTAAACAAATGGTTTTTTTTCTTAAATTCAGCAAAAGGTAGTTGCTACTGTTCCTGTTGTCTTTCTCTGTGTCCTTACAAAAATACTTAGCAAAGTTTAAGCCCTCACGCAATTTCTAGAGAATGCTCTATGAACAAAATGTAATACAAATCTTAGTCTTTTTATCACTGTAAATGTACAGAAGCACCATACAGAAGCAAGAGATCTGCACGACCACAGAAAATCTTTAAGACCTTTTAATATGTTTAAAAAACAGTTTCTCTGGCTCACCACTTCTGCCATTTCCTAATAAGCCTCCCTGCCGTGCTTCTGGCCTGCTCTGGTTGTAATGAGGCACAGTTGAGATGAAACTGCCAGCTGCCTTTTTCAGCTCCCTTAGAAAACAATAATTCTGTGCTTTTGCTGCCTGGTTCCTCTGAGAAAGTCACCACCAGTGACTAAAAACTGTACACCATCATGACCACAATGGTAAGACACAGACTGAAGAACGATGTAAAATGATCATCTAGCTTAGCTAGCCAGTGGAAATACCGTGTACTCTTACAGCTCTCAAGCTTGATGTGATTTATTTACATTTGCTGTTAGGCTGTAGGGCATTAGAGCTGCTGCTCAGATTAATCAGTGCCCTGTGACACTAGAGAGCTAATAGCGCCAACAATCCTATTAGACAGATGTACTCACAAAAATTTCACTTTATTTTGCTTCTCATTTCTGTACCATAAACCAAAAAGCATTAGATGTTGGGGAAGGCTCCAGAATGGATTGCTGTGGTTTTTTTCTTCCTGATGTATTTTCTGTCACCACTAGAAACATAAAAAGTTTAAAAACATAAAGCTACAGGAACGCCATCTACTGGAACCAACTGAGGCATCTTCCAACTAGCTGCAGATGAACTTGAGCTCTTCATCTGTTTTCATGTTTATATAACTTAGAAGAAAGAAAAAATGAGCTCATCTAAACTGTCAGTTTTGTATTCCTCCACAAAAAAAAAGAAAATCACTGTACATGCGGGAAGATGTGGGCTACAGAAATGTCAATCCCAAAAACTGTAGTGCAGAAAAAGGGTTACTTTATTTCCTCAGTTAACCAATGGCATTGAATCTTCAATAAAAAAGAGAGGCATTTTAAAAGGTCAGGTGTACAAATTAAAGCTGTCCTTGAGCAGCTTTAACTTATGCAACAGGCACTTATGTAGATAACCCAAGGTCTTATTGTCCTTATTAGAATTACAGTGCTAATCTTTACATAAGGATGAGCTGTCCCGAATAGCATCTCTCTATTTAAGACGTACATAAGTGCTTTTATTCTGTCATGACCAGACCTAGTATATATCCAAACATTTTTACAACACATCTCAATAGTAATGTTTTAAAAGGCAGCACATTAAAAAACAACCTGTGCATTTATTTATCCCTGTACATTCTCACACTACTCAGAATTAATGCAACAGTAAGCAGGCAGAATAACTGTACTTTGGCTAAGGGAAGGTGGTTACTTTAGGTGAATAATTTGTTGCTGCTTTTGCTTCAGACTTGTTGATTTAACTTGACCAAATTGATAAGTCAGGGACAAATCCATCAGTATCCATCAACTCAAAAGCCATCACTGAAGTCCCAAAAATCACTCTGTTTTAAACAAATGCATGCTCAATATTCTTTTCCTCTCATTTCCTGGAATGAGTTAGAAAAAACAAGAATCTCTACAAGATTTTCTAAAAGCAACTGAGTAAGCAGAATGGTCTCTTCAGTAAGAAGCCAATGATACAGCCTTGTAAGTTAGGCATCTGCAGGACAGAAAATCTGTACTGCAGATCTGGATTTCTGCCCACATTGTTCCTGTAAGTGATATAGCCAGAGACTCTGTATTTAAGTCTACAGTAAAACAGATGCAGATATCTACTTAAATACCCTCTACCTTTAGGAAAGAAGATGCAAGCGAAATGGGCTGCTCCCATCTCCCAGAACTGCACAGTCTAACCCCACAAAATACCAATAAAAGAACTCCTGTGATTTGTATGGGGTGGAGATGGACAATTACAGTATTGCAACAACACTCCTTATTTCCATATTATCTTCAAAAACTTCTACCTCTCTTCCTGGAAATGAAGGATAAAATTCAGTACTCTGTAGAAAGGGTAGATCTAACCTAATTTTGTGTAAAATATTATCATTTGTGGCATTAATATAGCTTTTTTCTGAATGTGATAAATAAGGCATACCTGCTTCCTAAACGATCCTCTGGTTTCTTAGCCAAAAAGAGTCGGCAAATATCTTTTGTTTCCTCTGTGAAGTTGGCATGTTCAAATTTCACCTCATCTTCCAGAGTTCTTCGTTTAACCTCATCCTTACCGACCTTTTCTTTGAAATCCTTGAATGGCGTTCGCCCAGCAATCATCTCATAAATGCTGCATCCCATAGCAAACCAGTCCACAGGATAGCTGTAACTTTCTTCCTTCAGGATTTCTGGAGCCATATAACCATTTGTCCCAGCCTACAGCAAACATACAGACAGATTAATTACACAATGTCAATAATGAAACACATAAAATTAAACTGATAGCATATAATTAAAAATATAATATATTAGTAACACACATGATAGGTTTTGTATCTAGAAACTGAGGAACAACCATGTTTTAGCACATGCTCTTTAAGCATCTTAGCCTACAGAAAAACTTTTAAATGCATTCTTCAAAGGTGAAATGTCTGCAATTTCTGCATAGGAGAGGTTTTGTTTAAAATTATTCTTTATCTGTCATCTTTCATCTCAATATTTTTCCTGCTGAAGGACGTTGCTAGCTTTCTCTTGTAAATACAACCAGTAATCATTTTGAAAAGACTGGAAAAGGATGAAAATCAGCCAATTTTCTGCCCCCTCCCTGTTCAGTGGTTACAACTCCACTCCAACAAGAGGTTGTTGCCAGTGAGAACATTTTCCTAGAGCCAGCAGCCGAGCTGCAGTGGGAAGTTATCAGTCACATTCCCTGCTGTCTTCTGCAAGGAACTATATCCATCAAGGGCCAAGAAAAACTCTTAAAACCACTGTATGAAAGTAAACCAAAGATAATTGTGATTAGTAAATTACTTACATTTAATTGAAAAGACTAGTTCAAATTGCTTGACTGGAAAAAGCACTCTGAATAAAGAACAGGACTAATCAAGCCTCCAAAAGAAGTGGTGACCACTCTTTGAGAGGGGAATTTGCCTGCCTTCTCTGAAGCACAGGCCTGGCACTTTCCCAGCTGGGGGACAGACTCCAGAGTATTCAAAACAGCTCCTGCTGCCTCTTTAGTAAGCTGATCTACCTGGGACAGAAGGGAAGGTGAGCTTCTCTATACAGTTTATGCTGCACTGTTACATCTCAGGACATGAAATTTCAGTCACAGCATTGTCTCAGCTGACTCTGCTATATCTAATTCTATACCTTATTTCATATATCTACCAGATTCAGCTAACAGTGATAACTATGTCAGTAGTTATATGAATTTTAGTAGTATTACCACTTGAAATGAAAATTCAATGCTTTTGTAAAATCCTCCCAGATGTACTCTAGATGGTCATCATTACTGACACCAACTGAACACAGTGAAAGAGATTCACTTTGAAGCAAAGTAGAGTGAGAAAGGTGTAACTAAAACTAGAGCTCATCTGGGCTAACTACATTTGTGAAAAGAATAATAGCCTAATGAATTTCAGTTTATGAGTCATGTCTCACTATAAACTTTAGCTCATGCCATTTCATATTATGGCATATACTCCACAGTAAAAAATATCTGCAGGAAGTAACATTTTTTAAAGATAGAAACCAAAGCCCTTAATTTGATTGATGTATAGAAGTGAAACGAGAAAAAACAAAATATCAACCAGGCTGAAAGCAAAAGAAAGGGTTAGAAGTGAACTGTAACCTCCCTCAATAAAACCACAGAAGTTCAACAGAGCCATTACAGCAGCCCAAATCATTCCTCACATAATTTATACTGTTTGCATTGGATTCATCTAAGTTAATACTGAGAGATAGCCTGACAACATTCAATTTTTATGTGCCATTACTTTGCCACACAGAAAGGGGAAGTGCTCCAATATGGGCTGCAAAACCCCGGTCTGTCTGGCTGAAGATCAAGAAACTTGGAAGGGAGCTCAGGGGTTGAAAATAGATGAGAAATGTTGGTACAAAAGGATGGAGACAGCTCACTGTGCATTAGAGAACACAGACACTGATTATGCTTCTGGAATATTTTTGCTTCTTTTCTGGGAAGCAATAAACATTCTTAGTTTTACTGAGATGGAGCTGGTTTTAGGGCACTGATGCCTTGAACAACTGATGGATCACAGCGTCATTAAAGGTGCCCTGACAGCACTTTCTGACAAGACATTGCTTTGCTGCAAGTTAGCATCATCGTATGGAAACTGGATAAATCTGTCATTTAAAAGTCAGCACGTCAACCTGTGATCAACAAGGTGTCTCAGGGGAGCTCCCTCCTGACTGCCTCTCCTTTCTTTACCAGTTGGCTTTTCAAAAGAAACTGGTGTCAAGTGAGATCACTCTCTTCCATACGCATCTTCCGCATACAGCCTTCAGTAAGTCACACCATACAGAACACTGGGATTTGACATGATCTTTAGAGAACACAGGAGCATACAGACTGGAACACTGCACGAGAACAATTTAATAAAAGCAGAGATGGAGCAACAAAAGCTTTCCTTCACAATGGTGGATGGGTTAGAGTGTGAATAAGAATTGAACTTCAACATTGTATATTTGGTATCAACAAAATCTTTTGAGCTGTTATTAAACTGATCCAACTCAATCTGAGAGAAATTCAGAAACAAACGTTCCTCTGATACATCAAGCTATTTCATGTGAGCTTTTTTTCTCACAAACGACATTCATCAAAACTTGAATTTAAATTTAAAATAAATCTCTCTCCATCCTGAAGATTATTATTAATCCTGGGATTAATCATGAAGGAACAGGTTGTGAAAATGGAATCCAGTATAATGTCATGACCCCTAAAAATCAAAAAATAAAGAAAACCCACTAGAAACAGATACATTTCACAGGTATTTAACAGTGATCTTTAAGTGGGAAGAAGCACATCTTAGCTTTTTTTTTTATTTATTTTAAGCAACATGGAAAAAAAAAGCTTAGATTTTAGTCCTTCACAACTAGTTCAAAATGCAGAGCTTAGGCAAAATATTTCATTTAGGAAGAAAGTTGATAAAACCCTAAGTATTTAAATGCAGAACAGGGAACACGGGAATTATTCAACCCCTGGAACTGAAACAAAATGAACCTTTTAAATGAAAACCCACTTGTATCTTTGTAGATGGCATTGGAAGGAAGGTACAACCCCACATCCTTGCATTAATCGTTACTAGGAACAAGGTGTTAAAACTGACAAGGAAAAGAGATCCTGTGGCAGCATGAAGGACAGCCTCATGGACTCAGGAAAGGTTTATTTAGGCAGGTACAAAAGAAGTATGTTCTCAGCCTAGTGAATGGAGTTGTACAACTGCACGACTCTCACTAGGAGCCAAAGGATGCTATCTCACAGAAGGCAGAATCATATGCCACTGCAAAGGCACACAGCTTTTCCAAGTTCAGTCAGTGCAACACTGGCCATTTTCTGCTTGCTTTCCATCTAACACTCTCTTCTGTTTTGGTGAGCAGAATGCTTCATTTGCATATACTGTTTGAAATGCAAAAATATTTTTTTTCTGTTAAATAAACTATAATTTACTTGTTTTTGACAAGGCTTAAATGATCTACTTCTCACAATTCCCTTATCTTGAAAACAACCCAAAAGGCAAGTTTCCAATAATCATCTAAAATTTAACAACAGCACACAGCAGAAATGAGTCATCTGAAAGGATACCACATTTCTTTAGTGAAATGTGATTCTGTATAAATTTTTAAAAGGCCACATAATTATAATCTTTTAACAACACACGACGTGACCCTGAGAAGCACTAAGTGCACTGGGATCCCAGCACGACCTGGGCTGCCAGCAGAACATGGCGCACACTGCAGCTTCTGCCCCTACATCCTATTCAGATTACTGTCCCGAGAAGGAAAAGTATTCTGAACATCGCTATCCCAACTCCTTAAAAATACAGTGAAGGGAGAAACAGAGCTGTCAAGAGTTTTCATTATCACAGAAACAGGCAAATGGGGAGAAATGGGATTTAGATCCCTCTCGCTTTTCCCACAGCTCTCTGCAAAACAAACTCAATTGATATCACAAAGCAAACAGTATAGCACATCAGAATGTCTGTCCTTTGTTTGCCATGGCACAAGAACTGTTGAACAGAGGAAAAAAAACAAGCTGAGTTTAGCTCTATCAGCTGTTTCCTGGGGCTCAGTCCATCCTTCCTCCAAGGGGTGCCACTGGCAGCTTTGTTCTCTCCTCCAGCTGTTGCTCCGGTCCTTAGCACCGCCTGAACACACCCTACAGGAATGTCGTGACAGATCACAGAAAACTCCTCTCTGCATACAACTTAATGGGCCAAAGATGCAGAGAACAACCGGTATTCCTCTGCCATTCACTTTGCAACGTTCACTTTTCTCCCAAGAATCACTGTGAGGAGAATTAGGCACAAAGCGTCCCTCCATTCTTTCTTACTACATGCTGACGCAGTAACGAGCCAGTTGACCAAATGATTTTCTTCTAAAAGAAAATAAAATTTAATCTAATTAGCACAAACTGCACCTCTGAAAAGTCTCACTGAGCAAAGACCTCAGCATATTGTTAATGCTTAGCAAAGGGAAAGACTCCATTGACTTTCAGATTAACTGATGGCTGCTGGTTCAGAAGAACACAAAGGAGACTGTGCAGAGTACCAGGAAAAAATAATGATGAACACTGTATGGCAACTTAGAAGTTCTTGAATCCCACAGGTTCATATGAAATTCAACAGTGAGCTTTTTACTTTCATTTTCACAGAGGGACATAATTTTAGCAGGGAAAGCTTGTCTGTGTTAACAAAAACCATATAGTTAAAAGCAAAACAGAACAAAACCTAATTTCTGCTATATAGTAGGAAAAAGGAAACAAAATTTATCTCTGGGATCAAAGTCACTACTTGAAATACTAAAAAAAAAAGTCCACAACCTTTTTTTTACTTATTTAAGCTTGTACATCAGTGATCATTGAAGTCATCACCATAAGCTGCACAAATGAAAGATAAAGCCTCGTAATAAAACACGACCAGTCAAACATGGCAGGAGAAAGTAGATGCAATTACAGCACGTTCTTCAGTTCAGCTTCATGCTGTTCGAAAACGAAAGGGCTAACACAGCTTGAGGAAGGACAGCCCACTCACTGGGTACCGACTGTAACTCTGGACTCACGAGCATCTCCGCGCTGGCTCTGTGTGACCACACATATATCATGACCTTGGCCTCGGATCCTCACTGCATAACCCAGTAACAATGCTATCTTGTGAACAGCCATCAGAAAACACATGCTTTTATAGATGCTGAAGCAGTCTGACATTGTAGAGATTGAGCATATTGTTTCTCTGGTATTCCTGTGACACACTCTTCCTTCTAATTTTGTGCAATGCTCTGTTTTTCTTTCAACTTCTGGCAATCATTTCCCATCTATAATGTGGAAATAATACTGCATTTTAGAGATGGTTATAGTTTTATTTTTTAATGATTGTTGAATATTATATAAGCAATATTAAAAATGAGAGAGAAATATTCCATCTCCTTAGCTCCGTATATATTTTATGAAGCTCTTTCTAATTAATGCTCATACAGCACAAGGAGTCATGTTCAGTGCCTGCACAACAGGAGAACAGGGCTGCCAGGTGCAGGTAGCAGCCTCCCACTGCTGGCACGGCCTCTGTAGGTTAAGCAATACAAACGACAGCAAAGCTTGAATGGCTGCAGTCACTGAAATCCACAGATTTCAACCACCTCTACAGATGAGTCCAGGAAGACGTGGCCTATATAGCCAAGTTAGTGCAAGAATATGGTGTCATGTCATTACATGTTTGTTAACAGGAACACGCCTCACAGTACATGGAATCACATGTTCAGCCCAGCACTAAACCTCAGCAATGCACAACTTACAGTTCCTGCTATGTACAATTTACTGCTTCTGGTCAAAGCTGTCAAACGAACAGCTTAGAGATAAACATCGTCAGCCAAATTCTGCATTTCTTACCCAACACAATGCACATTGTTGACCAAAATAAATCACTATTAGATGATTTAATCAAAGAGATCATTCTATAAAGAACAGACTAAAATTAAACAGTAGTATTTAGCGCTTACATAGCATTCTAATCTTCAAAGAGTTTAATTAAGCTTTCTACCAGCTTCAGAAACTTCATAAGGAACCTTGGCTCTTGGTTTTTCACAGAACATATTGTAGTATATCCTAACCATCAGATGAAACTGAATGAAAAAGGAGGTTAAAAGTCACACGAAGTGCCTGAATGCTGTGTCTTAAAAAGACCCTGATAGCTTTTCCTAGAAAGAAAAGATCTGTCTGGCAAGGTGGCACTTCTTGTGCAGGAAAATTATCTGCTTGGTTCACACCGCAGTCTTGTCATTTCAGATGACTACAATATCCTTTCTGCCATCTCCAGAACTGCAGGATGCTGATAGCTCTCACAAAATCACTTTTGCTCCCTTTACTCTCAAGTGACAATGGCACCCACAGAGGTAAGATACCATTATGTAAAGTGTATGTTTCAGAGAAAAAGAAAAAAAGCAAAGTATTATTATTATCATTATCATGCACTTCATAACAAGTGTGACTATCAAAATTTTAAAGAACCAAGTCCCTCTAGTTAAATATAATCAGTTGTATTTGTGATACTTAACATTACATCAGCTGTAGGGTGGCTTTGAAGCCATAACATAACAGTAACTGTGGTTAATTCTGAACAAATGAAGAGCTGCCATTTTTTCCAAAGTGCCAGGAAAGACATTTAACATTTTATCCAATAAGAATGCAACGTGACAATGGTCAGAGGCCAGCTGCAGAACCACACCGTTATTTTTCATTTTGCAGCTCTGAACCCTCCTCTCCATTTCTCAATTGTCCTGAAATTAAGCTGCAAGTTTCAGGAACATCTAAATAGATTTCTTTTTGTTTTCCTAAGAAATAGAATCTTATAATAAACAAACATACAGGAGGGCAAAAGGACATTTTGAGTAAGATTTTAACCAAAACATGTTTTTACTATAAAAATATTATGATGTCCTTCAAATATATAAAACGTAGCACAGGAAGACCATGAAGAAGAAGCCTGAAACCTCTACAGATATGAATGCATTTTTATGAATATGACAAAAATATTTTTATCTTATTTGATTTTACAGTGATGATTTTTTTTTTACTGTATTCAATCTCCCCAGCTCACACAAACCTGCACCAAAGTGCTTCATAACTTACATGCAACAGTTGCTTTGTACAAAACCCATACCCAGTAAGAGCAGAAAGTCCCCTCCAAAATAAATAGCAAATATGCACCGACTTCTGAAAAAAATGGAACTGAGCCTCCCACACCTGGATATACTGGAGATATGAGGGCATTAAACAAAAGAAAACACTCACTTTTCTCACATTCTCAGGAAATTATATACTGCCAATCCCTTGGATAAGGCAGGAGCATTTGACTCTGACACTAGTGAATTTCAAGTTGTACAATGAGAGAAAGTTGAACAGACCTCCAGAAAAAGCACTCTCAGTCACACTGTTCAAGCAGAGAAACTCAGCGTATAGGATAGAGACTCCTCACTGTCATCATGGAAAAAGAACTAGCTCCAAATCAGTCATACGCATTTAGCAAGCTCTTGAAGAAATGTTCTAGCTCATAATGGAAAAAAAAAACACACTTTAATATCCATCCCATGTACACTACTGTCTCAGACCAGACTAGAGAATACCTTGTGTGAGTGCACTTGCACTGATGTGGTAGTCAAATGAGTACATAGCTAGACTAAATATCTTGCCTATGTAAAAGCTTCTCTGTTGTTTTTTTTTTTGCTTGTTTTTGTTTTTAATTATTGGCTATTTCAACATAAAGATGCCAACATATAAAAAGGGAGTAATGTTATCATACAATCCAGCTTTATACATTATGTGATCAACACATCAGAACAGATACTGTAGGCACATTTGTACGAAAAGTCATGATATTCCCTGATGTCCTGAATAATCTTATTAACTCTGGCAAAGGATTCATGTTTCCAGAGCTGTCAGTAACAACTCTGCCTGAGTAAGCATGCATATACATGTTTCTAGGCAGACAGCTAGGTATGTGTGCATACCTGAGAGGAGAGGGGCAAAACTAAGGCTGAGTATCCAATAAACTCTTCAAAAATGTCTGCTTCTGAAAGCAGGGTAATTTTATTTATTATGGTTAAAGGTGGTTTGTACAGGTATTTCCCAAACCGAGTACATTTTGTCAAAATACTTCCAGGATACCAGAGCTACTTCTTCAATTATGTTACGTTTTAAATGATCTGTAAAATATTTTTTCTGTAGTATAGCATAAACACTCATTAAACTGTAAGACTTGATCTAGAATTCAGGGAACCTTTCCACGCACAAAGAATACAGTCTTTTGCTGGTAAACAATGCAGAAACATTATAGTTTCACTGAAATTTTCACTGAAAACTTGAAAATGTCTAAAACAGGAACTCATTAACAAGCCTACCACTTGTGCTCCATGATAATCTGATCACCTAACAAGATTTACTAAGGGGATTTATTGAACCTCCAGCTGATATATAGATGGCATGTATTTATTCATGAGATGCTAGGAATTTTTTGATACTTTGAAAGAGAAGCAAATTTACCTATTTATGGCTTGTAAACTAATGAGAAGTATACTGAATCTTCAGAATGCATGGAAATACTGTCTTTTTTAAAATCTCGAATGGAATAAAGAAAATGCTCAAATTAATTCATATATTATATACTACTCAAACCTGCATAAGGAACAATTAAATTATTCATATCTTTCTACTTCATAATATATAGCAAATAACAATGAAAAAAAAAAACAGAGACAGCAGAAAACTGCCACTTTGTTTCACTATCTGTGATGAATTATTAGGTATTTTCCTAACAACCGAGTTAAGTGAAACACATGGAGATGAATGTTTATCAAGCAGGTGTCTTAGATCAGATATATACTCCAAATGTACACCACTAAATAAATGATCTGATGTAAAACTATGTGATCTACATGTTGCAGGGTGTTCTGCAACACCTCCTTGAAAATCTAGCCAATGGTAAGCAAGTGCACTTGATTTTCCGTCTTGCATCAAATAATTTGTGAAGAATTGCAGTGTGCTGCTGCCACAATATTATCTTGGATTGGATGAGCCTGAGTTTCAGGAAATCAGCTGATGAGCCACATACTCATTTTATGAGACATCTGTAACTGAACAGTAGGAAGTCCATGAGACATCTGGAAAAAGCTCATGAACAGATTCTTCTAAATGTATGTCCTAAGGATTTCTAAAAAACTTCTCCAGGTACTTAACTGCAGCAGACTCAACAGAGGACAGGTGCTCAATCTTCATAAAAACCCAGCTGACTTCTTCAAGTACACAAAAATGTACAGACAGAATCTCCCATTTTTGCTGATTCAATTTAGAAAATTATTAAAAAGACCTGACTTTTATTTTTTCCAAACTCAATTTTGTAGGAGACTATTCAGGAAGGAAGATGCAGGCAAACATAGTCAGTAAAAACTTACTCTGTTTTCTCATTTCTATCTTCAAACAAATTTAAAAAATATGTACACAAGGTTTTTACTCAAGTAAATGCACCTAGTTAACATACCATTTAGAGAATTTTATTAAAAGAAACACTACGGGGAGCATAGAAAGAATTCAGGTCACTAGCTCAGTTTCAGAGTAACCAAAAAGAAAACTAAATGAAATGAACGTTTACGTGTCTCCTGATGATATACAGAAGGTATGAAGCATTCTGCTTTACTTTGCTTACTTACAAGGAAGTCACAGAATCACAGAACTGCTCAGGTTGGAAAAGATTTTCAAGATCATCAAGTCCCACCACAATCTAACCATACTATCCTAACAACAGAAGAACTAGAGATGTTAGGGAAAGATTAGCACACAGTCACCGTGTCACTGGAGAAAGGTTTTTGACTTGGAGCATTTTTTTTAGCTCTTGTCTACAGAAACCAATCTGGAGGAAAGTACTCTTAAAAAAAAAACAAAAAACTCACCATTCTGCATCCTCTTTTAAAGGTAAGAGACTGAAATAGGATAGCCACACTCAGAATGAATACAGTCCCATAATAAAAGCAGCCTTACAGAGTAATGTGATATTGTATTGTGGAAAACTGTTCTGTGGGAGTGAATTATTAAAATATGACCCAGAAAGCACATTATGTTTTTTCCTCTGAAGCAATACTTCAGCAAAACATGTTGATGCTACTGAAACTTCTGTGATTAAAAAAATAAATAAAATGAGAGCTCAAACAAGTTTGCAAAATTTCATTAGTCAGAAGACAACACCAACTTGTTTTTGAATGCATTTTCTTACAGGAAGACCACAAAAGATACCCTTTGACAAAAAAAACCTCCCTTCTTTTCAACCAGTACACACAAATCATCATTAAGATGTGTAAGGTTGGCTAAGTAAAATTTACCTGAACAGATGAGAATACATGATCACCAGCTCTACTGAGCGCTAAACCAGTTTCATACTGTACTAGTGCTATTGGCTGACTACTTTGAGGCAGCAGAACAACCTATGAATATAGTTAAGGCAGAGTTAGATTTTATTCTTATCGTGCAATAGAACAGTACCTTAAGTATATTGAAGAACCACCTCATAAAAGATGGCTACAAGGCACTACAGTTAGAACTGCTTTTAACTGCTAGAGGTACGAAGGAAGTCCAGGTTATTACAGCATCCCATCAGAACAGGATTCTTTGCAAACAAATAAATTGAAATAATAATAAAAAAGAAGTTACTGATCAGTAATCACTGAATTGTAGGGGTTGGAAGGGACCTCTAGAGATCACTGAGTCCAAACCCCCTGCCAAAGCAGCTCCCTAAACCAGGTTGCACAGATAGGCATCCAGGTGGGTCTTCATGATTAGTGAATGAAAGTTATTAGCTCCATCAGGTCAAACTGTCACCCAAAATATGGAGTCAGACTTCTGATGTTTGGCACTTCAGCCAGTACCTGGCGAAACACACATCTGGTTGGGAGGCACAGGCAGACATTCTTCATCAGCTTATCTGCCCTTATAAAGCTGTGTCTACAACATGGTGCAACTGATCATATTAATAGATCTGCCTGGGAACCAAAGGTATAAAAATGTATTCTCTTATGGTTTTTACAGAACCAATGATTTGATTGGTATGAGAGAAAAATTCCCTCAATTTTAGGTCAGAATGTAACTGTGATTAGTAAATAGAAATTAATATAACAGCACCATTTTGTTACATACATCAGATTCTGTAAACCTTAGAGCTTCTTGCATTGACCACTGCTATAAACATTAGTAATAACCAGCTCACATTTTTAGTAGTAACTTTAACTTCCTACTAATTACAACACAAAAATGAAAAAAGAAATCATAATCTCTCTCATATTTGAAGTTCCCAGCAAAAAGAAAACAAAGCTGCCTTTAACAGAAATTCCTTCTAACATGCTACAATTGCAGAGTATCTTCACTGCAGTTCATACTCTTTAGTGTCCACATAATGGTGAATACTGCTACTGAAACCAGTCACCAGCAACAGAACAACCTGATTACTGTCATGGAAAGCGAGGAGGAACAACCATCTTGCCCACTATTGCTTTTGAGATTGTACTGCAATATACAATAAAGTGGTTATACATTTCTAAATACACTCCTTTTTCTTCTTTTACCAAACCCCACACATTTGCATGTAGTAAACACTGCCCTTGGACAAAATCATATTTTCAACATTATAAATGTATGCATCTGTAATCCACAAAGCATACTAAGGTTTATAGATCAAGTATACCCTAGGCTCCCTGATCAAAATGTCATCTTCATAAACAGCATTACCACTGCACATAATTTCTACTTGAAAATCTGTCCTAGTTACCACTGAAAATGCATTTTCATATCTAAAACCATGCAGCTTCATTTTAAAATTTCCTATTTAAAACATCCATTTCTGTATTAAATGAGAGCTAAAACTAATCGTAACATTATTTTGTAAAAAAAAAAAAAATCTCTCCTTCCAAGTACAAATCACTGCATGAAATAACATGAGAAGATGTGTGACTCAAACAGAACAGAAAATTTTACTAGCAGGCCCTCTCCCTGCTCCTGAATTTTCACAGCACTTTAAAGACCTGGGAAGCATAATTACTGCAGTTCATAATGTTGCTTCAATTTCTTCACATTCGTAGTGTACTTCAGAGACAGGCACTCATTACATACATCTTTAAGCTCAAGACACTTTAGGATAAAAACAATTTTTTCATTTCATGAGTACATCTTTCCTGGGTAAACCTTGTTATAAATGGTTATAAACTGGGACTGGAGTGAACACAGGCACAGCCGAGGCTCTGCACAGAAATTCACACAGTAAAAACCGGTTGGTTATCTTTCTGTCTTCCTACACATGCACACAGGCATGCACATTTTCAGACTCTCACTGAGTCTGCTGATTTTTCCAGGAATGAATTTGTAGAGGGAGGATTCACAATTGCTTATTGTGCAGCACCACAAACACCCACAATACAATCAGTGCCACCACTCAGGAGAAATCTGAGAGATCTTAGAATCTTTTAGAAAAAAAACTGAGAATGGGACTGATCTCTTTAACTGATGATCACCATGCAAACAATTCAATGGTTAAAATCTCAGGCTATGCACTATTACTTAAGCTGCGTTAGCATCTCTAAAACGATTGGTTCAAGAGTTTATCTTAAGGAAAACAACAGATGAACTCGATTCTTCTGTTTCTGTGTAAGAGAAGTTGCTTTACTACATATAGCGTCCGGAGACATAATTAACCAAATCTCCTTACCACCTGTCTCTTAGAATGAAATGACCACGTAAGGTCTTTAGCAAGGGACAAATCCTGGGGAATTAAGTCTTGGACTCAACGCATTAGAAATAGAACAGCTTCCTTTCCCACTGCCCACGTTCAGTGAATTTCTACTCACCCTCTGAGTGATGGATTTTCCCTCTTTGACTTGCACTGCCAATCCAAGATCAGACAGTCTGCAATTTCCATTATCATCCAGGAGGACGTTTTCTGGTTTCATGTCCCGGTAAATGATCTTGATGGAATGAAGATGCAGAATCCCACACGTTATCTGAGCTGAGTAATAAATGACTCTGTTCAATTCTAAACCCCTTTGTCCTACATTGTAGATGTGATATTTCAGATCACCTCCATTCATGAGGCTCATGACAAGACACAGATGAGTTTTGCTCTCATAGGCATAAGCTAAGGTGACTATGAAAGGGCTGTTGACCTTCTCCAGGATTTCTTTCTCCAGTAGTGCCATCTTCTCTCCACTTTTCTTTTTCAACCTTTTCTTATCTAATTTTTTGCACGCATACATCTTGCCAGTATTTTTCACTTGAATGGCACAAACCTAGAAGCAAGATGCACATGGAAAAGTAAGGAAGCAAATTTCCACACACAGACTGGAATATCAAGAGCAGCAGTAGGAAGGAACTGAGGAATCACAGATGTTTATTAGTAGCTGCCGATGATAACTTGCATGGCATGGTATATTAGCAGAGAAAGTCAGGAAAAAGCAAGCATGCAATCTGCTCTATTCAGGACTAGTATACAATGGTGGAAAGATCCTGAGGACTCCAACAACATAACTGCATGATTCAATAAAGTGAAGAAGGATCCATTCTCTCATCATCATAATAAGCAGTAAATATAGTTTGCATCTCTCTTCCTTCTCAGAAAAGGCAATCTTATTCACATCTTTTGGAAACAGAACCTGACCTACGATATTCCTTAAACTGCAGTTAAGAATTATATGAAGTATGTATATTAGCACAGGCCAAAACAGTGCCAAGGAAAAGACAAATTATTAACTGTACAGACAGCCACATAGGCTTTTGTATGCAAGCCTGCATCTTTACTAATACTGGTGCAGAATACAAAATTTTTAGGGCAGCTCTTCATTAACAGGTTTCTAGAGTCAATACAAGAGCACAGAAAGTCTAATTTCTGAGAAACAGACAACCTAAAGGCTAAAGTTTTGCAAGACTTTAGAATGTGCTTAAATTCATTACCAAGTTAAACCTTCAAACCCACCTGCTGATCTCAAAAGGGGAGAGATGACCCACTTTTGTAAAGGTACAGCTCTTACCTCTCCGAAGCCACCTTTGCCCAGCACTCGGAACTCATAGAAGTATTTATCAGTTACTGGCTGCTTCTCAAAAACTTTCCACTGGAGGAATTTGTCATAGAAGGGGCTAGTCTGGAAGTCCTGGAAGGGCTTGCCTTGAAGAAAGAGTTTGGTTTCCTCCCTAGCCAGCTGTACAATATTCTCATAGTCTTTCTCAGTGGCAGCCTGGCATTTGCTGACCAAGTCAGAGCTCATAAAAGACAGATAATTTTTGGAGCCTGTCTTAAGGAAGTTGGTGATAATATTCTCCATGGTACTGCTCTTGATGTTGTCCTCTGCCAACTCCCAGCTTGACACCTCATCCAGGAAGTCCCTAGCTACCAAATTTTCTGGAACTGTCTCTAAGAAGTCTCTGAAGAATCTCTTGCCAATGGGCTGCTGTTCACAGATGCTCTCGTAGTCAGCAGCAATGGACTGCCTAACCTCTCCACACTGTTCAATCTTGGGCAGTGAGAGGCTCTTGCGTCTCTTCTGCATCTCCTTGGTGTCTCCATCTCCACTCTTCCTGGCCTGCAGGTAGGCTGTGTTGGCAATTAGGTTGTCGAGCCCCCCCATGTCACACATCTTGGCAAGCTCTTGGGGTGGAAGAGCCTGGCTAGATAAAATCAGTAACTGGCCCAAGAGCTGAGTGCAGATGCCCTGCACTCCTTCCTGCTAGTTGTGCGTGTGCGTTTCTGAAACGCACCAGAGAGACTAACTGCTTTTGCATTAAATACCTCTCAAGGATTTTCACTAAGTACCTTTTGGTACACGCACCATTTGTGGAAAGTGACTGGTAAGAGGTTTCTCCGTAAGGAGCTTGAGTGTGCTATCTATAGCTGAAGGATGACACCCTACACAAACCTTCCCAGTGGCAACACCAAACAAACGCAATTCAGCTGCTGTTTCTCACAATGGACTCTGATAACCTTTAGATGTACCATGATCCACTCTGTGGGCAGATGCAGGCTGCTGAGAACGTGCAGTGATTGCTGCTTGTAACTCAAACACCACACTCCAAACCCATTGGCAAACCAGAGAAGCCTCTTGCCTCCCTTGCTCTTGACACACCAAACACAGTGGGTCTCTGAGCCACTGTATTTTCTCACCATTCAGTGCACCCCCACTTTCAAACTCAAGTTACACTCTACAGCAACAAATCTGAGCTCCATAGATATTCCTGCAGACCTTGATGCCTCATGCCACTCCATCTGAAGGAACAGAAAGAGGATTACATGCAGAGGCTCAGATCTGCTGCTGCTCTAAAAATAATGATCCCTACATATGAAGCAGCATGCTGTTCTGAGCTCATTTCCTACTCACCGAAAAAGGAACAACACATTTCAAATGACTGGTCAAATCTTGCCAAGGCATTCCATATGATACTGTGTGGCCTCTCTTTACTTTCCTGCTGAGCTTGTCTTACGATGGCAAGTGGCAGGGTGACAACGTGGCAGTATTGTATGGCTGAGGCAACATCAACAAAGGCAGAAAACTGATTATAACCAAGTGAAGCCAAAACCCACCTGACTTCACCCACTGGGCTGCCCCATCTTTATCCAGAAGAAAAAATTCCTGTATGGAACTTGTTAGGCCCACTTCTGCTGTGGAGTCTTGTGCTTCAGCCTCTGAAAACGTAATACTTAAATCTAAAAACTAAGAACTTGTGAAGCAGTTCCATTTTTCCAGTAGCACTGGGGAGAAATTTCCTTTTCTTTTTTTTTTCTTTCTACTTTTGTAATTGGAAGATGTTGAAGGGTTGAATCACAGACACTTAACATCAGAGTAACAACAAGCAGTTCACAGAATCCTTACAAAAAATGGTAAGCCCTTCTTGGCTGCTTTCAGTCACTCTACTATTGTGTAGTAGTGCAAGAAGTACAAGTTTACTTTTATCTACTTAATCCTGTCTGTGTTGAATTCATTTGACATGTAACTCATGCTTATCCTTTACAAAATGACATTGCAGATGTGTTTTTTATATGTGATTGAAAGAATCATCCATTGCAAACTATGTGTGTGGGAAAGCTGTGTACTCCATAGCAGAGTATTTGACATCCTTGCTTGCTTAGCATGTTTAATTCTGCCAGCTGAACACGTGCATGGGGCAGGAGCAGGTTACATAAAGGGCTGAATAATGCAGCTAGCAGAACAAGGAAGACAGAAAAAAACATTAAAGGAAATAATGTTAAATTCAGTGAGTGGTACTCCTGAAAATGGTGTCCACAGCAATATATTTCTGTAATAGCCTCAGAACCAAAAGAAAAGAGGTAAAACAAGTGCTTAATTTCAGGTCCTAAACTTAAGCAGGGTCTATTAGCATAATGCCACCACAGCCCAAACTTAGACAAGTAGTATGACTGGCTGGTAACTGGGGTGAACTTCAGCCTACACCAGCAATTGGCCACTTCTAAGCAAATCAAGAAAACAGGCAATATTTATGCTATCTGCACACAAAGGCACATTCATAGCTTCAAAAATAATTCTGCTCTATTGATTAGAGCCTTTCTTGATTTCTACAGAACATTCAGTAATGTACAATGTTTCTGTAAAACAAGGTCTCTAAATAGCAACCTACAACTACTTGTCAACACCATATTCTATAATTTATTTCTTGTATATTCTCTCAGCAGAACTTCTTGCCTTGTACACAGATAGTTACAGATTAATGAAGCCAGATACTGAATCTGTTGTTTAATGGTTAGGGTACCCTAACTGCATAGAAATATTTTTTTCCAGACTGAAATATTTGTCACACAAAATAAAGTAAGATTATCTGCTCAATGCATTTCGAAGAAGGCAGAAAAATTAAAGTATTTTTCACAGCAGTTCTTCAGAATCTTAGCAACTGTCATTGAAGAATTAGTACAAAATTTACTTCAAAATTAAAATGACATCACAATATAACTGTACCTACAGACACAATACATTCAGCACATTAACAGTACTCTTTGAGGTAACTCAAACACTGATAGCCCCAAAGAAAACAAAGTTGTCACCACCCCCCATGTTCTCTACAGTAATGAGTGTCAGTGTTTACAGTTATTTTCTTTAAGACAAGTGAACTTAAAACCTTGTGCACTGACTGTTAGTCGATTTATGCAAAGGCAGGAAACAGGATGACTACACCTGAACTGCATAATGGTGAGCATTCTAATGCCACATTAAGCAACGATCTGTGTTGAATTATCTTAATAAGACAGTTTATATTCATCTGCATTAAACTGAAAATCAATACTTCAGAGAATTACTGATCTGTATTCCTCCATAAAGCACCTAATTTAAACAAGTCATGTTTTGAAAACTAACATTTCATACAGATATCTGAAGGTCTATACATTAAAAGATCTGTCTGCAGTAGTACAAAGTTGTCTGCTTTTAATGTCTGCTGCTATCCTGTTTTTTATATTCTAAAACTAACTAGACATTTGTATGTTGCCTCTGGTCCGCTTCTGTTGTTACTGTATTTTTAAAAAAGCCTTTTTTCTGTCCCTGACAGCTTCAACTCTAACAGCTTTGGCTGCACAGATTTTCTCCCTACAATGGCAAACAGCAGCCTTGTAGCCTTCCTACGTTGCCCAACTTTGTTTCCAGGAGCTATACACTTCCTTTTTCCACCTAAGTTATGCCCTACCTGGAACACTGCCCAGTTTTTGTTCCTGGAATTCGTGAGAGTCAATGGGAAACTCATGAAGTCCAGCGAAGGTCACCAACATGATTTAAAGGCTGAAGAACTTGACAAATGTAGTCACACGAAGGAAACCAGTTCATTAGCACAGCAAAAGCCGGGAAAGAAGTAGAGAAAGCAGTGTGTGGTGATAGGATGAGGGGAAATGGCCACAGGCTGAGGCATAGGAAGTTCTGCACAAATGTGTGTGGGAACTCCTTCCCAGTGCAGTGACGGAGCACTGGCACAGCTGCACAGAGAGGTGGTGGAGTCTCCTTCTCTGGAGACATTCAAGACCCACCTGGACACCTACCTGTGCAACCTGGGCTGGGAGCTGCTTTGGCAGGGGGGGTTGGACTCAGAGTCCCCTTCCAACTCCTACAATTGTGTGATTCTGTGATCCAACCTGAGACTTCCAATGCTAAAGAAATACTAACTACTAAAAAGTAGCAAACGACAAGATGGGGGTACTCTCTTCAAGCAGAATGCTCTGTGGCAGCATGACAGGCAATGGGAAGAAGCTGCCTCAACGAAGTATTTATTCATATGGATATAAGAAAATGATTTTTCACTATGAGTAATTAAACACGGGAATAGCCCCCCAAGAAACAGAAAAAATACGATTCACCTTGAGTGGCCAGGACTCCAAGGCTAAGCACCAGTTTCAGCACAAGATTAGACAGTCTGAGGAGCTCATTTCAACCTACACTTTACAATGGATTCCAATCTGTTTCAAAGATTTCAAGCGTATCAGTTATGGGTTTGCATGCTTCTTTTTAAACTTCTCTAAATTGACCCAGTTAAAAAAAAAGCCCAAGACAAGTATCAGCTGCTTCAAACCCAACTGTAGCTTCCCTAATGTCTCACTTGTGCTAACACCTGCCTTAACCAGCAAGTAGGAAGATTCCTCTGAAATAATGATTCTCAGCTATTAGTGCCATATATGTGACAAGTGAACAGAAAGCAGGGTGAAAATTATTTTGCTGCTGTCTATATGGTCCCATAAATTCAAGTAAAATGAAGGAAAAAGTTCTCTGGTGGGACTAGATAGAAGTAAAGAGATTTTAGGGAATGGAACCTGTGATCAAATTCTGGCAGAGAGAAATAAGAGTGAACTGTTTCCATATCTGAATAGTTATTTTAGGAAGAATGTCTTTACAGAAATAGAAAAGACAAAGACAAAATACTCCACAACAACCCAAATGCCATAGGCACTTCATTACTGCTGTTATTTAAATGTTAAGAAAAACAGCACCTGAGATGGCAACAATTAGTGTGATACACTGACAGTGACACAAAAGCTGTGTTTAAAACATACGGAACATTTTAAAAACAAGATTACAGCTATTAAGCAAAACCCCAGTAAACTCTGCATGGAAGTAGAATGACCAGGTCAAAGAGTGCCACCGGAATACTTCATACATTGGAAATAATTACCTTTAAATAAACTTAAAATAAACAAAACAAAATAGAAACACATCTACTGAGAAATGTATTGATCTTAAATGTTATTAATTAATCTCAATTTGAAGTACATAAGAATATGCATATAATATCACTTCAATTCCAACCAAGTTCATTAACCATTTTATTAAGTCTGAATTTGTTACAGACTTAAAAACAGTAATTCAATCTCTCCATTACATACATATATTTAAAAGAAAAACCAACAAAACACATGTCCAGATTAGCAGTAATTACTTCAGATTCTTAGGGTAAAGCACTTAAATGAGCAGGAGAAATCACAGGTCTGACCCTATTAAAAAGAAGATATATTGAGGATTTCCAGAAAAGTGAAACAATGCTTTCTCTTACACCCCAAAACAAACATGTCATCCAATAAAACAACAAGCAATTTCTGTAAGTGAATTCTGATGAAAGCAAAATGCAACATTATTTTCCCAGATTTGATTGGTACCTGCTCTCCTTGGGACGTTAGAGTGATTGCTTTTCTCTTCTGTACCAGACAGCTAACCAACAACATGCTTTACACCATTATGTAACTGAAATCCAACTTGACTTTATACCAAAAATTTCTGTATTAAAAGTATGTGTGTCCATGATTTTTAAAATAAATATAAATATAAAATTATAGATGTGGTTAAACTTTAATAACTATGATTGCAGAAAACGTGTAGAATACTATACAGCAACAGATTTCAGAGATGCAACAAATCTTCTTAAGCCATAATGAAAACCTACATGAGAACTCTAGTGCTGTTCACACACTACTCATTTTAGATCAAAAAACAAAATACTTGCTAAAAAACTTACTGATCATGCTTTTGTATAGTGTTATTTAGAAAACAATGTATATATCCAAAACCAAAATAATTTATCAGACAGTGAACTATACATTATTTAGATTTAATAGAAAGGTCTCCTTTTCAAATTAATTCACTGTTTAATGTAGAAACATTAAACAAACTATTTGGTGCATAGTCTGCACCACCACATTTCTATGCTCTCGATACAGTGACACTCAGTTGTAACAGACATTTATTAGCGCAGTGCCTCTCTCTTCAGTTATGGAAATACCTGCAACAGGACTCACCACTGCCTCCCAGTACAGAAAGAGCACACTGTAAAACCACACTGTTCCATGTAGCAGATAAACTGAATAAACCATGCCATGATTCCACTCTTCTGTATGAGTGTACAGCATAAGATACACACGATTCCAACCAGTCCAACAGAAACAAGTTCCAGTGTTTTTATTTGCCTATTCTCTGGACTACCCAGTCCTGCTGGCAGAGGGGACAACGATTATTCTGTTTCACCCATAAGGACATGCAGCAATTGTGGAAGGAATGATTGCATTCTCCCCAAACCACTGAAAGAGAAGAAAGAACATGTTCCAGTCATGCTCAGGTGTCTGATTAACACTTAAAGCAAGGTCCAAGCTATCCTCAGTTTAAGACCACTAGAAATTTACAAAACATTTAAAAAGACAAAATGTGTCACTGCTGACTTATCCACTGAGTCTGGATGACTGCAGCCATTCTGACAATACTTCTCAGTTCTGTCACACATCCTCTCATACATGTATTCTCACCTTCTTGCATTAAGTGTGAAAACCAGTTCTGCCCTGGTTAAGTGCTTCATTTTGACTTTCACGCTCCGAAACACTGCCAATGAACTACTGACTTAATACCATACAACAGAGTATTACCAAAGTGTCATCTGACGTGCTGTGTTTAAGCTGTGAAATTGAGCAAGTATATGACACCATATATAGCCTCAAAATAGCTAAACTGGCACAATAAATCAGAAGTTATTCATGGGCTACAGTTTCTTCAACACAACAAAATGGTTACATACTCATACATATTAGTAGCTTTGTTTTTTCCCCTTATTAGCTCACATTCTCCTTACTGAACTATAGGAGTACCAACCAAAGGAGTGCTGTTTTTTTTTCCTGTTTTCAACAGGACACTTAGCAAGCCACTTAGCAAGGCATCTGAAACAGGAAATTCCTGTTCTGGTTAAAACAATCATCAGAAACAAAAGTAGATTAACTTTGAGACAATATACTTCAAAGCAGAAAGAGCAAAGTAGTGGAAGACTTGACAACTAGCTTAAGAGTTGAATTAAAGGTTTAAAGCAAACTATATGAGACAATTTTCACTGTTTCTGATTTAAACATATCAGAATTGAGATACAATTTGCTTTTGCATATGTTGGCTAATGGTTTAAAGTACGCTCATGACTAAACAGCATTGTAGCAAACTCAAGTGACTACATTTTTTCAAATGAAAAGTGAAAAAAACCCCAAAAACCAAAATAAAAAACCAAGCAATTGCCTCTACTGTGTCTGAATCAATCTGGGAAAAATATCACTTTTAATACAGTCAAAAATTTGAGAATATGGGTATTATCATTACACCTTCTGGCAGGCATCCCAGAAGGAAAAGAACCATTTCATAGCCCACTTCAAAGGCGTGCATTATCTTATCCCCTGCTGAATTACAGTCAGGATGAGAACCTCGCAGCCGTGTGTTGACACTACAAATGTGAAAGTGTCCCGTCCTACAGCATGCCTGATGCTAACGCCCATTTGGTAGCACTCAAAAAATAAACTGAAAAGTATCACTAATGTAAAGAGATGACACACTATAACAAAACAGCAGTTTGATTCTGAGCGCTAATAAAATCAGTATTCCCTTCAAACTTGGAAATGCACCCTACTGAGAGAAGCTTTAGCTGAAAAACAAACGAATGAAATCACTACATACCAACGCAATCTTCTTGTTTGTTTTCAGCTTGACATCTAAGGCAGGCATCTAAAAGTAAACAAGAACAAGACTCAATCTGATGCTCAAGATTCCATCTTAAGAATATGCTTGAGGGAGAAAAAAAACTTTAAAACCAATTTTAAAAGGTTAAAACCTCTAATTTTGTTGTCCGCTTTAGACTTTGAACATTAAATAACAACACCCCCAAAATTTCAAACGGGATGAAATGATGAAATTTCTATCTGAAAGAGAACAGAGGAACTCTAAACTGCCCAGCAAGTTTTATTTTCCATTGCTTTGTATTTTCTCAACTTCTGCTGAAAAAAAGCCCTCTCCATTTTCCAGATACAGCAACCAGCAGGCCTGTGCCAAGGCACCCAGGCATATTAAGAGCAGAGCAAGCACACAGCCAAACCCTAATTACAGGACTCTGTTTTTCAGATGTCAGCATCTCCTTTTAAGGAAATAATTCACAATTCTCATTTCTTTTGTCTCTACATCTCTCACCACAATCCCCAACTCCTGCTACCATCCTTCTGTGCAATTAAGTGAACCTACATTTGATTTTCATGGAGCCACATACACATACAAACACGTTTTTAAACACTGGTCAATTCGATAAAAAACTCAGAGATAAACATGGAAAAATACCTAATTAGAAACATTTATCCACTTTATAAGCTCTAGTCCATGGCCGCAGGGTTGGATGACAGATTCAGCAATCAGTGAGAAAGGAAAGCCACAGCTTCAAGGCTTAGTACTGTGCCACACACACAGAAAGAAGAATGGCTTTGTTTCTCCTCTGCACCAACAGGGACTGCCCCAGACATGCAGGCACATAGTACACACAACAGAAAGCACTCAGTTACTATGGCAGCATATACAGTGGAAATGCATCTTAGCTTCCTCCAATGAGAAGGTAACAGTTAACAAGTGCCCCGCGGGTTGGACTCGACCTGCAGGTCACCAGCTGGATCACATTTCCCTAGAAGACAAAAACGCAGCATGCTACAAGAATTTTCATTTGAATATTTCTGCCAGATATTGCCAGTAGTTCTAGTTTACATTCACCTGTTCTGTCCTCATTTTCTCAGCTAGTACAGAACAGCACAGGAACTCTGAAGCAGCTGCCCTTTCCTCACTTAGATGTAAGTTAAGGTATCAAACAAAGCTTACTGATGTCTGTTCCTGTGGTTTTCACTTCCACACTACTAGGGGCCATGCAGGGAACGTTCACATGCTATTCCATGGTACATGGAAGCAAACTGATCTGGAGTCACCCAATATTCCGGGCAGTACACCGAGGGGAACTGGCAGCCACTCAGAAGGCAGCCTTCCTATCCCAGCCCTAGCTCTGCATTTTCAAAGAGACAGGACACAAACCACAGAAACCACGTCAACATAAGTTGTCCCCAGTGCTGCACTGCTATTCTAAGAGTGCCAGCTTGAGAAAATTCAGCTCGCTCCAATTTGTTCAGGGAGTTAAACCAGCAGCAAATGAGGTCAGCAAATACTCCCCTCCCTTCCACAATCAAACTGGCTGACTTTAAACATGCAGAGCCAGCACAGGCCTGGCACTGCCTGCAGTCAAAGGGGGCTGTGCCACAGTGGCTCTGCAGGACAGCCAGGCCAGGTCTGGCAGGGTCAGCATGGAACAGCTGAACCTGAGTCAGTAATGATCAAGTTTCACATTCTAGCAATTGGTTTGATCCCAGAAACGGTTACCAGAATTTTCTCTTACTTTCAGATGAAAAACAGTCCTCTGGCCTAATAACAAAAAATTGTAAAGTTTTTTTTATTATTTTGTTTTTGTTGTTTTTAATCGAACATCTGGGTAAGAGTTTGACTTATTTATTTTTAGTGTGCCACAAAACTGAAACACTCTTAAAATTGCTGCCTGCTCATAGAAGATTAAGCCGATTTCCTGTTTCTACAGCAGTCTGTGCCCTCTGTACAAGCACAGAAGGTGATCTCTCACTCCAGAGTTCCTCTGAACGTTCTCAGCAGAAACACGTGCAGCAGATGAGCGTACAGGACCGTGCACGTGGGCCGTGCAGGGCTGGGGGCTTCCAGAGCTTTTGTGTCTCAGGGAGCAGCACCGCAGCAAAAGAATAAAAATAAAATTCAGAACAAACAAAACGGTTGCAGATACAACAGAAGAACTTAAAAGGGTTTTTCAGCTACTCCAGATAAAACCGCACTAGCAAAACACGTCAGAAAATACTAACGCCGGTCACTGGGTCGGCTGCTTTCCAAACCTGCTTTAAAAACAGGCGAACTAAATTTATTTTTCAGATAAACCTTTCAGTACACTCACGTGAGCCGAACTGCGGCACAAATTCGGGCGCGTGGGAAAAGCGCCAAAGACGTCCTATTAAGATGAGCGCGAACGTACTCCTCTGTACGCCCACAGCACTGCTTCAAAGCAGGCCCAGGCGGCAGCGCTGCAGCCCCGGCACGTCCGCCGGCCGCACAGCACCGCGCAGGGCGGCCCAGGCACGGCTCGCGGCCCCGGCACACACGGACGCGGCCCGGCGGGCGGAGAAGCCTCGCTGAGGTGACCTCACCCGGGGCCCTCAGCGCTTAGGGCGCCTGGGGAAGCGGGAACGGCGGAGGAGGACGGGGTGAAGGAGGGGCGCAGCCACCGCGGGCCGGGAACCGTGTTGCCCGGCGGCCACGGCGGGCCGGGCCGGGCCCTGCCGGCCGGCGCTTACCCATGACCTGCACCCGGCAGATGGCGCAGGTGTCGCACTCCACGTCCCAGCTCCACATGGCCACCGCGTTCCACTTCTTCAGCGAGAACATCTTGTCGGGGCCGCCCGCCTTAGAGGCCGAGGAGCCCGAGTGCGAGTGGGGGGCGCCCGGCTCGTCCCCGTCCTCCACATCGGCCATGGCGGAGGGGCGGGGACGCGGGCGCGGCGCGTGGCAGCGGGGCTACAGCGCCGCCTGGCGGCCGCCGGAGGCCCAGGCGGTTTGGCGCCGGGGGGGCCGCAGCCCGGGAGTAATGGCGCCCCCGTCACTTACAGCTAAGGCCACTCCGCGCCTCTGCCACCACCTCAGGGACCAGCCGTCCTTCCTCAGAATTTTCATTGCGCACAATGAGACCTTTCCTCCCGGAAAATTACGAGTGTCTTACGGTCAGAGACCTCAAGAGCCCAGTGTCTGAAAGCTGCATCGCAGAACATTATCATACATCCCCTAAAGGTGGAAGGGACCCTTAAAGGCCATCTAAATCAACTCCGCTGTGATGAGCAGGGACATCCCACTGGTCCACTTTGGGATCTGCATCAGATTGTGGTGCTAAACTTTAAAAAAAACTAGCCTAGTAGGATGACTTCTTCATAACTGAGAAGTGTTTCTCATGGCCAATTTAAATTAAATTAAAAAAAAAAAAAACATCTGTGCACAGTAGAAATGCTGCCAAATTTGAGGCTTCAAAGCACTTAAACTTTTTGGTTATGTCAACTTTCCTTCAAAAACAATTGCTGTTGATTGTCACAGCTAGCTATATCGATATACAGTCACAAGAATAATGATGTATAAAAATTTGTGTGTGTAAGAATATCTAAGTCAAAAAATTAGATACTTTCAAGGATGGGCAGACGTTCTATTCTATTCTATCTACATTACAGATATTTTCTATTCATACCTTTCACAATTCAAGGTATTTCATCTAGAAATGTAATTTTCATTGTAACAAATAAATTACCTGTTATTCATCAACAAAAATAACTTCATTTTGTACGTAAATAAAAACATTAAAATTCAATAGATCAAAGAAATTTCAGATAAGCCAAATATCACCTGAATGGACTGGACTGTCTTCACAAAAGGGAAATACCACCAAATCCTTCAGGAATTCCAAACCGTGACCTGTTTGCCAAGACTGCTAACAGATGGAGCCGTACACTTCGGCAGACTTGAATGTGCTACTTCTTGTCCACAAAGATCTGGCTTTGAGTAGGAGAAGTATAAATATTCTGATCACTACAGTTATACTCATCTTAAAAATCTTTCTATGCTTATCAACTCTAAGTTAAGATGGACGCATCTCTTAACTGAAACTACCATTAAAAAGCAGATAAAGAGTTTTTATTTTCTCTACTGAAGAAGCTACTTCCTAGTCAAACCTGTCATTAACTTTAATTCAGTTAGCTGTGTCTCATCACGCATATATATAGATAGATAAAAGAACCATGGCACTTTTCAACATAAATTAGCGAGGTGTAATCCAGAAAGCTTAAAGCACTTTTTGCGTATATTTTCTTATTTATATAATTCTACTTTGATAATACACTTTTTTTTTTTTTACCTTTTTGCACAGATTTATATTAAATATATCTTCATAGATTAAAAACATTTGAAACCAAAGCACATTTTATTTCTCCCATGAAAATAATTTAAAAAAGAAAAAGTAAAATAACCTGACACAGCCTCTCCCTCCAATTTAACACAGTCTGTCTGGCCATCTCTAATTTTCCTTGACAGGACTGGGAAGGAAAATGGTTGTAATTCTCTTTAGTTTGAAGAACTCAGAGCAAACTATGAAGCATAATGTAATTACATTTGGGTGCAATCAAAATGTAGCACATTGGTCATATATTTGGCAGATGTAAAACTAACATTGATTTAAATAATTTCGTAATTAACCCATAACCATTCTTTCTCACTTTATGAGCTACAAGCAGTTTTTCCTGCACAACTGGTGTTGAGTGGAGCAGGAAAACAAGTGGTGAGCCAGTGCACAGGAACTGCTCTGGCATAGTCAGTATATCTATAGAAAAACAACCTGAGGTCAGGAGAATATACAACATGGTCGATAACATGATTACAACCCCCTGGTCTCTCTGCCTTTCTTCTTGATATGAGAGGCTGTCACTCATAACCAGCTTTGCTGCAGTTGAACTTAAATACAGCTTTGAGTTTCTTCTAAAAGACTGAAACACTGAGATGCCCTTTTGTACAAGCGAAACTGCCACTGCTTTCAATATCAGGATGAAAAACGTTTTGAAAAAGTAGTTTTTCCCAAGTAGAAAGAAGGTAAAATCTCATCTCGTACCCTGACTTGCTTTGTCTTACCTACTGTTACAAGTAAAGAACATGCACTTGTACTGGGCAGTGCAAGCTGCAGAGCAATTATGATACAAGTATGTATATACATATATTTTGCTTCACAGAAAGAAAACGTTTCCCATCTAGTAATTAATTTATCGGTTATTTTAACATCTAAAGTGTTTCTAGAATCAAGATTTCAGGAAGTTTTGAAGAAATACTGTCCTGACACTCTGGAATTCATCTGCACCATATAGATACACAACATTATCAAGGCAGTGCATAGGAAAGTGACACCATTTTAATCTGTGAATAAAACATTTATTTCACATAGGGCAGGGGACAACTGCATTGGTTCATATCATTCAGACTTTGCTGGAAATGTTCTGAATTGATTATTTAACACAGGAATTTGAACTACGTTTGTTTTTGCTCACTGATTGTCCAGATGGAATTATCGCACTACAGACAATTGCAAGCTATAAAGTGGCAAAAAAAAATGACTTGTTTGCCAGGTGTGAATAGGGTAGGACACAATACTAGGTATAAAAATTTGGACTCATTTTATACTATGTAGTTTATAATCAATTATATTCCTGCAAGAATTTTACAGTAACATATGGCATACTTCATCAAGCATTTATTCTAGATTCTGCTTATCTCTAAGTCAATGAATACCCACTGAAAGCTCCAAGTGTTTGACACCCAATTTCAAAACAGAGAAAACTTGCACAGCTGCCCTACAAGCTTTCTTCTGATTGTCCTAATCCCATTTCAGCAGAATGTACATACCTATCTTCCCTTCATAAGATCATTTTAATATCCTATGTACCTTTTAAAATTATACTTCTTGCACAGAATATTTTGGAATGAACTACGATTATGTCTTTCATAGATTTTATAACTTTTGAGAATGGAAGCGTTTGAAAACAACCTGAATGTGTTATTTTTTCTTTCTTCTTTCCTCATACAACATTTTTGAAGTTTTTTTTCCCCCTGCAGCTTGCTTACTCTGAAAGGTAGAATCTGAGGTTATTTTTACTAATAACAAAATTGTTATGGAAATGTCAGTTTTATGATAATGCAAAGAACAGTTATGTAAGTATGTGTGTATCTTGGCCAACTAATTCGCAGGCTGAACTGTATTAGTACACTTGCTGTTTGCTCTGTCAATAGAATAACCTATATCAGACTCTTAAGTACTGTGTCAAATTAATTTATCTGCCAAAGAAAAGAATTCAAGCATAGCTCTCTGCCAAAATTGTTCCTTAAACTCTAGATCATCTGTGTCTTGCTGTGGCCTTCTAACAATAGGAACATGCTCAGCAGTACCATTACTGTCAGTACTATTGTGGTTGTTAACAAGACCTCATTAAATGCACACAAAGGGGCTGCAATACAAGAGCACGTGACAAAACCACCTTAAGGTTTTATTGAAGCTGCCTGAAGCAACTGCCAAAATGGAAGACATACTTGAATGCTAACATGTAGTTTCTGTGACATGAGTATGAAGCAGGCACCCAGATATAGAAACTAAATAAGAATAGAAATTCGGGGAACATATTGCATTTATGGAATAGACTGAATACCACCTTCACAGTGGGAATGTCTTGCTGGGCAGGAGAATGAAGAAGTCACAGAAGTACTGCTACCAAGAGTAGCAAACTGAGTTTAAAAAAATAAAAGTACATTCCAGTCATTTTACCTGTACTGCAAGTACTCATATCTGACTAAGCACAAATTTTACACAAGGCTGGGTAAAAGTTCAAAGATTAAGTAGCACTGGAAATACAGATTCTTAAGTGCTTCACATTAATCATGGATCAATGCCTAGTACTCAGAAGAGAATAAACTTAAGTTTTACAAAAATAGTTCATGACTTTGTGTGGGAACCTCTCTGGAAATTGAGACTGACAGCTCCTGGTTTCACTGAACTGCTTCGTTAGGTCTAAACCCCTGACATGTGTCCATTGTTCATACAACACTCAAGCTCACACATGACTGCTGAATCTGAGTCTCAAGGCCAACAACATAAAGGCCCCAGATGACTCAAATTCCAATGAATTCTACACTAGAATCTTGTTTGCTAATTATTTGATTCTGTAGTAAATCTGTTATTGCTACTCCCTCTGTATACCATGAATTTTCAAACGCAAAAAACAGTGAATGACTCCATCACAAATAAATGCAAAAAGCTTAGTACTTTTAACTACGTAAACTAATGTCACGCCGTGTTCACATTTGCTATGAATAGAACAGAGTACTGCTAAAATTCTCACAGAATCTACAAACTCTTTTGGAGCATAGGAAGAATTTTTCTGTGAACATTTCCTTCATCTTTAATTTCCTCTACTTTCTGAATCTCTGCAAATGACTGCAGTGACCATTAAGACTGGGCTTTAATACAGCTTACCTTAGAATTAATCAAAATTTATTCCAAAATGTCTTGAAAGTTCGTACTTAACTCCTTTATAACTTCCATATCAGGAATTAAGGACAACAGGTCAGCTCTCTGTACAAGGAAAGGAAACATCGTGACAGTAAAACATGCTGCTACAAAGTTATCTTCTAAAAATGCCTATGAACAATGGAAGAACAGTAGGTGACCAAAAAAAAAAAAGCCACTCTTTTCCATAAGCAATCTATTTTAAATAGTTCTGCTGTGTATATAACACTTGTATACTAGACAGGTAACAAAAGAAATAAACAAAGAAAGTCTATTGTCTAACACCAGAATTAGATATCCTTTAATCCATCAGAATAGGTGTTGACAGTCACATTACTGAAGCTTCTTATGTACACTGCTATGCTATTAACTAGCACTTCTCTCTCCAGCCATATCCTTAAGTTAGACTGCAGCAATGATGTAGATGACCATACAAGATCCCTCAAATTAAAGTTGTTTTTTTCCTTGGGTACTATTATTTTATTATAACCAACTCTCATATAAAAACTTCTATTTAGTCAGTCTTGAAGTCAACATTTTCAAAAGCCAGGCCTCACAGTAAGTACACTGCGTATCTCAAGTTTGTTGTAATTTATTTATGAGTTATTCTCAAGCAATGTTACAAAACATTTTAATGTCTTGATAAGAAAATAAAATTTAAATAAAAATACATTCAACAATACATCAGCATAATACAAATTAAAACTAATGATAATTTACAATCCAAACAGAACTAATTACTGAATAACATCATGTTTCTAGACTAATCAAAATGAAGGCAACTTTTATTATTAATCATCCTACTTGTACCTAATTAAATTCTAGAACATCTACTGTGTTTTGAAAATTATAAAAAATGAGAAATTAAATCCTACTCGTCACAAATATTCAATGGCCTTTGTTCTTTATTCTAAATATTCCAGTACCATCAAAGAAAAAAAGTGCATTTTCTTTATTATTTAACTTTTTTTAAAGTTCCAAGTGTTTTTCCATAATTTGGATTATGAAACCTTTATAAAAATGGCCCCAAGTAATAGACACTTTGCCACAGTGTTAATCAGTGTACAGCACGTACTAACTTTGACAGACAAAAGCACTTAATCTTGGTTTAATGGCAACTTTTTAATGGCAATTATGTAGACCTGATTTACCTTGGCAAAACACATTTTTTGGTATTAGTATGATACCCACCACTCCAATTTCAACTGTTGGCAAATGAAAAGTCCCTTAAAATACATGAAAAGGAAAGGCAAGAACAGCAGAGGTGACTGAATGATGGTGGGATTGCAGATACTGGTACTGATTCCCAGACATTGTATCATGGTTTGTATGGTTTTCAAACAGTTATTTTAAAAATAGTTACATTCATTCAAATAAAATTTTGATCCTGTCTCACTGAAGTGCTTCTGTTACAGAAAGCCTCCCTACAACAGTGTTACAAACGTATAGGAATTGAAACAGCTTACAGTTTTCAAGCATTGTGGATTTCTACTCTATTTGTAAGTCACATTTCTAATTAATTTGGCCAAAATCATGATTGTAAAACAAAACACACCAACAAATAAACAACAGAAGATCCCACAGCAAATGCTCCAAAAATAAAAAGTACCACATATAGTTATTATTAAAAATAGTATTCCAAGGAGTACCTTTATATTTAATACTGATGAAGCAAAGATGCCATCTTTGCTTCTTCCTGGTTATATACATATAAGTTCTTTCAGCAGAAACCTAACTTCTCAGATGAAATGAGCAAAAATTAATCTTACTAGAGTCAAGAATGACAGTTTAAAAATTGTGTTAATTGGCAAATAAGAATTCATATAACTAAAGATATAAAAATATTCACTGAAGCATTGTTTAAAGAAAAACAATGTTGATCATTGAACTGATCATAACAAGCAGATACTACAAAGTATCTAAAAATAATCTGGGATAGTCCAGATATCTAAAGTGCTTTGAGTGATTATAATAGAGATTATTTATTAGATTTGTAGTCAAACGATGAGAGCTTTTTTTTTTTGTAACTAAAAAATAAAATCATACATGGGATGATGTAAATTGATTGGTAGTTAACCATAACCAGTTCACATTTGAGGTTTTTTGTTTTTTTTAATCCATAGGCAAACTTATTTATGAAGAACACTGCTACCCTGCATTTGTATCCAAATTAAGAAAAATATGTACCTTAAAAAAAGTACCCTAGAGGAAACCGATAGTAGTCTCATGTCACTCCATATACTACTCACTCCAAATGTAAACAAGAGGCGTAATAAAAGTTCCCTGATTTCTTCTTCTTTAGTATTTAAAGAACAACAAAATCTAAACTCTGGTGTCTGCTGTCCAGATTATTTGCAGCATACTGCATGACTCTGAAAGACTTCAGCTGTAGTTAAACCAAATCCTGAAAACACCTAATATAAGGGGAAAAAACCAAAAAGAAATGTCAAATGAGTAGAGTGTAAAACTTCAAACCTTTTCTATGACAGAGTATCTTGAGATTTCTATTTAAAGATTGTTATCAGCAGGGCAGGCACTCATGGTAAACTCATACAAGTTTGCAGTACATGCATTAAGAGATGCAACACAACCAACAAATGTCATGTTGATTTTCTTCCATTAAAAAGCTTATTTGTTTAGAAAATTCTTTCCAATAAAACAGCAAACTACTCTTAGATTTATTCACATTTGTTACTTTCAGAACCCAGAACTTCAGGTTCTTCAGCAAAATGAGAATAAACTTTAAGGACCAGATTTCCCAAGTAGCTAGCTTTCTATTAAAGATTAAATAGATTGTCAACACAACTAGCATCTATGTTCATTTTTAAATACTTTGTGAAAATGCACATAATGAAACAAAATGAACAAACAAAACATTTGAGAATGTTTCCAGTTTCTTCTTTATCCAGGTGTGCCATAGTTGGTTTTGGTTAGGAAACCTTTCCAATAATTGGATTTTCTCTGGAAAAGAAGAAAACATTACACATCAATATTTTTAATGGTAACAATTCCTTTTTAATTCTTTCAGATAGTTCTTACTCATTAAAGGTAGTTTTTGCAAATTTCTTGGATTTTGTGATTTGCAGAAAGCCTTATGTACTTGCACGTGAAACTTGTAAATCCATTGTCAATTTCTCTGAACAACCTGAGCCCAATATTAAACTAGGGGAATGCGATTGTTGAAGCATTCTTTTTTGTGCTAATTTAAACATTACTGATGCAACAAAGAAAATGCAAAATTTGAGCAGTGTTGCTCTGCAGACAAAAGCTGGGATTGAGGAGAACTGACAGAATCAGCTCTGGAGCAATAATGAACTTGAACTGATTTTTTTGAAATTCAATTAAAAAAAATCACATTTTCCATTGAGTATGACAAGAGAATTTAAAACTCAAAGTTCGCAATTAACGTATGTTTTCAGCATAATTTTTAGTTACATAGAATCCAATAATTTAACTTTCTTTACTGACTCTTGATAAAAGAATTAACATTAAAAAGAATACGAGAAGGTAGGCAGACAATTTAACTCAACTGAAATTTGCTAAGAAGATTTAGTATGTTAAGGAACACTAAGGTTGTCAGACAGTTCAAACTCATTGCTTATGGGAATCTCAACATGAATACAGATGAAGCAATATTTTTCTGTCGTAAGTATCATCTATCAACTGGTAAAGAGCTGCACTATTACAAATAAAGGAAATGATATCCCTCATTTTCTTCCATGTCTCTGAGTTGTCTAAAAATAACTTTGGTTTAATTATCACTACCCAAACTTAGTTAGGTTTTTTTTGTTTGTTTGTTTTTTAATTTTTGTTAATCCATTGTATGTTAAAAATCTTTAAAATACTTACTCAGTACCATATTTAGCATTGGACGATCTCTTCTTTTGGTATTTTTCATGTGATTCACTCAGCTTTTCTACCGTATCTATTATCTGTTTAAGCGTATGAAAAGTTGCCACAGAATCTTCAATTGTGAAGTTGGAATAGTCGTCTGGTTCTTTCTGTGGCCCCTGATAGACAGCTATGCTTCCACAAGCCTCTACAAAAATAATCACAACATCACAAACAGATTTTGGGATGAATAACCACATTTAACTCTTACCATGTAAATGAGGATTCTGAAATTCTGAAAAGAAATATTACTCTAGCTTATGCATATAACAGATTGAGACAGAAAACAGTGTCAACTAGATGTATTTATGGTTCTGTTGCTTATTCTCCACTGGTTCTGCATCTTGATTACTCAGTTCCCTCCCAGAAAAAAAAAATCAGTGCAGACTAGTAAGTCAGCTATGTGGCACATAATTCATTTCATAACCAGGAAAACAAGAACAGGGACAGAAGAGCAAACAGCTATACCTGCTATCTTTGTTTAGATTATACAAGAATTTTAATATGCAAATTCAGATTGAATTAAGTGCATATCTGATGGCTATTGTTAAGAAATGACTGAACAATGTCTGTTACTAGAGTACTAAAGACTCAAAAAATATGAGAACTGCTCTGAAAATAACACCTCCTACATTATTATGTTGGTTCATAACATCAGGGGCAGTCGGTGATATGGCAGTACAAGCAGTACCTTCCCACCAGTATTCCATTACATTTTGTTGCCATGTGACAGATGGCAGCAGAGGGGCAGTCAGACAGAATCGTGCCTCACATGGAAATCTGTATGAAGCAAAAGTGTGTCACTGAATTCTTCTCCAGGAAGAAAAAAATGGCACCCTTGGAAATTCAGTGGCGCTTGCTGAACATTTATGGAGATCAAACAGTGGATGTCAGTACTGCGAGGTGGTGAGTGGTACATTTCAGCAGGGGCTATGATGAAAAACAGTGTTTTTTAGGTGAGATTTTGCTCAAATATTGTTATTGTACTCTTATTATCTGTTACACTTTTCATGGAAATAAATAGGAGGCATTACCTACATATATTCTGTCTCCAGTCTGTTATTTTCAAGTAAATTGTTAAGAGATCAAGTAGATGTTAGAGACCTAAAGAATTAGAGTTGAAAAATATCAGTATAATTCTTCTGAATTACTGCATAATTACCTTCCAGCTTCTGAAGTTTTGACATATTGATGGTGAAAAGTGAGTAAATTCTTTCTGTCTCTCTGTCTCCATCAACCTCAATTTGAGTATCAGCAGGAACATCTCTAAAAGGTGGAAAAAAAAAAAAGGAAAGTGATTAATCCAAGTAATTATCTAAAGGTTTGAAAGCAAATCAAAACTGATTCCATTTCAATAGGCTTTTTAATATGTCTATCACTCTGACAGCTTCACAATTGCTACAGAAAAGTCAGCATTCACTGTAAGTCTTACAGAAACGAGAGTACGTTTTTGAGGGTAATTAATGTACTAAAAATGTTTTTAACTGCATTAATAAACCCTTTTCTCAACAGAATTTATTATTCAATATTATCGAGTAAAATATTTTTAAAATATCCAAGATTAACTGACAAATCATAACTGCTTTTAAGGTCTTTTAACTGCTTTTAAGGTTAATACTTGAAAAATAAGCCAGTAATAGGTTAATACTTGAAAAATAAGCCAGTAACAATAATAAGTTATTAAAAAATAACTTTTTAACTGCTTTTAAGGTTAATACTTGAAAAATAAGCCAGAAAAGGGAACAAGCTGATTTCTAAACCACAACAGAAAGACAGAAACAATAAGTTTTTTAGTAATGGGAACCTTGTAAGCTGTTGGGAAAATATGGATGAATCAAATAGTACAAAAAAGTACTATATACTTATCAATAATCTATTTCTGCATTCAACTTGACATCTGAACAAACTTGAGAAATCCCATCACTATTCTTATTTGCACTAGATTTAACAGGTTGCAAAGGAAGAATTATCACTGGCCAAAGGTTTAACACAAAGAAGGTAGCTACCACTGATGTTTTCCCACCAACAAGCTCCGTATTAACTGTGCACATCATAAGCACAGAGGACAAACAGGTAAAAACGTTAAAGGTGCTTTGAACAGCCAGTGTTACAATGTAGACACACAGGAAAACACTTGTCAGTTCACCCTAGTTGTTCAGAACACAGCCAGCAGGAGAGAAAAAGGAACTGCTAATAAACAAACAAGGAGACTGTTTCATGTATCAAGCTCTTCTTCAGCAAAGAAATACCATGTATGGCATAGAACTGAACTGTTACGGTTTCTCCCAGATCTCTATGCTACACACTGAAACTATTCAAAACCAAAGCTTCTACAGATGAATAATATGATAAAAGAACCCAGGGTTACCCAAATATCAGCATAAGTTTCAGTAGCTATAAAATGCATTATTCTGGATAGAAAATACAGCCATTCAGTATTTCTGATCTACATGCTGAATTGAGGGCCTTTAACATTGCACAGGTTGGTAGATGAAATAGATTTTAGTACAGCCAGTACTTCAGGTGCTACTAAGAAGGTATATTCTCAGTAACTTGCTAAAGCAGACAGAAAGCCTTGCCTACAGATTCTGAAGTTGTACAGTGAGTCATACGTGACTGGTCTTAACATACACATTTTCATTTGAGAAACAACTTACGCAGTGCAACGAGCACAGCCCACTGTGTTCTCTACTGTAGCCTTGCAGCAAAGCCAGTTCCCATTCAAAAAAGCTGAAGGGTGGTAAAAACTAAGTCTCTTCTGGTTGCACCTTGTTACTCGGCAGAGAGCTTCTATCCACTCACTAGCTTCTACACAGTTATTCGCTTGGATATACAGTGGTTTTTCTCCATGTAGTACTTGAAACATCTGTAGAAGGAATGCAATAAGTGCAATTCTGCCCAGTAAATAAAATTCAGTTACTGATCAATTTTGAATACATTGAAAGTAAGTTTCAAATCCCATGCAATTCAACAAAGCCAAATTAAGACTAAAAGTGAGATAAGGGACAGGGAAAAGGCCTTTTAACTTCCTCTCATTTTACTATAGATTCTTAAAAAAAACCAAACACAAAACCAGCTGCATTCCACTTCTTCATCCACAACAGTCTTAAATAATAAGACAACGTCCTCCTCATTCAAGTCTCTTTAGATGTGACCTCAGATTTTGTACTTTATATCCTAAGAATAACAGGAGATTCCCACAGGTCTCTCGTTTAGTCATGCTCACCCTAAGTAACAGCTGTACTTCATCACTGCCTCAGAATTTTGGATTGATGTAAGGATAGAATGTGCTACAGGTCCAGAATGAGGCTGTAGGAACAACTGTCTCAGATTATTATTATAAAATTTCTCATCCAAAGGAATAAATACAAGTTAAGTATTACACTTCATGACACCAGAACATCATTAAATACATACTACTAACACCTTACACATAAGTGCTCTGTTACAAGGTAACAGTAGTTTTAACCTGCATTCTAAGTACTCAGAAAGAGAACAAGTCATAAAATCATTCAGAAAATTTGGTGCAGAAATCTGAATGCCCAGGGTAAGTTCTGTATTCAGAAGAGTCAGAGGGCTGACATAACCTTCTGCCCCCTCTAATTTTGTTGTAATGTTTAGGAGTTTATTAAGCTAGTTAGAACCTGTCACTTCAATGACATCAAGAATTAGAGATAAATAATCTTCTAACTCACATTTTTCTTGTTGAAGGAACTCTCATCAAGCTTCTCCACTGCAAGAATGTTTTTGATTGGAATAGTGAAAATGGGTTCCTTGTCTGTAAAATTTGATAAATAACAAGAGTGAAACAAAAAATACTTTGTAAAATCAGTGTACTGATTCCATTAAGTTTTCCAAATGTGCATTTTAGTATTGAGAGAAAGAATATAAATTATTGGCCTCCTTCTAAAGATGCAAGAACTGAAAGACTCAGACCCCGTAAGACACAAAAAGGCTTAGAAAATGTACCTGCCATTTATCACTGATGCATCTGCTGAAGTTAATATGCACAAATATTAAATGCATCAAATATCGTGCCTAACCTCACATTTTATCATTTAGCAGCATTTGTGTTTAATAATTAAATTCCTTATTGCAAGAGCAGGAATAAATACTGCTGCACTAAACTGGAAATTCCCAGCATCATGGGTGGCTGTAACTAAGGTACTGACCGTACTTCCAGCCTAGATGGTCTCAAGCTCTTGTAAGAAGCTAAGAATCTTGCTACCATAGTATAGATCTCTGAAAGCTCTACATCTTGGATCTGTCTGACTGTTCTACATTCTACATACAGTTGAGTTCAGTGATCTGTGCTGTAGAGGCTTGCCACAAGATTAGTGTGACTCTACAACTCAGTTCAGGAGCACATGGTAAACAGAGCAAAAAGGTAACTGATATATCATCAAGTCCTTTAGGAAAACCGCATGAATTCTAAGATGATCAGACACAAACAGAAAATATTGAGATAATAAAAGTAACTGTCAAAGAAACATAATTAACCTTGCTGTTTGTGGTAGGTGAATTCTCTACTTGTCAGACAGAACCAACGCTTCTTGAAATTCTTTTTGCCAATCCGAGTCCTTCCCTGAGCTCTTTTGTACATTTCTCTGTAACAACAGTATCAAATGAAAATGCAATTTTATTCTTCCAGAGAGCCTTCAAAATCATTTATTTGAGAGTAAATCATTACTCGTCCTGTAGTAAAAGTCAATTTAATTGTAATTACAGGTCTATTTGTTCAAAATGGGTCCTCAAGACTGCATAATCAACATAGTGGAAGGCAAAGGGATCCATTTACAGGTTAGGAATGTGAAAAACAGCAGTGAACGCAGTGTACAATACACACTACTCAGATCACCAACAGCAAACTTTCCAGGAATGGAGGAAGTCAATGTGGTTAGTCATTACATGATGATTTTAGTAAGTTTATTTTTACTGTTTGCTTAAAATTGAGATGCTTTTTTTTTCTGCCCCACAGAAAAATCTTTACTTAGTATGTATCTGCTTCTCAGGTGAACACAAGTTCTTTCTCCTCATAAATTGAATTTTTCAGTTATTCTCGATCAACACCAGGAAACAACAGCTTGTCCATTTCTTACAAGTAATCATTTTCACCACAACATTCATAAAAGCGTTTTATAATGTACTGCTAAGTATTCCAGTTACAGAGTATTTTTTTTCCCTACCATAAAAGAAGATCTAGCTGGCTGAGCTTAAACATCACGCCAAGTAATTATGTGTTATGTTATTTTAAAACAATTTTTCACAATTCTGAGTAAACCATCAACAAAGCACAAACAGAACTGTAACAAAAATGCAGAGAGACTTGAAAAGATTTCAGAGTTCCTTCTAATTTTTCCCTTAAGTGTTTACAAGTTGACTGAAAAGTTTGTAGCATTAGTTTACAGCTGTTGATGGAAACCAACAAAGAATTACAACAAATGAATGTTGAAAATACTACAGTAGATCAAACAGTTCAATGAGTATTAATTAATACGTTGGCATGAATGGAAACTATCAAGTCAATTATTTTTCCACAAAACACAGATTTAGTTTTTCTTTACCCCTCTTTTAGATGAACTGGCTCACTCAGACCACTTGGTTCTTTACTTTCAGTAGAGGAAACATCATCTAGGAACTTAAGGAAAAATACACACAAAATTGATACTACGCAGCAACACAGAACAACTAAAAGCTACTTTGAAAACACATAAGTACAGCTTCTCCCAGTACAAAGCAACTACTTTAACAGAGTAGCTGAAGATGCATTGGAGGGACTTAGAGCAATGTAAGGAGGGATGCCCATAAAATACATCACATTTCTATAATTAGTTGCAGAACAGAAGATCTAATTGGACTTGTTTGAATTTATTTTTTATTATTCCCCCGAAACCAAATTAACTTAGCTTACAATGTTATAATTGTTATGTGTATTTTACTGCCACGCTTTTCCTTTTTCCCCAAACATCCAAACGCACATTTAAATAAAAAGAAAACTGAACACCCACAAACCTTTCAGTAAGTCTGATTAAACAGACTTTGTTACATCAACTCTAAGAAAATATATATAGCTGAAATGTACCTTTTTGACAGATTCAGTGAACTTCTCTTCTTGAAATGTTTTGAAAAACTCACACATGAATGTCTCCTTGAAACTTGACTAAAAGAAAAGGTATTTGGACATGAATAAGCTTTCACATAATGCAGTCTATTAAATAAGAAGGAAACGTAGTAGCCTTACAAGTTTGCTTTTGGTCAAACTTCCCCAACTCCCCAAAGTCTGGATGGCTTTTGATATGAGAGTTAATGTTCTAGAAGTCTGTGCATCCTAAAATAAAGAAACAAAAACATTACACTTTCTTTCAAACTACTACAGATAAAACTGATTTTCAAATGAAAATGTAACACCAACTATTACATTATACAACACAGTACATAGGACACCTTCGTTCCTTTTCTTCTCCCAAAGAAAGGGAATGCATGTGCTATGCTGCCCTCTAATAGTAAATGTGACTGCTTTGAAATTAGATTTTTGATTAAGCATGTGAATTTTTCAACCTACTGCACACTATTTAATGTTATTCACTACCACTAGAATTTAATATTAATGCATACAAAAATATTTTTCCATGTGGAACATCTCAAACCCCTCAAATCCTCCAACTATTACTCACATCTGACGTTCAAAACTGTTCAAAACTGAACACAAACTATTGATGGACAGACAGTATCCATTCTGATAACACAAAGTGAACTTAAAACATTGTAAAGCCTTTGCCTCACAAACGCTCTACTTGAATTTTCAAGTAAGATTACAAAAGCAGCCATAGGAAGAGGTCTTGCTGATGCCTTTTAATTGTGTAACACAAGTAATAAATTCCCATCAGCTCTTTTTACTCTAACAAACTGAATACCATCAAATTAATTCGAAAATAAGTAGATTGACATAAATCAATACAAAAACCTCATAAACTCTGAAAGAAAAAGCTTTATACATACTTTGTATGTGAAGATAAAATGGTATTTCTCTTATTTCCATTTCTCTATCTTTGATTTTTTTTTTGTTTGCTTTTGGTTTTTTTTATTTTGTTATGTGCACTTACTTGACAATTTGAAAATTTACAGTTTGACAACCCAGTGCAACCACTGGAGTCCTGAATAAATGTACAGACTGATTACAGATATCTCAATACCTCTGCTTAAGGCAACAAACAAATCTTTTCTTCTGCAAGTAAAAATACTATGTTAACTTCCATGATGGGAGGAACTAATGCAATTTAGCTACATGCCTTTAAAAGTGCTCAGTCATCTTGCAATGAAGCAGCACTTCTACATCATCTGAGAATGCCTTATGAAGACTGAGAAATTTGAAGCTTAAAGAATTGCAAACACCTTAGTTCCTTTGGTGAAAGGAACTGAAAACATCAACCCACAGACATGTAGAGATCTTACTGGCCTAGTAACAGGCTCATTGAAAGTAATTTGTGCCCAGCCAGATAAACAGATTTCACGGTTATGAATAAAACAGAACAAAGCTTCACAAAACTTACTGGATGGTGAGGTCGTAAATGAAAAGTATGAGGTGAGACTACGGCTACAGCAAAGAAACGAAGGAACACAAAGCTGCTCACTGCAGAATACTGTACATGAGGGTCATCTGCAGAGAAAAACCATGAAATGTAACATGCACTAAGCTCAATAGGAAATAATGAGACAGTCGACATAAAACTCATTAAGAAGATAACGTCAGAGAAGACATTTATACCTTAAAGTAGAATAGAAAAACCAATGAAGCACATGAAATGAGAAATGTGATCATGGAAAAAAGCATTCTACTTATAATGGAGGATTTATTTCCCTTAGAAGTTCTGTTCTCATAGAACTGGCTCATCAGCTCTACAATTAGGAACTATGAGATCATCTCAAGCATTTATATATACATACTGTGTTGATTAGATAAGGTTGTATACATGTTTAACTGAAAGAGAAAATACTGTAGCAGCTAGTTTTAACAAGACCTCTCACATTATTTACAATTAAGACTAATAATTCCATATATGTTAACTCCTCAAAACAAATGCAGTCAACACATAACATTTTCAGCTTCAATACTGAGCTGCATAATGGTATTGCATAATTTTGAGGTTCCAAATACTTTAATATTCTGGTTCTGTTTAGTGGGTAATATAGTGGGAATGCATTCTTAATCTAACAACTACATCAATCTGATCTCTCTGGCAAGTCATATGTTTTGAAAGGACTGTTCTAGCCAGAAGAATTTATGACCGCAGTTCCAGCAACAAATATGAATTAGAGGAAGTACCTAGATCGTAAAAATATATTCTTAATTGATAGCCTATTATATGACATTTTAGGTTTAAACTTACTGAAGTATCTGACTGTTTCAGACTCAGCATGTTATTCTTACATTAAAATCACGGTGAAAGAATGTTAGTTTTCTAATACTTATCACATCATCGTAAATACATTTCATTTACTCCATTTTCTGCAAAACCTCGACCTGTACAGTAATAAAGCTTTAAATGGACCCATAAGCAGATCAGCTCCTCTGAACTGTAAGTTATCTTTCAATTAAATCACTTCCTGCACCACTGGGGAAAAAAAAAAGCACAAGTATCTCATGCTTTTGTTGGTGGCTCCTTTTTCAGTACCATACTGCAGTGTATCAGAGAGACACAGTATCAGAGAACACATAGTTCTTGCTGACTGACCACAAAGCTTTACTATAGCATACAGTCTGACCCAAAAAGCAAACACCTGATTGTTAAGGTAAGAAATTCAGAAGCCTTGTTAAAATTTTTATTTTTTCACAGTCCCTATAAAATAACTGCAGAAGATAAAGATTTCACTCTGAATATCATTTCCAAATGTATTACTATTTTATTTCCTTGAAGAGAACACTTACTTGGAAATCTTTTAGCAGCCAGATGCCTCAAAGAATAAAAAACATCACACATTAGGGTAGGGCAACTTATACTTGACCGCACAATTTCACGGAACACTTTGTCTACATAATAGCGCAGATTTTCCTGTAATTGTGGAGAAAATGTTGTTTTTTCAGACCATCAGCTATGGCTTTTCCCTGAACACAAACACAACTCTACAATTCTTTTTTCTAAACATCACACGACCGTTCAATGGCTCCGTTTTAGTACTGTGCACATTTTAAAAGCTTGTAGTATTAATATGGGATTACTAGTATTAACAGAATTTTTAACGATACATGAAAACACAAGAAGTAGCAATATATAACTACAGATCAAAACATTTTTGTGATTTGACAACATAAAACAACGTAGTAGAATAACTCTCATGCATCCCTAGAAAATGCTGGATTAGCTTGTGGCAGCTACTCTTGCTTTTTTAATATTATCCTCTAGTAACAGACAAGTGTCAAGCAAAATCTCAATGAAATGTATTAGAACAGCACTGATTAGCCACGTCAGAAGCAGAACGTCTGGAACATTAGGAATCAAAACAGCCAATAAATTGCTAAAGAAGCACGTAATCCTCTAGCTTTTCATCCCTGTCCCTTTGGTAATTAATTCTTGCTTTAATCATGGATAAGAAAACAGAATTTTTCCCTTCATTTACATTGGAATCAGAGAATTATGCTGCTACCTAAAGTTGATCAAGTTACAGTTTCAGATACACAGAGCTGCTTTTTTCTTTTAATTGGATTTTGAGATATATTAGGAAAAACAGATTAAGATACTCACCATATTAGTTTCTACATTATCACCTTCTCTCAATTTGATGGGATCTATTTCACAGGGTTTAGGGGACTCACATATCTGAAATAAACAACAGTGTTAGGAGTTCCATTTTTAAGATGGAATGCATGGAAATGCCCCTTTTGAAAACTAGATTCTGTCCTAGAATTAGGAGTAGAATTCTAAATGGTTCTGATCATATTATCAACAATCATCTTAAATTTTGTGTCTGCATTTTTACATGGATCAATTGTATAAAGCATCCTAAGGGCAATTTTGCAAAGTGTTAGAGGCTGGAGCAATTGCCATTGCTGTCAAGCATCTAGAACACGACTGAAAAAAGCCAACTTCTTCTACTAAACATAACCAATTATTACACAATTAAATTTTCCTCTAGAATTCCTTCACCCAAATGATTACTGTCACACTGAACTATAAGAATGCCTATCAAGGAGACTAGATACTCCAGCAGATTAAGAGTCCTGGGTTAAGTACAGTAACCTACCTCATCAATAACTGGTTTCAAAGTCACCTTTAGGTAGTGTTTTCCCACTATTTTCATCATTTCATCTACACAGCGAGTTGCTAATGAGTTCCCTCTGAAGATTGTGTTAGCTTCTCTGTAAGAAAACAATCAATTTGGAAAAAATTGAACTCAGGTCCAACAATCTGTTATATTTTATCCTGCTATTAAGTTTTTGAAAGTATTTTATCATGTATTTCAGTCAGGAATTTCAGAATCAAGGTATCTAGCTCATAATGGCACCCAGTGAATAGAAAGAGAATAAATAATGGTATTACAGCTACTAACAAAACCAGGAACAAATAAAAAGTGCAAGGAAAAGCCAGAGAAATTTTAGTCAATGGAAGCTGTAAATCAGTGCTGAATGTGAGAAAAAGCAACTGGAGAAAATTCCCAAAATAATGAAGACTTGTATCTGACTGACGTACCTCCAGTACTCCTGGTAAGGAAATTTAAAGCTACAATGACAAATTCAGAAACTACCCAATCAAAAAATACTTCATTTAAGATTGTGTTACAGCTATTCATTACAGTTGTTGTAAAATAAACCTCTCTGATCTAATGAATGTAGCATAATCAATTTGTTACAGCTAAACATGTAACAAAGGAATGTGTGTATCAAAATTTAGGGTAAAAATTATTTTCCATGAGTCACCTCTTTCAACACAGTTGAACTGTTTCACCTTGAACTACATCTTGTATAAGTCAGCTTTGAAATGAAATATGGTGTGGTGATAAAACCCCCTCTGTGTCTACACAGGATGACTCAGTACCTCAGAAGCCACTACTTGGGTCTACTTCATTTATCTCCTAACCACAGAGCTAGCATTAAAGGTTTCACGTGAGATCTAGCATGCTTATTTAACAATGTATCATGAAGTCCTGTGGAAATAAGAACAATTTTATAAGTCATGAAATAATGTGGAATACATACTGAGTATCCTTCAGATCTAGTTCTGCCACAGCAGCAACAAATGGAACTAGCTTATGGTGGTGTAGTAGCAAGCGTACAAGAGGCAGGACAGCATCATACTTGTCTCGACAGACTTCACACAGTATATAGGCAGCAGATGCAGAAACTGGCTATGGAAAAGCAGAATAAAAAAAATCCTGAGTGAAGCAGTTAAGTACTCTACTTACACGTGGCAAAGTACAGACTGAGTCAAATCTAGCTAGATCACATATGTAGCTTCTTAACAGAAAGTTTCAACATCTGCTATGGCAATTGCAAGTTTCCATTCTCTTGAAATATTTAATTCAAAATTGATATTATGTACTCTATATTTAACATTTAAGAATGAAATTCACCCTTCCTGCTCAACCAAGAGGATAAGAATGTAGCTTTGTCACAAAGTCAAGAAAGAGGCAGTAAGCAGCTGCACAACTGTAACACCAAAAAATCTTTACAGGACTTCCCATACTATAATTAGAACAGATTAAACTACAGTTCACTCATAAAATGTGTCTCCATTATTTGAATACAAAACAAAATATTTAAGTTAAAAAGGCTCTATTCTGCACGGAATCCAGCTCTTCCTGAATTCCAGTGAATTAGTATTTCAATGTTGGGTGGCAAAAATTTATCAGTCTGCTTCCTCTTTACCTTCCTTTTCCTCTGCTAATACTTCAACAATACTGAAGTGAAAAAATGATACATAAAACCAAGGAAGATAAAGCCTACTAAGTGAAATTTAATTCATTGCTCATAAAGCCATACTATTTACTGCACTTGTCACTTTGTCACCGTGTCCAAGAGAAACATCCAGTTATGCTTATTAACATATTGGGTTAGATAGAGGTAATTCAGAAGAGATGTAATTCGAAATCAGCTCTAAAACAGACTGTTTCTGGCAAGGGTGATTGTCCACCCCTTCAGTGCCAATAATGAATTCATGTCCATGGAAAACCTCTAAATGGAGGAGCTGATAAGAGCCATTGGGAGAAGTCAATGTTGAAAAGAGCAACCAATGAGCAAGAACTATTTTATCACTTCTAGTCACACAGCATCAGTTGTTTCACTATCTTTGCTAGTTCTTTTAAAATAGGAAGATAATTTCAGTATTTAGGAACACAAAAATGTTCTACAACTTGCTTAGTGAGTTCTAACAAAGTATTGCAAAGGAATAAAGAAACTCTCCAGCTTTGTGCATTTCTACACATGGTCTCATACAGGACCAGGTGATCCATTTCAGGTCTTCATTTGAAAAGTAATTTACAACAAAAGTACCTGAACGTCTGATGATTTCAGCAGCAAGTTTCTTAGAGAAGTGTAGTATTCAGATGGAAGTACACAGTCTTCAGTATAACAAATATTTAATCTAAGTGATCCCAAATCATCAGTTTTAGAAGACTTGTTACCATTTTCTCTTGGTTGAAGTAAGTACCTGAAAAAAAAAAAAAGGGTAATTCTAAAGCTAGTCACTATAATGATGAAATTTAAATCTCGGTATTTTAGAATAAAGCAAAATATCACATAGTACTATTTCAGTAATACAAGAACCCAGTCTGACATCTCACAATAAAATTCACAGTAAGAAAACCTGAGACAAAAGAAAAAAAGGAACAGTATCTGATGTCTCTTCAGCACATATACTACTTCTCTCATATGTTCCCAAGCAATAGAGTAAGATATATTTCCTGTACCACAACTAAGATGTTAAAAGGAATAGTCAGAACTGATGCTGGACCATCTTATTTTACATCTATATTTAGAGTGTTAGACCTTGCAGATAGAACAGCTACCAAGCCATTCAACAGTAGCAAGAATTTACACTGCCCAGACTGAAACCGGTAAAAAAAATACACAATATTAATAGTTTCCTTTCCTAAGAAACAAGATAAAAGGTGAAAAAAGTTTGGGTTGTGTTTTAATGTTCTTGATGTGCTCTTTTCCTACTTCAGATACATTTAAATAAATTTTTCTTTGACCTCTGCTGTAGTTCAGTTTCATTCCAACAGGAGGTGCAGCCCCACAAAAAATTTTAACAGCTTATGACACCAAAATATAATTCCAATATTCGGCTGACCAAATTCAAATATTATTTTATGATCACTTAATTTTACTTAAACAATCAGGAGATTAGACTTTTTTTTTTCTTCCTGATGATCAGATACACTGAATGATACCATGAAGGCACACTGATTTACAAGGAATGCCTCTACTTGATAGCATGGCTCAGGCTTATTTTTCCAATACTTAGTATTCTGTAGTCCCATTGTATTTCAAACCATTTCATGCAAATTAGTAATAAAGAACAGAAAAAGTAATTATTTTTAAATCATAGAATGGTGTTTATAAGCAGGTTATAACTGCAGGTGAAGATCCTCCTAATCCAAAGTACACCTACAGAGTATTAGCAGACAGAAGGCCCTCTATACTTTGAGACAAGTGTGCATGAGTCACATCCAATTCAAAAAGCTATACACACTATGTAGTAGTAAGTCCATGCTAACGTAACTCTTCTCTTGACATGTTTTCAAGTGAGGCATGCCATTATGTTAGTATGGTCATACGGTTTTTGATCAGCTCAGAGTGCTGGACAAAAAGACTGAATCTCAATTTTTTTACTTGGTATATTGCAAAATACTGACATATATTTATTACATTTATGATTACATTCAAATGCTAAGATCAACTTTGATATATCTAAGATTTGGATGCTTTCCGACTTTTCATCAGTCATCCCGGAAGGCCAGAAACAAATTTAATTACATATTATGCAAACTGAGAATTTCCACATTTCCTGGTTAATCTGAAAAGTATATACAGATCACTACAATGCTTCTGAGCCACTATTTCTCACCATGCTTGAAAGGAATCATTTCTTAACACCTTCACAGGAACTTTAATTTCTCCTAGGAAAACATCTTGTACCAAATTTCCGTTGTTCCATAGGTCCACCCTGAAAATAATAACAGGACTTATTTGTTTTTCCTCTCCAGAGAAATAAAAATCTTTGGTTAACAGCAACTGCCTCACACTAATCCACATGCACACAGGCAGGAAATGTTAGAAATCTCACTCCATTCTAATTAAAGCAAGAGGAATCAAACAAGTGGCTTATTAATTCATCAACAATAAACAAACAGTGAAAGTTAGACTTGCAAACCTCATTAAAAAAATAATGATAAAAACAGTGCTATATATAGGCAACATGTATTCTGAGCAGCCTCCACCCACAAAACGGTTTCTTCTCAAATAATTCAAGTGAACATTTTAACTGATAGATTGACACATCCTTCCCTAATTGCTACAACTGGGCACACTGCAATGCCACACCAACACATGCGCATGTTTTTCCAAAAAGCAGCGTGTATGTTTACAATCTTAAAAAGGAATCAGACTCCAGACATGCACACTGGGTTGTCATATTGCTTGTTCTGTTTCCTATTGCTTCTTACCTCACTGACATTTCTGACAGACAGCAGATGTTAAGAAGAACAAAAAAATTAATACTAGATTTGTTGGGGCGTGACTACTTTTCTAAATATATTTGCATCCATGATACACACAATACTAATTAAGATACGACTAAGATAATAGTTAAAAATGCACAAACTTAGTTATATAATGGCTATTAAAACTAACCACTAAATTCTTCTGATGCCTCTTAGGAAACTTATGCTAGTCCTGAAGACTTTATCATTCAGCAAATCTAGTGCATGTACACACATGAGTACAATAAAGAAAAGCAGTTGAGCAAAGGGGCTTTCAACTGCTCTAACTACATGGAGAGAATACAGACTGACTTGTTCTAAGGGTAAAGAATGAGAAAAAGAGCATTCTTTAAATTATTCTTTACATTTGGAAGGAAAAAGTGAAACAAGCATTTCTCTAAGAAGCAATGCAAAACCTTAAGAAGCTCTTAAGAGGCTTTTTTTTTTTTTTTTTTTTTTTTTTAGATACAGCTAACTAGGCTTAAAACCATAAGCAAACATCAGGTATGCTGTTATTGTCCAGCACAAGCTCTCTAATCAATATTTTGCCCAAACCAGTATGTATCAACAGGAGGTCCTTTTTATACATTTTTACCCACAGAGGAAGGAAAGAAGTTGAGGCCACTAGATACACTATCACTATGCAAGAAAAAAAATAAACAATCAAAGAACAAATACAGACAAAGCCCCAAATGAAAATCCAAATCCCCTCATCATCTTCAGTAAACAACACACTACAAAATTTAGGTAATTTTCTATGTTAGAAGGATTTTTTAGTGCAAACCTAACCAGTAATTCTCTAGAACTATGCTACATTAAAGTAGCTTTTATTATTTCAAACTAGAATATTCTATTGAAGTAATAACCTACTGAACTTACCTGACTTCCAGTTTCTCAATATCTTCTTCTTCCACTTGAAACTGGGACTTCTTGGTGTAACTGCTGGACCTTGTTACCTGCAAGTCAAATCTTCCTATTAACGCACTTTTTACTATTGTATTATAGAAGTCAAAAAATAGCACACACTGAGTCTAACAGTGGTAAATATTTACTAGTCCCTTTAAGGAAAATGTTCAGTTCACCAAACAATTTGTTTTTGAACAGAAAGGAAAACAATGAAACAAGAAGGTCCTCATCAGGTGAAGCTTGATGAGGTCTAGCTGAGATCTAGGGGAACTACAGTATTGATTAGGAAAAAAAGAGAAAATATAAAACAGGCAAGAATCTCATTGGCTTCATCACAAGCCAAAAGAAAACACTGAAGTTAGTTGAAATGTTCAAGGAAATAACAAATAAACCCACTTTTCTTCCCCTAGTTACACGATCCTCTTAGTTTTATTCTTTTCAATTCTAGACTGATGGATGGTATTCGCAGTTTAACTCCAAGATGAGGACATAACGCTATTGGAGTGTTTCTTGATCACACTTTTATCCAAAGAAATAATGTTCAGTATCTTAAGCAGGTCAAGTAAAAGGCATGCAACACATGCTACTCTATGCATAAGCAGTGAACAATTTCTTAGTGAAGGCATGCAGCAGGATTAGAATCTAGATAAACACAGTAAATTATACTACACTTGAGACACAAGTTCTACTGCTTTCAACAGACAAATGAATAGTACTATATCCTTACATGCAAATGTAATATTTCATTACAGATCAAAACTTAAATTTGGCTTTCATAGAGCAACTCAAGTAGAACTGAAATACAATTCTAAATAAATTAACATGTTCCTCTGATCAAATCATTTTTGGGGTATAATCAGTACATTACCCTGTTAAAGAAACATGAATTTTATTGTTTGTTTTCATTCTTTAAATGCTTTCAAGAGCACTGAGCCTAAGTTGAATTCCACAGGATAGGATTATGTTTTGTCAGAACTCTGATCACAATAAAATTTACAGCTTCTTTCAACATATTTGAAGTATTGCATAAAACAGACAGAATACTACACAAAAAGTTACCTCAAAATAAAATGTTTCATTAAACTGTGGATTGCTTGTTTTCTTCTTCACTTTCGTCTTCTTTTGGTCATTCCTGTGTGAATGTGGTAAATTTTTTTTTTAAAACCAGAAACAACTTAGGCACAATTATAAAGACATTCTATTGTCAAGCAGCACCTATGCATTTAAGTTTAAACAGTTTTTTTGTCATTTTACAGATTGCTTTGGTTAATGAAAAAATTCTTAATTTAAATTTATCTTCACCTCATAATCTAAGAAGTTAAATCCAAGCACTTATATTTAACCATCATCTGTTCAGCCCAAGTAAAAGTCTCATCTCACAACTACACCTTACACAAACCAAGTACAATATACCAACAATTCCTTAAGCATTTCAAACTTAAATTTGATGACAACTTCTTTAGCACTGCCTGGAAGTTGTGAGCACAGTTTTCCCAGTCTCATTCACCTACAAAGTTTTGGTTTTCCCCTCACAACTTTTTTACAGATAGATGCTTTCACCAAGCCACCAAATGTTTTCATTGGAAGAAAGCTCTTAACGCTGAGTGCTTAACAGGGTCAGGATAAGTAAAACAAATACTCCCAACTCCCTTCCAATTTACATTCATAAAACATTTTTTTTTATTTTACATGCTTATGAAAGAATTAAGTCTTATTTAGTTATCAACAGACTATGATAGCATAAAATTGAAGTATAAAAGAAACAAATAAAAAGAGTGGGCGAATCAAAACAGAGCAGAGAGGAGAAACTGTCTCCTAGCCATCAATCAACCATTCTCTGGAGGTACTACCCATATAAATGTTCTGCTCATGGTATGTGAGTCACATGCATGAGACTGGAAAATCTTAACTAATTTCTGTCAGATTTGCACATATATTCCCATACCAACAGGATAAATATTGTGTGAGTTCAGTCTGTATCACAGGACTCAAGCAGGAAACACTTGTCAATTTAAATTTCTTTGATAGTCAGCAACATTTGTCTTAAGTATAACTATCACATCTCACTAGTTCTCTTAATGAATATGGAATAAAATTGAATTAAAAAATAAAAATAAGCACTTTTCATGCTTTACCAAGAAGAAAAAAACATCCCAATTCAAAAAAAACATCCAATTCATCCACTTAGATCTTACTCAGGGACGCTTTTCCAAAAGCATTTAATACACACAGGGTTAACATTAGAGGTCTGATACTGTGCTCTTGGTGACAACTCCCCCACACCACTGTGGGTGAATTTAGGCCTGAGGTGCCAGAGAAGAAACTACTGATATCTTGTGTCTGTTAAATGCTATTGGAACTTGTGGACAGTGAATGCATCATAGGATATTTTCATAAATGAAAAACCCCAACATCTATTCAGGATTACTTATTCAAGAAATAGGGGAAAAGCTGAATACTTGGAAGGTGGCATCCTGAAGGCAATGGCTCTACATAGGTTTCACCAGAAACTATTTTCTCTCTCTCGCATAGATCCTAAGCATTTGCTACAAAGAAATAAGCAAATTAAATAAAATGTGAAACAGAAGGTAAGTGGGCAACTATACTGAGGAACTTGACAAAAAAAATAATAGAAAATACAGTACAGATATCAAGAGTTTGGTCTAGAAGCTGACAGGTATGAATAAGCTGAATGACATGTGGTTCTTGGCTTGTGTTGGTCATTCACAGAGAATAAATATCTTTATAATCTTGGAAGCATGGCTGGGAAGGAAAAAATATAATAACAGTGGAAAATATGATGTACACAGAAAGCATTAAGGTTTTTCTGAAACAAGTCATCTCATTCAAAAATCTATATACGCAGTAGTTTTTGCTTAAAACCTATTACTTTCTTTTTAGTTCAAGATCACAACATTTTAGATTATTTTTTTTTTTATAATGAAACATTACCTGGAAGGACCCACAAGAGAGACAGTTGCATAAGGGTCACAATTCTGCCCGTTTATAAGAGGCAACCCATGGCACTCCTTTATGCTGAAATGAAAAGGCAATCAGAATCAGTAGATCAGTTTATCTGGGCTAAAAAACATAACGCAAGAAATTCTTTTTAAAAAACATTTTTCAAGTCCTGCCCTGTTTTACAGCACATACTTTGAAGTAGATTGTTAACAATGGATTTCTGGGTGATAGGAAAAAGTAGTCATACTCAAGTACAGTCAGACTTCAGGAGCTCTGTGTGGACAAGATTCTTGGAATTTCTTCCAAAAAAAAAAAATCACAAAAACAACACTCCAGTATCACACATGCATGGCAAAATTCCAAGTGAAATGATACCCCCCATGTTTAGCACACTTCATTAGTTTTAGAATTTGATTTCTCAAGGCCCACAGAAAGTTACTGGCCTCACCCATGATGGTAGCAACTACATTCATAAGGCTTTAAAACGGATTTCAGTTTAATAAGTTCAGACATGAAGTCATGTCTTAAAATAGTATTTAAATCTAACATCCAAAACTATTATTGATAGTTGGAGCACATCTTGGTTTCACTCATACTATCCAGCCACAGGACTAAACTGCCCTTTTAAAAAGGCTGTTACGTGAGTAAGCAGCATGAGTAGCAGCAAGGCAGTGCCTGCAAGCCAGAGTAGTATACCTTCAGATGCTGTCCAAATATGAGTATTAACTATAAACAGCTGAAAGAAGGAAGGTAAACTAAAGCAGTTGGCAAACTTGGAGTGAAGGCTTTCTAGCAAAACAATGCAGCCACACACATTTTGGTATTTACAAGTTCAGTAATATTCAGCAGATTACAAAATTTCATATGCAGTTAAGACAGACAAGATCTGAATGTTACATTCTTGCTCAACCTCCTTTTTAAATAAACTTTTTTTAAGTAACATATGGCATATCAATAAAATACACCAATAATGTATACTGATGCAAATAAGTTTTGGTTGCATAATCAGCCAGCTCAAGAAAAATTCAAGATCTACATCATTTACAAAGAAAATAAACTTTTCTGTTCTAAATCTGTGTAAGTAATAGAATACATATTCTAAATACTATAAAGTGGAGTTTTAGGTTACACAACAATTTGTAACATAGCACAAAGTTTAAGGAAGCTGCAGCAGTTAAATGCTGGTAAGTGCCTCCTGTATGTAGAAAAATAAAGTCAGAAGACCAACAAGAGTTCTAAACTCACTCGCTCAAGCTGGGAAGTAATGGATACTAACACTCCTGTGCTGCCTCAAAACTCCACCCTCTTGGACCAAGGATCATTACAAACCAGCAGCTATTTCCTCCAAAAAGTCCCTTTGTCTTGGCCAGTTCAAGGAACATCTAGTGCTGAGCCACCACACAATCATTTGTTATTTTTCCTCCAGTTCATAAGCACGCAGCCCTCAGCATTTCAATAATTTTTGAATCACAATGAACCCTACAGTGATTACAAGCCCACCATTTAAAGGGGTTCTTGAAACATCCAGTTGTTTCTTGAACATTAATTGATTCCTCCTCCAACACATACAAGACATAGAAGTGTGGTGACAAAACTGTTTAAACTTCTGCAATTTGAGGTAGCTGCAACAGCTAGGACTTGGTCTTTCCAACTATTAGGCATTTTGTAACACTAAGCATACTGTATTTGTTTAGTGCAAGTGCCAAGTGGTATGTCAGCCTCATCTGGCCCTCAGAGGAAATTCACAACAGGTGGATCAAGTCAAAGTGGACAAAATTCAACTGCTTCAACGAAATTTCATGCAGCCTGGTGCTCAAACTCCTGGATTTCTGTAGCAAACAGACATGAGCAGCTACAGAAAGCAGATTTCACTATGTACGAAGTTCCTAACTCCTCTCCTGGTCACTGTATGACCTGCACCTAGATTTCCAGCAAGCAGGAAAACACTGTCCTGACAACTACACAACCCCACGACAGAACTAGGATTTCCAGATTCACCATCCTGATCTGCCCCTTCAAGCTAATTTCATATTGCAGTCAGCCTCCCTGTGTAGGCAGGCAGCTCCAGCTGCAATGCAAGCTACAGCTCATACAGCCTGCGCTGTTCCGATACCTCAAAAGAGAAGTATCACCACCTCAGTTCCAAACCTCTCCCAACCCAACAAGCTCAGAATTTGTTCCAAATTTATGTGACCTCTTCTAACTCTCAGTCTAAAATAGCCCAGCAAACCCCTTCCCAGACTGCTACAGGCACTTCAACTCAGTACAGCTAAGCTATCCCAGCTGCACATAGATGGAGGACTCCTCTTCTTCTCTTGCTCCTGCCTTGCACCAATCACCAAAAGTAAGTTTGTTTACTGATCTTACAGAAAGCTACTCAGGTTTTCAGCTACTTTTCAGTCAGATTAGCAACCTGAATCAACCTTGTCACGCAAAAGATCTCACATGCAAAAGCAGTGAAAGGTGAGTATCTGTTACAGGTAGGAAGTCATTACATCAATTCAGCAGGATCACACTGGTTTCTTACTCCCTAGGGGAGTAAGTAGTGCAGACATTTTTAAGGTCCTAAACAACACAACAACACCTACAGCAAACAAACAAACAAAAAAGATGTTTGGAGTGGTTAAGTTAGAGTAGGATCACAGAAAGGTGCAATCCCCCCACCCCGAGTTTAGCAGTGAGAAAATTTCATGCAAGCTCTCCCTCAACAACCACATACAAACACACTCGAACTGCACCCTTACAGGACAGAAAGAGAAGCTTCTGACCAAATGAGCAAGAAAATAACAGCAGCAAACACATATGCCTATTGTGACAATCCTAATAAAACTATATCCAGCATAGGGTAAACATTTAGCTTTCACAAATGCTTTTGTCCATCTGGGCAAGCACCAGCGATTGTCATTTGAAAGGCAGAAAACCTTTGAGCTTGAAGAAGTACACAGGAATATAGAAGCCTTTCACTTCATCCTTTAAACTACTACAATGTCACAAAGTCTAATGAACAGGTAACAGTGACTGACCAGTTGCAGTACACTGTGGAGAGCTTTCAGTTTACATGAATTCTTGCTTCGTATCTCAGTCGTTTGGTATGTAAGAGCAGTTTTAAAAAGAAATATGAGCACTTAAGATTGAAATAAGTCCTTGAAAAGAACCAGCCCTCAACAAACCTCTTCAATAATGACAGAGGAACTCTCTAGCTCTGCCATTCAAGTCAACTGAAGCTCTCCAAGTGCAGAAGCTGAGTAGCTACAGCCATAAGGATTTGTATATTTCATAAAAATTGTTATATTGTTATAAAAATTGTTTCAATTTAAAATATTATGCTGTATAATTGAGTTATAAAAAGTAAATGCCAGAAAAGGCAATAAAGCCATAATAACCATCTTCTGCCTTTCAGTTATATACACAAAAAACTGTTTCTTTCAGAGTTAAAAGTCAGGCTAAACATGCCAAACACAAACACCACCACCCAGCAGCCTAACATGGCAAAAGAAACATTCAAGTACCATCCATTTCAGCAGGAGCAAATATGCAAACAACGGTCATGCAAACTTGGCTGGTTTTTTTGTTGTTTTTTTTTTTCACAGACTCCCAGATAGAGGAGGTGCAAACACATATTTTTGACATGTGCTACTATACATACCACTGTGGTTTTGAAAAAAAAAAAAAAGAAAGAAAGAAAGAAGAGCATTCATTGAGTCAGCAGTTAATCTACTGCATTATCTGTTCCCCTCCTCATTCACACTTTCAAAAAGGAAGCAACTAGATACAGAGACAAAATAAACTCTTAATTCAGAAATGTTATGTGTGAATCTGCATGAAATTTAACAGTAAGTTTCCAATTAATACAAAAATACATAAATTCAGTGTTTAGCCCACAGATATTAGATCCTAACAGTGTCTTTCATTAGATAAACTAGTTGCTTTTATTTCAACAAAGGGGTAAGAACTTATCTGGGATTTCAATTTCAATTCTTAATTTCATTTTATCCAGAGAAAAATACATATTTCAATATCTTTTTTCCAGAACAATTACACAACCTGAAAGCTCCAGTTTGCTCCTGAAGCTCCAGCTCTCAGAAAACTGGCTGCAGTATTTACGTATTTCCTTCCTCTGAGGTGAAATAATACAAAGCTGGACACTTGTGTATCTTGTACAAGACTGCTTTATGTCTACTTGAGCAAAAGCAGTGAACTTGCTGGTTTTAAGGTTTCTTGGGGTTTTTTAGGCTTTACCATACACACTAGTATAAGAAATCAAGCTTTTCTACTTTCTGTATTAGCAGTCACAGGTTGACAACTTCAGCAATTCTTGCCATTATTCTTAACTTGTAAAAAGTGCAAAGTGTAAAAACTTCATGTAAATGATTCAGAAAACCATCAAAAACACTTCCACAAACATGTCTACAGAAGGAAGACAATTTGCCTCCTAAGTCAGGTCTAATCCAATCACTTGGGTGCAGCCACAAAAAGGTGACAGACAATAACCAGAACCACAGCCCTTTATTACTTCTTGTGGTCTGTGTGCTTAATACGACCTTAAAGAAAGCTTAACATGTACTTAATTATTTTCCATCTTCATAGAACTGGATTCTCAAGGAATAATACATGGTGGAAATGTACTAAGAACCTCCCTATGTGCAGACATCATCACAGGTATTTAGAGTTCTCTTATTTTATAAGAGGATGTAACAGTGAAGGCTCAAAAGCCTCCCTGTGTTAGTAAATGTCCAAATCGAAGGTCTGTTTTAAGCCTTGTTTTAAGACTATCAGTATGCCTGACAAAATAATAAGCTTTTTTAGTTTTAGGAACTCCTGATCTTTTCATAATCTTGAATGGAAACAAAAATGCTGATGTAAATTCTGTAGTGTTTAATGCACAGTCTTCTCCCACATGTCAACAAGTGGGTGAACACAGGAACCACAACAGTACCCTGGCTTCCTTTTGATTATTTATCTCCATCATAAAGAGATCCTGAGAGGGCATGGTGGAAGCACCCACTTCCTATTCAGGACTGCAATCTGCAACAGTAACTTTTTAAAGCAACCTTTCTTCATTGTACTAAAAAGTCAAAGTATTTAAAATTTTAAATTAATTTACCTTAGAGTGCATAGATATGCAGAAATTAACTAACAAACTGGACACCTAAATGAAAGTTAGTTTGGGAATACATCAGTAATAAAAATCCAGCTAGATTTGGTGTTAGCAGCATACAAGGAAAAAGCTGTTCTAACTTGTGCTGGATGAGGGATACAAAAGTAGGAAAAGCAAGATATCAAGTGATATGAGCTGCCACCCACCACACAAGTAGGAACACATTTAAAACTATCTTGAAGTTATAAATACACACTGATCTACCACAAGTTTCCAGATCTTATCTGAATTATCAGCCTATAATAGCTCACTAAACATTACCAATTCTCCTGCCTTAGTTCTGTTACAGAATTAGCTTTCCTCTTCAATATCAACTAAGCAACAGAAGAGCAAGAGAGACTTTTCCTAAGCATTGCTCCAATTGAACTAGTCAGTCTAAATTACTACCTAATTCAGAAAGAACATTGTTTACACTTCATAATGAAAACTCCATTGCAAAATGGACAGTGCAATGGTTACCCCTTTCCCCTGGAACTGATCTGATTAGGAAGCTCCAAGACAAATGGAATACTGCACACAATTTCCTCCCTCATCGCAGTTCTGCAATACAAACATTATTTAACACTGAATTCCCAGACAGGGAACCTTAAAAAAAATAAAATAAAACAACCCTCACTCTTTGAGCTAACCAAATCAGTTAACAAACCATGGTGGAAAGCAAGACTGAAAAGAATCAGACTGCCTTTTGAGTTTGGTTTTTAAGTATCCCTTTATATTTATAACCTGCCTGTGTCTTTTCCTCACATGGCCCATCTCAAAAGCTGTTATAAGAGCAAGAAAGTCTTGTTTCTTTCTGAAACATCAACAGAATACAAAACTGAATTTTTCTAGCTCCTTCTCTTGAACTCTACTTGTGCTGAGAATGTAAAGGGTCACAAGAAAATGCAGAGTATCTGCAATCCACTGGTTTCCACTGGACTTATCAACAGCTTCCCAGAAGCAAGTGACATTGAAGGCTGTTGGAGATCTTCCAAAATGAGAAGACTAGTTTCTTCTGTATATTCATACCATACTTTTAATATGAATATCAAAACACTATTTTACATAGCTGCATTTGCATTAGTTTATCAATACCTATTTATTGTTTAATAGCAAAAACAAATTGAATGATCACCATGTGTGATTTCAGACATCTCTGTCTTAAGTCTGTTAACGTAATATTCAGACTTCAGAAGTATAAATAGATTACAAAACACAGCTCTAAGATTAACAGCAAAACTACAGAGTAGTCAGTATTTCCTAAGGGGCATCATTCCCCACTTCTTATTTAGTGCTGGTGAAATCTGTCTGGTAACCTCTACCATTTTGAGATCGCATATGCCAAAAATACATCATTCATATGAAGCTCTTTGATATCCTGTAATGTCTTTACATACTGGAGTCAAAATTAAGTTTGCTAGTGAGAAGTTTGAGTTGTTAAGTTGTGGCAACGTTATACTTGGCAAAAAAGCAATTCCTGTGACTTAAGTTTTTCTATAAACGTTCCTTACAGTGGTTAATCATGAGAACATCACTCTGAAGCAAATCTAGTGGTAGGTTTTCATGTACCAAAGCAAAACATCACCACTGAAAGAACTTCACACAGCTCCCACCACCACCAGTTCAGTTCTGTCAGTAACAACAGCACGACACAGTCAGCCATAATGCTTGTCTCTGGCTTTCTCACTCATTCCCATTGCAGCAGGAACTAAAAGACACTGAACTAATGACACCAGGTAGCTGTGATAAGTCCCAATAGAAGCGAGTACACAGGGAGCTACAAAGACAAGCAGGTGTGAAAAACTTTTGCAGGAGTTCTGTAAGGACATACCCATTGCCTCCAGCACGGCATGCTCCAAGAAAAGCCATACAGAGAAAAACAAACATTATTGGTACCAGAATGTGCATACATACAGTATTTAAAGGGCCATATCATGTCATGCTTTAACAGACCGCGTATTTAAGGATTAATGTATTTTCTTACTGTACTACTAGTTGCTGGCACACAGATCCATTATCTGTTATCAGTTCATTCAGTTTTAATTCAAGGTGAACTTTTCCCTGAAAAAGACAGAAACACAAATTTAAAAACTTTCATTTTAGAAGTACTAATAGAAAAATTATATACTTTATAGTTAGAAACCATTTAAGGTTTGTTTGAAGTGGATACATTGAAGTAACATCTGAAGCATGTATCGTGCGAGTAAGCTGGATATGTTGATTAATAGAAGCATTACCATCTTCAATTGTAGAACTGAGTCAAATCTCCACAGATCTCAAACAAAACAATTCTTCCAGCAGGAGGAAGTAACAAGAGAAAAGCCCCTCTCAGCCTTTTTGTCCTAAGCATGGAATGAATCCTTGAACAAACTAAGACTGAATTTAAAAGTTCTAAAGTGATCTTAGACTCTCAAGCATTTAGGTGTATTTAGAGAAGGTGAATAGTATGTGGTAGACTTAACAGTAACCTTTAAATTCCAATTGTGAAATCCAGTCCAGTCAGATTATCTTTCAGGAATCTCTTTCCATTGCAGCTTTCAACTATATCATGAAGAGTCCTGATGTACTGATAGAACAATAAAGGAAATGAAAAGCAAGGAATATCTAAAGTTGGTTTCCTCTTCTTGTTATTCAGAGATGGTAGGGTGACATTCAGAAGTTACAAAGATGTATTTAAAAAATAAAAATAAAAAAAATGAAGAGACCATAAATGATGGCATGGAATGGATTAACTTGGGAACTCAGCAAGGCCAAGCCTACTGTATTCTGTCAATAAAATGCCTCAAGAATCCAGGTCATAATATGCACTTTCCTTGGGATAACCAAAATTTGGCATTAGAACCTTGCTCCAAACATCCACTGCCTGAACAACAATGCTACTCGATTCATTGGCTATTTGTGCTGGCTTTCACATCTATTGCAACAAGACAGTGACATAGACTTTCATATGCACCATGCTGGGATTTGTCCATTTGCTAAATAGAACATCAGAAAACACTGGTCTGTCCATGGTTATGACTCTTGTTCAGCAGGACAATTAATTTGACAAGAGTCAGAGAAGGGACCCAGAAGAAAATTTTGTAATGTTTCAAAGAAAGCAAGCTACAGCCTCAACTAAATTTCTGCTCCAACAACACCAAAATGGAAATAAAACCCTTAGCTGACCTTGCACACACTTCTGAAGTACATATGACTCGTCATAAAACTGAAACGTGCTTGTCAATCCCCTGCGCCAAAGGCTGTACTCCTCTCTCTGTATATCACATGGGAGAAGTGAGGTTTCTTTTTATAAGGAAACTCAACTATTTTGGGATGCCAGCCAAGTGTTTTGCCAACTGTTACTACATGCACAAGAACACAGGTACATTAAGAAAGTATTTGTCAAGCAGAGAAACTCAATTACAAAAATAGATTTACGGAATGAAAACAGGATACTAAGAAGCATGCCAACAGCCTTACAAGGCAAAGTTTCTGAATGAGAAGCAATAGGACAACACAGCTTGTATTTATGGAAATAGCTGGCCTAAGTGCTTTTTAGGAAGCAGACCTTATAAATGGCTTGTCCTTTTTTCTTCTTAGGAAAAAGAAATCAAAACTAAAACAAAAACAAAACAGAAAGCTCAAGAGCTCTGCATGGCACAGTACAACACAATTTACTGCTCCTGAGAACATTATTCAGAACTCTACTTAAACTCAGTGCCCTGACAGGTACAGCCATTTTACCAGAGCTAACTGATCACTGCTCTGACAAGTATGGGCATTTTTGTTATCTGCTGAGAGCAGCACCACAGTTTCCTAAAGCTGCTGATCTGCAGATCTGTATCAGAGCTTTCGACATAACATGCATAGTGAAGAGACACCAGCCATCCTATACAATAGTAAGCACATTTTATGTGAAAGCACTTTTCACCTGTAGATCCCATGGATGTTCAAAAATAGATTATAATTTTATCAATGGATTAACAATTATCTTTCCTGATGGTGACTAGAGGAAGATGGAGCTGTTAGGTGGTCAGACTAGCATAGGAACAGAGAAGCCAAAAACAGTGTGCCGAAAAAACAGAAATTCAGAATCTCTGAAGCAATTCAGTTGCATGCTTTTACTTTCAGAATAACCACTGCATTTTACACAGTATTTTGAGATGCCTTTCCTCCCTGCAATTTCACTATTTAGATTAATTCCACATTACAAAAGATTACAAGTATCCATAATAAATACAAGCTTTCTAAAGCTCTTCTGTCAAAACTGGGCTGGCAAACGTACTTTATATATGCCAATAGGCAGTTATATGCTACGTCCACATTTCACATTTTGTTGTGTGTCTACCACCAGACAGTTTTTGACAATGTACATTTTCTTCCTAACATCTTATCTCCTTGTAATTTAAGAGCAAATACGTTTGTCTGAGTGGAAGTCTACATTTGGGAGCTACTCAGATTATGTGGGGTAAATGGAGTTAGGAAGGCCAACAGTTATGCTCCAGTTCCTCTCTCAGTATCAGAAATTCTGCAGTCCTACACTTTCAGCTTCCCTGAAATTGATGGGAAAGAAATATCACTAACTACTGGACTTGTAGGGATACATGAAGAAAAACTGCAACTCTGGAGTGCTCCACAAATTAAATTATCTTCCCAAAGTTAATGTAAATCTCAGAACCTGTACCCGGCACGTACAATCAGCTTTCACTGGATATCTCTTTTTCTCATACTATGTTAGGGCAACTTAGGCCACATTTCTGAAATGCATCACCTCTTAGTGCTTTCAACACTGAATCCTAGCACTATGCACAGGCCCACAGAACCAACACAATCTAATCCTGCACGGTTTATTCTACCCAGACCTCTCCTCTTTTTTAGGTTTGCAGATCTGAACCTACAAATGTACAAGCTGGTCTGAAGCTCAGCCTCCACTTTTTCAAACAAACCTATGCATTCTTCAGGAAGACCAGGGGAACATACTAGAAGTACATCACTACAATCATTGTAAAACCTGCAAAGCCTATCAATTTTAAGAGATCAGTAAACATTAATGTCACCTTCAGAAACCTAAGAAGTGTGTAAAACATTATGACCCTATACATTTTACAGGCATAGATCAAATCTTTATAAGATTTTTCTTTCTTGTTACAAGTAACAGAACAAGGGCTTGTTTAACACTATGACCTCATTCCAAACTAGCTATATAAAGATTAGAAAAAAGGTAAGGCAAATAATCCCAAGAATCATCCTACCAGCAACCTGAGGCTACAGGAATTTCAGAATATTTGAATGACTGTTTGCAAAGCAGTTTGTACCACTTGCAGTTAAACATGCACTGTTCAACTCAGTTTTTCAAACACTACTTTACTTGCTTAGTTTTCTCTCATTCATGTGTACTTTTTGAGAGCCAATGGACAGCAGAAGTTTTAAGAAAATAAGATAATATGCATTCATACTATTGATACCAGAAGCAAAACAAACAAAAACAGCTAAGAACATAACACAGAACAGATGCTGACTAAAAAAAATCAAAGTCCAGTCACTTTTTTAATATATTTTTCAATATCTGTGAGAAGGCCACTCCCCTCCCATACTCTCTTGAACACACATACCACCCACGCATATACCCTTTTTTTTTTCATTTTATAAAAAACAAAAGGGTAAAAGGATAAGTTGTAGCCTGAAATTAACTTCACTTTAAAGAGGGATGTCAGATCTAGTCTATCAAATTTTTACATCAATGTAATACACCAGATGCAATCACAGCTACCAAGTCATCGGTTATGACAACATGAAGATGCTTATCCATCAGTTTAATGCACCTGGACCACACTACTTAGTTCAGGTTATTCAGCAAGGCAGCTTAAGTGGCATACTTCCATGCATCAGCAAAAGCAGCACAGCATACCAAACAAAAATCATTTAGATAAAAGGGATTTAAAAAAAAAAGTAAGGCAGCTGATAGTAACATCAACTCACTTACCAGTATTATTTGTGTAATCACTATTTTGAGAAGAAAAAGAAAGAGCAAAGGAATTGAAAAAGCTTGTGCAAGCATGTGAGATAAAACAAAACGATCTTGGAATAATTTTATACACAGCAAAACCAAAATCTTGTATGAACTCAAGGATACCATATTTTCGCTCTGCTCTATTTTTAATCACCTCTACTTCAGATTACCAGTGTTGGTATGGAGTTGTGGAACCAGAATGGAAGATGACATAGAAGGAGAGACCTTCTGCATTAGTAGTGGACTGTGACACTAGAAGACTTGAATTTACTACAAAGTATGGTGGTTTTAGGAAGTGACTGATTTCTAAATCCTCACATCTCCTCCACCACCATTTTGTTGTTACTTTGTAGGAATCAGCAAGTTTAATTCTTGTTAATGCCAGAAAGAAAGCCAAGACTTGGGAATATCTGAAGAGAATTTAAAATATTCTAAATTGGATATCCCAGCAATGGGGCTAATGGATTCCCAAGAACACCGCTGTATTTACTTCAGAATAGCTGAAGAATAGACAGCAATAGCTACAATTCTACAGACATCGTGTTGTTCAATGTTCTTGCAACAGTCCTGTCAGAAGAATGTGAAGCACAGACAAAGTACAACTCTTGAGATACAGCTTATTCAATGCTGCATGTGGAAAGTATTTGAGAATAAAATAAGCATATAAGCACAGCACAGCTATTTGGAGACATTACCACTTCACATTACACAATCAACATTTCAGATGAAAAAACTACTCAGTAGTTTCCTAAATCATTCATCCGTCTCAAGTACATAGCTTCTCTTGGATCAAAGTATTTTGGCATCAAAATCCTGTGAGACATTTCCCGAACAGCTGCTTCAGATCTCCTATGAGATTTGAGAAGCATCACGAGGAATAATACTGTTTAGAGAAACTGTATTACTCTTTAACGAAGCTGAATGACAAGTGGCTCACAGAATTACACAGATGTTAACCTCTGTCTTAGTTCAATAAAATATTCTAAATATAAATAATGGTAATTTTAAAAAGTCTAAGCATGCAATTTAATGGTTACCTGAACCTCTGAGTTAGAATCAACAGGTTGAAGAGTAAACCAGTTCTCTTTCCCTGTGTAGTTGCATAAGTCTTCTTTTTTGATTGCCACCTTTCCTACAGGAAAGAGACGGGGGAGAAAAGCACACATATCTCAACAGGACTGGTTTTGGTTTAAAACTTTTTTTTTTTTTTTAAGATGATGATGCTATATGAAAAACTCATAGAAACAAACAACATGAAGCCAAGTAAAGCAGCAAAAAAGTTCATACAAAGCCAAGTAAGCTACTTATGGTGTGTTATCTTGGATATGACTAATAACAAGGTTAAATAAAAAAAGCACTTGTGGCTGCAAATAACACAAAGATTTGAGAGAACAGTAACGGTGCTGAAGAACACTTAAATGGGAATTTGAAGGTAGATGCCTTCTGCTCTTATGACTGCTATTTGGAAGGGTGTTATTATACCAAATTATCTGGCATCCTGGTACAAATTATTTCCTTCCTCAACTCAAGTAACACAAAGTCCACATCCACAGCAGGCTCTGAAAGCTTTATAGCAACTTCATATCCAAATAACAGCTGTGATACAGCCATTAGACAGTGAAATTAATCCACCTCCTGTAATTTTTCAGTTATGTGCACTTTGTGAAACTCCTAAGCACTAGGTTTACACGTTGCACTGACAGATAAAAGAAGTCTTATAGTTTTGTTTTATTATTAATTCATTATTAATATAGTTTTTTTCAAATTATTTGACTTTTCAAACTTCAAAGAAATATTTAAGAGCACTATCTATTTTTTTTTTAAATTCATCAGTTTAATAATTATATCCATAAAACCATAGATACTGAAAACAACTGAATGTTAAGCAGAACACAGAGAGGATCCCAGAACGTACCTATACGCAGGTCTTTTTGTAGAACACTTTTATCATAAATGTAGAAGGACAACCACTGGAATGTTCTTGGAATCTCAAAGTAAAACTCTTCCCCAAAATAAGGGCTGAAAAGAAAAACAGAACATAAAAATAAGAAACACATGGCATAATTCATACAGCGGATATTGAAATGCTACATTTTTATTGATTTTTGTGATTACCACAGTGCTAATCTGCCATCCAAGCCACCGCAATCATTTCATGACAGAACATACAACAACACTGCGTGAAAACCCTTCAAATGTGTTCAAGAAATATAAAGAAATCGGAGCTCACAGAGTAAGAGACATCTTTCCTGCAATTTCAATTATGTTTTTCTGCCTGGAAGTCATTTTAGTTGACTCCCAACCCATCATCCTTAAACAAATGATTTCTGGAGACAGAAAAAATGTATTTTTTCCACTCTGTACATGGTTAAATCAAACACAACTCAGGAAGTAATTCACTAACTGCTAGCACATTTTGCCCTAACCTGTCAGGCCCAATGCTCCAAGATTCAGACCTGTAAAAAGAAGCCATGAGTAGAACAGTGAAACTGGAAGATGGAAATGTTAATCTCAAACCCACATGTTCTCCTGTATGCTGAAACAATCACTGTACCTCTCCACTTAATGAAATCTAACAGTATTTACAACTGCTCATGCGGTACCAAGTAACAGGAACAAGTATTTGCAGAGACTACTGGCTTTCTCTGTATTTCAGAGGCATTTCACACAGTATTTTGTATCTTCACACTCAAGGGATGCATACGTTCATTAAACTTAAGGAAATCTTGTGGATCCAGCCACAGCCAGCACTCAGAAACTTGCAATTCAGAAGACTGAACAGAACCACAATGCTATTTGTGCCACTGCAATTTGTGAACTCTGGAAATAAAATGCAATCACAAAAAGCCCTCCTATTTCAGAACAACTAGGTTCATACAGACTTAGTATACTGTCATTTACAATGCCATATTACAGCACAGGGGAAAGGTGTACAGCTTTGTGAAGTGGATGTTAGCCCCTGCTTCCTTTTCTGTCACAATGACAATTGGAGCACACATTCACAAATATTAAGTTTTTGTTGCCTAGTAACCTACCTGGCCAATGTTGTACAGTTAAAATATCTGTTCATTCAAGTAGCATAAATATGCTTGTATTTGGAACTATCAGTTGATAGTCAAATAGGATATCATACCCACTCTCTCTTCCCCCCAGAATAATAAAAGCAACCAAATGCTCTAGTTCCAATGGTTTATTACAGGAGTTAAAAACAACTGGTAACCAGTGACAAAAAACCACAACATTCAGCATTCCAAATTATTCAAATCTATTCTCAGAATCAATAGTTTTAAATCTAGGAATTCATTACAAAGCAATTCACAAGTTAAAATGTTCATTTTGTTCAAACAGAACTTTTACAATAGACTCCAAAGCATATGGATCTCACAGAATCACAGAATTGTAGGGGTTGGGAGGGACCTCCCTCTCATTTCATACCCAACAAACTCAACTCAGAGAGCCGTGTTCCTCTTGTCAGTAGCACCACTGAAGCTACAGATCCACGAGCACTACCTCCAGCAGCAGTACAGCCCTGAGCAGCCTCAATTTCCTCATTACACTGACTGCCTATTGTAATTATACTGACACAAGAACACATCAGAAGATGAAATGAGGGCTTATTTCTAATTTCACAATGTGGCTCCCTGAATAACTACACAAGTAACAGCTGCAGTTAAAACAAAGTTATTACAGTGGAAAGTGAACAGTGGATGAACAAGCTGGTACTGGTAACAAGGGAATCTGCCACTAACTCAGCTTCAGTCAGGAGTAGTTGATGACACACAACAACCGTACTTCTCTAAGTGGTAACTTTTTTTTTTAAACCAGATCTATTCAACTCACATACACAACTGCAATCAGACAACTATTCACTGTTGTGGGATGGAGACAATTAGAAGAGCTTTCCAACAATCTATTTAGTAGCCATATCCTAAGGCTGAGGAGAATGAAATTCACCGTATCAGGGAAAAAAAATAAAAACTGATCAGTCACTGATAAACATTAACAGAAAGTAATGTGTTGTTTTAACCATGTATCACAATAACACAGTTCTCCTTGCCCAGATTATCCCTAGCACATCATGAACCAGTTGTTGGATATCCTTTAGCAAAGCATGAGGCACCTAGAGCTGTTCTTTTATAAATGCAGCAGTTACATCAGACAATTAAATTCTTCCTATAACCTTGCATTTGCACAAAGTTCAACGAGGAAAACAAAACAATTTATTTGGAAACAACAATAAAAAAAGAAAAAAAGAAAAAAAAAGCCTCTCTCCCCATTTCCTCATGTGTGACCACGGAAATTTGAGGAGGTTCAAACTTCTTTAACCTTTCCAGAGGAAAAATAAATTTAAGTTCTTCAAAATCCACAGAAATCCCTTGCAGTGTAAGGAAACATTACTGAGTCATTAGCCATAGCCATCTTCCTATTAATTCGTATTTTTCTATCTCTGAAAAGTCACTTGTTTCACACCTGTTCTTCTAACACTCATCACTTCTGGTGGAAACGCTAATATATCTGCACAATTTCAAAAACACATTTCTTTATTGTTTTTCAATCACTGGAACCAAAGATCATTTTAATTTTTAACGATAACTACTTCCACAGACATGTAACTAGCGGACTCTCATGGAATACCATTTGGATTATATTCAAGTTTGCAAGCTAGAATACAGTGACAAAAACAGACCATAAACTACTTGTGGAAAAAAGCCAGTAAGTAATAAAATAAACAGAAATAAATACTATATTAAAACTTACTGCAAAGCAACACATACAGTTTTCGAGCTAACAGAGAGGGGAACTGTCACTTTCCTTGCAGTAGCCCTACGTTAAGATAGTACTCTAGATCAACAGAGTAGTAAGCAACAAGATAGCATAATTAAGCTTCTGGAACAAGCAGCAGACTTCAGAACTACACACACACTAGTAATACAACAGCAAGCATCCAGCTCTGGCTGCTACCAGAGGATATTCACATTGCTGTATTTCATACATTTGTATGGAACCCTATTCACATTGTATATTTAACTCCATATAGATATCATTCAGAGGAGCTAAAACAGCTGCCTACATAGAGACAAAAGGGCACCCATAGGCAAAGAGTGCCCCACAACACTGACTTTCAATTCCCAATAAAACATTCTAGAGTTACAGATTTTCAGGTGATATTAATCAACACTCCAAACAGGAATATAAACTTAAGTCACCCCCAAAAGTGTTATTTCATTAGGGAAATTTTTCTTTTTCCCTCTTTGAAATACTAACGTCACCATCCTCAAGTTTCAAGTACATTTCAATACTATTAAAAAATTTAGAATAATCCAAGGTGATTTCTTTTACTAATGTTTGACTATGCAGTTGCTAGTTCTTTTCCACATGATTAAAGTGAATCACTAACTCTTCAAAGGGAATACATTTCCCTTCCTTTAAGGGGAATATAATTTTATAAAGTGCATAAAAATTAAATGTAACAGGTCTTGTTTCTAAGCGTATTGTCTTCTATGAGTTAAGTTAGTAATGTAACAGAAACCTGATGGCAAAGATAAAAAAAAAAGATTTTGCTTTGGAAATCAATCTGTATTTCCAGTTAAATTAGTGAACTGCAATTGAACAAATATTTTGTTCATTCTCCTCAGCTGTATTTAATGTAGTCAGATTTAATTTCTTTCTTTGTTTAACTGGTTGTATGTTTGTGGTGCCTTCTTTCCACGCAGAAGTATAATGTGACTTTATAAAGGTGTTTTGAAAAAGTACAACTCCCCGCTTCAATGTGCTGTTTCAGCACTATGGCTTTCCTGATCTGGAAACACCCAGCAAGAAACCAACAGCAACAAAAAGGAGTGCTAATAACAAAATCACTGCAGTGAGAGTATGAGGGAAAAAAATCAACGTCTTGAGCATGCTTTCTGCGTTTTAAATTAAATTCCTTCAAATAAATTAAACTGTCACTCCAGTGTTCAGAGCCACACAGCTGCAAGGATGCTTCAGTATGGGACACCAGAGAACTAAATTTCAAGACTATTTCAGATATTTCACTGTGACTTTTTGGATTGTTTTTAAAGCTCATAAACAACAGCAGAACCTACATCTGACCATTGCTTATGGAGGCACAGCAAGATGATCTGCAAGAGTACAAGCTGCAGTTCTCACAACAAGACTTGCAGGAGGGAATGAGGCCTACTCAGGGGAACATCCCACAGCAAACAAAACTCTTATACATGGAAAAGTTCAAGTTCCTCCATTTTGGAAACTGGTTTTACAAGACAGACAGTAAGAGCAGAATTCCATCACTGCATGCTGACTACATGTCAGAAGTAGGAAGTGACACAGAGAGCTGAGATCGAGCGGATTTCTTTCCCTTGAAAGTAATCTGGCAAAGAAAAGACCATTATGCTGCCCAATGGAACAGAACAGAAACAGCAGAATACGTTTCAGCATGTTTCATTTTAAAAGCTCTGGGGTACTCATAAGCCTCCATTTTTATTTTTTCCACTACTCTAAGATTTGCACACTGCTGTAACACTTCTGAGTAGTCACCACAAGTCACTTGTCATTTTAAAGAGGCAGGAGCAAAGCCACATACACATTGCTACAAATCTTGCTTTTGTTCTGAACTAAGAATGTCTCCATTACCATTTCCATGTAAAAAGAAAGCTTACCTTAAAGATTTTTCAACTACCTGTGTACGAAAAACTTCTTCTTGGTCCAAATTTATGGTACAGAAGAAGTCTCTCATCTTGTTGGGTACTAAATGTTTGGCATCATCTGTAAAACAAAAACAAAAAAAGTGTAAGTACTGAGGGGAAAAAACAAGATGTTACACACACACACAAAAGTTCTGTAGTTCTTATGGACATCCAACCTTTGTTCTTCCACTCAACATGCATTTCTGTACTTGCTTTTTATTTGTAAGCTCCCTTATGTGCCCAGAAAATTTTATATCCAGAGTCGCATGGAAAAAGAGCCTCCAGGAAGATGACACAGCACTGCCTCACCAGCACCGCTGTCTGCAACACCTGCACCGCCCCTCGGGGCCTGACCCGGCAGCTCACAGAAGCTCAGAAGCTCTGGCCTGAGGCAATCCAGCATTAGCTCCCAAACCAGACACCAACTGCCTGAGCTACTGGTCGCTCAGTATTTTCTCCTTAAATATCTTGGTTACAGGAAGCTTATTAATAACATCTTACCTATCAAGTCTACTTCATTTTTCACAATGAACTGTGGTTGTTGATTGATGCATTTCCAAAGACTGAGCTACAAGTATTGCTGGTTTTCTTTCCTCCACTTAATGTCTGGTTTAGTAGGGAAATGGGGACAAAGAGGACTGACTAAATGCAACAAGTGTAAGAACAATAAAAGGAAGTTTCCAATTAGATGCCAGAAATACAGAGTTCTTAGGTGCTGAGCATGGTCATTGCACTAACCTCTGCTGGACATAAGGAAGCCCTTTTCCAAAACAGTCCATGCTAAGTACTTATAGCTAAGAATACTTCCTCATATTCCAACTGCTTGTCCAGAATCTCAATGCTGTAGTCACCTCCATGTCTTTATGGCAATACTGTCCATAAGCTTAAGCAGTTACGTCCTCCCTGGTGCATCCCTCTTTGAAGATGGGAATTGGTTCCCTATCACCTTATATCCTGCTGATGGGTACCAGGTTTTTCGGTCCTCAGTACTAAGGAGAAAAGCTCTTAATTGCTGCGTAGTTCCTCTCTGTCTTATGCTATTTATTTCTGACCTTTAACATAGGCAACCAGAACTGTATTCTGGACTCAGACTTAGCTAGTAGCTCTGTAAGTCACATTCACTCTTACACTCCTACTGGAAATACCTCTCCCCCCAAAATACGGAGTCAAAATTATCTGAACTTTAGATACGGTATTGAAGAATAACACAGTTATAGCTACATGAATTACTGAGTTCTTATTACGTACATTGTCTAAATATCACACCACCTCCGCCTACAAAGTCTGCACCCTGAAGATAGATTTGTTGTATATCATATCCCTTTGAAAACATTGCAGATAAGAAAGCACATTGGAAAATAAGCTTCATTGTCTATGCTGCTAAGATGTTAAATCAGAAGAGCTTAGTTTTCTCTTTTTGCCTAATAGATCAGTGATGGCCTTTAAATTTAACCAAGTCGGTCTGGTGTTTGAAAAGCCACTACAGTGCTGAGCAGAGTGTGGGATGGCTCAGTGGAGCAGGCTGAGCCGCACTGCTGCTCGCACAGGGAAGGCACACACACACTGCGGTAACTCCTCCAGGTAAAGTTCTGCTCTCCAGAACACCAGAGAGCTTGTCATCAGCTTGGGTGTGGGAGAGGAGGAAGTGTAGGTATTATTTTTAAACGTCACCTTTAATGTTGACAGACTGAGGGATATGTACAGAACCGGTTTTAAATGCCATGAGATTTCAAAATGAAGCTAAACTGAAAGTGACCCATTAGTGAGAGACTGCAGAAAAAAATCAGAGAAGTATGAGATGGAATATCACCTTCACGTAGAACACCTGGTAAAACTCATGAAAGAGGTAACAGAAGGAAATGAACAAGAGACATGCCATCTCCAGAGGGTGTCTGGTGCTGAAGTTTGTTATTAGCAACAGTGAACCGCACACATCAGTTACTTCTGGTCAGCATCTTGTAATTTCAGTTAATACCCTGAAGGTTCTCCATCCTATTTTTAAAAACTGAAGATATACCATTACTTTAGCTGCATTATAAACCACCATACAGCAGTAATACAAATATTAAAGTTCCACGTTTTCTTAAAAAAGAAAAAAAACCCCAAACATTTCTATATAATTCGCTTTTTTTTTTCCCCCCACACTACTACTCTGCAGTCCCTCCGTATTAAAAAAAGTTTCCTACAAGAGAGAAAAGATCGGGACTTGTTGATCTGTTTAGCTGAAGGAAGGACAGAGGCACTGAGTGGGGCTTGGGGTGGAAAGGCGCTGAGGATGTGCAGTTCTGAGGTAGAAGTCACCTCAAATCACCCGTCAGGTAAAGCACACAGCTGACACATCTTCCTCAAAACCTCCTAACATTTACAGATACAAGAGAGCATTCAGCCACACATACTAAAATAAAATAAAAACTATATATGATCAACATCGGGTATCTGCTTGAGTTTTTGGATTTTCAGTTTATTCAGCAAGGTCACAATTCTGAACGATAATGATGGCAACATCAAGACATCCTAAGTTCCACAATTCATACAAAAGAGGGCAAAAAGGTGTGTCACAGAGATGTACACAGTGTCTTCCAAAGAGTTGCCCCATAAATGCAGGCAGAAAGGAGGTCAGAAACATGTCAGAAAGCCTTCTGGGGGGGGGGTGAGAAAGAGAAGTGTGTTTACCTTTATCTGTGGAACTGCATCCAAGGCTTTCCAGTATCTGTCATTTAAAACTGTACAGCGTGATATTTAAACTTGTGTGGCCAAACAGGAGCAGGAAGGCCAACTCACTTCTCAGTGACTGCATCAATCCAGCAGTTTCAGACACCAGCCTAACTCAGGACAGTAGTTATTTTCACAACATACTTCATAGCCTAATTCAGTAGCAGAAGTACAAAATGCAATGCTAATAATAAACACCAATTGTTTAATTTTCAAAACACAACTACTACTGACTGTCCTTTTCAACTAACTTTCCTTGCTGCCACTCAACAACCTCCTCGGGGAAAACAGCAAAAAATGACAGTAATAAAATAACTTTTGTCAACTACATATTTTGGGTTGGATTTTGAAGGACATAAAAAGTACAGTTTGGGCTCCCTGTGCAACTACGTTGTAAAGCCTTTCTTCAAAGCAAGATCAGCTTGAGCCTAAGCAAAGGGAAAAGCTGTGATTCCAATAAAAACTCGGGTGTCAGAGCAACAGGAATTTAGACACAATATTTAATAAGTTTGAATTTTGGATATTACTTTCACATAGCACATTAATTGTAACAGCAACCTACTAAATCCCACGGCTCTGCTAAACCCTCTTGTCCAGCATATCATTTGCTCACTAGAGATGCACAGTGTGACAATGATCAAGCACCACTAAAGAGGGGGTGCAACAGATGTAAGCTATTCACCTTGCTCATTGCATGAACGTCCACTACCTTTGGCTTGCTAGCACCTCTACCAGCCTGTTAACTGTGGCAACACTTGAAGTTACTTTGTAACCGTAGGATCTATCCAGTGCACTTCAATAGATAACAGAAGCAGCTTAAGTAAGTTTTGAGAAATCTAGGGGCTCGCCTTCTAAGAGTTAAAGCAAAACTTGTGTACATGCCAAGATGACAGAATGCAAACTCCTGCACTGCCGTGCTGTCAGCTGCTGAATGAACCCCCATGACAGCAGGCAGGACCCGGCACCCGTGCGCAGCGAGGATTCGGATGCTCCATCACGCGGCCGTGGGCCGCCGCCCCGCGCCGCTTCATTCTCAAGAAGGCCGCGTGAGAAAGGCGCTGAATGGGCCGCGCGGCAGGAAGCGCTCACATCCTGTTGCTCCGCGCCGCCAGCAGCCGCAGCGCCGTGCCGTCCCGCCGCGTGCTCACCGCCCGGCTTCCCGTGCTACGGAACGCGGGGGTATCTTTAGTCAGCGCTTCCTAACCACCACAATGAAGCCGGCGGCCTCCGCGCCTCACACACGAGCGCGGCACAAAGACACGGGAGCGTTAATGACCGTTCCAGAACGCCCTTCACCACCGACTTCCTGAACATCAACAATTTCGCAATCGCCGCTCGACAAACGGCGCGCGGATCGGAGGAGGGGGCGCCCCCGCCCCGCCCGGCCGGGCCCGGCCGCCCTCACGGCGGCGGACGCTTCCCCGAGCGCGCCCCCCCGTCCCGCCCGCAGCGCGCTCCCGCGCCGCCATCGCGCCGCCGTGAGGCGATGCCGCCCGCCCCGCCGCAGGGAAGGGTAAGACGCGGCGGAACGGCGGTATCACAGCCCGGCGCGGAGCGTGCCCTCACCCAGCCCCGCCGCACCGCCCGCACTTACAGATCTTGCCCCGGAGGTTCTGCAGCACCCGCACCGCGTCGCCGCCGTCCTGCGCCGCCATCGCGCCAGCGCCGCCGCCTGCGCACTGCGCGCCGGGGGAGGGGCGAGGAGGAAGGAGCGGCCCCGCCCCCCGCCGTGTCCCGCCCCGCCCTCGAGGGGGGGGGGGGGGGGGCCCTCCTCGGAGCGGCGCACGCGCGCTCGGGTTCTCTCTCGGCCGCCCTCGGTACTGTGCTGCCGCCCCGCCGCTTTCCGCCCGGCCCGGCCCGGCCCGGCCCCGCCCGCTGCCGTGTGTGCGGCCGCGCTGGGCGCGTTGTTGGCAGGGCTGCTCTGATTGCCCGCTGGGGCCCTGCTCGTCTTTCTCCTGTGTGTTACTTTCACAGGAGACAGATGAAGTGTGTTGGACGCTGTGCTTGTCGCAGTAATCCCACGCTCTGCAGCTGCTTCGGTTTCGGTGTGCTGCAGCACCCAGCAACGCACGAGGGCTGGATGGGCTCTGTGTAAGAGCACGAAACATGGAATGGTTCAGCTTTGAGCCTTCTATGAGGGAACAGGTGTACTGAGCGCTTCATGAGCCCTAAATCAGCCGGACATGTTGATAAAGATATGGAGCAGATCATCCTGAGTGCAGTCACACAACATGTGATGATGTGGATGAGGGAACTGAGTGCACAAATGGACAAAGTGTCAAACACCTGAAGGTAGGAAGGCCCTACAGAGGGATTTGGACAGGCTGGATCAGTGGGCTGAGGCCAATGGGACGAGCTTCAACAAGAACGAGTGCTGGGTCCTGCATTTTGGCCACAACAACCCAAGGCAACGCTGCAGGCCTGGGGCAGGGTGGCTGGAAGCTGGATGCATGGATGAACATGAGCCAGCGATGTACACAAGTGGATGTGAAGGCCAATGGCATCCCACCTTGCACCAGAAATAGCACAGCCAGCAGGAGCAGGGATGGATCTTCCCTCTGTATCAGCTCTGGTGAGGCCACACCTCAAGTTACTGTGCTCAGCTTTGGGCCCCTCACAGAAAGAAAGGGACTGAGGCCTTGCAGTGTGTCCAAAGGTGCAGCAGCTCTAGGCCCCACAGGCACGCATTCTGGCAAACCCTGCAGTGGCTGTAGTACTACAGCAAAGGGGTCATTAAGCTGAGCAACAGGGAAGAAGATCCTTTAGAAAGTAAGTTAGTACAATAGGGTTTTTCACCTTGGGCTCAGATAGTCCTCTTCAGTCTGCTAAAGGGAAGCTTAGAAAGTTTCAAGCCAGCATTTATTGTCTGTAGTTTAAGTCTTTTGCTGTGGTTCCATGACCATTCATTTCTCCCACATGAATCTCACCATTATTACATGTCATGGAGCACTGTAATTTGGCTGTCAGGCAAAAGTCAGCACCACTGCTTGGTGGTTTTTTGGGTGCTGTGAAATTCCCTCTTCGTTCCCCACACTCCTCATCAGGTTAAAGGAAAAGAGATAAAGGTGGCAGAAGAAGCTCAGAGGACAACGAGCTGCTTCATCACACCATAAAGGGAGAATTTGTATGCATGCAAAACACAAACCAGCACAAAGTCATGGGTTTGCATGAGCTGATTTTTACTTGCTGCAAATAACACCTTCCTCACTAGCATAAATTGAGCCTGGCTTCCAGGAAGTTGACTGCCCTGTGACCTGTGGGTTGTGAACCCAGGCTCAAGAGTTGAGAGCTCAGGGACGGAAAACTCATCACAAAAGGAAGAGGTATGGTTAACTGTGTGTTGCAAAAATGTTGATGTAGATATGTGACTTTAGTTCTTCCAAAACACTCTTGGAGGTTTTATGACAGCTGGAGTACATGGTTTAACTTAACATCACCTTTCTCTGAAGTAATTTTAAATTATTTTTGAAATGGGACAGAGAAATATTTATTACATGTAGCTAATTTCTGATTGTGTAGGTATACATCTCTACTGAGGAGCATCCCAAAATGCTCATTTAGCTTAAATTTACTTTAAATGCAAGTTACAGAGGAGCGACATCTAGCTGGAGTGGGAAGTACTTTGGCTATGCATAGTCTGAAATTTTCCTCTTATCTCCATATTCTCTCATGCAGTTAAGTAACTGCATATTGGCAGTAGTCCCAAATCCTTGGAAGCACAGAGTGTGAAATACTTAATCTATACTGCAAGGATACTATCAGATTTAATTTTAGGTAAGATTTTTTAAGTCTTCGGTTATCATGAAAACATGTTTAAGCTGTTGCAAAGTATTAAACATGGTTTACCTGTCCTCCAGTCCTTTAAGGTACCGGACAGGTAGATTCTGTTCACCTCAGCACTGTGCTCACCCATCAGTGCACAGCGCCAGCACGTACCATCACTTCCCTTGAGTTCTGGTGAGTTCTCAATTCACTGTTCTGATTTTAACTAAGGGAACGTCTGGTAACTGTGTTCCTTCATCTCATAGTGAAATACATGTTAGAAGATACGTATCTCTGGATTATAACGATTAACTTAAAAAATGGAGAGACTTGCAGAAAAATAGGAAGAGGTTATTTTAATCAAGCAAAAACAATTTTAATAACTCTCTCTAAAAATAAAATTAGACTCTTCATCAATCCTTAACATCTGCATTTAATATTTTCTTCTAAACAAAAATACAGATGCAGCAAATTACAGTCTTTGACAACATACAGTATTTACTTTCTCTTACACTTATTTTAATTCTAATTTGGTCATTAATACTTAACTCATTACTTCAACGTGTTACTTGTAGTAAAAGTGCCACAATTGAACTATAAACATGACATTGCCATCTTAAAACTCCTTTGCTATAAATTGTAGATAATATACAAAGTCATTGTGTTTTATCAAAATATACAAACCCCCCCAAAACCTAACGCAAGCTATCAATATTTTTCTTATGAACTATACAGTTATATAAAATATTTGTAAAATTATCTTTATATGTATAAATATTCTACCTTATTTGCTTTGGTCTATAATTATCTTCATACAAGTCCACTTAGAAAATATCTTCGTGTACTTTCTTTGAAACGTCATCATACTTGCCTGCGTTTATTCTACTGTTATCCTAATTTAAAATGGAACCAAAACTGCTATGAAACCCAAACATTTCTCAAAGGGTTCACAGCGTTCATCAATGACAGGATAAATAAGTGGACTACATTATTACTTCAATCAATATCATACTATAATTTCAACTGTAGTTTTATCATACCCAAGCTATAATTTCCTTTAGAATATTCAGGAAAACCGAGTAAACAAATTGTGTACCATATTTGCACATAGATTTAAATTGAGGTTCACTGACCTTTGTCCAGACTTAAAACACTTCTAACACCTTGTAACAATGAATGTACATGACAAGTTGGAAGTTCAGTTAGAGTACAACAGAGCCCTATGATATAATACGCAACTTGTAGACGTTTAACCTCTTCAGCTTCTTAAACCTCTTCATTTTGGATAAAATTAACACTTTGTGAAAACATGATTAACTGTACTATTAATTTCTGTGATGTCTTCTTTCAGAAGCTTACCCTCCTGATTCCTGGTGAATGCAAACTGTGCAGCCAGAAGGCTCACCGTAACATTTGGTGTGGTAGGATAAGGGAAGCAGAAAGGCCAACGCTGCTTCTTTCAGCAACTTGATGCTGGCACCTCCCTGCTCTGGACCTACTGTGCTTGGCCAAGGGACACTTGGCCAAGGGATGAAGCTTGCCTGAGGTGAGACACTAGGACATTTAGCGGGCTCACTGAGAAGGGACATACAAAATACTGATATTGCATTTAAGGCATAGAGATGACAAGGAACCCCACAAATTGGCCCTACCCCTGTTAATTATGGAAACTGCTTCAGGGATATACATGGAAATCTGATATACAAGGAAATCTGATTATTTACCCCTTCCTCCCAAAATCAAAACATTTACTGAGAACTGCTCTGTCATTCATTGTCCAGGCATGGAGGAAGACTCTCTCATCTCCTCTTCTTCTGCTGAGAAGAATAGTATTTCTAAAAGACAGGAGTTTCGGACTCACCAGGAGGTGGAAGTTTATATACACAAGTTCTTCAAACTGTACTATTTATTGAGAACAATTTTCTTTCAGATAGATGACCTGAATTGCTTTACAGTTCAATCTTCTGGAACTTCTGCCATTTGGAAGACTGGCTACTATAATTTGCACTGAATCTTTATTAAATGCCTCAGAGATACCTCTAAGCTGGCATACTTTCTGCACGAGCACTCAGAGACTTAATGCTCACTGTGGTAACTACAAAACTGAAAACGGAACGCAAAGAAGGTTTATACTTCTGTGTATGATTTGTAAATGTTGAGTTACAGAAAAGCACTCCAAAACTCAGCTGTACTTCAGAATACCCAAACTGATGAAACATTGCCCACCTTCACTGTAGAATGCACTAAATCACAATTTGCTTATAAACACGTTACCTTTTGTTAAAAAAATGCTATATATGATTTCTGCAGCAAAAATTCCTTCTATAGTATATAATCTGAACCTACATATTTATTTTGTCCAATATGATTCTGACTGAAAAACAGCACTGTAAAACAGTTCAGTGGCTAGTTTCTTCTAGCTTTAAGTAGAAGGAGTTTTTGTTGGTTCTTAATTTTTTTCTTCTTTCTCTCTACACATATGCTAGAAGTCTATTCTGGCAAAAGTATTTGGGGTCTTGCAAGCATTATTGCAAATACTGATTTTTCTTTTCGGTGTTAGTTTTTCTTTCCTTTGCATATATTGACATGTTTAAGTGAAGACATTTGCTCTTTGTAAATTATCTATGTGGAGAATTTTCCCCATTTAACGCATCTACATTTTCTCCAATATATAGTTTTGTATTTTCACTTCTGGAGTTACATTTTGTATGGTTTTCCCTTCACTTCCTTCTGAGCCAAGGAAATGTTGATTTTCCAACAGCTGATCACTTTCACTGCCAAACTGTTCTTTTCTATCTTGTGGACGTGTACTTTTGAATAGATGCTTCTTCTGGTGCATTCCCAGAGCAGCTGCCGTCTTACAAATTTTGGGGCACTGAAAGCAAGCATATCCTTTTCCATTATGGTCACGTATATGTCTTTGCTCATGGTTCCTTTTGGTAGAAAGATACAGGAAACTCCTCAAGCAAAACTGACAGTGGTAGCGTTTTTCTCCAGTGTGAATTCTTTCATGTATTTTGAGTGTTTCGTTTAAAGTGAATGCCTTATTACAGTAATGACAGACAAAGTCTTTGACACCCCGGTGAATACGTTCGTGTTTCTGTAAATTTCCAGGAACTGAAAAACATTTACCACAGGTTTTGCAGGTGAAGGGCTTTTCCCCCGTGTGACACCTCATATGCATTTTTAAGGTGGATGGACTTTGAAATTGTTTTTGGCATAATTCACAAATGTAAGGCTTTGAAGCAGCTACATGCCAATGTACGTGTTCTTGGGTTTCTGTAGTGGAAGACTGATCTCCTTCACAGAGCTCACAATGAAGACTGGGCATTTCTGTGTTCTCTTCTTGACTAACTGCCTTTTCCTCAGGAGCACTCCTGAGCGCATACTCTCGACTGCACGCACTGTGACTCTCCATAATGGTGTTCCTGTTTCCATGTTTTTTCCTCCATTTGGTCTTTTTCATTTTTCTTAGCTGTTTAGATTTTTTTTTCGGTTTGTAATTGTAATACGGTCTCCAGGGTTTATCACTGGAGTCCTGATCACTTACATCATCGCACATTTCTGTCAGCTCCAGGCATTCTGAGCTATAGAGCCTAGATGGGCTTTTTTCTTTTATCTCTGTTTCTGATTCCTCATTTACATTGTCCTGTTTGGACTCGTGTTTAGATTTTCGTCCCCTTTTACAAAATAGCTTAGACCCTAATATGTGCCTTTTTACAATAGCCTCATTACCAATTTTTACTGTTATCTGACAAAGAGGAGCAACATTGCTGTCAGTAGATGTTCCAGGTAAGGCAGGCTTTGCAATGTAAGTCTCAGTTTTACTTGATTCTTCAGCAGTATTAGCGGTTTTGCTAGATGAACCTCCAGATCCTTGGATGTGCTGTGCATCCTCAGCTGCTTCTGTTCTGTTGCACAGCTGTATTTTCTTTTTCTCCTTAATAGATTTTGATTTTGTAATGCATTTTCCATAATTATCTGATCCATTCTTACAGTCATCACTAACAGGTTGACTAGGTGCACTATTAGAAGATTCTGTCTTACTGTTTTCTATGGAAGTGATTGTTTTACTGTGCATTATTACTGACGAAACTCTGCTACTGTGCATTATGACAGAGGGTGCAGAACTGCTGTAACTAATCACAGAGGTTGAATTTTCATTAACATTGGTTAAAGACACAATTGAGGACTCATACTCACGAGAACCAGAGTCATTTGTAGCAGCGTGAACTCTTTTGTCAGCTGTGAAGAAGTCTCGTTGCAGATCAGAATTTAAGATGCCTACTCCCCAGGAGGAAGAGTTCTGAGGATTTGTGGAAGATGCTGTATCATTACATGAAGAAGAGTCCAAGACGAGAGCTCTGTTGTTTGTTACTATATTACTTTGAAAATTCAGAGGTGGTATCTCAGAGCTAAGAGAACTCTGAATGAAGCAGTTGCCAGAAGCAGTTTCATTAACTTGGCTACTTGTTTGAACGTTTTCATACGTAGAATTTCGGTAGGACTTATAGGGTAGTCGCCTGCACTTCATGGGCAGAAGTCGGTACAGTTTGTATGGGTACACACTTGGTTTCAAGCCTCCATTGGCTGTCTTCTTACTTACTGAGAGACGATGGTCAATCGCATGGAAAGACTTCTGATGATTTTTCAGTATATAATAAGTCATAAAAGTCTCTAGGCAGAAAATGCACTGATACCGCCTTTCTCCAGTGTGCCAGATCTCATGTCTGGTGCGATACTCAGCTAATGCGAACACTTTGTTGCAGTAGTGACAGGGGTAGGTTCTTCTCCATGAATGCACATTTGCATGTCTTCGAAGGCTCGACAATGTTACATAACTACGTTTGCAAACTACGCAAGTGTATAATATCTGCCCATCGACAACTTTAACCAAGTGATCCGTTTCTGGTAAAGCACAGTTTGCATTGGAATAATCAGTTATGCTGTTTTCAGACAACAGAGGCTCTGTGTTTGCATATGAACTTTCATTCCTCCCATCTGTAGCAGTATAATTATCTGAAAAACTTTGTTCATTCCCACTATGAACAGATAAGCTACTTGATCTCATACAGACTTGTTCATGACTTTCCAGTATATTTAGATTTGCAAACTGTTTGCTGCAGTATTTGCATATGAAAGTTTCCTGATGCTCTGAATGGAGTTGAAGATGAGTACTGAGTAACGCCCTGTCACTGAATGATTTTGCGCAGCAGTTACAACTGTAAGCAGGTGGAACGACAGTTGTCACGGATCCAGAGATATTAGCAGATGTGTTTTCCTCTTCTCTGGTCAAATGGAAATCTCCTGTTTTATTCTGAGGTTTGGGAATGGAAATAATTCTTTGATCATTAACTGCTTCACGTTGAGCTTCTGTGTTGGCTACTGTAGAAGCTGGTACTTTTGCTACAGCCAAACCAGCACCCTGGGATTTTAAGGCTGCTTTAGGAGTAGAACTACATGTTTGTTTTACTGGCTGAATGAGTGGCGTAGCTCGGAGATTTTCATAGTGTTCTTCACCTGCCTTGTATGAAGAGCTGCTGTCCTGTTCAAAGTGAGGCGTTCCTTGAAAACTGTCTCCCCCTGAAGAAACTGCGTAGGAGTGCTCTGCCAATGTACTGGCTGGCTCAGCATCTTTGCCAGTGTTGCTTCTGTCAAGGCTGACATTGGGCGTTTGTATTGTCTCAGATACCTTTTTAAAGTTTGCCCTCAAATCAAGTGGAGAAAACAAACTATTTTCAGTTTCAAAAATTGAGAATGCATTTGTGATTCGTGGTCCATTTGTCACAGCCGAGTCTTCATGTCTCTTGTCATGTTTTTCCTCTTTGACAGTCCCTTTCTCGTTAACACAGTATGCATAAGGACAGGGGGAGCTTGAAAAATTAACATCTGTGAGATCTTCCAGAAATGATATTCCTAGCTTCTTCCCTGCAGCTGCAAGGTCTGTTACAGTCTCCTGCCTCTTAACGACCACTGTGGAACTGTAGATGTAGTTCAGTATTTCTGTAAACACTTCAGCTTTGAGATCATCTAATTCCAGTACATGACCTGAAATACAGATAGTACGACTCCAAAAAATGTTTTTAAAGTAAAGACTTGAAGCTGCTAGCACATTACTGTGGGCTTTAAATTTGGTGTCTTCCACAATTATGGTGACATCACATAAAATACCCCTAATGCGCTGTTCATTTAAAATGGAAAGTACAGTGTCACTGTGGAAGTCGTCCTTGAGATCCTTTGAATGGGACATGACTGTCATCTACAATGAAAAAGAAAAAGGATTAATTATGGATCAAATTTATAGTTCAGTATTTCTCTTAAAGTTTTATGGTTTTTTTTAATGTTCTAACTTATGTTAGCATTCCATGTTGAAGTTACTTAGATTCACTAGTGCCAATGATACTGAAGGTAACCTGGCTTCTCAGGACATCGTGGTGCTTATTATAAGAGTGATCTCGAAGTACAAATTTTCCCCCAGCTGCCTGATACTACACTCTTAGCTGTATCTTCACATCCATCAGTTGCACATTCCCCATTTTATTCCAGCCGTGCTACTGCCTCAGCAGATACCTACGCACAGGTCAGGGATGCAGGGACACCTGCAGCTCCTCAGCACGAGGCAGGGGATCTTCCCCGCTCCACACAGCTCGGCCACCAACTCAGTGCCTTTCACTGGGGTCTGCAGTTGCCAGTGTGGCTGTATTTGTCACTTGTTCATTTGTGCCAGTGGCTGTATCTGTCCAAATTCACACTATGACTCACTGAACTGCTGAGGGAACTTCCCCAGCACATGGCTGAGGTATTTGGCAGTGGTTATGGGGAAGGTTGACTTGCTGTGATTCTGAGGATACGACTCCTTTGTTTTCTGAGGCTATTTGTCAAAGAATGACTTTACAACACAACTGCATTTGATCATCTTATTAAGATGGTATTTAAAACGGGGATTTGAGATCCTATGAAATAATGTTCCAGTTGCAGGGTAAGTTTTCATGAACAACAATGGCAACCAAGAATACACTGGCTCTCCTGCCCAAGGTCTTTGGAAGTAATCCTTTGTTGAAAATAAGGCCCACATAAGGGGGGACTTATCTCACAGTATCTCACTGTAGCTGATCTAGTTACATTTTGGATAGTTCATCAGAAACCCATCACATACCTCACTGTAAATCAAATCATGCAAAATACCTAAAAACATGTTCAACACAACATAATTTCACATGTCTAGGTTGAAGCTCCGAAGGAATAACTTGTACCTTACAACAGCCAGTGTTTCCAGCAGGGAGGCACTGCTCATGTGAATGGACGAAAACACTAATACAGTTTAACAGCTGAGAATTTTCAATGCACAAACTTCAGAAACAACAAATTACCAATTCTCAAAAAATCCCGATGCTTACGTGTGCCACAGGCAGCGGGAAATGAATTCAGCACTGTGACTGTGACAGAAACGCAGACGTATTGCTTTGATAATCTGGTCACTCACCCTAGCTGTAAATCCAAATGCATCGTTTCCTTCCTTAAAATAAAATCATGGTTTATCATCTTTGTTCATTACACTTATTTGACCTAAGAGATATTTATTCATTTGGCATGATAACACAAAGCTTATGGGAACTGAGTACGGTTATTTCCTTTCTGAAATCCCCCAAGTAATTGTAGACAGCTTCTAGCACATGAAGTCTACGACAGAAAGAATACTACAAAAGCACTTCTTTTCAAGACAGCAGCCACTATTGCATAATTGATTCTTTTTTCTCATCAACTATGTCAGAGATTACATCTAACTTGCTCATGTGATATGGTACTGGAAACCAACTGTCAGACATCAAAAACATTTCACAACAGGAGCTATTGCTAGAGTTATTTCCTGAGCACAAGAAATAAATGATGCCAGCTCTACCTCCCAGTGAATTATCCTGTAGGATCCTGCCTGAGTTTTTCACATTTCTGTATAGGAAACAATTGGTTTTAGCTCAAAGACGCATCATCTCACACAACATTCACCAAATATATCACTTTTCTTTTTTTCCTATGAGGCATTAATCTGCAAGGCCTACAGTGTATTACCCTACTGTTTCTAGTAGAAGTCTTACTATTTTACTAGCTGTTTCAAAATGTATCTTCCTAAGAAGAGAAGTGAATATTTTTCTATGTACCTGTTCACAGATTGCCAGCTTTCCTTGTCTCTGAATCATGGATATTATGGTACGCCCAGTGAAACACCGAACCAGACTCCGTTGTAAAGACAGCAGAAACCACCACTTGCTATTTGGACGAGTAATTGTTTTTGCCGTGTGCTAAACCATCTGGTACATATGTCATTGTAAAGTTATACAGGAAACTCCGGAGCAAATTCAATTCTAGAGCCAGTGTTTTTTGCTTCTGTCTCAAACCAAGCATCCCCAAACAGTCCATCTATTCATGCACGTAATCATTTTCTACTTCGTTTTATTTTACCTGTCTTGCTTCTTCCATTTGCCAAAAACACATTTGGAATGCTGTAAAATCAGAATGCCCTATGTAGTACACACACAAACGGAGCATTTTAGGAACATTTTACATTCCATCTGAAGTTCTATGGCAAAATACAGGAACAGCACTTCAGTTTCTAAGGAAGGGCTACTGTGATCAAGAAATATACAATTCACTGGGAAAGACTGATCTCTACACCTCTTGGTCACTGGGTTGACTGAAGGATAACATTACCTTTTCTGTCAACAAGAGAACACTATCACAGCACAGCTGTATGAAAACAGTACCAAAAGTGAACAGAAATATCAGATGGGTGCACCCAAAAACACATGTGGCTAGCTATGCCTCACAGATGATACTGCAAGCTGCAAGAACTACATCAGCCAACTCCACGTGGGCACTAGTGAGGGAAGAAACTACTGATGATTTTTATATTGACATTATTTTGAAGCGAACAAAGAGATCACAAGAAACCTTTCAGGCCTACAAACACAAACTGTAACAAATAGGAAAATTTCTACTATTGAAGTTGCAATCCAGAAATATTAATTCTTGCTAAACTTTTGAAATCTGTTGTCAGAAAAGTGCATCCCATGATACACGGAGACAGACTCTGTTACTCCCCTTCGGACTCCAAACTTGACAGACAAGCTGGCAGCATCAACAGAATAAAAGAAGGGCCCATTGTCTATACCTAAGCAAAATGAAAAGCTGCAAGATGCTTGATAATCTGTAATGACAGTTTTTAAGTTTATCTGTTCTTTAATTCCAAACAGCACTACTGGAATTCTGAAGTCGTTAATGCCTTCCAGTACTCACCCTATAGAAACGTGCCATAGTAGTGTTACATTCAGCTCCATTCCACACTACTAACATACTCCGAGGGCAAGCTCTGTTTTGTTTCCAGCCTGTTTTCCCAAGCAGCGATGACCATTCATCTGCATCTATCTGATAAGGCACTGTTTTGCTCTACAGCAGAAACGGGGCTAGGTATCAAAACCAAGCAAAACAGAACAAAAAGCAAAACAAAAAACAAAAAAAAACAGGTAGCCCCCCAAGCTCTACTATCCTGATCCCTGCTTACACCAAAATATCAGTTCAGTACTTGATGTCGAACCACTGCTTCTTCGGTTGCAGCTGTCTCTGAGGGCTTGCTTCCCTCTTCCCTCAGGGAGGATGGCACACAAGGCCGCAGGGCTCCCTCTCGCCCTCCCGACAGCCTCGAGCATGCACTGAAATCTTAATGACGCCTAATTATACTTCATAGTTTGCAATGCCTCCCATTTGTGCTACAGCCTGAATAGCGACCCATGGCTTCAGTGAGCACATCGATGCCTGCGTTCCAGCCTCTCGATTCCTGCAGCCTTGCCTACCCTGTCATACTTCATACTTCCTCCTTCTATACATTACAGCCTTGTAAGCGCTGGAGCCTGGAAGCGTTTCTTTCAGCCTGGAATTCGGACAGCAGGAGGGGCAGCAGCTTCGGCCGCGTGAGGGCGGGCAGGTCTGCGCAGCCGGCGCTGCGAAGGCCTCGGAACTCCTGCTCGTTACTGCATCCCCATCGCATTCCCTCACTTCCCGGCCCGGGCGCGTTGGGGCAGCTTCTCCTCAGAAGGAAAACGGCCTCAAAACTACCGCCGCTATGGCCGTCGCCCCGAGAACCGAGGCCGGCCGGCTGTCCCGCCCGGCCGGGCCCTGCAGCCCCGCGCTGCCCACACGGTGGAGCCCCGGGCCCTCTTCTGGCGGCAGCGGCCGCGAGCTAAAGGCTGCGGCGGAGGGGCACGGCCGCTCGCAGCCCGGCGCTGCCCGCCGATCCCCGACCGAGCACGCACGGTACCGGCTGCGCCGCGGCAGCTTCGCGTCCGTACGCTTCTCTGCCTCGGAGCGGCTCCTGACACAGCAGGCGTCTGCAACCCTACAGCCGCACACCGCTCGAGGTCGCTTCCTGTTTTTGGGCGATACGCGCACTCGGACCAAGCTGCACCTCGAGCCGAAGCCGCGACGCGCGTTAACCTAGAACACGATTTCTCCGAGCGCCGACAGAAACCACCAAGCACCAACGTCACGCCGGAATGCAGAAACACTCACTGTTTTGAGCTACATAGCGATTAGAACCACGCCCGCGGGGTCCTCCAGGGCCGGGGGCTGCCCGGTGCCGGCTCTAGCGGCGCGCGGCCTGCAGCGCGGGACCCGGCGGCGCGGGGCGGGACGGCGCCGCCGCCATTTTGCTGCGCTAATCCCGCTAATGGGATTTGCCTGTGGCTTGTGAAACACGGGATGGCTTCGGCGCCGTGGCTGCCGCGCCGCGTCTCGTGTTTGTTCCGCTGCAGAAGCGCCGTGCTCTGTTAAGGCGGCTGGCTGTGACACTTAGCGTGTCGGGCGATTTGTTTACGTGCAGCTGCTGTAAACGGAGAGCGAGCCCCTCTTGTCCGACCCTTCGCTCCGTGACCATCGCTGCTTCGTGTTCCTTCATAGCTCACGAAGGGTTTCGTTTGCTTTGCTGTCCTTCAAAGCCTTTCGTGTGAAGAAAGATGCGTGCTCTCCAGAGACGGCAGAGGAGATACTTCCCCAACTAACCAGAGCTGAAATAAGTTCTGTTTGGATCCTTGAGTAAATTCACAATTACCCTCTCTTCCTTATATGACTATATTCGTTTTCTTGTTTCTGCACGTACAGAAATTCACAGGGCTTCATGAAGATACCCCTTCCCAGCAGTTACTCACCCTCCATGCATATAGCTTGAATTATTTATCACCTCAGGACACAAGTGCTACTGAACTATTGGTGCTTCGGGAGCACTAACCTATGTTTGCCAAAGTAAAGAGGGAATTAGCTGGATCTCATGTAGCCAGATCTGCCCGTGGCTTCGGTGCAGCCTCCCCTCATGTATCGTGTCTCTCTGCCCTTCCCCAGCTCCTGGCAGTCACACAGCTGAGGACTGCTGGGCCTTGAGTCAGGTGGAGAACATCCAGAACATAGCAGAGGAGCACACTGTCATACTCACAGCAAGCTTACTTTTACTGGGAGCTTGAACTTCGTGTACTGCTTATGTAATGCGCCTCAATATCGTTTTAGGCATGTACATAAATATTAGTATGTACTAATGAGGATTTCTGAAAGAAGTGCCACAGGAAGTATTTGAGACAAACATTTTGTCAGTAAGAATACAATAATGTGGATTAAGTTAACCCTGTTATAAGCCCACAAAGAAATAAATAACCATGCATTACTGAGCAGTAATAAGCACATGTATCTTTTTAGATTATGTGAAACAAATTTAAGGAAGATTAGGTTTTCAGCTCTCACTACATCTTAATTAATTTTACTTTTTTCCTATTGTTGTGAAAATCAAACACAACTAACTCATATAGCAATTTAAAGACATAAACTTATTTGTGCTTGGCCATTCAGTGCCCTGGCAATCTTAATATTTATAGGCAATGTACTGGAGTTGAAGAAAATAGACTGTTTTTAAAATTACTACTGTTACGTGTTTTCTTGGGGCAGCTTTAGCTAATCCACTATAAAAAAGAATCACTTTCTCTTTGACCAGTACTGTAATTCAGGGTGCTAATTTCCATGTATAGATTTGAGCTACTTGAAATTCACAGTCCCATCATCTCCTTATGGATGTAGTCTTTCAGAGTAAGAAATTCTTTACGAGGCCATCATGGCTGCACCCCTGATATTACCTTTTCATGATAATGCTTCATTATAAAACCACTTGCACACAAAGAAAATGGATTACTTCTTACATGGTGCTATTGCAAGATATAAAGAAAATTGTCAGCAAACTTCCTTAAAATGAATAAAACGCTCCCAAGGCTTCTGAAGTGGGAATGTATGGGTGCTTTGCTCAAGTCAGACAACCTCACTTCTGCAAGTTGTAGCACATGGTTTTTTTCCTTAGGAGTATTTCAGGCTGCTTTTAAAAAGAAAAAAAAGAAAAAATAGTTGCAATATTCCTCTCTGGTCAAGCAGCTTCAGCAGCAGCAGCAACGTATGTAGTGTTACCAGCTCTAGTGAAATGGTCTTTCGAGGCAGGATTTGGCCTGGACTCGCCTGGCTTCCTTCTCAACACTGTCAGCAGACCAGCCTATGCAGGAGAAAGATGTCTGGAGGGACTGCCTTCTCTTCTGCTCTGACAGCTGAGGTCAGAGCAGCCAGTGATGATGCTGAGATCAAAAACAAAGTTCTTCACGGCTCAGGCTGACCAGCCCCAAGTGATTCCACTCCCCTTTCTGTCAAAGAAGAAAGGAAAGGCCCTCCTTTGAGTAACATTCTGTCTCTCCTAGAGCACTGAGGGAAGGCAGAAGCTGGGGAAGGAGCACAGTTGCTGAGACCTGTGGCAACTGCCAGCTTCTTCAAGTCTGGCTGGGACAGGGAAGCCTGGCAGACATCATTGGATTCTCAGACTGTGCATGTTTACCAAAGAATTGGATATATCTCTAAGGCATACTGGCTTTTGACAAATCATTTTAGGCACAGCTTATTCTATGTCCCATTAACTCTAAACAAATGCATACAAACCACTTCTGAATGTATAAATTCATCTCTTCACCAGCATAAATAAGAAAATGAAGCAACTGCGATACCAAGTAAATCCAAATTATTCTTTAGCAAAAAACAGAAGTGCTTACATCATACTGCTACAATCAGCTGACCTTACATCTTGATGCCTCTGAACATTCTCAACATTATTTCCATTTAAGTCTTCTTTTTTTTTTTTCTCTGCTGCTGACAAGCCACTTTCTGGCCTCCCACGCTCCTGGGATGCAAGCACAATCCCTAACTAGCATAGATCAATTGCAGTCCTGAGACTGTGTTTACAGACTGTTTTCTATTTTTCTATTGTTTACTGTTGTCAACAAAATTATCAAATTAAACGTGTAATTTCATTGCTTATTCAGTTATCAGAAGGACAAAAGTAGTCCAACTGGCTGTTTTTCCAATTTCAGAGGAAATGTCCTTTAAGTATCTGAAACGACATCCACAAGAACAGCAGGCAAATTGCACGCTCAGGACCACTATTATTCTGTCAGGTGTGCTGGAGACCAGGCAGATACAGCTCTTTGTGCTCTTTACTACAGCTGACGTAGCAAATCTTGGTAGACTGAAAACACAGCAAAATCCTTTCTCCTGTTAACACCTGATGGTGGGAAGCCAATTTTAATAGTTAGAACTGCTCTTCAAGCTGTTAAATGGCCACCACTGATCTCCAGTGTTCCCTAAAAACGTTTTATGTATGTATTTATTTTACTATTACACTGCTAAAATTTAGCATACCAAAAGCAACACATAAATGATAGCTGTTACTCTAAATCACCACTTAAGTGTGGCGATTAATTCTGGCAACTTATATGACACACACAGTAACTTTGGCTGTGTGCTCTTAAATATTCTTAGGCTCCATTTTGTGCTAACCCAAGCCCTCCTCCTCCTCTTCTGTTCTGCTGTATGTTTCCAACCTAAAAGCTGTTGCTGTGCCTCTGTGCAGGCAATGGAAGACTGTAGCAGTAAGTGGGCAGCAGCTGGGAGCAGGAAGAAAACCTTGATGTCTAGCTCTGGTTTGTGTGGCACGCTCAGCCACTAACGTCAGTTACCCAAGTAAAACTCATTGCCTGACAGTGAGTTCAGATCAGACAGAGTGCAATAAGAAAAACATCAGAAAAAAACAATGACAAAAACCTGTCAACTTGCAGCTCCCTAGAAGCCTCCTGACTCCTGAACATAGCTGTGTTGTGTGAAACCACCCCTCTTATTTCATACTCCCCCCCAAAAAAGTCAAATGGAAATCTTTTACCTGATTTGAAGAGGGCTTAAATTAAGCTACTGGTCATATAAACAACTTATCTGTTGACCATAATAACTGAATTTAAGCTCAGAACTTGCAGACTCCCATTTTTACTGTCTGTTTAATGCAGCACTTTAGACTGACTTCTGCAAGATTCATCATATTGGGGTAGCACAGTTAATCCAAAGGGTTGTGTACAATTTTCATTTTAAACACAAATGAATACCTTGAGAATAAAGGCCAAAAATAATGCATACATAAACCTGCTGAAGTCAGTAAACTGATCTTGAGTATATAAATCTTAAAAATACAAATATATAGGATCATAGGATCACCAAGGTTGGGAAACACCTACAAGATCACCTAGTCCAACCATCCACCTATCGCCAGTAGTTCTCAATGAAGCAGTACAAAACAAAATAGCACAATGTAAACAATCACACAGAAAATACTGCCCAAATACTACATCTAAATATCATTCTAAAAGCCCACAACAACTGGCATTGTGACTTGTACAGATTTTGCATCCTCCTCTTTGTCACTGACTGTCAGAAGACAACACTTGCTCGTATCTCTTTGTGAGGATATGTTTGACTGAGAGGGACACAGCAGACACCAGTCTCTTTTTGTAAGTGGCTTTTGTTTGTCGCAGTGCTAAACAGAATAACCATACTTGCATCTGAACGCTGGTGCAAGATTCAAGTTTACAATGGCTGCACATTTCTGAAAGATAACGGGAATCTTAATTTCCATATTCTGTTGCCATAAAGAAGTTCTGTAAGTATTCACAGTTCTGGAGAAAGGCTTCAACTTGCAGACCAAGCCCAGCATGCCAACTGCAAGTCCAGTTTAATCTCAATTTAAAATCACAAAGAAATTTCCACAGAAAACACAAGGTTTGGGGGTTAAAACCTTTGAGTATTAAGAAAACACATCGGGGCACGTGCAGAACTCTTTTTATATGGTGATTTTGAAAATGCATGCATTATTATTAGCGCATGGTATGTAAATGCATTGGGCTGCTTAATAAGCATTCACTGGCACACATCTGCAGCTTTGCTAATGTACCTTTCATTCGTATGTGGTTGCCAAGGAAACAGGTTATGGCCCAGTATTCGACCTCAAATATACTGAGCAAGTATTCTGAAGCAATTTACTTAAAATAGCTTCAACTTAGATTCTGAAGCGTATAGCTTCTTTAAGTCCAGGTAACTTGAATTCATCCAATTTAAATGTTTTGTTGATTAATTTAAACCACCATTGCCATCTAATTGTCTCTGAAAATCTGTTACCATTTCTGGGGTGTACAACAATCTCTATTAAAAGTAAACTACAGAAAACATTTTGCTACATTACAGGAATTGCAGAGGTTTTTGTTGCTGTTGATGTTTGTATTTAAATTTGGTTTCTTATTTTGCATGTTGCCTTGTAGCCTTAGTTATTATTTCTATTTTGAAATATCACAGTATTAATGGCTATGATCCAACAAACTGTTTCCCACTGAAGTTTGGGAGAAAAGTGCCACAGAAATCTATGAAAATTGCTGTAATGTAAATGATACTCTGTGATGCAGAAGGTCCCATTCAAAATTAACGAATTAATCCGTTTCCTTGATGATTTCATTCAGTACGTACGTATCTCAAATCTAAAGCATGACTACCAGACTTACTTTAACCAAGGTGATTATTACTGCGCATTCACATTAAAAGGAAAGTAAAGTGCTAGGATTTGTACATTTCACACAAAATGTAAAACTCTCATTCTGAAATATTAGCCACAGTACTGTACTTGAATTTGTATGGTGCTGTTCACAACTCAATTCCATGGCTTTTCACTACCCCTGATTACAGCCATGTATTACAGTAGAGATTAGCAGTTTTTAGTTGAATTATATACAACAGCTATATTAGAAATCGGTATTAGTATTATGAGAGTTTCTCTACCTTCACCATATGGCACAGATTGGTAGTGAACACTAGTGAGTGGGATCCATTACCAGATTTAACGTCTTGGCAAGCTGAGGAGGGCTGCTTGCCTGCCAGTACATTTGGTTTGTACAAATCATTGGAGGCCTTAGCAACCTGTAACAACCTGTTTCAAACATTTATTCTGTTTGATTTAATTCTCCAGCCTCTGTAGCAACAGAAGCCCAGCAGGAGCTGAACAAATCCAACAAAACTGATACCTGAGTGATGTACCATATTGTACCACAACGAGAGCAATCTTTTAAATGATTCTTAAAAAGACAGCTCTTCAAACGAAGTCATGTAATGACGTGGTTTTAAAGGGTTAAATATTTCAGTTGCATTTCCATGTGTGTTTTAAAGATATTTCAGGTTGCTCCAATCACCCCATAAACTTACCCACCTAAAATCAGGCTGTTCCTCAGTTAGAGTCTTTTAGAAGTGGTATCGACAGGTATGTTCGGCAAGATCATCTCAGTAATTGTGTGAACTCTGTGGCTGTCAGTCAGTCTGCAAAGCGAGAATCCAAATTTAATGGCTAAAGTAGTAGACAAGCACTGGTTTCCAGATACACTGTAATTCATCTGAATTTTTCTTGGAATTCTGTCGGACTGTAAACCTGCATCTGGGTGGCTCGCAGCATACCAGCAATAAAGCAGTACTGTTAGTCGAACCATTATGAACATGGCTTCTGCCTGCATTATTTCATCGTGCTTTAACCTGCGTAGTGTAAACTTGAGACTATACTTCAAAATATATCCTAAAAAGAAATCTAAGGATATTTTCAAGTTTAACACCAATTATTTTATTGGGATCGCTGAAAAAATGAGACTAAAACCAAGCCTGGCTCTACTTCCCTTCCCCCATCTCAGCTATTTCCAAATCGTTTGTGACAGTTTCACCTGATAACACATCAAATACTGAAGGCCTCACAACTCTGAGTCCAGTTTCACAAGGTAAAGTCAGTGGAAAAAACAGTGTTTTTAGGATTACCTATTACAGCTTGCCAGTTTAGAGAGCCAGTGACATTGTGGGAAGAAAAAATGGTAATTACTAGTCAACTCCCTTGACTCCACCAAAATCGCCAAAACCAATTACAAGTTACTCTTCATCTTAAAAGCCTCCATGCTTTCTTTGCAGTCTTTCAGAAGGCCTTTTCTTTCTCCTCTTTCCCTTCTGTCCTCTTTTCCGTTTGTACTTTTTTGTCGCAGATATTATCATAAGACCTTTCTAGACAACTCTCGCTTTCTGGAATTCTCTTCCTGTGACTTTGCTTAAATGACTCATCATTGTGAAACATCCAGATTTTATATTATTGTCTATCAAACGCCCTAGTAATGTTTTCATATAGTAGTTTAAAATTATTTAGAACATGACTGTGTTCAAAATACATGAAGCAAAATCAAATTGCTGCATACAGCAAATGAAAAATCTTACAGATAAGCCACTATGACTGTGCTGACAGACATTTTTATTGCAGGAAGTAGTCATAGATACATCTTCAATTTGCAAACATCCTGTCCTATTTTTGTGAATAACAATGTACAGGACGACAGGATCCATTTCTTTGGCTTTAAAATGCAAAAATACGAGCTTTTTTATTTTAGCTCAGTATGTTTTTTAGTGTATCTCGATTTCAGTAAATATTCTGGAGCGTGTGTATGCCTGTAACAAAGCATTAAGTCCCTACTATTATCTCAGACACCAGTAAAGTCATAAGTACATCTATGTTCACAGATGACTATGATGAATGGGAAACTTAAACATCACACTGGAGGAATCCAGCGGTAGAGGGACTTCACCAAAGCTGAAGAATTTCCAAATTTGATCACACTACAATTCAAACTATGCATTATAAAGCCCTTTTAAAACATAATGAAACAGTTCCCCTGGTAAAATACAACAGAGGCACTAGATGCCCCCAGAGGGTTGTTACCTGTTCATTACTACCATCACCTCTGTGTAATAGTCTGACAAATATTATCTCAACACATAGTTCCGCGCTGTGAGACCTGCAGTTTCACATCAAAATGAAGTTTAGAGCCAGAAGCATCCTTAATCAGAAAGACTACTAAAAAACAAGCGAGAAAATGTCTAATTGAATTCTTTTTCGCTTGATTTCATTTGTTCTCAAGTTTTGTGTAGATTTTCCATTAGGCAGAAATGGACTTTGCACAGGTAACGCATAATTTTATACAAAAAGGCTTCTAGGATAAAACTGTACATTCCCATGCTCTCCCACAACAGTAATGTCTGAGAAGCTGGACTAGAGGTGTGAAAAGCCACACCTGTTTCTATCTGCCCCGGCTGCCCCCTCAGCTGAGTGAATAAAATGGATGGAATTCACCCCAGGTTTTGTACTGCAGCTCTGGCTGGAACGTTCTGACACTGTATTACATGGATTTAACTACCACTAAAATGTGTACAGCAAACCACGTATAACAGTCAAAATGAAACTGCTTGCTAATTATTAGAATCCTCCTTAATAAATAATTCAGTTTCTTTAGCTAGAAGAAATTACTGCTCATAGGTTGCCAGTGAGTTTTTCCAGAATCATGAAAGCACTTGAGTCCTGTCATATTAATTAAGAGACGACTTGCACCCTCTAACAAAAGAGTAAATTTGCAAATGGATTTAGAACAAGCTGGTGAAGCATGCTCATGTAACAGCTACGCTTTCTTCAAATGCTTGGAGTGGGTATATTTAAACACAAAGACAGAATAAAAACAGTTTAACTCAAAATGCCCCATCTTCCCTAAAGATAAATATCAGAGGCAATAAATGGCTTGCTTCTGCATAGCATTAGCTCAGCAACTTCCCTTAAAAACAACCACACAAAATATAAACAAGGAAATGCAGTTCTGGTACCTACATGTAATGGCGCACTCCGTGCCACATTTTAGACTGAAAGAAAAATCAATAGAAGCAAACTACTGGAGATAAATAAAACAAATAAATAAATTAAGCCAACTTTAATACATCACTGGGGAAATGCTGTTTTTTAGGTTTTCGGTTCAGTTTCTTTAGGTGGAACTGGAAAATATTGCACTGCGTCACACTTGTCTCATAATTATGAATCAGATGGGCTTTATTATCATTATTAAGCACTGGCCAAGAGAGATGGCAACAATCCTATTCCTGAACAGTTTTGCTGTGCCTCTACGTAGTGTACTGAAGTGGTATATTAAATAAATGAGAATTTGTTTGATAGTACTGACACTGTCAAGGCTATTATTAATCTAACTGGCTGTGCTTCTAAATACCTCCTTTGTATTAATTTTCAGTGCTGGGTCCTCATCCGAAACAAAATACTCTTTGTCATTTTAAAGTCAAGGACATGAAAGGAAAATGGCTACCCTGCTGCAAAAGTCTCGTTGCAGCAGTGAGAATTTCTCAAGTCACGTACAAAGGGGATTCACAAGGAGATGCACTACGTTATAAGTACAGTACTTAGTCACATCTGTTATTGTGGTGCACATCAAATTTGACTTTACTGATATTGTTAAAATACCAGCTAAAAATAGAATAAGGAACTATAATACTTAATTTTTGCAAAATCTGTGAGGTCTGCAAATCACTGTGGACTACAAGTGAGTTTATTTTATAACATCTTGCTTACGATCCTGCACAAGTTCTTTTCCAGGATGGGTAAACAGACCTTCAGTGGACCATCAGAATGTGTCCACTATTTAAAGAAAGATTTATGAGCATTCCCATGGCTGAATTCAGCCAAGGTAGAAGGAGGTTTAGGCATACTTCTCATTCTCTTCATTTCTGTGCTAATAAATGTTTCAGTCGTACTTTTATATTTGTAATAATGAAACTATCACTTCATGTACACACAGTGCAAACTTTGACCTACATGCAAGACGTTAAAAAAGAAAACCGGGGTACGTTTCTAGAAACAACCACTGCAGAACAGAAATAAAATAGCTTTTTCTTGTGTACAGCTTTATAGACACAGCATCGTTTAATAAATGATGGCCGCGTGGAAACATAAAACAAGATCAGATTCCCACTTAGAACTCCAAGGAAACTTAACTGTAAAATTTCCATTTGCATTGTGGTACTGCTATTAAAGAGAATAACTTCATTTTACATCTCTACTATTGCATCTTTAGAAGGATTTGGTTGCCAAGGAAACTGGTTCTGGCCCAGTATTAATCTGAAACAAATACATTACAGAAGTTGGTGTAAGTAGTACAATTCTCATAGTTCTTTTTATTCTTAATGCTCAGCATCAGGATTTCGTACCTGAGGCTGTTCAGCTTTTATTTCGTAACCTTTAATTTCTGTGAAGTAAAACACACTTCAGTGAACTGATACACAGTGTGAGCTGACAGGGCCATCTATATCAATCTCTCTACATAAAGTCCTTCTACCTTAAAATAAAAAGAAATACTGCAGGTTTATGTTTGTAGCCAACACTGGAAAAGTAAGCATCCAGCTTATTAATCTTTATTGAATATTTCGCACAAACCGCAGAAAAGCGCTCACAGCAATTGGAATATTTTGCATTTTTCTTGTCTACCTTCATTTTTATTTTTGCATTTTTAGTGCATGCTCAGTAATGGTGATAGTCAGCTCTAAGATGTGATTGAATCAGTAGGGTTTTCAAAAATTCTTTTGTTGCAGAAGCGTTGCCACGCCCTTAGTACATATGATTATTTTAACAGGCATGATTGCTCCACTTTCACAATACATTTTTTTTAAAGCAGATAGAAACAATTGTCATGCCAATATTTGAAGCCAACAGTTTAACACTGTTGTTTTCAGTAACGATTCAGTACTTTTTTTTTAAACCTGAAAGCTACATTCCAAAGCCCATTTCATGTTCTTGCAACAGTGATGAAGAAATCAGTAAAACATGCAAATCTCAACCTACCTGCGTGTGTCATTTAGTGCAGTGCTAGCAGGGCAATGCACCCAGCCATTTTTATGAAAAGCGATGGAGATAAATTCTATTCTTGGTCTTCTTGACAATTTTTTTTAGAAGCAGTTGTCAAAAACCAGATGGGAAGCAGCTTGAATAGACCGTGATCAGGAGAACTGAGTTTATCAGTAGGGAAAGCAGGAGTGGGGAAAAAAAAATGTCCTCATCCAAGGTTTTCCGAAACTGCAACGCAAGGTTGTTTTTTTTTTCTCCTCCTCAGAGTGTTCAGAGCTTGAAGCTGACCACTGCAAAGGCCACTTGTCACATTTACTGAAAATCAGCCTATTGATATCACAGCTGAAAATAAAAACTCGACAACCAAAGCCCATTGCACAGCGTGGACTGCGTAAGAGTTAAAAATAGATTCGACGTGCCTCCTACCTGCATAATAAATATGTAAGTTTCAAGTGCTTTAATTCGATATTCACATTAATTAACAATACAATATACATTATTTAAACTACAGTAAATGCAAGAAGAAAAAGGGTGACACCATCTGGAAGCACGGTTTGCTTTTTTTTTTTGCTTTCTTTTTTTTTTCCCCTTTCCAAGGGCTAATAATGTAGTTGGAACGTGATGACAAGCTAACAGCTCACCACATTGCAAAAGAAAAAGAATTCTTAAGGTGATGCTCAAATATCTAAGCCTGCAGTGAAGCACAAGCCAGTCTTCACTACTGCATGAGATGGCACACAGACCATTTAACATACTCACATTTGAGATACTAGGCACGGTATAATGAATTCAATACACAGCATGCACACAGCACAAGCAACGTTAATCCTGCCTGCCATTTTAGGCTTGCAGGAGTAAGATACATACTGCAGCACAGCTCTGGTAAGGGAGGAGGCAAGGGACAGCTCACCTTAAATGCAGTATCTGATTAATGTTGTAAGTGACATTGCGTATCAGCTACAGAGTCTTGGTTCAACTGGGTGGGAGGGAACAAAGAAAATTGTCATCAACTGGTGATGCAAGATGAGCTCCAGTCACTAACACTGTTAGCAAACTCCAAATTCTACAATGATACAGTAGTAGGCATTTCAAACTCTTATCAAAATCTGCCTGTGCAATGGCTGAGTCCGCCTGCCGAGGAAAACAAAACAATCTTCTTCCTTATTGGAGAAAGGCTGGATTGACTACGGTGGCGTCCCCTCGATGCAGAAAGATGTCGTATCGCACATACCAAATCCTGGATGCTGTGCCCTCCTCATTTTTAAGTTTTAGAATTAAAAAATAAAAAGACTATGATAGAAAAACAGCATAAATGAAGATGCAGTGTTCATGAAAATAAAACATTCTTTTTTCTTTCCTTTCTGCTTTTTCTCTTTCGCAGTCCGTCAAAATCCTGAGCAGTATTGACAAACCACACGAGCACAGGGTCTGCCTGCAAGATCAGCTGTCTGTGTCTACGCTACACCCTGTTAACCACAAGCAGTGTGAGAGCTAAAAATATCTGCAATGCAGAAACGGTAGGTGCTGTGGTACACAGTTCTGATCAATAATACAATATTTTTCTACCCTTAGATATAACAAAGAAAAGGAAAACTGGTGCTAATTTCCTTCAAACGTTATCTGTCAGTCTTAAAAAAAAAAAAAAAAAAGCATAAGTATACTGACCTAGATAGCACTAAGAAGACTTAAGCAGCATGCAAGCATACTCGCTGTCAAAGCAAGGAAAATGAAACAATGATTGTCTAATCAAACTGAAAGCAGCAACTTTCTACCGCAACACGAATTCCAAAATGCTACATACAGTGTACGCACATCTCATGTTATTGGGAGACGCAAAGCTCCTTTGTTTTTTTTCCTCCGAGGCTTTTCTTAGCTACGGTTGCACAATGACATTCTGACATCATGGAGGTCAGTACAGCTACTAAAGTGCACTCGTTGTCTTTAAGAAAAAAAAAAAAAAGAAATATTAAACCACGGCTGCAAAAATAAAAATAATTTTAAAAATAGTGTCTCATTCTTAATATCTTTCTGTTACCTTCTGAGATTAATACCACGTGCATGTTGTTCTGCTGCATACGTTAAATTGCTGTCATCCTCTGCAGAGACTGTAATTGTGGGAATTAGATTTTTACAGATTGGAAGTGTTAAAAAGAAAGGCTGATTTCCTGAAATAATTCAAAACACAACAAAATATTTCACATACATGAGGAAAAAAATGCAGAGAAAAAAAAAAAAAAAGAAAAATTGAAGTCTGCTTATGAGAATTCTTTTAAATGCCTAATAAATAAAACCGTTCTTATTTGCATTGCCACTGAATCTCCAAAGGGAGAATGAGAGTACCATGCCACAGTTTATGACCTGAATTATTTTCCCAGAAGAGTAAACCATCATTTAAGGTAAAACAAACCACAGGATCTGGTAATAGCACAGATTGCCCCCACTCTCCACCTTCGGTGCCCTCTCACAGCTTCCTTCCCTCTGCCCCCCATACCGCGAGCCGATATCCAATTCACAGCCACAACAGCGAATGTTACACTTTGCTCTGAAAATATATAACTGAAATATTCATTTAGGTGACTATTTTTGAATGTATATATAAGTGAATATAAATGCTTTCTGACCAGCGCTGGAATAAATAGATAGTTGAGAGGCCAGATTTGTACGGAGCAGCACTGTTTTTCGTTAGATCTGCCAATACAGCTAAGAAAGAAAGTCACCGAATTTTCAAGTTTCCTAGGTGTGCTATAATCTATCTTTTCTAAAATGGTGCCTGTTCTTTAACAGTAAAAACTGCTGTTACGTATTGCATAAAGTAAGAAAAAATTGCAGAGCAATAGCGAAGATTGCAGTGTGTACGTACTAGATTTGAAATAGCTTCTTGTAAAAAACAGGTAATTTTTTCCCCTCTTTTTTAGTGGTTTTATAGGTAGATATTTGGAGATGTTTCTCTGGGAAATTATTTGGCATTTTATTCTCTTTCATTTTACAGGCTGGGAAGGAGATGATCCTAGCAGACAGTGCTTTAAAATATTCAGAATCCCCTTCCATAAATAGCACATCTGTCACACAGAAAGGGAACCCAGCCAGCAGAAAGGGAGAGCAGACCAACCAAAACAACTGCTATTCCAGTACATGATTACAAAATTAGTTAGGATTTCTGCCACCGTATATTTGTATATTTTTGTTTTGAGCTTTTAAAATTAATAGATGTCAGTACATTAATACATGCCAGTATATATACACTTTAAAAGATTGTTATGTATGGATACATTGTGAGGGTTTTTTTTAATCTCTGTGTCAAATAAATATTATTGGGCCTGTCACACTTTTTAAAACCACGGGAGACCTCCTAGAAATTTGAAGGGAAATTTTGGGTCTTTTTAGCAGCCTGTTAAGTTAAGAAGTACCGTATCACAGTGTGGGAACCAAGTGCTAGGTTTGCTTAACGATAATGATTTTCTGAAAAAGACGGATTTGAGCAACATCTCAATAAACGAATCTGCTCCTCCATGGCTGCAGTAAGCATTCTCATTCTCTCAGAAGAACACTGTTCCACCAGAGACACAGCAAGGCATTGTGGGTTGTGATTCAGGGAGCAGCAAAGCCTGCCAGTAGCAAATGAATAAACATCTCTCAGTGAACAGGGGAGTAGCTTGTCCAAATCTTTATGTGTACCTCTTAATTTAATGGGCTATTTCTAGTGCTTAGTAATAATGCTCCAGGCTTAGACTTGCAAGGATTTTGCTTCAGATTAAACATAATTTCAGTTCAGAAAACAGATTCTAGGCCCTTTCTACAACTGCATCCTGTGTAACTTGGTAAATAAATGTAAAACATTTCACTTGTAGGTTGCACACCGTAGGCCCGGATTTTCAAGGTGGAGATGTATTCACACCGTACTGTTTCTCACTCAGAAGCCTGGATTTAAACTTCATCCTGATCTGTGACCAAACTGTGAACAATCCCAAGACTAGGCACTGGTTTTCCTGATTCTTGACCTCAGAATTCCCTGCCTCTGCTGGGTCAGGAGCATGTAGCCCATGTCATGAGCTTGTGTCAGTTCTTTATTCCATCAGCTTAAAGAGGCTATTTCAGGTATCCTCACTGGATCTCACAGGCCATTTGTGCTTTGAAGCTTTTCCACTGTAAAGCTTCCTACTTGTAAATATGCTTTCTCTATTTATCACCACTCTAGGGCAACAACATCTAATCTTTCCTTACACATGATAGCTTACCTAAATTGGTGAGGAATTAGGAGCCTTAATGTCACTTGGTATTGCAGTCTCCAATTTGTGGCTTACAGTTTCTCAGATGAAAGGTCTTAATCCCCCAGATAGATCATCGGGAGCAGAAGCAAAACTCCAGAAAACTGTACTGATTTTAGTCTGACAGTACCACCACACCATCTCACCCTAAGCAAACACAAGAGAGCAATCTGCTAGACTGGGAACTCTCCCAAGAACCAACCTTGTGGAAATAAGTGTCTGTAAGAAGACTAGTAGACTTTGAGGGGAAAATAAAATAGTAACACATTCAGTTTTAAATGGATTGGCTTACTTCTGCTTTTATTCAACACGAACCCATGCTGGACCACAAGAGTAAGTTGTCCCTCTAGCTATAGAGGACAGCTGGATTTGAGATTGATGCTTGATATAGAAATGAATGGACATATGTACAGATATTTTTTATTTCAAACTGTCTGTCAAATAAGCGAGCAACACAGAAAACAAAGGATGGCCTTAATCCCAGTCTCAAGAAACTGTAGTCAACTGCTCTGTGACACCATCCCTGCAAAGCAGTGACAACAGGACAAGAAGCACAGCTGGGAATGCAGGGTGGGAGGTTGCAAAAGTGCATACCGGTACTGTCCACAGCCTTTCAACAAACCTGCTCTTGGAATGACTATTTCAGCCTCTTACTTTAGCAGTATCAATTACATTTGTCTCTTCATTCTACTAGGACTACTGAAACTAACAAGTGAAAAACCCTCTGCTGATGAACACTCAGTGTGAAATTAATTTTAAAAATACCTCTTGGATCCGAAAGTTCTCTGACCCAACACATTCAGAAAAGCATCCACATACTTTCATGCTGGAAATGCCTTCCCCTCCAAAAAGCTACTGCTTGATACATGACTTAGAAGATACTGTCTTAATTACTGAAACCTCAATTAGTTGCTGTTGGGCTATAAGACAACAAGGGCGAGAATGGAAGGACTGATTATAGAAACTTAAGTCTGCCTCCCTAGAACCAAAGGCAGGCAGTTTGCATAAGCATGTAACAGAAGTTGCCCCAAGACTGAATACTGACTGAATCATTTGAGTGCTGACAGCTCTCCCAGACTGTACCACAATTACTTCTGTGCCTCTGTATGGCTAGACAAGCTCTTCCTTTACTTGCTGGGACAAAAAACAGCTGTTCTTAGTTATTCCCATACATGCTTTACAGACCTCCATTTTTAATTGCCATCAAAAATTGTAGGTACGTGATCTGGGCAGAAGTGAATTCAAATTCCTGCTACCTCCTGATAAGGCGGGGATGTTTTTCAGCACCGCTGAATTAAGTGCAGAGCAGTGCTGGAAGGCAAGTGCTCTTAAAAAAAAATAAAGATACTCTACAAAAATAGCAAATATCTGAGTATCATTAAGTCTATTCTCCTGTACTGCATCAATGTGTTACGAATCTATATGCCTTATGAAAAAGCATAGCTTTACCTAAACTGAAGAATCACAGACAAGAAGTCTATCAAGATATATAGAGGTATTTCATAGACTTCTTCAGAAGCACTTTTTACAGCCGCTTGCAGTCTAGTACTCTGCAAACTATAAAATAATCTTTAAGAATCAGAACACCTGGGATTCACTATAAACAAATGAGAGAAGGCAGGCATTTTATTTAAAATAAAATCTATCCATAGAATCTGAAGTGATAACTATACAGACATTTAGACTCACCTTTACAGGTTGTATTTTCATGTACTCTGAGTAACACAGCTCTCAGAATGGTTAGCAATAACAAGTGGCTTTGTTTTGCTTTTTCTCTGAATACAGTTTTAATTACCTCTATTGATGAGCATGGTCTCTTCCTCTAATTATACCTCCTAAGATCCTATTTGCTTTCTGAACTACTGCCAGACACTACGCCAAAGGTTTCATATTTCTGTTTTGTACCACTCCTAGCCAATTTACCTGATTAACAAATTCAGATATTGTATTTTTACCCTGTTCATATTAAGTCTATTTTTCTCCGTATTAAATGGTGTGAATCCCTTGACACCCCTACGTACAGCTTTCCTGTGCTTCCCTTGTGTTGATGAGCACAACGGGTGTTCGCTTCACCCATTTCTACTCCTCTAATTTTAAAGGGCAGCCTTTTCTTTTGGAGAGTTAACAAACTAAAAAAAAAAGATATTGAAAGATGCCTGTTCTTCACCTGTCACACAAAATCCTGGATACAGATACAAATGTTTTATCTAAGTCACTCCTATGTGTGCTGGGCTGTAGGCTAGGTATGAAGGATGGTAATAGCAGATATATCTCATTACTAAAAACATTAAGAAATTAATGTCAATGATCCAAGTGCAAAACATGCAGGAGTAGGTAGCACAAGTAGGTCAGCTGAGGAAAGAATGATTTGGAAATTCCAAGAACACTGATAAAATCAAATGTCAAATAACAGGACGGAGAAGTCTCACACCCCCTGTGCATTGATGTTTATAGATGACTGTCTCACAGCTCCAGGAAGTAAATTATATGTAGAACCAAAGCAACAAAGAAAATCAATTTAAAGCTTACTTTCTCAGCCTCAGCTGTCAGTTACACTGCTATGTGCTGCTCACTGCTGCTAGATCGGCTCAAACCGATCCTGGTTGGTTTCTCCCAACCAGTCCACTTCTGCAGCTTGCTCCTTCCTTCTTCATCTACTGACAAATTAGAAGGGAGTTCTTATATCAGTCTGATGTCTCAGAACTAATTATTTGCTATTTTTGCCTAATTAAGGAGCTTGCTCAAAGTTAAAGATCTGCTTATAACTTCCAGATGTGCTGTTTACCTGTGGCAAATATTGTTCCTGACCACATGACTTCTATAATAAGAGCAGCATCCTCTAAACAAGCCTGTACTGGTACGATCCTATGAATATGTAGTAGGTGACTGATGTATTAGATGGGCGTATATTCAACATTTTCAGATATCTGTAGAAGACTTAGGGCTCTTGATTTGTGGAGATATCCCATCTTGTGCCCTGCACAGAATTAAAGCAGCATCTCCTCTCTAAATGCTTTTCAGTGTGTTTTGGAGATTTTAAAATTGGCAACAGGGCTTCCAATTAATAACCTGGGATGTGAAACCAAAACCCAACTGTTAACAGTGAATTCCAGGCTGACCTTTTCCTGCCACGGTGTGGTTTGAGATTTGTCTACAACCATTCTCTTACACTGCCATCGTTGCTACGGTTAAGAACTACTTACACTCCCAACTAAAGAGGTACTTCAAAAAAGTAAAGCTGTTCTACAAATTGCAGATTGCTGAAATCTAAACTAGTTCAGCCTGAACTGAGATCACTGTAGATAAGGCTGTGTTTTAAAAAGCTTTCAATCCTAGATCACTTACAAAATTATATCATTTATCTTCACGTGACTTCTGCATACCTTCAGAACTGAAAATGTGCCTTTGAGAGTATTAGTCAGTCAGGAAGAGGAATGGGCAGAGAGAAGTATCCCAAGGAATTTCAATTAAATTTTAGGAATAAATAGTAGTGTATTTTTTGGAATGCAGTTGTATAAAAGGCTCTGTTAACAACAATAATACTCCTTAACAGCATGTATTATCCAACAGTTTCAGAGATCATCACAAACACCAACTGGGCCTAACTATAGCCTGCAATAAGTGAGCATTATTATGCTGATATTATGGATGGAAAAAGACAGAGAGGTCCTGATTCACTCAGGAACAGAACCCAGGACTCTGTACACAAGTTTATAACCACAACCAAGAAGAACTATTGTCAGACAAAGGAAAATGGGATGTCAGATAGAAAAATTATAAAAGGTTTCTAAAATCATGTTGTAATTCTGATAAGGAAGTGGCTGTCAGACAAGGAAATAAAGTTGCTGTGGACTAACAGCAGCTACGTTTATTTTTACTATTATCTTTTTTAATTCTCACTGGACCTTTGCAGTATCATTCATAATCACCAGGAATATCTTACTGATTACACTGATTTACTTATGTGGAAATCTAAATTTGAGAATATGTTACATAATGGGCATTAGAACTGGATTAATCATCTTCATTATTAACCTTATTTATGACTTAAAAGAAAAGGATGGGATGACTGCATCTACTTTTCCTTAAAGACATAACAGTTAAAATAACAAAAACATCTCTCTTCAAGTACTGTTCCAATCTCCATCATATACAGTTTGGATTTTTTGTTGTTTTTTGTTTGGTTGTTTTAAATGATAACAGTTTGGCCTGCCTTTCCTCTATGAACATCCTGTAAAATGCCTAATTTGTCACTCATTAATCTTAATCTATCTTAATCTGATTTAGTATAGCCCACAAGATGTACAACAGCTTCTTCTTTGCAAAGCATCAGAGACTATTCCAGACAAAAATAATCCTTAATCTTTCTTCCGCCCTTGACACCATTCATCACTTCCTCCTTACACTGGCAGCTTGTTTCATGTGCCTTCCTGGCTCTGCTATCTCTTAGACTGTCCTGTCACTGATTCCAAATATGTTCACAGTAGTTGATAAATTCTGGAATTTCAGAAGTTTCTAAAATACTGCAATCTTCATGCAATGTATCTTTCGAGTGCTAAAGTAAGTTATTTTAATTAAGTACCTCATGGATCCTGCGAAATTAATGGCAGAAGGCAAATGTTCTCTTATGAATCTTCAAAAATGCATAATAAGTAATTTTTAAAATGCATTTTTTCCTACAACATACTGAATGAAATTGCCATTACCATTTTCAGTCTTCATAGATCTCCTTAATGGCTTCTTGCTTATACTGAATACACCTCTTATTTGCTGTGCAGTTCTGGCTTTTTCAGTTCTATAAAAATTTTACTGCCTTCCTCATTTAGTAAAAATCACATTTGCATAACGTAAGATCTGAATAGCAGACCCAGGGAACTCAGCTCCAATGCAGGCTTCCTCATAGTACCTAAATCGAGATCGGGAAGGAACACTTGAACGGTCAAGAGCATGGCTTACTCTCCCGTTCTGATTATCACTATCTTTTCTCCTACAAGTATGGTCAGTGGTGAGAATTTTTCATTGCAGATTTCTTTTAATGGGTAAGAGATTTCGGCGGTTCCCTTCTGAATGTTTTTCACTCAGATATGTGCCCCAGTCATGACATTACTGAATTAATTTTCTTAGTTATATAGCTCTGCTGGATGACCTACAGGCACAGCTGTGGATGTACTTGCATTTGCCTAATCATACTAGAGAACATTCACTGTCTCAAAGAGCATATTCTGAAGAAGAAACATTAAAATAAAGGAGAGTAAAGTTGGTATGAAGAAGAAAAAAGGGTAAAGAAATTTATATATTTTTTTTTAATTAGAATTTGCTTTTTCTTTCTATACTTGGTGTAATAACTTAGCAATGGAATGCATATTAGGAGTCATACTTTTTTAAAACAATGGTCTTAGTGTTCCAAACCACACTAATTAGAATAATCCAACCAAAACATATATACAAAATCTTTTGCCAGCATTGTGCTAACCAGTTGTGTTAGAAACACCTAACACTGAGAGTAAATCTGCTTTGGAAAGTAATCACGCAAACTCAGCTCTTCTTTAATCAGTTTAAAATACATTTTCTTTCATAAAATAAATTTCAGTCTGCTAACTCACAGCAAATGCAGCTAAGTCAGTACAGCCCTACTATGAGTTCAGCTGAAGCTCCAGCCCTAAGAAGCTGGGTGGAACAACTACCACTAATTAACTTCCAGGATTCTGTTGTTAATGGAAAAAGACATGAGAAGAACAATGATTCACTGACAGAGACCACAGTACTGAGTGTGCTTGTGAACACAGAAAACAGTATGAATCACCAGAACCTATTGCCAATTGACGTGAACCTGTGCAGCCTGGGCTAGGGAGCTGCTTTGGCAAGGGGGTTGGACTAGATGGTTTCTAGAGGACCCTTCCAACCCCTACAGTTCTGTGATTCTGTGAATAATCATGGTATCTGTTATGCCTGCTTCACTTCAGAGTAGGCACACTAAAAATTAAGATACATATATATATATATGTAAAAACATGCTTTCTCCTGAAAATTTTTAAAATTTGGAAAACAAATCCCATGACAACAGTTATTGCTGGAAGATGTCAGCTCCATGGAAAAGTCCAGATTTACTGGTGTCTATTAAACTGCTGTCTATTCTGCACCCTGTTCAGACCCATAGATTGTTTTCAGTCAGAATGTGTAAAACCTGACGACCTATTTTTACATGTGTGCAAAATTCTGAGAGTCTCTGAAGAAACTGTCAGAAGACATCCTCTCCATTAACAAAATACAGCTATGCCATAACCAGCTATAACCATCATACTCCACCAAAGGGAAAGGATCAGAACAGGAAAAATCAGTCTGTGTGTTTATTTTTCTACAAAGCATGCAGTTTTCAGACATTTCAATTCCGTGGCTACTCACTGTAGGAAAGCAAGACGGCTGCTTACATTCTTTGAGCTTCTGTGCTGCTGTAAAATGGAGCACTGCCTGGACAAATGCAGAGGAAGAACAGCGAGAAGCGAGCTGAAGCATAAAAACACAACAAAGCACAATTAGCAGTTTTAGAGCTCACATATGGAATGTGGGGAAAAAATCAGAAATGAGTTACATCCCTCACTGAGTTTTGCCCACTGGCAAAAATTCCCATTGGCATTACCACTTAGTTTCATTAGGAGGAGCTCTATTGGAAAAAAAGGATTAGATCCTTCTGCAATGCTTAGCATCTTGTTAAATATAACATGTTGAGCAGATTTGGTTGAAAAAGTCTGTGGTTACATTATCTTATTGTTACTTAATGATTAAACTACACAAAAATCAGCTACAGCCTAAAGGTTTGTCAACTGAAATTTAGTTGTAAATTCTTCCCTCAAAAATACTAGAATTCCTACACAAATAACAGCCACCATTCATTTTCAGCAGGGACTGAATATAGGACAATCTGCTCCTACAGTTATATCCCCAAAGTAAGAGCCATAGAAAGGGAAAATTGAGAACTGCTTCCTGGAATCTAGGATGTATGAGGCTCCTTGCCACAGGAAGCGAACACTTGTGAACAAGACACTCAGAAGAAATAACCCCTCAGTCACTCTAGTTGCCAAAATCTGTAGAGATGACAGTTTCCACCACTATTCAAGTTTCAAATTGTGGTTTTTCTAAATCTGGTGCTTTATTTGCAGCGATGGTAAACTGCAAATATTCAGCAGTTACGTGACACTCAGAATGGACTGCTACACTCTGCGCTCCCCTGGCCTTCAGACAGCACTTTTTTTCCATCAGCTTGGACTTTCCCCACCTCTCTACAGCAGCACTCCCCTTCTTTCCTATCACAACACTGCATAATAGGACGAAATAAGAAAAGCAGCAGTGATGTCTGAAAAGCAGTTATTTCCCTGGTTGCTGCTTATGATTTCCAAATGTAGTTCTACACACGATAATTAGAGCAATGTCCTTGAAGATCCGCCATTTTGTTTAATTAAGGTACATGCTAGAGCTTCCAGATGTATTGCTTATGTTTGATAAATATCCTTCCTAACCACAGTGCTTCTGTAATAAGAGCAACATCCTCCAAATGGGGGCTTAAGTCCAAAACAATAAACAATCAGTAGAAACTAGGTGGAGACCAGGTGTCCTTAGAAAACCTCTGTCCTTACGTGGACAAAGTGAGGAGGGGGACACCTCCCCAAGTGACCACCGAAGACCAGTGAAGACGCTGTGCAAGCACAGAAGATTCAAATATGTGTGTATAACCTTGTAACTGCAGAAATCTCATGCATATGTGATACATAGCTGTGCCTTGTGTATTAGGTGTGTATGAAGAACTTGTGGATTATAAATAGTGCGAAAACTCAGGTGCACTCCATTTGTGGAGATTACCCTCCTTACACCCAGTGCAGAAATAAAGCAATGACTCTTCTCGAAACACTTGCCTTTTCCACATATTTTGGGAGATTTTGAAGTCAATAACAGCAGGATTTCTACTTATTTATGGTGAAAAAATTACCTTAATAATTAATCTGTGTTGTTTTTATTTCCCAGTATTTTTCTGACATGGTTTGTAACCTCTGTTACTAACAGGGGCCTGTGGTACCACTATATAGGTTGTTTTCAAGTTCTCATGTAGCATTTCAGTGATGCTGAAGCGTGTGTAGCTCTGGAAGATGTTTAGCAGGTGTTACACTTCTGAGTTCATGTTTTGTTTCTGGCATCCCTATGATGTCTTCCTCTCCAACGATAGGTTTTAACAAGCACTAATGGAAATGCAGATCCACAGCAACCTTAAAAGCTTCCCATGGCAGCTCAGCACATGGCCTCAGTGGGGGCAGAGGAACCCACCAGTGCAGAGGTAGGAGTGCCAGGCACCAGGCAGCACTCTGAGCAGAGCTCTGCATGCACGCAGACCTCAGGCTGTGCCCTGAGCTACCATTCTCTCTGTTTACAGTGTACAGTCAGGCAGTAAACTCTTTTTCCTCATAGTAACTAAAACTCAGGGCTCATTCCAAACGGCAAAGTGGAGATTATCAGCTGTCTTTAGATTTCAACTCTATGCAAATTGTGCTATACTTACAGTATTAAACCAGCGTAAGTGCCAGACAGAAGACATCTGCCTGATCATAGAAGAAATTGGCAAGTGGTTGCACTTTACTTCCTCATTTTTTTTGTAATTTAAATTTCAGTGGGGATTTCATCGGTTCGCATAAACTCGCTGCTAAATAAGCAGTTTTCATCTTTCAGCTGTTTGTTAGATGCGCAAATGCAAGATCGCATACACAAGGCCAATGCTTTCAAATTTAAATGCTACAATTAAGCATGTAACTAAGTAGCAAATCACACAGTAATTCAGTAGTTACTGAAATTTTATCCTGAAGTGCAATGTGACTTTTTTTCTCTTCACAGAATTCCATAGGATTATGGGATCCTTTTGTAGGAACAACAGTAGCTTTTATTTCTAAAAAATATTTATTTTTCACATAATTTTTATTTTTCACAAGTGTACATAACAGTTAAAAGCAAGCATACCCTAAAAGAGTACACATTCAAAGGCAAGTGAGCCCCAAATTTGATTTCCTTTATTTTTTTTAATTATTTAAAAACTGGTAATTCAATTTCTGATGTATATAATCAGCCAGCACAAATATAGATAGCACAGCTGAGGGTCCTGTTGTAGTGGAGAGACTAATTTGCACACAGATTAATAAGACTATAAAAATAAATATGAAAAAGTGCAATGAAAAATAATGTCAAATACTAGACAGGAGTTCATTTAAGGTACATTCACAAACATTAAGAGTTGTGGATGTAGCTTATGCTTGCATAACCATGAGCAAAAAAGAACTTACAAACGTGTAAGTGTGTGCTTTCAACCATAGGATGTTATTTTGCCAGGAAACATTGTCAGCACAAAGGACACAGACACCAAGTTAAAGAAATGAGTTTATCTGTACTCAATTTTAGAGCAGTAAAATAATAAGTGAAATGATACAGCAAGAATAAAACAAAAGGAGGCAATGCACCTAACCATTACTACATAAGATTAACTACAGTGATTAAGAAGGATGTGTCACCAATTGCCCTGGTGCTTTACCATCATCCAGATCTGCAGTCACTGCAGAGCCCTGGTTGCAGTGAGGTTGTGCAGAGCCTTTCCTGGCAACTGGGAGGTCCTAACACAATGCATTCATTTGTAGGTGAGGTCTCCAAAGCCGCTGCAAGGGGGTTCAGCTTTTATATAGTTGAATAAACAGAGTTACATAATTTAATGTGCAGAAGCATCTGTTTTCATCCTCATTTTGGATTCCATCCAAAGCCTGGTTAGGGCTCTAGGAGGAACCAAGGGAGTTTCTCTATCTATTTGGGTTTTAACCACATATTTCTCAACAAGGTCAGATGTCTGGTGCCATGGCCTTGCAACTTGCCCCTAAATAAAGAAAGATATTCTATCCACATCAAGCATAAGGGATCTTTATAGATTGGCATTAATATATACGTATATATTCATGTTAAAACAGCAAAATAGATAAATATTGTATTGCATGTTCAGTATAGTGTTTGGTTGTCAAGTTCATGTAGAGGTCAGCTTCAGTTCAAGGCCTGTTGTTCAGGCTTTAGTACCTCTATTGGTCCTTTCACCTATAAGTAAACCACAACCTTCATAACATCTCACCTGTAAAATATAATCTGAGACATTAGGCAAAAAGGCATCTCTTTTTGTGCCTCAGTTAACTTCTGCTCATTAGTCATGGCTAAGACTTGCATTCCTTTTAAAACGTGTCTAATTAGTTGCAAAAAAACCAGGAATTAAACATGGATCAAAAATTAAAATAGTGGCTGCACAAAGACAAAGAAACATACACGCTTAACCCATGGTTCCCCTGGCAGCCATGAAAATATATCCAATTCCCAACCTTTCCACGTCTGGATAGGTACGTGTGCTATCTTTGTCATTGCTTTTGTTATTTGTTTTACAGCTTTTCCACTGTCATCAATTTGTAGGTAGCAACTAGATTCATTTAATTTTCTGCAAGCTCCCCCTTCTTCTGTCAACAAAAACAAACAAAAAAAACCCCATGATGCTGAAAAACTGCATTTTTCATTTGATTGGTCAGCCAGAAGGTCAAAAGCCACAGACAAATGATTAGTTATTATTTCTAAGATAGTGTAGGACCTTCCAATTGCCAGGAAAAGTTTTACAAATCTTCATTGCAACTGCAGATCTGGATGATGGTAAAGCACTAGGACAGTTGGTGACACATACTTATTAATCACTGTAGTTAATCTTATGTAGTAATGGTGAGGTGCATTGCCTTCTTTTGTTTTATTCTTGCTGTATCATTTCACTTATTATTTTACTGCTCCAAAATTAAGTATAGATAAACTCGGTGTCTTTAACTTGGTGTCTGTGTCCTTTGTGCTGACACTGTCCATTGGCAAAACAAATGTCTAGATCATGGAAGTCTTTGTAAGACTTTAGCATATGTCAAAACAAAGCTGTCATCACTACCCATGCTTACTTGTGCAGGCTAGCATACATTATAGCCTACACTTCGTTAGCAATGTACACTTACCTTTTTTCACGGTGAAGACACTTTTCTGTCAACAGGTTAATCAGGGCACCACAGTAATTTCTCAGCAGTTGGAATCATTTGATACAAAAAGCCACTCTGTCTGCACCCAAAGAATTTATGTAAAAAAAAAAAATAAGACTTGCTAATTTTGAAGTATTTTAGAATTCAGCTGTAAAATTGACGCATTCACAAAATGATTGCAATTCACTAAAACTTTAATAAAACTTTGTTGTTCTAAATGTAATGAGTAAAGACCAAATAATGTATATCTTTATAAATATTGAAAGCAATTGGGATGCTACTGCAAGTTGCCTTTACATTTGGAAAGGCTGTGATCCCAACTCCTTTTACCTAAGTACAGTTGCCTGCAGCTGGATTCTCCTCTATCCTCTATAATCATCATTTTCTACAACCCAGTGAAAGAAAGCTTTCATTTATTTTAAAAGAAAATTCTATTTTGGTTCTCTTTTGACAGATCTGCAGCATTTTCATATGCCTTCTCATACTCAGTCTTCTGTTTGATCTTGGTTCATAGTGAGTTAAATAGATGCACAGTCGTAGTAACAAGAATCTGAAAGCTGTTAACCAGTTCAGCTTCTTTTAAGTTCCAGCCAATGTTATGGTAACACTTAGTGCAGCAATATCTGAGGCTTTCTCACTTGTTGTTCAGTGCTGGCATGACTTTATTTTTTTAGGTGGAAGAGCTAGAGTTTGACACCTGGGTCAGTAACCTAACTCAGTAAACTGAATAGCTGCTACATCATTATTGGGGTGTGCTCAGTAAATGAGTTAAGTCTTTGCCTAGTGGTTTGCAGGTCTTTGTTTTGCAGACCGTAAACCACAAAGCTCAAAACAAAAAAAGGCTGGTAAATTTAAAACAGTGTTATCAGGATGTCTTCCAACAGCTATTATAAAAAGTAGTAGAAGATTGAAACTCATTTGTAGTCCAAGAATAATGATAGTTTTTGTGACCTTTTTATTTGAGCTGTTTAAATGGACAGCATGTTTTCCTTTTCTGGAGAAAAAGCATAATGACAACGACGAATGTAAGAACTAAAATTAAAACAACTGCAGCTATTCTGGCAAAAGTTTCCAGCACAGTTGGGCAAGAAGGTTCTTTTTTGATTATGTCTTCTCTCTTTCTTGTATGCCTTCTCTTAGTAACAGACAAATAGCTTTAAGCTTTGTAATAACAGTCACAAGTGATGCCATAGTAGTGCTTCACTGAGTAAGTGATGAATATTGCAAGGGACTGCACACATCAAGACATTGGTTAAGTACCATCAAAGGCAAAGTTCTCTTCCCACTTGCTCCCTGTACCCTAAAGATCTTCTAAACTACAAATCATGGAGTTCTCATTCAAGCATACTGTGTAACAGGTGGCACCAGTCACAGGCATGGATCAGCAGAGTTGGTGGCACATGAAAAAATATGGAATGACTTTCTTCATTTTAGAATGTTTTCAGACTTTTTTTTTTTGTATTAGCAACATACCTGAAATAACAAAAACGAAGTCAACTGTGTGAAGGGATGATTTTACTACACTTTCGAGATGTGGTACCATGGAGTATTTTCCTTCTGATGAATTACTGAGCACACTCATGATTTTTAAAGCCACCTCCCAGGCCCTATGAAAGAAAACAAAACAAAGATACCATACTTTATGCAGTGAGCTTGATGCTATTTCCCCCCCTAACCACAAGCACATTTAACAGTTACTCACAAAAAGAGGTCTTTAGCTGCACATTTGTTATCTGATTTTACTGTAACATTTAAAGTTTTTGTATTGGTTCTCATGGTTAGAAGAATATTGTATCAGAACCTGTTAAATATATTCTCCTCCCATTCTCCCATTTTTTCCCCCAGCTTTTATTGTTGAGCACAGTATCATATAGTATGGAAGAACTTTTTTAGTCAGCTGTCCTGGCTGTGTCCCTCGGAGCCTCACTGATGAGGGAGCATGAGAATCAGAAAAGACTTTGACACTGTGTAAGCTCTATTCAGCAGTAACTACAGCTCCTTTGTTGCCATCATTGTTTTGGTCACAAATCCAAAGTACACCACCTTACGAACTCCTATGACAAAAATAACATCTATCCCAGTCAAAACCAGTACTACAGTGAAATAAGCCTCCAATAAAGTAACCCAAATAGCTAAAATATTTTGGCCTCCAAAACCATGAACTCTTTCACAAGTACTACATTTGCTAGATAAATAAGGTATATTCATGATGGCATGTATCTAGCACTAAGTATGACATAAGCTACTCTGAATGTTTGCTTTAAAACATCCAAGTAGTTAATAATTCTGAATAATGTTTATGATTATCTTTTTTTTTTTGTCAGCAGATCAGCAGGGTACGATTTTTCATTTAAAGACAATTTGGCTTTGCCAATTAGGGTTAGGGTCACAAACTGGACGTTGTTTTTTTCTCATCAATGTAAAAAAAAAACAAATGCATTGGAAAAATACAAATGTTATGTGTACTAAGTCTTTGACACTATTCTGCTGTAAGCATCTGCTCTCTGTTGATCATTAGCTGTCTCAGGGTCCTGTATTTCTGCTATTTTCAGTGCCTCCTGCAGTATTTTCTTGTTTTTATTTAAATGCAGGTCCTGAAGTGTTTTAATTTACAAGCCTGGATTTCCTAATCTGCAGTTAATTTTGTGCTTGATTTTCAGACATCTTCGGCGGATGCTCCTTGTATTTACTCATGACTGAGAATGCTGAGTTTAATACTTGAGAATATAAGACAAACCAACCAAAAAGCATATTTCAGAAGCATTAGTTTTTCCCATGAGAACACCAGTTAAGATAGAACGTCAGTATACAAATACATTCTAAGCATTTCTAAGGCAGTAAGATAACCTGAGCGCCTCTTTTCTTAAGTCAGACAATAAGGGTGACACATGCTTTCATTTTGTTCATAGCTTGTTGCTGCTGAAGTGTTAGCCATAGTATACCACAAATATGTTTCCTGGCTAGCACGGCTGCTTCTGAGAACACAGTGGCCTAATTTTTATTACATCTGAAGACAGATTGTTGTCCTTTGTAAGATAACAGTAAACTCTAAACAAAGGTACTGGGTACAATTTCTAAGTTGACAAAACTGTGTAGATAGATCCATCTTCCATTTATTATGTAAAGGAATGATCTCATTGGAAGTATAGACTAAGTATGCAGAAAATTTCTATTGCTTTTGCTATAATAGGCAGAATAGACTGTAAAATTAAACCACTGTTTCCTGTGGTTGTCAGAGGCACTAGAAAGTCAACTTTATACTCATAAATAACTATATATATGCTTTGCTTAGTCATTTGTTCATCAGTTGGTCCTCACCTATGTATAGGCAAAATGAAACAGTAGTTTAAGTTTCTGATCTGCAGTTTATATTTGTAGGCTCATTTAGATGAGTATGCAGGCATATTGTAAAATTTCAGTTTATGAATTTTCACAGCTCTTGTAATAGAACCGCAGACGCTGTTCATGTTGGCCTCTTCCTCCAACACACTCAAGCACATATATAAGTCCACTGCAGGCAGCAATTATACATAGTCTTCAGTAATACTATCTGGCACTTAGTGGGAACTTCACTTCTGTGCTTAGGTATAAGATAACTACTAGGAGGTACAATGCAGAAACAGAAGGATCATTGATCAGAGTCACTCCCTAGGATCAAGTGGTGCTGGTTGGCAGTAGGCTCAGCACAAGTCAGTGTATCCTGGCAGCCAAGAGGGCAAATCACATTTTGAGGTACACTGAACACAGCACAGCCAGCTGGTCAAAAGTTTTAAGCCACCTTTGAGCTGTCCTCATTTGGTAGACTCACAAAATGCAACTCGCGTAATACCCAAAAGCAATGTTGGTATCATCCCAGCAGACACCAAGAGACAGATTACTCTAATTTAGCACTTTAACTAACATCTTAAAATTGTTAAGAAGGAATCTGATAGAAAGCAAAACCCATTCCTGCATGAGCAGTGTTTGTACATGAAGCTAAACTTCATAAGCATCTCAGATTTCATTTGGAGTTTTTCATCTGACTATTAATAGAAGTAAATATGTGTACATATATGCTCACACATATATATGTATATTCAAATACAATACAATTGCAAATACATATACATGCATACTTCCTGCTAAAGTAATGGCTGTCCTCCACTGATGCAAAAGGGGTTACTGATAGTTGCAATGGGACAGAACTCGGTTGAGATGAAATTTTAAGAATCCACACTTAATAGTTTCAAGTTTTATGTCCCAGTTTAGCTTGGACTTATGAGAAAAAAGTTTCCTAACTAAAGGTAAAATTTAATAAGATAAGTCACATTCAAAAGTATCTTGATTTTGAACAAATAATCCATTTCAAAATTTATGAATATCATTTGGAGAAGTTTCACAATTAAAAAAAAAAAAAAGCATAGGAACTCAGTGAATTGAAATTGTGAGAATGAAAAACTATTTTGTAGTAGGAAAATATGCTAAGTATTAACCTACTAGGGCAATATTTAAAATTTAATATATAATCAAGTCTTGGGGAGAAAACTCATTCAAAAATTCAAGAAGTAATTTTCAAATACATCCTGCAGCACTAAATTGTAAAAGAACATTTTTCATGAAGTTTTTCTTACTACTAAGAAGAACAAACTGGTATGTTCTTACTCTTTTGAAGTAGTAGGTTAATGGCTATTTTTGATCTGGCAGTGACACACAAACTGTAGTCTTAAATTCATCTCTGCATTTGTAAGTTTCATTTAGAGGCTTTTATTTGAAGTATATGATTTAGTTCTTTTTTTTTTTGGGGGGGGGGGTGTTAAAGGAGTAATATCCATTTCAACAGCACAATCACTCTGATCTGATAATTACAGAAATATGATATAATTTGATTGCACTTCAAGAAAAATTACCCTACCTTGTATTTTTTCCTCTGTTGAAACCGGAGTAGTTTATACTTATGTTTCTGTCCTTCTGTTAAGATACTGCTCACTGTAAGAGAAGAAGCAAAAGAAATTAAAGAGAAGCTAAAATAAAGAAGTTACTTAAAAAAAAATGCCTAGCATATATATTTACATATTTAGAATGCAGCCCCTTGTTTAGGCCTTCACAGTGTTTTTACAAAACCCAGATTAAATCAGAACAATAATAGCAATAAACATCCAAATATTTTTATTAATCTGATAACCTCCCAGCAATCATAGGTTACTGTACTTGTCTGAAATCTTATAGAAAAAGTAACAAAACTCTTAAGTTTTTACTTAAAATGTAATGCTCTTGATTATTGTATTGAGAATCCCTGCTAGTAGCCAAGGCACATTATACAAAATTGTGCTGCTCTGATACTCTTGCACTGAAAAGAGAACACAAACATTCATTGTCCAATTTTTTAATTAATATTTGGGAATTAAATTATAAGTATCTCAATATTTTTGTCTTCTCAGTATGTTTTCTTTGATTCTTGCCTGGGAATTTCATAAAAATCCTTGGTCTACCAAGCAGAGTACAAAAAAAGTATTTTTTTCTCTCAGAATTTTTTATGCCATGAATCTTACAAACTATTTACCTGTCCCTAGCTTAACTAGCTCAACAAAACTTTCTCAAAATTTTCTTAGAAAAGAACAAAAATGTTTAGAAATAAATCATCTTTCATAACACAGTATCAAGTAATATGAGAAAGAATAGGGAAAAGAGTACGCAGTGGGAAAGAGGCTGTCTGATTTCTACAGCATTCTATATGTATAGATAAGCAAGATGGAAGATGTGATTGAGGGAGCACACCTCTGGAATCAGCACTATCCATTCTTATTAGTCAGCTCTTTGTATCATATCTATGGTTGGTTCTTTGGTGTTTTTATGGAGTAATATAGCTTTCAGGATTTTTTCCACAGCAGAACACCTTCTAAGTTATGTAGAAAGAAAGACATACAAAAAACAAGAAAACTGAAGATTAACTCACCTTTAATGAAAAATTCCACCCTAGGATTCACATCATTATTTTCTAGAATTTCAAATCCATACAAGGAATTTTGAATATGGAAGAAAAATATAAATGGCCTGGAAAATGTATGTGAATCAACCTTAAAATCTCTACAGTTCTGACAAATTTTGTGTCGGGTCTACATCATTTGTGACAATGAAGTAGATGTCTATGAAAGTCTGAAAAGTTAGCTGAAGCATGCCTTGCTTTGTTCATGTTCACAGAAGACAGCACTGCACAAGGTACATGTAAAACATGCCTACCATCTTCTCTGACTTGCCCTAGAAAGCTCCTCCTTTGCACTAGCCGCCAGAAATTTGCAAACAAAATTTTCCTTTTGCTGGTTCCTCTTCCTGAGCATATCCTGTGGCTATCTGCACGCTCAACATAAGCTGAATCTGACCTGTATCACTACAAAACAATGCATATTGCTGACAGTTCTCATACTGCACTTGTGGCCTGGAATTGTCTGCACCATGCTTCCAGCCAGACACCAGAGCTGTAGTCAGGTTTGGGTTTTCTTTATTATTGAATTAGGGAAATGAAATTATTTTGATTGACGGAACAGATTTCCAGTTCTAAACGTATCTCAGAAACAAGTTTATTACTATTTTTGAGAAGAAAAAAAAAAAAGATGGAATCTGCTGCTTATTACCAAGAGTTGGGTTCAGAATTGTTAGTACTCCCAAGTCCATAAGGTAAGGGCATCGAGGATGGGGGTCCTGTGTCGTGCTCTTGTTGAAGCATCGGGACGCCTGCTATGAGTGGCAGTAACGACTACAACACTGGTGAGACACCATGAAGCTGCCTTTCGGCATGATCCTACAAGCAGCTGCTACGGGCATTAAAATGAGTAATAGGAAGAAACAACACGCGAGTTAAGATGGGCACACGCTGAGGCAGCAAGCGGGCCGTTTCAAAGCAGTGTGTTTGGTATGCAATTGAGGTTTTGCTTGGTGCTCTGCAAACTCAGGAAGTGCAATTTGCACCTCCTTGTGCCAGAATCTGAATGAGTCAGATCCTTAAAGTCAGTTTAGCTTTCCTTTAGTCTCCTCATTGTTCTGACTAATGTGATGTTATCAGAGCCAGCTAACTATGGTAGAAAACGGCTGCACGCACCGCATAGCCTCGGGGCTACAGCACAGCCGGGCTGGTGTCACGGCCTCAACGCCCACAGGTTGCCGCGGAGCAGCTGCAGGCCACTCCAGCTAACTGCGAGCGAGGGAGATACTAACTGCAATAAAAAAAGCACGCAGTGAAAAATGTGAACCCGTTACTGCTATCAGAAATCATTAGCTCCTCAATTTTTTGGCGTTAAATTTGATAAATCTTAAAGAGGACAGAAGTTCAGAAAGAACTACACGTGTACTGAAAAGCTACTAACTCCCCAAAACAAGAGACCTGAAAATGATGGGAACATAACACGCAGGCCTAGCTTTCCACACATAACAAAGAAACAAACAAAAATATCCAGAAAAATACTCTGCATCATTACAGCCCCAGGTGTGTACAGGCATCAAGCATTAACTGGTCGTGAACTGTAGGAGAGCCAGTAACAAAACGTCTGTCTTCACCATGAAAGTCTCTGAGGACTTACTGGATGTTTTCATCCTGAGCATATACAAAAGTCCAGGTTTCTTTCCAATTTATCCTATTGTTTACCATAAATAAAGCATTTCATAAAGTATTTTCTGTCGATGGGTAGGAGATTTGTTTTTGTTTCTAAGTGAACTTCAGTAAGTGGTAAATGAAACCAAGGACAAAATTAGTTAAAATAATTTAATGTTTGAAAGATTTAGTAGCTGTTCACTTCCATTGTGCTCTCCCACAGAAAGCACAACTTGGCAATCAGCTGATGAATCTTCTTATTGATCTTTTGTAAGGCAAAACCCTGGACTGACAAATGATATGGTGAGAACAGATATCTGAACTCCGGAGAGCTTCTGGCAGAATCAGGCCAAGAGGCTCAATTCTAACTCTACAAACAGTAGTGAAGCTATGCAGTTGGCTACAGAAAGAGTAAGATTAGATTTGGTTCTGTACTGTGGCTGTAAAAAAGACTCAATTATTTAGTAATTTAGTACTTGTACTAGTTAAACCACAACTTTTTTTTTTTTTTTTTTTTTAAAGTGAGGATAAGGTCAATGGTGAGACCCAGAAGCTCTCCCATGTCTCCAGAAGAACTGCAGGGAGCAAGATTAGGGCCATTTAATTTTGGCATAAAAGTCAGAGATACAGTGCAGGTGACAGAGAGGAACCTACAGCTCTACCAGCTGCCAGGTGTATTTCGGTGGGCACTGACACCATGGGCAGTTTGGTGAGGCTGATGTGAAGCACTGGAGGTTCCGAGGCTCACTGCTCGCCGCTTGTACACCGCCGCAGAGGCCCTGGATTATCATGTTACCTGCCTATCAAGCACCGCCCGCTCTTTGGGTCAAAAAGTCACAAAATGGGGTCAGAGAACTAGCTCATTATTTCCAGTCGTCTCAGCCGTCTGTTCTGAGCGAGCCTATTGCCTCCTCTGTGACGTAAATTGCATTGTTTGTGGAACAATATGTTCATAATGATCTGCGAAGCACTATGAGTTGTGTCTGCAGAAGATGCTCAGTAAGCGTTAGCGGCTGTTCTTCAGTGCAACAAACTCGTAAAGAATTCCAAGGACGAACTATTTGCTACAATGGCCTTCATTAAAATACATACGAAATATCAGTAGTAACATTTATATAGAATGAAAAATCCTATTTGATAGTTTGCCACTTCTGAAGTAGCACCAATTTCAGAGGGGTTTTAAACAAAAGAGGCATCAAAGAACTGGGAATCGTTGCTAAATAATTCAGCGAACTGTTCCGCTGTGTGCCCGCCGCAGCGCGGGTGCAGCCCGGCCCGCCCGCCTCAGCCGCCGCCATGTCGCGGCCGTGAGGGCGCAGCAGCTCCCGCTGTGGTGAGCGGAGGCTGCGGGCTGAGCTCACGCCCGTTTCGCTGCACTGAACGTCTGATTTGTGGGCGTGAAAATGTGTCGGCTGTTCCTTCCAGACAGCCTCAGTGATGCTAATTCGAGATTCTCCTTACGTTTCTGTTGCCTTCCTGTTAAGAAATAAATGGTAAATACAAACTCAGGGAGCTGTCAGATCACAAATGAGACGAGCTTCTTAAAGCAAGTCTCCAGAAGTGGGGATGTGCTGCCTAAGCCTGAAAGAAAGTCAGTGTAACTCAAAGTTAGGAACACGGGAATTTGGTGAAAAACCTTTACAGCTCATGAACAAAAAGTGGCTGGAGCAGAAGAATGTCAGTGCTCCTAAAATGAAGATGAGAAAGGTTAACAATAATTTCCTTTCTTGGCAGCTAAATAAGCTGTATTAAAATTGTATTTGTGCTCGGTATTAAATAGAACCCCCAAACTGATCAATGGTTTAAGTTAGGAAATACTGCTTCTCCAAGAGAGGGGTCAGGCACTGAAACAGGCTGCCCAGGGAGGTGATGGAGTCACTGTCCACAGAGCTGTTCAAGAAACATTTAGATGTTGTACAAGGAACGTGGTTTATGGGAAATATTGGTGATAGGTAGACAGTTGAACTAGAAGATCTTAGAGGTCTTTTCCAACGTTGATAACTCTATGTCTCTCTGGGATGCTTCTCATCAGGACCCACAGACACATGGATGTTCAGGTTCCTCAGGCATTTGCGAACCTGATCTTTGCTTACAGGAGAGGCAACGCTCCTCCAGTTCCCACCTTCAGAACCATCTGCTTGGGGGCTGTGTATAGAACAGTCTTTAGTGAAGACTGAGGCAAAAAAGTTGTTGAATCCCTCAGCCTTCTCCTTGTTTGTTGTTACTAGCCTGCCTATATTGCTCTCTGGGGAAGGTACTCTCTCTTGGACTTTCCTTTTCTGGTTGATGGTCCTATAGAAACCTTTCTTATTCTTCACTGCAGACTCTTGTTTATCACTGACAAAAATGCATGGCAAATGCTGGTGACGGTGTTGAAAAACTGTTTTGGAGTTGAGAATTTCCTCTATCAAATAGTATTATTGTGCTTTTTGTTTCTGATTTAGTTTCCATGGAAATAAATAAAAATGGTTTCCACGCAACCTATGTGTCTTACCACATTGTTTTCACCGTGCTCTTCAAAGCAGAGAAGGCAAAGTTCCTGTGCTGCTTGTGGCGGTTACAACTTAAGTGACTCGTTGCATCACAGAGCTTTGTCTCCTCGGGCCACCCCTCATGGAAGAAAATGAAAGCTTTTCCTCCTTGGTGAGAGATCCACTTTCTATGGGTACTTGAGTGAGACACTGGCGACCCAGAACTGTCACCCAGCTGCTGTTAAGTAGCTTTGTTACTCTTTCATGTGGCAAGAACAAGAAACACACAAACCAAAATTAACATGAATTAAAAGTGCTGACAGTGACATACTTGGTACAAAGCAGAGATGTGTAGGTGCAGAAAGCCCCTCTCCCTGCGAGCTGCATGTAGGCTGTGACGTTAACTACATGCAGATTTACCATCAGATTCCCTTGGACTGGCATCTGCTGCACCCACCTAGGTGAAGTTTTGCATGGCAAGAAGGAAGGGAAAGAAAAATATTCATTAAGAAAGTGAGATAATAAAACCACAAAAGAGAAAAATCATGCTTCAAAAGAGTTCAGGAGCAAAATAAGAGAAGCTTTGCACTGAAAACTGTAATCTAGTCAAGAAACAATGGTCTGATTATTCTGGAAACTAGAAGTGAAGTAATTTTAGGCACATTTTGGGAACTTTAGTCAGTAATATATAGAATTTTCTACTCCCCTAGCTATTGACTTAGCCCTGTGATTCATTACATGAGCAGTTTGCACTTACATGCAGTTTGCTGGGCAGATGTTTATGGTGTTCTTTAAAAATGTGCTTATTTGGAGTCTGAAAGAAATCAGTAGATTGGAACATCTAATTTTGAAAACAACATGTACAAATTGCTTCCAAGCACTCTGGCAGTCTCCTTAAGATGAACATGGGAAAAAGTGCAAACATTTGGATTAAAACGAAGTTTCTCATTTGTGCATGTGCTTTTTGTGTCTAGGATCAAACTGACAAATGCCAACATGCAAGCTGCACCTATGTTCAACATTAAGCATGCTGTATATTACTTCTGTGATTTGGACTTCTTTTCAGTATCAGCTGCTGGGCCTTTTTTGTTATTTAAAAATGTGTCTAAATATCTAATTCATGTTATTTAGGATCACATTAAAAACAGTGCACTTGCAGGAAAAAAAGACATTAATATACTATTACAATAATATTCATATAAAATTTGTGCCATACAGTGAACAAATTGTCATATATCCTTGTTGAGAAAAGGTTTCAGGCTCTGATGGCGTTACCTGATGGTTAACAGATGCAAAGGAAAAGCAGCGATGTTACTATCTTCCACTAGAGGGCGAGAGAGCATCTTTGGTTGCTAGGCAGATTCTGGAAAAAAAAATTCTACATCATTAAAGTAATAAGGTCAAATTTGGAAAACAGAAGAACAATTTAATCCATCATATTACCAAAAGCGATGTAATTTCTAAAATATTAAGGCCCTGACGTCTAACATATAATTGCTGTTAGGTTACTTTCTGCAATCATTAGAACTGAACAATGAACACAGATAATTTTATATGCACGGACAACCATGTTTCAGTTATTTTTTTCCTTCTGTTCACTACACAATGCTGAATTCTTCAGACAAGGATATTAACAGATCAATTAAAAAAATCTTTAGAAAACCCCATAAATATAACAGAAATGGTAATATTGAAATCAGCCAGTAACATTACAATGAAAGAAAATGACCTATTTTATACTTTTTGTCCAATATTGAATGGAACTGTTGTTACCGGTTCTTACGGCTTTCACTGCTTGTTTAGAAATCAAAGCATGAATTCAGGTCTGAAATAAAAAAAGTCACTCTGTATCTCAAAAGCTGGGAAAGGTCTTATTCCTTTAATGACAGTTCAAGAGTAGCCACTTAGAATTCATGAATGATTGCATTCCGTATAAAAATCCAGACCATGATATTCACAGTAGTGACTATCACTTTTAATCTTATGGATTCTTGATCCTTGCGGTTCACATTTTGTCATATGCTAACAACACAAGCAATAGCAATGTGCACCCCACACAGCATGTGGGATCTGCTCCAGCTCACTGTCCAGCTTTAATGCTGAACAACATCAACTTTTGATGCGTGTGGTTTCTTTTGGAAGGTGAACACAGCACACCTAATATCTGTGGGACTGCCATAGAAGCCGATAATCAAAAGCTGAATGGTACTGGGAAAAGGGTAAGAAGAAATGTTTTGAGAGGTGTTCATGTGTAGATTTGCATAGCGATAATTTAGCACAGCAAGTATAATTGACTTTGAAATTTGCAAATTTTTCTTTGCATACTGAGAAATGGACATACTAAGATAAATGGCTGTTTATTGTAATGAGTTTCTGTTTACTGCTCATGAACTAAAACCCAACAGGTAAACAAGTCATGCCTTATTATAGGTTTCATTTTTAATTTTATGAAATTCTAACACATAAATCAATGTTTCTGTTCTGCACTCCTTAAATTCCTAAGGCAGTTTAGTAAAGATTGAAAAATGGTGGTGCAAGGATTACATTTCTTTCCCATCTCTGTTGAGTGTGCTGCAGGATCTCTGTTTTTTTGGGGGGCTTTTTTTTGCCCTCATGCTCCAGCCCTCCAAACCAGCACATGCAGCTTCAGGGACTGCAGTAGCAGCGAAGTCCAGGAGCAGCAAGAAAACCCTTGGCAGTTTCTGTTAGCCCCAAAATGTCTGTCTGAATTTCTGATGAGGGTGATCTTAGCACATTTGACCCACAAATGTGATTCAGCTGCAAACTGAGTGAGTTACCTACTCTAACTTGGCTAAAATATTGACAGCACTCATTTCTGTGCAGGACAGTGTAGGCATCTCCTCTTGCTCTGTCTGTGACCACAGTACTTTCTCTTTTCTCATGTGTCATAATATTATTGTAGTTATTGTGTCAAAAATAAAAACAAAAATAAAAACTTACTGAAAAGATATTGATAGATTACTTTGTATACATCAAATTATTAAAAATCCGATGTTAGAATTTCATAAAAGCTATGGTATTTCATGAACTGTTTATTAAAAGAATAAATTAAAAAGCCATGCTTCGGCAGGGGTGCTAGAGGGAATAGAAAGAAAAGTAGAAATTGCACAACTCAAACTTGTCTCAGAACAACCCAAGCACATATACTGTATTACATACTATTTTCAGACTGTTTACAGATCAGGAGATTCTTTTGACTTCAGAGTGCGTCAGGATAAGGAAAATGCAACCTTGGTGATTTATGATTGAACCTAGCAGTTTATTTACAACTCTGTGCTTAAACTGCAGTGAGAACAAATTTATCAGTTTAGACAAGACACGAGGAAAACACTGACTTCAGTACTATATTTCTATACTGAAAATATAGAAAGCTACTGCACAGAGATGAATTCTGTGATTTGAGTCAGAGTGTAGGACTAATCCCTGGTATCACTGAAATCAATCATGTATATAAATTGCTTGAAGCTAGCTTGATGCTGCTGGAGCTTGCAGTTAATTTGGTGCATCTAGTGCAGCCCATAGCTAAATCATACAGTTCTCAGTGAATGCTATGAGATTTCTCACCACATACATGTTTGACCCAGAGGAGGAAGCAACCACAGCACAACTATGAGTCACACCACGGGGCCTTTTTGTTCTTTCTGCTATTACGATACTTGTGATGTTTAATGAACTGCAGCCACTCCCTTGTGCTCATGTTTTAAACCAGAAAAGCCAGATACCTCCATGTGTGAAGCATGTTAGTATTACAACAGCAGTTAGGACTAACAGGATTTTTTTTTTATAAGATAGTTTATTTTTCCTGCTCAAATTGCAACTTGAATTGATAATTTTTGAAGCTGAAATTAATTAACACTGCACAAAAAGAAATGTAAACCCAACTCTGCGAAGGACTCCGACAGAGCAAGGAAGAATTCTGAACACTCACTGTGCTTCACTGCATGAGTGTGTAATAGATGCACATAATACACATTGATTAACCTGTTAGAACTTTTTCTGTCAGCAGAGTATGTATAATACTATTTTCCAGTAAAAAAAAAGACGTTTGTATCTTCTTGGACAAGCAGAAAAGTTATCTTTTTATGTAGCAGTCTTATTGTGGGGCTGTGTCAAAGTACATCTATGGAACTCTCTGAACTGGGTTAGAGTTCATCTCAGAAGCAGAAGCCACCAAGCTTGCACTTACATTCTTCTCCAGCTATGTGTCCTTGTTCCCATTCCTTTTCTCCCTTCATTCTTGCTGCTCTCCCCCAGCTGTAGCAGGAGGAACCTGGCACCAACTCACTGATTTTGGAACAGCAATATACAGTTCTGCTGAGGGCATTTTTAATGTGAATCTTGGCAAAGCACTGATAAAATAACTATGCCATTTGAAATAGCCATCATGCTGTTGTCCAGGAAGCTTTCCCCCAAATATCTCACAGGATACACATAAGAGCATTTTGGACATGGCTTCCCTGAAGGATCTAAGGAAATTGGACAGAAACCCCTCTGTTCTCTCCCATATTTGTAGCTGCTGTAATACATCAGCTCTTGGAGACAGAAGAAAGAAAAAAGACAAACAGATATTGTCCAAATCTCCATGCCAGCAATGATAAAATGTTGCCTATTCTTTTGCTTCTGACTTTCATTCCCATGGTCTATCCTCAGAGCTCAGTGAACTCCAGCAAGCAAGCAAACGAGATAGTTGCAGTGTGCCCATTGGGTTAAGACTCTGCAGCTGTCATGTGAGGAGGTGGGTAAAAGGCTGAAAGAGTTTGTACTTACTTGACATATTCTTTGAGGATGTTGCCTTGTGGTAAATCCCCCAAGGACAGCCAGGATACTCTTCAGAAAGGAAGTGGGAAAAAGCAAGAAAATATACATATTTGGTATTTTTCTTTGTCTGGTTGGAGTCACCAAAATGAAGAGGAGCCACAGCTTTTGGGGCATCAAAAGGAAGTTGCACTACTATGCCATGTGAAAATATTAACTTCGGCTTGTTTTTCTCTTCTTCTTTTCCCCCCTTCTTTCCCATTCTCTTTCCCTCTTTTCCCTATTTCATTTCCCTTCCATTTTCTTTTTTTTCCTTCTTTTCCCCTTCATTATTTCCATTGTTTCTTCTTTTCCTTTCCCTTTTTCATTTTCTTTTTCCTATTCATTATTTTTTCTTTTTCTTTACCTTTCCATTTCATTTTTGTTTTTCTATTTCTTTTCTGTTCTTTAACAGGATGAACATGACATGCCCTTCAAAATACAGATAAACTCTGTAACTCTGAGAGGCTACTGAAAGGAAGATAAAATATCCTAAAGAAACAATGAAACTAAGAGCAAGATGCCTTTTCTGCGACTTGATACTGTAGTAACCAAATTGTTATCTCAAATATTTATTTCCTTATTAATCACTGCGGTACTACATTGCATGGAAAATAGAGTGGGTTCTTAATGAGAGCTTTAGGGAAGAGAGTAATGAGCACTGCAGCAATAATATATGATAAATGCTGGGAATCATCAGCACTTGATACTTTCATCAATACACATTTTCAGAGGGCTGAACCGTCTCTAAGCTGCTATTTTCAGCAATGGGGATTAAGTAAAGTGGTAAAAGCATAGAGTGAGAAAAAAACTGAGGCATATTGTCTGGGTGAATGAACTGCTAGGTGGGTTGAAAATCTGATGAATTGCTGGGTTTCAAGGATAGTAACGAGGTGATACCTAGTAGCTGGCCAGCAGCAAGCAGAATACCCTGGGTCAGTAGTGAGGCCACTATTGCTCAATAGCGTCTTTGTGATTTTCATCCTGACACGGGATGTGCCTGCATCAGATTTTCAGACAGTACTAAACTAGAATGGATGGTTCTCAAACCCCATAGTGGAGCTTCAGTTGAGAGTACTTTGGGAAACTTAATTGAGTGAACAGCAATCTAATGAAGTTTAAGAAGGATTGAAAATGTGCGCATATAGGGTTGAGTAGTGTCAGGCACCCATACAGGCTGCCTGAGCAGCAGCCCCACAGAGAAGGATGTGGCTGTCACACAGTGGACACTAAGCTGAATATGAGCCAGCAGTGTTTCTGTTGTGAATAAAGTGACAGTACACTGGCCTATATTAGGAAACGAGCAAAGACAGCAGACTTCAGAGCTGATAAGTTAAAATTTTGTTCTGTTTGAGCTCCCTAGTCCAAGAAGAATGTTGAAAAACAGGAGGTCATGCAGAAGGCAAGCAAGATGGCAAGGGGATACAGCATATGACTTGTGAGGAGAAGCAGAAGAAGAGCAGATCTGATAACAATCTGCAACTGCATTAAAGAGAGTGACAAAGATCATAGAGCTGAATGCTTCTCAGTATGGCAAATGGCAAAACAAGGAGCAAAGGCCACAAGATAAGTCACTGGAGTTGTGACTGGTTGCACATGATTTTGCATGTGTGGAGTTACACACAAAAGCTGCAGAGCCTCTATCCTTGAAGACCTTCAAGGGTGGGATAAATAAGCCGTGACTGACCTGAAATACAAGTCACAATCTTCCTTCAATTAGAAGGTTGGACTGAATGGACCCTAGAAGTTCTGCAATCATGAAAGTCATGGAGCTCCTCAGACAGCAAGCAAAACTGAGTTACTGGTTCCTCCTTCTGCCCTTCTCCCTCTCGCCCTCTCTCTCTTCCTCTCTGCCTTTAAGTTCTGTTGCAATGTTCAATTACCATCAAGTTAAAGAGTCTAGTAAAAAGTCTTTCCTTTCCAGTTTCTGTTATTATGCTTGCCATCCAACCAGTATATACAATTAAGATTTAAGATTTGTAATGCAGCAGGGGCTGTCAGACTCTTTGCTCCTGATTTTACTCAATTAGGCACTTTATGCGTCTTGGCTAAAAACTGCATGCTTTTTTTTTTTTTTTCTGAAACCATAGCATTGTCCCTCTCATTCTTACAAAATACTTTTTTTTCCTTACAAAACATTGTTTGTATTTTCCCTGATAAACCTGTACAATTTAATCGTTAAAACTCATATAAATCAATACATACTCATCTTTTCAAGAGATGGCATAAATCCAAGATTTTGAGTCCCAAACCACAATGACTTACGAACCAGAACTGCTGAAGCAGTATGACACAGCTAAGTGAATTCTCTATCAGCTCAAACCTTACAGACAGAATCTGTTAGCACGGGGACTTAAGCAAGCAGATGGCATCTCAAGTACTAGGGGGAACATGGGTTAACAGCCAAAGAAATGTATTTTTAATATTTTGTGATGAGTCATCCAAATACTCCGGTAAATCTGTTTCTGTGGTGGACTTAATAATGTATGTTAGCATGTCAGCTGATTCACGAACCAGAAGTACGTGTCACATCAGGTAGCAACGCTAGCCAACAAGCAGCAAATTCATACATCAAGCCCTTAGCACAAAACCTTTTAAGAAACCAGGCTCCAGCTAAAAAGCTGATGCCAGAGTTAAAGCCTGGGATAGGAATGCCCACACATGATTTAAGGTACTGCAGAACAGTAACTGGGAACGTGTACAGTTCAGAACGACACATGCATTTGCAATGGAATATCGTAATCTTTTCAAATGGGATATCTCATTTTGTTTACAAAGGAGAGAGAAATGAACCCAAGCACAATTCTTGGACACTAATCTAGTTGCTGATTCTAGAAAACCATTACCTTTTTAAGATTGTAGTGCAAAGTAGTATCAGATTTATGTGAAAACTGAAGCCATAGCACATGATCTTCCACATGCTTTAACTGAAAACAGATAAAAGTGTTTCTTAAAGGTATATTTGATGGACTATATGTATATATACACACTGGATCAGACTTTGAATTTGTATGAAAAAAAAAGCTTGTGATCTGCATGTGTAATGGCACACACCAAAGACTGGGGTTAAATAAAAATACAGAAAAGATAGAACACCAAATCAGTATTTTTAACCCGTTCAAAATAAGGCTCTTTAACATATTCTGAACCACCACAAAGATAAAACATTATTACTGTTGTTCTGTTGTCTGTTCTCTCAAACCTACCCTTACTGCCTTCAGCTATGCTATTCAGCACACCTCTGTTGTACGCAGCTCCACAGCGATGGAAGTGTTGCACAATGGCACATGATCTCTTCAATCTGAGCCAACTCACTGCAAATAGAGCAATGTGCTGCAGAATGTGCACCTCATTAATGCCTCTGACCACTCAGAAAGATAGAAATGAGATCCAGGTACTGCTTTGCATGAATTCATTTCTGCAACTCAGGCAGGAGAGCGGGAAAAGTTTCTACACCACAGGGTGGTGGGCATGGAATGGGCTCCCCGGGGTCATGGCACAGAGCTGCTGGCATTCAAGATCTGGACAATGCTCTCAGTCATATGGTCTGATTTTTGGATGGTCCCGTATGGAGCCACTGGTTGGACTTAACGATCCTTATGCATCCCTTCAATACTCGTGATATTCTATGGTTCTTTGAACTCCATTTTCATTCCGAGGGAAGAATAATGCTGAAGGTTGTGTACTGCACAAATGGGTGTTGTACCGTGACACTTCCACGTTTCGTCCTCAGGGCTGTTTAGCCACCCAAGTTCTCCCAAGCCACCCAAGCTTCTCTCAAGTTAATAATTTACTGAGGCCCAAAGGCCATTAAAACCCTGAGACTGACGGCTTTTATTGGATGACATCCTTTAACTCTCTCCGATGTATATTTCCGGCGACAACCTGTGCAGTAAAAAAAACTTCATTCAGCCACAAGAGTGTGCATGTGAGAGGACTGCAAATCTCCTCTGCCAAACCAGAATTAGCCGGTATCGCAGGAATGAAAGAGCGTGGAGATTTGAAATTGCAGGGAATGGAAGCGAGACAACGCGCGAGACGAGCTGCCCGGGGAGCGAAGGGCCCGGCACCGGCCGCTCCCCGCTGCGGACAGTAAGCCCCGGGCCGGCGAGCGGGGAGAGCAGAAGCGGAGCGGGCGCAGGTCGGCAATGGGACGCCGCAGCTCGGGGCGTGGGGCGGCGCGGCGGGGAGCAGAGCCGTGCAGGGCGGGGGGGGGGGGTGGGGGGGTGGGGGCCCCCCGCGGGGTGAGGACCTCGGGAGGGGCCGGGAGGAGCCGCGCGGCACCGGCAGCGCCGCGGGCAGGGGCGCGGGCCGGGAAGCGGGCGCCGCGAGAGCCCCGCGGTCAGGCTGCGGGGCCCGGGGCCGCCCGAGGGCGGCGGGAGGCGGCGGCAGCCCCGCCGCAGCGGGGTAACTAGCGGTCATCCTTTGTGCTCGGCGGGCGGGCGGTGCCGGCCACGCGTCGTCCCCCGGCACCGCCCCGCGCGGAGCCCCGCAGCGCCGCGGGCCCGGCAGGTGCTGCCGCGGGGAGCGCGCTGGCGGGGCGGTGCGTGAGGCTGACTCGCGCGTTTGGGAGGGCGTAGCGTGTAGCGCCTCCAAAAGCTCGCGAAACAGACGCGCGGCCCGGCAGCAACCTTCCCGTGCCCCGCGCGCCGCTCGTCCTATGAGCCCGTTCCCGCTGGCCGCGGCCACTCGTGCTCGCGCTGGAGACGCGGCGTCGCCGCACGGCGCTCGGAGCTCTCCGAGCACAGGCAGGGCAGCCCGCAGGGCACCGAGCCCAGCCGGGACGCTGCTGCATGCTGGCTTGCGGCACCAGCAGTCAGCTTGGCGTTTTCGTATGTCCCTGTTTCTTTGCGGGCGTGCGCGCATACACCGTGTGCCTCTCATCTGCAGAAGTGGACCTGATCTGGTCTGTAGTTACGTCTCCAGTGAAGTCACTGACAACCAAAGTGCCTGGCGTATTACCAAGTTCGGGTTACAACAGCACAACACCCCAAACAGACCCTAGGTAACTGCTTTTAGCAATATTTTTTCTATGTATCTTCAAATGACAAATAATTACATGTATCTAGTGAGAGTACTCAGAAGCAAACCTCAGTACTTTCTATGAAGTATTTATGAGTTATGCCCATTGGAAGTGGCTTGAAACTCCGGTCTGATGCTATACTTTTCAAGGAAGAAGCAATCAGATAGGGGAAGAGGTTACCAAAGAATCTAAAATTTTAATCACATGGGCTCTTTGTATCCAGATGGATGTTTTTCTGATGATCCCATTCAACTTCTAACCAGGGAGCCGTAGTGCCAGTAATGGTACAGGGCACTTGGATGTTTCTTTGCTAACTTTGGTGCTTGTTACAGCACCTGCATTTGTCTCAGTGAGTCAGATTTTCAGAAAAGCTCAGTGTTTATGTGGACTCTTAACATTTGAGTGAGCCAGCTTTCTAAGAGCTCTGTATATTGTGTGTGCTTATAATATAGCAAGCTTTTCTGAAAAACACCTAGTCTTTCTCCAGCTGCCCAAACAATAATCCAAATTCTCCTGTCTTTAAATGCAGCTCTTTGTGAGGGGCTGTATGCAAACACTTATTGTGAGTGAGTCTTCACTGCCTTGTCCATTGGGGGTCTGGCTTCACAGATCAGCTGCTATCATTTTCACTGCAGTTTCTCTAGGATTTCACAATTACTAAGAGCCCCTTGGGCTTCTCTGCCTTCCGCATGCTGTGTTCTTGTCAGTGCTGTGGTGTGGGAAGAAGACTGAGGGCAGGTAAGAGCATTTCACCTGGGTTATAGGCTATGGGTGGTGAGTCAGTGGCTGTGAGAGAATCCAGACATGCAGTCCTTGCTTTATCCAGAGCTTCAGAGTTAGTGCAGCTATTGGAAATGAACTTCTGTGCTTTTCACTCTGAATGTCTGACATTAACATAGAAGTAATAATAAGTGCAAATCCTATTCAAAGGAAAAATATATGCATTTTCCCAAGCTTTGTGGGGGTTGCAGGCCTGCATTAAGTTGCATCTAATCAAGCTAAGCCCATTCTGTCAGGAAGCTTGCACTTTCTCTGCTGCTAGAAAGATGAGTGTCATGTCTTTGAATCTCTGTGCCAGTTATTTTTACTTTAAATCTTTTTAAAAGAATGAAAGATGTATCTTTTTCCTTCCTATCCAAAGGATATATATATTTTTTGTACACAAAAAACAGTCAAAAGCTGAAAGCCTGAAAGGCGTGGTTCCTCACTGAGTCCTCACTCTGATTCTTGAGTTGCATAATTTTGTATTCCATTATCTAAGATGTACTGTAATATTCATCATACATTTTTCACTAATCCCACACAGGCTGTGCTTAGCAGCTTGAAATTTTCATTCATTCTGCTATTTCTATTTTTTTCCATTAGCATTATTTTTCAGTAGCTTTATTACTTTTATGTAGCTCGTCTTTCTCACTCTTGTGAGTGGGCTGTGTCCTCAGCAGGTAGTCAGATACACTGCATCACTGGTGCAAGAAAGATGAAAATGCCATCTTGGAGACCTACCCACTGTAGAAGAAGAATTAAGTATAATTTTAACTGAGGCTGTCCCAGGCTGCTCTCTTCTGTTTATATGAAAGTCTGCACCCCTCACTTCTCACCATTCCCCCTGCCACTTTTACACTCCTGCCTGAAACACCGTGGAGCATTTGAGAAAGACGAATAAGAATAATCTTCTCTTTTTGCTGCCCGATTTGGAAAGAAAAACCAGTAAGTGAGAGTGTGTATGAAGTGGCACTCTATACACTCATCTTTTGCTCCCAGATTATCTGCTCATGCAGCATTACATGTGCACAGTTCTTAAGCCTCACTATGTCATCCGTACATTCCTCCTTTCTTCCCCGGCCAAGTTAGGACTAGAGATAACATAGTCCAAAAAGAGTTTCATAACAGAGGCACAACTTATTTTAGTTACAGTTATATGAGGCAAATCAGAGTGCTTTTGGAGGAACTCAGAATTGCAAGCTGTCCATAGCTATACGTAAGTACCTATCGCAATAAGGCTCTTGGAAGGTAACTTACCAGCACACAGCTTGGAGAGGTTACATATGTGGGCAGTCAGGTTGTTTGTGAAGCAGTAGCTCTGGCTCCTTCTGTGTGTTAACACAAAATACTTGAAGACCTCTGTATGTTTATCTAGCAATAAGAAAAAAGGAGTTTGGAAAAGTAATAACTGAAGAAGCATATAATCCTTTACTCCTATAAATATTCTCCTATATTTAAAGATGAACAGCACAAATTTTCATTAGTACAAAGTCTGAATTGTTCCATTCACTGCCAATGTATTGGTACAGAGGAACTGGCCTTGAACTGGAGACGAATCTTTTGAGAGCTCATGAAGCTCTTAAAAACAGTTTTTGATAACTTTCTTATCTTGTTTGACTGTTGTGAAGTTGATGGCTCTTTTCTATTTCTCCAGAAAAGAAAAGAAGGGAAAACAATTACCATCTGTGGCAATTTGTATCATTACACTTATGTCTAGTCTCCATGAAATCCTATGTGGTGCTCCACAACCATGTAACATTTTGATATGTTGCATAAATCAGACGGAGGGAAGATTAGGTTCTGCACCTTGCCTGTTACTTATATAAAAATTGCTTACAAATAACATGTAGAGTTAGAAAGAAAGAAATTAACACAAACAAACTGAGATATTATGGCTTGATCCTACATGTCTGTGCACATAACTAACACACAGTTTGGTTCTGATAGGCACTGACATTTATTTGGCAGATTCATTTGTTTTAGTAGGATTGTATGAATTAGTACTATGGAAACTGGGAGTATAGTAGTAAACAGGTAGTCAAACTGACTCTAGTAAAAGTTTAACCGTGCCAGAGATGAAGTAACAATCCCTTCTTTATAATTTATTTAAGAAAGCTTTTTGAAAGTGAAGAACCCTAAAACCTTATCTTTCTGTCTTCACAACTAAGGAAGAAATACATATCAAAATTGGTTTCCTCTGAAAAAAGTACAGTAATTTCATCTACCTGCCTCTTCAAGATTTCTATTTCTTTACCCCAAGCTTTATTAATTTGAACACGAAGGCACAAAATCTTACTGGGACAACAGAAGTGACACTGAAGAAGTACACAGAGAGAGTCCAACCTTTTTCTCTGATCAGAGTCAACCCCATGAAGAGTGAGTGCTCTCAGCCACATACAAGTAAGTAAATATACACTAATGGAAATGATGTGGCCTAATGGCACCCATAAATGCTCCTATGTAGACAGCCATGATAATAAAGTACATACACATTAATTGAAGAATTTTCTTAGCATTTTGCATTTGAACAATGAAAATGAAGTACAAGGGAAAAAAAGGTGAAATACTGTTGTCATTTATGTTATTCACTGTAACCAAGCTGCAAAATCACATCATTCTGAATGTGTTTTGAAATTATTTACTTTATGTGTTACAGAATACTGTGGAAAAAATGTATGCCAGCCGAGAGGATATTGGATATGATTTTGGAGATGAATCAAAAGTTGGAAGTAAGCCAATTAAGCCTAATCCAAACATCGATGGAGGATGGGCTTGGATGATTGTATTTGCCTCTTTCCTTGTGCACATACTTATCATGGGGTCCCAGATGGCCCTTGGAATACTCAACATGGAATGGCTTGAAGAGTTTAATCAAAGTCGTGGCTTAACTGCATGGGTTAGCTCTCTTAGCATGGGCATTACACTTATTGTAGGTATGTTCTAACATCACTTATTTCAGAACTACAGAGATTTTTGGAATATGTTTGCTGCTCGCCCTTCAAATACTTTCTTATGGTTTTCCAATTTACTAGCAGAGCTGCTCAGTTTCTCCTCAGTTGTCTCTTTTAAATTGTCCAGGTGGCAAATTACAAATTAGAGGAAGATAGGGGACAACAGAGATGGTCGTAGAGAAGACAATTAGACCAGGCAACAGCGTGAACAGGAAAAGAATGCTTGTGACTTCAAGGTCTCACTAGAATCCAGAAAACTGGTCTTCTGCTAAGCATGTGTCCCTCTCCATACTCTGGCTATGAGAACTAATTTATATTTCATTTGTTGACTGAAAAAAATTATTTTCTATTTTCTAGTGGTTGGAGCAACCCAAAAGAATATCTGTAGGTGTATGTTTGTATATGTGTGTACAAACACACATCTATTTCCCCAAATTAAGATTGAAAATGTGTTTAGGTCTGCCTAAAATATTCCACTGAGAACAAAATTAAAAAAAAATGCTTTCTAATGACTCGTAAGAAAAGATCTGCACTCACAGCTTTTGCATTGGGAACAATGATTTCAGTTTCTTCCTCTGTTTAAGCCATTCCTTCATAGAGCAATGTGGCTTTTAGCTCTTAAGGATATTTGCTAAATATGCTAAGGTTGGTTAGATACATTTTTTTCCATGATAATTAGGAAAAGAACCTCTGAATTGGGTGAGTAGCGTGATGTTTTAACATTGTGTATAAAGCATCATTAAGAATTTTTGTGTGAAAAATGATTAAAGGGTTTAGGGGATTTAAATAAATAATATAGCATTTTTTCACATTCTTTAACAGGTCCATTCATTGGTTTATTCATTACCATGTGTGGGTGCCGCAAAACAGCAATAATTGGAGGGATATTGAATGCCCTAGGCTGGATATTGAGTGCCTACGCCTCAAATGTGCACTACCTCTTCCTTACATTTGGGGTGACAGCTGGTAAGCCAGACTAGCATTTGAAAGTCCTTTCAGATGATTTTTGATTCCTTTGGATGTTATCTGGGTGAGTGAAGAGGGAAGTTGGACTGATTCCTGGAGTGTTTTTCCAAATTAAAGTTTTAGTTATGGATTGTATCTTAACTTTTGATTTTAGCTTTTTCAGCTCTCATGTGAGTGGCACATGGCACTCATGGAGAGTGAGCTCTCATGGCACAGTGCTATAATCATGAGAATCAGAGGCAAAGAGCAACATCCTTCATTCCAACAGAGTTATTACTGTTTCTCCTTCACAGTCTTCACAGATTTATCTTTTCAGAAAGCTGATTTGTTTACACAGTGGATTGGTCCTGATGGCTTTTGTTGTAATTTAAATCTACCATGTGAAGATGGCATTTTTATCAGTTTGTCCCATGTGAATACATTAGAAGGCATTCTTAATTAGAAGAATTAATGTAACCAAAACTCTAACAAATGGATTATCAAGAGATTAAAATATTGTTGAACGGTGTATCTAGCTAGCGCTCTTCTCTTTGCCATAGAAATAGCATATTTTTTTACAGGAATTGTTACACATTAGCAAAATATCAGAATATGATAACTACGTATTGTTTCTGTAGCCATAATTAGGGTGTAAGACATGTTTTTAATGAAAAAAAAGGAAAATAGATAAGCATGACTTTCTTCCAAGTATATTTTCGCTTTTGTTTAATCTTCTGAATCCAATTGAGTAGATTTGATCTGCCTCAATGGGAACAATGTGTGTAGTCATAAGTAACAAGTTCTTGCCTCAATCTTCACAGCCAGTCAGGCTTCTCATGCCTCTGTGTCCCTGAATCTCTAGGCTGGGGTTGGGAGAGGAAAATCCCTCACACTGTAAGAGCAGAGCAAGATCAAGACCAACTTATGAGGCTTAATGTGCACAAGTCTATGGGGCCAGACAACACGCATCCCAGGGTTCTGAAGGAACTGGCCGATGTGGTTGCCAAGACTCTTTCCACGATATTTGAAAAATTACAGCTGTCAGGCAAAGTCTCTGGTGACTGAAAAAAGGGAAACATCGCTCCCATTTTTTAGAAAGGAGAAAAAGAGGACCAGGCACTGGCACTGATGCTTGGAGGGCTGTGGATGCACCATCCCTGGAGGTGCTCATTGCCAGGTCGGATGGGGCCCTGGGCAGCCTGAGCTGGTGGGGGGCAGCCAGCCCATGGCAGGGGATAGTACTAGATGGGCTTTAAGGTCCCCTCCAACCCAAGTTGTTCTACAATTCTATGATCTGAGTAACACTGAGCAAGTCAAGGAGCTGTGAAATATAATTAATTCCATGGCTAATGTGACAGAAATTCAATATAAAAAATGTTTGCAATCCTTACAATAGCTGAAATGCCTTCTCTCAGATGACCCCTTCACAAAATTTCACAGAAATCTGCAGAATTTCTGTACATAATTTTTTATCTGTCTGGATGGAAAAAAACATAGAACTCAGAAGGATCACTGTGACAACTCTTTCTACTAGTGTGCTATAGATTTCAGTAAGTCTGTAAATTCTTGAACAAAGAGCAATAATTATAGGTAAGGTTTTGCCCTTTTGGCAGTTTTTGTTTCCATGTGTATTTGTTATATTCAGGCAGAGAGGAGCCTGAGTTATCTCAACCTTTGCTGCCTTTCAGAAAGAGTGTGAACAAAAAGTCAGAGTTAATGCAGGGATTTTAAAAAGTGGGCTGAAAATTGCATTCTCAGAAAAAAGTCTGAGGCAGATTTTTACATGAGGCGGAGAAATGAGATGCTGTTACAGTAGGAATGTGGGGCAGCAAAACAGCAATCTCAGGAATGCCTGAGATGTTCATCCCAGCTCCATGAGACCTCTGCTTGCCAGCGCCTCAGTCACCTCTTTGCTTTTGCTGCCACCACTGCTGCTCACCATCCCATCATGCAACATCACCTCACTATCCCTTCACTCACTGTCCTCTCACCCACCATTCCCTCAGTCACTGTCCCCTTAAGCACCATCCCCTCAGTGACAGTCCCCACAAACACTGTTCCCTCACTTACTGTCCCTTCATGCACTGGAAAGATAAAACAGTATATACATTTTTCACTTCTCTGGCTGCTCAGGGAAGCTCAGTAAACACTGATGTGAGTAGGAGCATAGGCAGATGGGGACAGGGCTTCAGCTATTTTAGGAAAGATTTTAAGCCCAAAATGCTGTTGTAAATAATGACTGCAGTAAACCTGCAACCATTTTCTGCATTTGCCATTATTTTAGTCTCTTTAAATGGCAGAGATTGCAAAACTAGACAACTACTACTGTTATGGATATGTTTGCATGACATTCAATGCTTTCTGCTTGAGTGTCACAGATTTTGGAAAACACTACGAGACAGAAATTAATGTTAACATGAGAACTTAATATTTATTCTTGGAATTACTGTTACGTTTCTGCAAAAGTTAGGAATAAACCTGGTTCATTTTTTTGTTGATTTTTATCTTCTTGGCACAAAGTTCAGGTTTCTTTTCTTTGTTCTTTTCATAGGCATTGGGAGTGGCATGGTTTATCTGCCTGCAGTGGTCATGGTAGGACAGTATTTTCAGAAGAGAAGAGCACTTGCACAAGGACTCAGTACCACAGGAACTGGGTTTGGAGCTTTCTTAATGACAGCCTTACTGAAGTACCTCTGCAGGGAACTTGGGTGGAGAAATGCCATGTTCATCCAGGGTGCGATCTGTCTGAACCTTTGTGTCTGCGGGGCACTAATGAGACCACTTTCTCCCAAAGATGTTAACAAAAAGTACGTTGTGAGAAGTAATAGTGGAGATAATCAGGCAAAAGCTCTGTCCCATTCTGCAGAGACTATAAAATCTAATGGAGTCCTCAGTGAAGAACCAGAAAATAAAGAAGTGGTAAAAAATGAAGAAGTGCTTAAAAATGAAGAAGTGCTTGATGATATTAAGCAGATAGAAATTGGAGGTAAATCTAGGACTGGAAAGAGTATGTATGGACTGCGCATTCTTAAGACAGTGAGCCAGCTGACAGTCACAGTCAGGAAGGGCTTTGGAATCTGGTACTCCAGTTACTTTGGAGCTGCATCACTGTTCACCAACAGAATATTTGTGGCCTTTATAATTTGGGCTTTGTTTGCCTATAGCAGCTTTGTCATTCCCTTTATTCATCTTCCAGAGATAGTCAAGCAGTACAATTTATCTAGTCAGAACAATATATTTCCTTTGACGTCCATTATAGCAATTGTTCACATTTTTGGTAAAGTGATCCTTGGAATCATCTCTGATCTCCCTTGCATCAGCACTTGGAACGTGTTCCTCATGGCTAACTTCACCCTGGTCACCTGCATTCTTACTTTGCCACTAATGCAAATATACATTAGTCTGGCTGTGGTTTGTGCTCTAATAGGATTTTCTAGTGGCTATTTTTCCCTAATGCCTGTTGTGACTGAAGATTTAGTTGGAACTAAACACCTTGCAAATGCCTATGGCATCATCATTTGTGCCAATGGAATATCTGCATTGCTTGGACCGCCCTTTGCAGGTAAAAAGTTCAAATTTCTCACCAACTGTTGTTTGTTTTGTAGACATGTGACTTGTTATTTTATCAGGCTTTTTTATGAACCCTGCAGTTATCAAAAAGGCAGCTGCTCCAGAAAGGACTATAAATCCAGCTTTACATTGCATATATTTACAGGACACATCTGTTGCTTGCTATTCACACATTACAATTTATCGTCCTTATAAATAACCCCAAATACATTACAAGCTGTTCTTTCAGTGGTATGCTTCTTTAAAATATTATTGTATCCTTTTTAAAAATTAGAAAGGGTAACATGTTTTTATATACTCATGCAGCATACTATATTCACATACACACTCATGCCTATATCTAGATAAAAAATGATGAATATTTTTCAGGGTATTTGTACCATAGTATTTGCATCAAGAACTATAAAGTCTGTTTGGGCTTCAACACTCTAAGCTGCCCATGGATGTATTAATTTAACTTGGCTTTGCCTTTCTTCTGTCCATGGCACCTACTTTTGGGAGCGTACTACTCACGATCTTGTTACTGCTTTCCACAGCAGAAGGCAGAAGAGCACACAGCGTTATCCCTAAAGTCATTAAGGTTTAAAAAACATTCATTTTAAATTTTCTCATGCAAAGAAATTGGGAAGTGCAGTGGGGAACTGATGGGGAGAGACGGAGGTGGTGGTGATGGTCAATACTGTAGCCAGACTATGGCTGTTTATAAGAGAGAAGCAAATCAAAGGAAAGCTGTAGGAAGCCCTGTAATTTATGGCTGTGGTCAGCCAGGAGTGACACTGGGCTGAACTAAAGCCTGCTCGACCACCAGCAGCCCAGAGAAGATAGAATGCTCTCACCTATCCCGAGCATCAAGTGAGATGAAATTATTTTTAGAAGAAAGTTCACTTAGCATCCTTTGAAAATCATCAGGCTTTACTCTACCATATACTCTCAGCACCTCTCAGTCTGTGCTCAACACAGCTTTGTGTTTGGTCATTAGTAATGAAGCAAATTGGATGAGACTAGTTGGTGTATAAAAAGCTTCTGGTCTTGAGATTACATGGCAATGCAGCCTGTATGAAATGGGGTAATTTCACTATTTGAGTTCTCAAAGCTTTCTGAATTAGTTTTCATGTATTTTTGCAAAGGGATTATGGCTGGAATGGGAGTAATTGCAAGACCAAGATTTTTGAAAAGTGTTTTATTGGTATGTGAATCTTCGAGAACACTTTTGGGAATATCTTTGCTTGCACAAGGCACAGTATTTAAGCTAGCCTGCATGACACAGTAGCAGTTCTGGGCATAGCAGTAATAGCAAAGAAAATAGCAGAGTGGAAGAAGTAGTTGGTTTGGGATTCCAAAATGTCTGAAGTCAGTTGTGTTACAGTAATTTATCTAAAAAATGTACAGTTTGAGATATCCTACAATGGCACACAGCTAACATCCCATTTTAAGATTCTGTAATACTTAAATGAGGGTGATAGGTTCTGAATTAGTTTTGGGTTATGGTGAGTGACCAGGAGATTTTGTTGATGCATTTCTATTTGTCACCTCTAGATGCTATAATCACTACATTGTTTTTCCTTCAAAACAACTAAGATTTTCAGTGAAATGTCATGAGAAAAATGTGCAACATCTTTCATATATTCCCAAGCAATTTACCTTTTTGTCAACTTTATAATATGCATGTTTTGTCCTTATTTTGCAGGTTGGATCTATGACATCACACATAAATATGATTTTTCTTTTTATATATGTGGCTCGCTATATATGGTGGGAATATTATTTTTATTTATGCAACCTTATATTGGAAAGAAACAATCACAAGAAAAATCAACTGAAGAGGCACAAGCGTAGAAAAAGTTCCAGATGTTTTTTTTTTTACACAATTTATTGCTTTCCATGTTTCTACTGTATGGCAGTTTAAAGCTGTTTTTCTCAAGGAACCAACCACATTGGGCTGTGCTGAAGTACTTATGTGAAAGTATGCTACAAAATGGTAATAAATTATTAGAAATATGCTTTTAAAATGACTTAAGATCTTTCACTTTAGTACTAACAAATATAGAGTTTAAAAGCACACTGACAGTCTTAAAATTGAAGCGATGCTAGAAACATTGACTTTTGATTCTCTTATCTTTTCACCACTGATCTTTGGTGAAACTCCATTGACTGCAGTGCAGTTACTTCTGATTTGCTCTAGTCCTGTAAGATACTTCAATCAGGATGTGAATGATTTATAAAATTCCTTCTTACTATGTGTTCTATCTGATAAAAGATTAGTTATTACATATAAGAAAATGATTGTATTTCTTACCTGGCTAGTCAAGTACTGCTGAAATACTAGTACAATACTTCAATTAGTTCAATATATTAAAATTCAAGATTCTGTGGTGCAAAGCTGAAGAAAATTTCTTAATGCTTTCCTGAAAGGGCTCTCTACTCGAATGATCTTTTATTTTTATTTTTAATTATCAAGTGCATGAATAATTGGCCATCCTCAGTATGTGGGCTGTACTATAGTGCTCTGACATTAATGGACCTGAAGGAAAACACACAGAACAGCAAAACCAGAAAACTAATGGAAAATATTAATTTGATTCTTCAACAGAAATAATAAGCAGCAAAAGCTGATGATGTATTACACCAGTTCCACATGCATGAGTTAGCACGTTCAGATGGATTTCTTATTTCACATTCAACTTCTTCAGCAGTTACTTGTGATTTATGTTGATGGAATGGAGAACAGAATATGGAACTGTGTATATAGTCTTCTAGTTCTGCTCACTGAAATTTAGCTCTATTATTGTGGATGACATCTCCAATGTGAATGGCCACAGTTCTGTTAACTGACCTAGAGCTGCTGATTGTACCTGTATCAGGTACAGATACTCAAGATGAGAACAAAAGCTTTCTGTATTTTTAGAGTTTGACCTCTCTGGCCGCTGGCTGGTAAGTAAGCCATACTTAGGAAACAGAGCTGGGCAAAACTGGCCTAATACAGCATAAAGCTACAGCATGCTAAGTTTTGTTACAATTAACTTCAGCACAAAAACTGTTATGATCAGTTGTGTTGCTGTAAAGAAGTACACCATGAACTGCCTAAGACTGGTCATGTTTTACATGTTTACTCACTAGAAGATTAGATAACACAAAGCATGGAAGAACTCCAGTCAATTTAAAATATTTAAATGAATTTTCTTAAACAACATTAGTGCAGAATGTTTTGAATAATGCTACAAAGCATCATACATCTCAGCTTTGACAGGTGAGGCTGATGTTACTTTTCCTATATGAAGTAAAAGTCACTGTTTCTTTTCCCTGCTAGCTTTATGAATGTTTTTCCATAAAAAATAAAGTTCTTGGTTTGCTACTGGCACATGCCACTTGAATTCTCTAAAAGCAATCAACATTATTCAATTATATTGAGGAAACATTTAAAATAGTTAACTGAAGTGAACAAAGTTCAATATGAAAACCTCAAGAAAACCCTAAGCTACCTAAAGATTTAGATCAGCTCATTGATATAATATTTATGGCATTTAAAATTCACATTACAACAATTGAGGTGGCAGTGAATTGCAACACGTAGCATGAACAAGCAGCCAGTTTATTTCTTAAAATCAGCTTCTTTGCTGAAGAAAATACTCACATAAACTACACTGACACCAGTTCTTACTTACAGGTTTAATGTCTTGGTGTGAATGCTATTGTTAACATTTTAGCTGAGCTCTCTTTCATTGGTGAAACGCATATTAAAGTGATGATTTGCCTCAATTTCCTTATATTTTTTGAAAGATATATAGTCGCTATACTTAAAACCTCACTTTGCCTTTTGTTAAAATAACTTTTTTTGCATATTACAGTAATGAATAATATGTTGCTCATTTATATCTGCAAGATATTTTCCTATAGAAATCCTTAATGAAGCATATAATGGGAATAAACATATAATACCCCAAATTTTACTTTCTGTTCATTTACTCATTAGGTTCATTTCCTAAACTTAAAAATGAAGATTCCCTTGCAAAATGATTGTTTGCATTACTTGCAACAGAAGATATGGATACATGGCTGATCAAAGAGATAAGAAAGTGGGCTGAGTGAAAACAGTGAAATGAGGATATTGAACTCAGTCTATATTAACTAGTGTGGGTTCTAGTTTCCTAACCTGAAACTGCCTAAATCAGTTATGTCACAAAGAATGAATTGGTAAATTCGCATAAAATGAGAAAAACAAAGGTCTGTTTAGTAGCTCTATTCACATAGTTCTTAAAATCATCTCTCTAAAGCTAAGTTACCCATTACAGTGTTTTATTACACAGAACAGAGATTTCATGAATACAGTATTTTATGCACACTGTGAATTTTTTGTCATTGTCCTGAAATGAGAATGTCATGAGGAGGAAAAAATGTATCTAAGTATTTAAAGAGAGAATTTTCTACAAAACAAACAAACAAAAAACTGCATTGTCAAATTCTTCAAGAATATTGGTATATAGCTGTAGAACAGCAGGAAGAAAGGAAAAGAGTTTGTAGCATTGTATGCATCTGGCTATTTTAAGTGACACCAGGGAATTACTGGTTCTTATCCCAAATATTCCCATTTTCAGCTCAAGACCAAGCTGGATGGGCCCCGGGCAGCCCGAGCTGGTGCTTGGACCTGGAACTGGATGGGCTTTAAAGCCCCTTCCAACCCAGGCTCACAACAGTAACTGAATTTGAAAAGCAGAAGCCCTGCTGTACTGACACACTCACTGTGGAGCTCCGTGCCTGGAACTGCTTCGTTCACTGACGACAGCGAAGCTGAATCAGGGTGCGTTCAGTCCTGTTTCTGTCGCTGAATCACAACAGCGATCATTCTGCAGGCCCGTGCAACGTGCTACCAGACTTCAGCAAAGGAAAAGCAGAGATTACTGCGGAAGGGCTACTGCAGAAGGCCTGAAGGAAAAATATATGCGTTTTAAAAGCTTTGTTTAAATATCTTCCGTCTGTCTTTCCCTCCCCACCTAGCAGCTCCTTCGAGAAGCAGACACCGTTAGGTTAAAAATAGCAGGGCCCGGCGTTCAGCGTGAGGGCGCTGCGCGGGGAACGGCCGCGCTGCTTCGCGCGCTCCCCCTGGCGGACAGCGGCGCTGCGGGACACGGAGCGGCGCGATCCTGAGCTCGTGCCGACCGGGACCGCGGCCGGGGAGCGCCTGAGAGCGTTGTCGGGAAATGCCTGAGTGATGGTGCCTAAATCTGGACCTCTGTACAGCATTTATCTTGTTTGCGATATCTACAAGTAATATCTAGTGAAAATCTAAAACACCTTGAAACGCGTACTGAAGGCACACGTTGGCTCACAGACTCCTGCTTCATGCAGCCCATGACAACGTGCTGTGCAGGATGGAAGCACGGGGCCTCTGGCATTCTCAGCCTCTGCTTTTCACTCTCAGCACAGGCTCGGCTCCTTACTGCCTATTCTCGGGGACAGCAGCAAGCGAGGATGCAGCAGGACCTGCTCCCTGCCCGTGGGATGCTGTTGGTTATGCACTGAGGGGCAGCGTAGCCCTGTGCTCCCTCTGCCCTTCCTGGGCAGACAACACACCTGATGTGAAACACTCCAGAACTTCTCATTTTCCACATCCCATGCTCGCTAAAACTGCGATGAAACATAAATAACTATAAATAAATAAATACCATCAATGCCTGTATGCTAAAATATTATTGCAACTCTGATACACTACTTTTCCCCACTGGAAAATCTGAACGCATGATTTTATAATTCCATTTAGAGCAGCACTCCAGCCTACACAGAATTTAATCTGAAATTAAATAACATAGCTTTGTGGCAAACTTTCAATTTCTTAAAAATTGTGCTGAAATGAGGGAATGAGAGCATAGCATTACTAGGCTATGCAATAGGATATTTCTTTGTGCCAAAATCTTTGTTAATATCCAAGTTAACACTTTCTAGGACTTTCTTAAGTTCCAGACTATCCCATACACTCTGTTAAGCCAACAAAAAGTTCAATGCCTACCCAGTACCTACTGCTAATCTACTCATGATCTGTAAATGACAGATATATATTAATATACCATTTCCTGACAGCCCTTCCGTCCATTATCTTCCCTTCCTTTAATCACTTCTCATCTTTTATTGGTTCTTTCCCAGTCACAGTGTCAAATTTTTTTAATCTCCAAATTGAATTAAAGGCCTGAATTCAGCAAGCTTCTCTACTTCCAGCTGCCCATCACATCTACATTTACAACATGCACTGTTTTATTCTCTTGGCATTTTCTCCTGCGCTGTCTTTACAGCACCTTATGTTTCTTGTGCTCACTTGATCTCAGTCACAAAGGCAGCTGTAATGCATTTGCAGTGACACCATAGGAACACACAAGTACAGCCATTTCCTTTTCAACTGTCAGAAATCTTCCATAGAGCTTTTCTTGAAATTTTGGGTCACAGCCTTAAAACAATACACAGCCTGTAAGTAATTTCACCCTGACACACTTTGGAGATGTACTCTGTACCAGGCATGACCTGTTCTCCAAGTTAAAAGGTTAATCTGTCACTCTGATGCTTCTTTGAGAGTATCTAGCTGTTGTATCAGCTTCAAGATGACTAAACCTGTTTTTATCTTTCTCCATAGGTCTCACCATTACTTATGTTTTCAGTAACTGTAAAACCCATAACTTGACAGGCTTCATTCTAGATTCCTACAGCACCCCTGGGGATAAGAATCAAGTTAGTTTTCTCTTTAATGTGCTTATCTGCCTATATTTCATAAGCTAAAACCTTAGTTACTGCAGCAGCCTTTTCTCTAGCTTTGACTGGGATAGCAAATGCATTTTCAAGGCATTCAGAGGTACAAGAATAACCTTCCTAGGTCACAGCTCTGAATGATCTTTCCAATCATCTGTTGCTGTACTGAGCAAGAAGTTGGAATTGACAACCTGTCAAAGCCCCTTTCAAGCCAGCCTCAGTTATCCTACAGTCTCCTCTTTTTGCACCAACAGATTAGTTCTCATTCTTCTGGGACTTTCTTCCCCTTTTTGCTACCCCTCACTCAGCACTGAGAGGCTGCCCTGACATCCATTCATCTAATGTGGCAACTTCTATGGTTTACTGTTCAAATTTTTCAATTCAGTGTGTTCACACTATTTCCCATACTCTCCTGATACTTGGACAGAGGTTCCAAGCAAGTTCAATGCCATCTCTTTTCTTCTCCTGAAACTCAAGCATCTTGCTGCAAGGTATACAAAAAATCTTATCAAACAAACCGAACAACAACTCCCTCCAAAAACCTCTCTTTCACTGTGCTCCCATATCTAAGTCTTTTGCCAAACACTTAAAATGTAAGCTTTCTAGGAATGGCAGAGATTTTTGTTTGCTAATGAGTCTAGCAGAAGGGGATCCTGGTCTGTGGTTCAACTTTGTGGAGATTACAGTAATACAAATCGTAATGCAAAGCATAGGTTTTACATTTGAAATACTTAATCCTGGAAGTAGCACTTAACACTCAACTGTGGGTTACAAAGACACAATGGTATTATTTGTATCCTTGCATTTATTACATGTAACAAAAAGTCTGCGGGATAAGCACCTGTTTCTCCAACAGCCCTCTTAAGGTTTAGTTTATATCACACACATTCAGTTGTTCCTACAGAAATGATTACTGTATCATCAGTCATTTTGATAGATTACATTAAATGTCACTTAAATCAACATACTGAACATTTTAAATTTAATTACTATTATTATTTTTACTATTTCACATCTACATGAAACTTGAGAGAGCCTGGCAATGTCTTCAAGTCCCAGAAAGGAAATGATGTCCAATAGCAAGGGACAGGAAGCTGCTCCAGGATGTTGTATGTACCTTGGCACAGATTGAGGACATGTTCGAGAACTTTGGCACCAAACACCAAAGCAATTTGAACTGTAATTAAGAAAAGTCCCAAGAGACAACAGATCCATAAAGGCCCACAATTTTTTCCTAAAATCTCACATTTCTCACGTTAACATTAAAAAACAAAACCAAACCTCAGTTTCTTTGAATGTTTTCTAGAGAACATATATCCAATTAATTAATAATTAATCCATGATTAATGTTCAATGTATTTCAATTCATTTTTCAGAATTAGCAGTGACAGAGCTTGCACAGTAAAATTAGGCACACAGAGCCAACTCATCTCAGCTAAGAAACATTAAAGCAGCAGCAAAACTGAACTGAAACTTGCCCAGATCCATTTTGTCTTCATACATATGTATGTATTTACATAAAAACCATGCTATTTATGGAGGAGGAGGTCACTGAAACCTCAGCTGTGTGCTTTGGGGAAAACGACGGCTCTGACATGAGTCCCTCCTACTTCTACTTCTTATCAGGTACAGTTAAACCAATAAAATAAAATTGAAGGCCATTATCTTCCACAGTGACATTTTTTGACTCATTCACATTGAGATCCAGTACAACACCAAACTTTTTTTCTACCAAACTGCTGTTTACTGTGCTATTCCCCATGCTGTATCATACAGCTGATTACTTCTGCTTTAGCATCCAACTTGGAACTTGTCCTTTTGAACCCAACATTGTTTCTTTAGATCATTTACCTGTTTTATCAACTTGACTTTGAAACACTTGTTCATAACAAAACAGGATTGAAAATACAATTTGATATGCATTTGTAAAGGACTTTTTCCATACTGAGATACAGTAATCAAAATTGAAATTCAAATTATAAACTGAAGCAGAATTACTCATTTATTTACAATGAAATAATTCTCTTGTATCTTTTATTTTTCTTTTTTGAAGTCTCTTATAAAAGAGAGAAAAACAGAAGCATGAAATTTGGAAACCTGTAGAAATTGCATTCAGTTTTGATGCAATAATTTGTTAAGACTAGTTACAAAAATCAAGCTTATTTATACACACATACACATGAAAAGAGCTTCACAGATTTTTTCAAACATTCCTAAGGAAATGCTGTAGGAAAAATCTATCACCTTATTGTTGTTTCACATTTTTTGAGTAGACTGCTCAATACCATTCAAGATTTCTTATCTGTTGCTGTATTGCACAACATATACAAATAATTTGCTGTCTGTTCTCATTTGTTTTACTGTTTTTTTTTCCAAGCATCTAATTTCTACATAGCTTATTTTGCTACATGTTATTTTGCTCAAATTCTGTACATAAATACAGAAATAATCTATACAGTCTATTTAGAATTGGCTGGCTGATTTTACTCAAGCTGATAGGTGAGAATAATCCAAATCTTGCATACTAGGAATGACAATGATAACAGTGCTGCTAATACTCATTTCTTTTTGTTGAATGACTAAGAGTGCTATCACGTGAGTATTTGCTATTCCCTGCGTTTTTTTCCCAAAAATTATTTATTTCTAAACTACAACTTGTTTTGGTTATTTAGAAGTATACTTATCTGTATTTATCTTGCTGTATAGATGTATTATATGTATCTATAGCTAAGCTTTTCAGCTGTTTATTATTATTATTATTTTTGAAGATTATTTAGTGGTGTGCCCACTGCCTTACTGTATCTGTCTGTATATTCCTCATCTCATCTGACACCTACTGCACTGGAGTTACTTATAGTAAAACAGATTGGCAATTAGGTATATCATGATGTGGCCATATAAATAAGTGTGATTGCACAGAGCAATATGAGAGGCTACATAGTTATGTAAAACATTACTTCCTGGCCTATTTTTGTTGCTGATATCTCTGTCATTTGTTCTATAATGAAACAGTGTTACTGGGTTTTGTTCTGTAGTTAAAGTTACTGTTATGCCTTTTTGTTTTTCTAGTATTTGTCCATTAATTTGCATTAATGAATGAAGATACAAAAGCAAGTTAGCCAAGCAATCACGTCTTTCATTAAAGATATTACAGATTGTTATTGCTGGATTATTCCATTATATGCCACAGCAAATTCTAATTATTTTTCCTGTCCTACCATGAAAAGATGAGTGACCCCAGAATGTCTCCTGGGATTCTTTAATTTCTTCAGGTTTTGACTCACAAAGTTTATTCCTAAGAGGTTTTCTATGACCTGAAAATTACCAACAACTGGGGAAGTAAGAGGGGAAAAAAAAAAAAAAAGAATAATTGAATGCCAAGTACCTTGAGATAAATGCATTGCTGGGATTCAAGGTTCCAGTTATGTAACTGTAATTGCATTGTCAAAACAAAGCTATCATAAATGATCAGACCATGGTTACATTCAGAGTGACCTTACAACACACTTTAAAGGAAAATATCTAATAATGTACGCACACAATTTGAAATGCTTATATCTACAAAGAAAATGTTTCCAATCCCTACATGGAAATTGTAGGAATTAGAACATTTTAATGACTTCTTAAGTAGCCAGGTAATGAACAACCTGCATTTTTCAGTTTAGTGACAGAAATACAATTGATCAGACATTATATTAGGCGGTTAAATAGAAATACACATTCAACTGCTCAAACATTCAAAAGTGAAAGCACTAAAATTTAAATTAATAGGACCATTCAAACTTCAGCACTTACACAGTCTGAATACTCAGGAAAAAGCTCTCCATAAGTATGCATTTAGTTCACATTCTGAGAGTTAGAAAAAGTTGTAAAGCTTTTTTTTTTTCTTTACAAAGCATATTTACCTTTTGTCTCAAGTTGTATTACTAGCAAATTATGTGGCTATAAAACAGCAAAGAACAAGTGGCCTGGATGATGGTAATGTTCCCAAGTTCTCTCTAAACATTACAGATACGCTTGAACAGCATCAGCTTTTAATACCCACTTTTGTTTTGCTGCTGATGCAGTTGTGTCTATGGGAAAGTCATATCTCTGCCTTCACACCAATTGTTAGAGAAGATCACACCACAACCCTGAAGTCATATCAGTTACTGCTCCGGCAAGGTTAAAAATAATAACAAAAATCTTGTAATCTTACTCATATTAAATCTGTTCTATTTTCTTCCATTTGCTTGAGTAAAGTCAGGATCTTACATTGCTATACATAGATTCTTGACATACTGAGCATTAAACTAGCAAATGAGAACGTCAGTGATGTGTGCATGTTTTCAAATGTACGTGTGTATATGTATACACACACATATACCTGTATACAAATACTCTGTGGATTCTATTTATTGTACTTTCATGTAGAAAAGTAAAAGCAAGCCTTGACTTCACCATCAGTAAACCACAAAGGATTACTCACGTTTACTGACTGCATTAAATTTATTATTACAAATCTTTGACTCAGTGACAGTGGTCTCCATCTATCAAAATGAAATTAACTTCAGATTTCTCTTGTATCTCACTGTCAGTATGTAAATGTGTAAGTTGAGAAAAATTATTTGTAAGTTCCAGAGAGTCAAATTCACTTTTATTACTAATTTTCATATTCAAGCTTAGATTCCAGAGTCTGCCAAGGCAGGCCCATGTGAATCACTTCAAGTCATGCAAGTATCCTGTTGACATCTCATATGCAGTGACAACTTAACATGTGCTTTTGAATGTCAAATACAGCCAGCTAGAATTCATCATTTTGATGTTTCTTGGGGATAATATATCATTATAGGTGGTAATCAGAACTACTAAATCATCTTTCTGATAGCAAAGATACAAAATAACACCAATTAACACTCACTTATCCACAGTATTCTGTAAAATAACCCTTGTTATGTGAACAAAAGAACAAACATCCCATTCAGTTGCCTGAGTTCATCCTACGTTAAAATGATACATGCAGACTTTATTCTTTTGCAATGAAAAGTTTCCCTCAATGGGAAAAAAACAAAAAACAAAAACAAACAACCAAAAAACCAAAGAAATTTAACCAACCTGCATTTAAAATTGAATATACAAAAAAGAATTTAAAAACACAAACATTTTAAACATTTCTGTAACGTACATGTGGAGTATAGACTACCCCTTTGCTAAAATAATATAATACACTGGAGTAATATGAGAACTGAATGCATGAAGGGATGATAAGCTGCTCGTTATTGTCTCACTGACGGTCCTGATATCTGGAAAGGCTTTGGAACCAGCACTTCTGTAAATCACTGCAGAGATAATACAACAAAAAGCTCTTTTTATCACTAGTGGTGTAAGGAGAATTGGCATGTAAGGCTACTTCCATGCGTATTTGTGGAAAACATGAGAGGAGAAAAAGGACAGGACGAATATGAACTTATGAAAGTGGTATACAAACAGATAAAGAAGCTTGATGTTCTGTTTGGTTTCTAAGCAAATGAAAAGTGTTCTGTATTTAAAATTTGCTATCATGTTGCATGGAGCTTTTTGAGAACTGTGATCAGCCAAGGGCATTTATCTGAAAACGCAAACTTTTGCTTGATCATGCTTCTACAATATGCAAGGATATAACATAAATGCTCAGCTGTTTATTTAAGAACATGGAGAAGAGCCAGAGGAGGCTGATGACCTGGCCTACTACACATCATTACCTCACTGCATTCAGCTTGACCTAGAGTGTAAAAAGAATCCATAGGGAGTTCATTGTTCACCAGGAAGAACAGGTATTTACAGCTTCCTTATTCCTTGTGATTTAAAAACAACACAACAAAATCCAAACAAAACTCTCAGTAGATGTTTAAGCCAGTCTTATTTTGGACATCTTGAGCTGCTTATAACAACATCAGAACTGAAAAGCAGTCATAGTCATTCACTGCTATAAAAGATGGACTATCTTCTGAGCCATAAAAGAAAAAAATTACATACGGGCTTTTAAGGTTGTAAATATGAATAGCTTAATAATAGACCAAATGCTCCATAGTTACTGCTAAAATATTTAAATTGCTTATCTACTCAGAATATTTATCTACATACTTTAAATAAAGAAAAAAAAATCTGTTCTCACTAAGCTACTAGCTACACATCATACAATTCACCAGTATTGTAAAAGTGACTAACACTTGTATCTGATGACATCATTTGTTCATTTAGCAGTGAGAACTGCAATAACAGAAAACTCCTTAACACTGTGGCTCTAAATTCCTGACTCCTTAGCTATTCTGCTATTACAGTTCAAAAAACTGGAGTTGTTTCAGTGGATATACTGGTGACCCTTGTAAGATGTTCACATAAAAAACAATTCTGTACGAGACAAGTAAAAGGGAACTATTAATATTAAGTCTATACAGTATTACTTAACTCTGCTTTTCCCAAAGGATATTGCAGTGAAAATACTGATGGAGACAAAACAGATTAAGTTAAACATCTTTACAAGCAAGACCAACCTCCCTCCTAACTACACAGCAGAAAGACCCAGCATGCTCACCAGTTAAAGTCTCCAGCTGTCCTAGGCTAGTGAGCAGGCAAGCATTTATCAGTGCCATGCAGCCACATCTTAAAATTTCTTTTACCTTTTCAGCATCCACTCTCAATGTCCCCACTTGTCTACTCACTAATTAAGTAGTATTAGTGCTTCTCATTGCATGTGTTTTTGCCTTCCACCATTTATAACAAGTTTTCTATTAAAAACTGACAGTATTCTAAAGTTTCAGATAGTAACTTACAAAGCAGTACACATAAGTATGGATGTTAATTTTTGCTAAGTAGTTCTTGTAATCTACCAGCAATTTAAGAGAAGACTGGTTTGTGTGGATTTAGTGACCACCTTTACTGTCACTGTCAACCATTACTTCTTGATATATTGCAATTCACGTGCAATAAAACTTGCATTTTTCAAAATGTATAGAATAAATCTAAGCTTACACTGGAAAATTTAGTGCAATTTCTATGTACAAGAACAAAAAGTGAACACCTGTGTATAACATTGCGAGCGTTTGGCAAACTGAGATTAAACTAAACCCACGCATGGATGCTGTTCTACATTTCATGTGTGCACAGTATGAAATCAAATATGTACCTGCTGCCACCTGTTATGTCAGACACTTTTAGCTGTCCTTCCAGCAAAGTGTTATCCATTTTGAAAATATAAAGTAGGGTTTACAACACTTGTGTTTCATTTGATTGATTTACTTATTAGCAATTGTCAATCTGCACTTCCTGCAGTACAGGAAGTCATACAAATTACTGTTTTGTAATCTACATTGATAGGATCACAACTGCACAGGACAGTATTTTCCTTCTCACACCCACTCATTAGCAAAAAAACACCACTGCCACAATAATAATAATAATAACATGCTAAGCCTCGTATGCTGTGCTACAAAAAAAAAAGATCAAGTTTTCTCAGATGATCAGATTGAAATTCTGAACTGCCTGTACTTGAAAGCGTGGATTCTTCTCAGTATCGCAATAGTTATTATCACATTAGCACTCTACAAAAAAACTTGGTATGATTTTGAGTCAGTGATAATGCCACCAAACTTCTGTATCAGATAAATAATAGAGTATTTCAGACATTCATTTAATGTTGGTCTTTGTAACAGCTTCACCATTAAATAAGCATACTTCCTTGGCCCTTCTGAGAAATTTTGCATTTCCTACTGCATTCATGCAAGTATTTGTTAACAGCATTTCAGTGATGCATGATCACTGCTGCCTTTTCACTGACCTTTTACCAATGAAAGTATTTTTTCAGATTATAGTGGTTAAGAAATGTAATTGTAAGAGGTAATGCAAGTCCACATACTTCCCTTCCCTACTTCTGCTTGGTTTTCGAGGGGAAAAATATTTATTGTTAAAAGCAAGAAAAGATAATAATGATTCAGTTGGCAAGCAAAATAAAGCAGTGACTCCAGTAGAGTACAATCTTAAATACAATGCCATATGGCAAAAACAAACAAAAACCTTCCTGGTGTAAAAGCAAACAGCATTGTGAGTTGTTACTAATAAATGTTTAGAACGGATGGAGAGAAGAAATGTCACAATTCCAAAATCTCACATAAATCGACTACGAAGCTGTTAGTTACCCTCCACTTTGCTCATCAGTTCAAAAATATCTAGGCACTTCAGCAAAGGAATTAGGAATGTGCTTGCAAATGGCAAAGCATTCAAAAGCTTCTGAACACATTGTAGTAAAATACAGAAGGAAGCAGGAATTTAAAATAGAGAAAAAATTGTATTTTTGTTCAGGGAATCCAGAAGTAGTTAAGACTGAGCAAGCAATCTCTGCTGCCTTGACACAGTCTGCTCCCTTCCTGTCCATTACATATCTCACTCCTTGATCAATACCTTTCCTCAAGTATTTTCCCAGAACTTGCAGGGAAAATAAACCAAAATACAGATGTTTACAGCACAGGTGTTTTGAAGGCTGGCTAACTTCTTCCTTTATACAGACGTGCATAAAGATCAGAGGAAACAATACAAGAGCAGGACAATGAGAGATGATGCTGAAGGGAGGGGGATATGCGCTGAGAGGAAAGCAATACTAACAGAGAGAATAAAGAATGACTCTTGAGGATCAGAGTCTGCAATTATAAGCGTGATACTTGCCATTTATTAACATGATTAAACAGGCAGACCTAGATAAGATCACCACAAGGAGATTATTCCACTATTTAACAGAACAAAGGATGCTAGCTAAGTGTGAGACATAACATTCCTTTCTAGATGGCTAAGGCATTGATAGATTCCATTCGAAGCAGTTTCTTTCAGCTTCCTCCTTCTTACTGCAGTTTCAAGGTCTCTTTGTTACAATTTCTGGTCTGGTCAATGCTTTTAATTTCTCTCTTTCCCTCCTCCCTCTATCCTCCTCCCCTCCCCCCTTTTTTTTCCTTCCCTTTTCCATCAGACTGAAGAGCCAAATAATGGAACAGTTGGACTCCCTGCTTTGTGTATAAAAGTCCTGCAGTACAGCAGCATAACATTTGAAAATCCTTTTCTAGGGAATCTGCATGTCCTTTAGCAGAGCCTGTGTGTAACTGGAAGTCCTTTTTATTACAGATGGAGTCTTAGTTCAACAGTCTCACCACTCCCTTTGTGAGTACTTCTTATCATCCTCATTTGTACCTGTCTGCAACCACTCCAAGGTAGTATCTTTTGAAAACTGCTTTCCTAAACTTTTATACAGCCAGCTCACTTTCAGCACAGACATTTCTCATTCTAAACTCTGAAGAAACAACTATTGCATTGGCCCCAGAAATCCCATCACAGCTTTTTAGAGTAGATATATACTTGGTGTGTTTCTCAAAGTTCCCTTATTGTTTGTTTACATCTTTAATGACATCTGATGAAAGGAGTGAAGAATCCATCTCTCATTACAGGCATTCCGATATACCTGAATACCATTCACATCCCCAGTTTTCCAGATAAGGCTGTGGTGACTAAAGCATCCTTTTTCTCCATTACTAATTCAGTACTAAAGATAGCATGCTTTCTGAAAAGTTCTTTCTATGTTTATTCAAACACTGGATTTGTCCAGTCCTAATTTTTTTTTAAAAACATGAAGTTAATTGTTACCTGTATGTTTTGGGATCATTGTAAGTTACATAGGAACTACTGTACAATTCTTCAGCACCAACCTAGCTCATGCTGACAACTATCCTTTCGTTATCAGTTGCTGTGATAATTTGATGTGTATGTATATTAAAAATGTACACTGCATTTCCTATCACAGTTATCTGCTTGCTTTTGCTAATTCTCAGCTACATATCTTCTCTTGCCTCCAGTCTCCATCTGTCATTCCTTTCACTCTATTGTTCACTGCTATCCTATTATGTTACTTAGAACTCTAGCTTCAGACACTATCCTGGGTTTCTGCTTCTGTGATATTATTTTGCCTTTTTAACAAAAGACTTCATTTCACTGCACACTGACTTCCAGTGCTCTTTCTTCTTGCTACTACACTTCTCCAGCTAATTTATCTAATTTAGGTTTCATCCAACAATATATATTTACACTCACTGAACAATTTTAACCTAATTTAGTGCAGCCCATACAAAAGCTGCAGGCACTCTTACTTTGGTTTAACTTAGACTAATTTCAGTTTAGCTTTGTCACAGTTTGAAGGGTTAACCATGCAATGCTTTTTTGTCACCCTGTGACAAGATACCTGGGTGACACTGAGGGCACTGGGGTCCCATATAGGACAGCTGGGGGACTCCCCATGCTGGGCACCAAAACAGTGTCGCGGTTTGAAGAGTTAATCACACGACATCCGTCCCTCCCCTTGGGAAAAAGGGGTGGGAAGGAAGAGGGAAAAACCCGACAGAGAGGGTGAAACTAATTCATTAAAAGGAATGTGAGATTACACAGGATAATTATGAGTAATAAATAAAAATAAACAAAAAATAAAACTGGAAGAGAGTGTCAGCCCGAGTCCTTATCAACAGGACCTCCACCACTCTCCCCTCAGAAAAGACAGCTCTTCCCCCATCCCCCGGAATCGGAAATCATATGGAGGCTCCTGGGAAATGCAGTACAACCTCAGTGTATCTTCTTGGAAAGTCAGGATTCACGTGAGACTGCCACAGATAAACAAGGAACAGAGCTCTGCAGTGCACCGTGTCTCTGCACCCAACAGCCTGTTGCATGCTGTTACAATATGGAATGCTGATAAAAGCAGACAAACAAATTGATTTAATTACATCAAAAGTCAGGTAATTCTTTACAAGTCTCCACAGAGCAGTTCAGACCAACCTCAGCAAGTTTGTTTAAAAATAAGTCACATTGATGCATATTTAGAAGCAACCTTGTATAGCTTAGCACACAGAGATAAAACCCTGATTCTGTCCTATCTTTACCTACTGTTCTTGTTTCTTCCTTCCCTTAAACACAGTATGGAGTGATGCTTTTTTTAAAAAAATAACGAACAATAAATAAACAGTGCCCCTAGTCAAGTAAAGATATCTGATAGTTCTTCATGATGAATGCTCCATTGTATACAGGAAACCAAATAAAAAATGTTCTTGGTTAATAAAAGCAAAAGAAATTAATAAATACTTTCCTAATTTGAAAAATGAAGAGAGGAAATGAGACCAAAGATAAGACCACAAAGTTCAGTAATGCAAAAGTAGAATTATTCTTGAAGTTTCCTAAAACAGAGACTCAACAGAGATGCTAGATGCTCTACTCAAAGTAAGGCAAATGAAGAATTAGAAGGAAAATCACTGACAATGAGCACGTAAACAGCAGACACATGTGAACAACACATTAGCATTTACATAAGGAGAAGATACCAGCACATGCTTACATGGACAATTACAACTTCATCACCTGGAAAACATTCTTACGGGTAGAACTAGATTAAGCACAATACCTCTGAAGAAAGCCACACATAAAACTTAACATGGTAGCTTCATCATTGCAATTCAGCGTGATATTGTTGTTTGCAATTATTAGACTATTTACAAATAGACACTTATATTAGACTAGTTACAAGTAGACAAAAACTAGCTTAGATAACACAAAGTTCACTTATAGCCCTTCCTGTAACAGAAAATCAATACCAAATAATGATGAGAAAAATTAAAAATGGTTGATACGAGAATATTCCAACACTGCTTCAAATGCAGTATTTGAACTATTCAAAAACAAATCTTTATAAGCTTTAAGACAGTACTGAATTACTGTAGGATCACAGACAAGAATACTTGTTACATGGGAATTTCAGTTAGGGACTTCATATCAATCATATCACTGATTTCAAACTCATACATGAATTTTGCACAGGGTTGGCATTCAGTAGCATCTGTGGAAGGGAAAAAAGAAACAAAGGAAAACAACAGAAATCTGAGTAGTTTGGGAAGAAAAATTCTTGCACTGCTGTATATGATGCCTCTGAAAGAAATCCTTGATCAACCAGTAAGGGAAGACCTAAACTGCAACATATCACAAACTGGATTTCAGTTGCTCAAAGTCCCAATTTTCCTGTATCAGTTGCATTAAGCCTTTAATAATGCAGCGTGACTGAAGAATTCCCAATTTTTTCCCAGAATGTTATGAATAAGATCAAACAACTGTGTACAGCCAAAGATGGAGTATTACGGAAGTATGATAATATCAGGCATCCAAAGTGCAACACAGCACAGCTAAATCAATATATTTTAGTTTTAGACAGAAACACCCAGTAGCAATATCTCTGTTTTCCCAACAAAAAATGACTTTCCCCCCAGGAACAGTTTCCATTTTTCAAGCAGCTCTACTGTTTATTTAGATATCTGAATTAAAGACAGTGAAAATGGAAAGGAGATTTCCCAATGTATTTTATGTTTAACAAACCTTCCCCAGGTAATCATTGCTTAACGCTGTATGAACCCATTGTTCAATTATTCCAGAAATACTTTATCAGCAGAATGAAGCACTTCCTGAACTGACACAAAATGGCTTCCTTCTGTCAAGAAGAACTGTGCTTCAAACAATTCCAATTTTAAGACAACAAATTGATAAATTTATGCAAAATAAGTCCACTATACAAATAACTCATAACAGAACTATTTTAAGTGCCCCTGAAGAGCATTTGAGTTCATTAAGAACTCATATCTTCAGTTTTAAATGTTGAGGAAGAGATCTGGGTAGACAATAACAGTTACAACATCCTACAGTGTTGAAATGCAAACAAAACTGTAAGACTGAAAAAGGTTCAGCTCCTACAGATCTTTACTTAAACAGATTAATCATGGGAAAAAAGTTACTATAGTAATTAATCTACAATTAATTTCATATTATACCAAACATCTGTTATTTTTCCCCCCAATCAATTTGGCTTAATCACTTCAAGTGACATCTTCTGTTAATCAAATAGGCTATGGATCAAGTGTTGGCATAAAGACTTAGCAACAAGCTCAAGGTACAACAGCAATGTGAAGTTTTATTGACAATGCTATTTTAAAATTTTTATTTTTAAAATCTTTATTAAGATCATTCACTGAAAAACAATTCTTAATGACTTTTGAGGTTAAATGCTGTAGGTTTGGAATTTTTACAACTAAAAATGCTAGAAAACCATTTCATTTTCTGGAATGAAAACAATTACAAGATTGTTACTTTAATAAAATATTGTGCTACTCAAAACAATTCAAGATAATATGTTGTGCTCTGAATGTATCGATTTAATCAGAAACCAATTAAGATGTAGAAGTGAACAATAGACAACTGAAACAACAATGATAAAGAACAAGAACAGTCATCAGAACTGCTTGTCTATTTACTTGCACTATTTTCTCATCCACAGGTATATATTTGTTATAGAGACTAGCTGGTGATGTCTGACTATAAATATAATTCTGCAGTTACACATTCAATAAAATTCAGCTATCCCAATACACCAGCAGATCACGTGTAGAATATTGCACAAAACATCATGAGTTTTATATACATCTGAATCCATTATTTTACAATTAAGTAGCTAAACATTTTACTAAGATAAAGTCCTGATTAGTGCGGCTTTTGTGAAATGGTGACAGATGCTAGTATTAATTACATATTGAGTAGATCATTTCCTCATTATGTTTCTTTTGTTACAAGCTTCATCTTTCCAGTTATCATCCTGTCCTATAAGCAGATTAAGAATTTTTTTGGTCTCTATAGCTTGATAGATGAGTGACCAACCTTTTCTATACTACCCTACCATCTGGATTCCTCTCTTGTAACTTTTAAACTTGTCATCTGTAAGTACATTTATAAGAAATTTTATTTAGAAAAGTTGCTTATGTGGCTATCTGGAGTAATTTTATGTTCAGCATTGGTTTACTGCCTGCTTTGTACAAACAGATGTCTATTGTTTGTGACCTACCTTGCCAAAATAAGACAGGCATATCAAATATTAATTTGGCATCTCAAAAATGATTGAAGAAATGAACAATGAAAGGTAGGTGGAAAAGCATATGTTAAACAAGTTCCCATCTTGATGGTGGCCTGGAGACAAAAACAATTTCCCATTCTATACATTCTACACACACACACAAAAGATCTATCCACTGTTTCCATAAACTGTACCAGAATTTCTCATGTATACAGAGATTTTATGGCCAAACCTGTTTTCTATGTATTACATTATTCCTGACATGTACAGCAAGCTCTCCCTAACAATTTCAAAACATTGCTGGGGGGAAAAAAGTGAAACTGAAAATTCAAATGGCAAGGTCATTCATTTAGGATGAATTTATGCAATAAACAAAAAGGTTATGAATTAGAAACTAACAATGAGGAAGACAAATATTGGAACAGTAATTGATCAAATGACAACCAAGTCAGTAATGTGATTTTGGTACAGGAAGTAAAATACAATCTTAAAATTTAAAATCACACAATTTTCCAGAAGACAAAGCAAATAATGTCTTTGCACCAGGCTTTCAAAAGACCTCTTACTTAAAATAAAAATTTTAATGGGAAGAAATGCACAGAAAAGATACTACAGTGACCAGGAAGTAGAGTGTTTCATAAATGGAAACTGGAAAAAGAAAAGATCATCAAGATAGAATTTACTGAAATGAAAAAAACAAAAACAAAAACCAATCATGCATGTACACACACACACACTGCTGCCTACATACAATGGCACTTAAGCTAAATGATGTCTCACTACAAAATAAGCTGTAAATTAATCTGTATAACTACATTTTTAGCCATTAGAGAAATGATTAAGTGGAACAGATGTTCTGTGCTAAGTGACAAGTAAAAAAAAGTCTCCACCTCTGAAGAGCATCTAGTCCCATTTATGCTGTGAAGTTCTATTCTGTGGTCATGTGGAACAGTTTGGACTTAAGAAATCTTCAGTTTTCAGTTTCTTCAATGGAACTGTTAAATGCCCATGCAGAAGGAAATTGTTATAGTTTCCCTTCATTTGTGAAGTTATGATTAGAGTCTTAAAACAGTTATCTAAAATAAAATAAACATTTTCACTGTTGGCTCAAATGATTTTTCTTTTCCATACAATCTAACTATTTAAGCTGTATTCCATGAATACTTATTTATAGACCTGCACTTCTACACAGTCTATTTTTAGAAGAGTTTTTTTGCAGTAAATTACAAGGCTCTTCCTTCAGCATCCACCTTCAGGTAGCTTAAACAGAAGCTACCCAGCAATCTTCCCAGCTTCTCAATGGACATGCACACTTAACAGTGAGTAGTCAATACTTCTGTTTAAAAAGTTTTGGTTACTACTTCTAAATTTAAAGCATTAATTGAAATTGAATTTTTATCTGGAATGGAAGCTGTCTTTTGTGCAAAGGTAAAGTTAGCATCAGAGCCTCCTGGCCATGTTTGGGGCATAAGTACATTCACACAGATGTATATGTCTTGCTAATTCTTCCAACTACTGCTGCATTTGACTGGTTAAAAGAGTTTGTCTGTCCTGGTCTGCTTCCCATAACTTGCCTGCTGCAAGCCTTGTTTTTCCATATGTCCTAGTTTCTCTAGATTTAAGGACAAGTAAAGATGCAGTAGCACACCCTGCCATTATTGCAAATAACAGTACTGAGAAAAAACCTTTTCTGAATTACTTTTGCAGTAATGAAGTAATTGCCATGCTTACAGTCAAAGATGCATGCCCCTGCAGCATCACAGCCTACAGGCTTTTCGGCCTGTTTTGTCCTCCTGCTTCGATTGCTACACTAAAGCTCAGCAAACTTGACAGCCTATACTTACCTCTGGTTTCAGAGACATCCTTTATTTTTATTTACAGCAACATCAATACATTTATGTTCAACTATACAGTACTCAACAGTGTAAGCCTACTGTACTGATCATGAAGCAGTAGCAGACCTCAGAAAAACTGTCTGTAGAACATCTCTCATATACCAGGGTACATAATGGAGAAAAAGAAATTCAATTCCCTAGAGTGAGGGGAAAAAGCTGAACAAAACATACAGACTGTTGACAGGGCTGAACACAAAGCTTGCTGTAATGCACTGGCTTCTTCTGCACAGATGACCACTTTGTTCAACTGATTTTTTTATTCTAAAACTTTCCTAAGACTTTCTGTATTTGCAGAAGATTTCTGGTTCTAGTATAGTTTGACTTCTTAGTCAGCTGGTACCTGGAAAACCTGCTCACAACTACTGGTCTATGCATATTGTAGCTGTATAAATCATTCCCAATAAATTAGTAACTTTGTTGTAGAAGAGCTGAATTTACTACTCATGTAAAGCCTGTGGAGCCAATTCAAAGTTGGGCTGTGCTCACAGAAATACGAGAGCGTTCATACAAGTACACCATACATCTGCAGACACTTTTTCTGCTTAAACAATGCCCCACTTTGAAAGCATTGACTTTGAAGAATGGGACTATTGAAAGTAGAAAATTTAGCGTTCATATAAGTACATGCAAGGCTCAAGGCTTAGATTATAAGGTCTTTCATGCAATGACTATGATTTATTAGGAGGCTGCAGAATGATACACTGGAAACACAAACCAATCATAGGGCCTCCTAGATGCTACTCCAGAACAGCTACACATGCAGTACACACAATGTGACTTGGCAATCCAGTGATGCATACACCTTGAATTACTATTTTTCTCACAGATCTCTTCTCAGGAGGCTTCATGGCCCACAGGAAGGCTAGCCAGCACCCCTAACTATACATGTACAGCATTTACAACTGCAGAGATTACTTAGAGTTAGCAGTTTTTAGCAATACTGAATTCAAGTGTGTGAGGTAAATAACTCCCAAGGATGGTACTTCACAAAGAAATAGTATAGATGATAGTATATTTTGAGTAGTTCTACATAGATAGGATACAAATAATACAAAAGAGAAGATGGCTCACCTTCAGGAAGTCAAAGCTCGCAGGGGACTCCATGTGGAAGAGATCTCTGAGAAGAGAACCTTCCCTGGTGTTGGCCAGCCCTTAAATGGGGTTTGGGAGAGGTGGAGCCAGGCTCCACCCCTTCCAATCACACAGGTATATCACCTCCACCTGTGCCCCCATGGCTGACTCAGTGCTCACCTCAGGTGACCAATCAGTGGTTCAGGTCGTGATTCAGCAGTTCCCATACAAAGTGTGCTCGAATTTGGAAGTTTTCAGAGGATACCTTTAAAGATCACCTAGCTCAACATCCCCCTACAACTAATAGGGATACCTACAGCTCAAACACGTTGCTGAGCCTAGTGCAGTCTTATCTTGAATGTCTCCAAGGACAGGGCATCCATGACTTCTCTCTGGGAAACAGTGCTTCCCTATCTGCACAGCAAAGAATCAATTTTCTTATATCTCCCCTCTTTTATTTCAAAACCATTTCTCCTTGTCCTGCCACAACAGACCCTGCTAAAAAGCCTGTCCCCTTCTTTTTTATAGTCCCCCTTTAGACAAGGAAAGAGGGTTGTGCAGTCTCCCCAGAGAAATTACATACTTCCACTGACTGTTACAGACTGTTACAAAGCTTTTGGCAGTTTTCTAAGGAAAAAAAACAATGACTTTGGTCTGTCTTAGGGATATAATTGGGCAAGTGAAAATAAAACAAAAAACAGATATCTGAAGCACTTCAGACGAAGCCTAAATGAGAAGTGAAAAAGTGCAGACAACAATAATAAGCGCCTTATTATTATTTGTGTGCAAAAATGAACGTTAAACAGTCCAAGGTACCCAACGAATGCTCTACAAATATCACAGCACTGATATGATTGCCATGAGGTCCATGGTGGAGATCCATTACAAGACTTCAGCCACAGAACAGAACACATTTCTCAGCTGTTGTGCAGCACTGTAACCACTCTTCATTTTGGAACTCAGTGGTCCCTAGAGTTACACTGGAAATTCTACCCCAAAAAAGTTTGGGGGAGACTGAAATTAGACTTCCCATCCCCTACCTTTCCAAAACATACAAAGGCACTGGTGAGTTATGAAAGATGTGGCATGACAGAAACCAAAAGGAGCAGATATAAAAACAAAAACCGAGGTTATTTGGAATAGCAGCTCCATTTCAGTTTGCCACCTCCCACTCCCTTTAATTTACTGACTGCAAACCTAAGAAGTTTCATCATCTCTGGAAGAAAAGTATTTTGCTGTTTTCAGTCTTCCTATTCTCAGACAGACAACTTAACTGGGAGAATAAAGTGCAAGGTGTTGGACTATTTTCTTTCTTAAGTCCAGTTATCCTGAGGGTGCAGCTCAGCTTGCCCTTCCCTAGGAAAAATATAGGGACTTTACTTCAGGATTTATTGTTTACCCACTTACTTTCAACAGCAGCACTTCAACCATTTGCCATTTCTGCAACACCACTTTGCTTCAAGATGACAAAGTCACAGATGCGTGTGCATACCTCCTTCGAGGCAACAACCCCCAGTGGGAGACTTTCCCCGCCCGCCCCTAGACCCGTTCCTATGTCCTCAGATCCCGCGGGCAGAAACCACCCCCCTCACCCCCTTCCTCTAAGCGGTAGCTCCCCCCTTCCCTCCTTTGGGACGCCCCGAGCCCTTTCCCTCAGCGCGGCCCTCGCTATCTCCATAGCAGCAGCAGCTGGGAACGGCTCCCCGGCCTCTCTGACGGAACACACAGAGAACCCCCAGCCGCTCGCCTCGCGGCCCGTCCCGCACCTCCCGCCGGCAGCGGTCCTCGCTCGGGGCCGAGACGCGCCGCAGCGCTCCGAACGCCTCCGCGGGCGGCAAAGCGCCATTTTGTGACGCTGGAAGGCAGTGACTATAGCAACCAGGAAGAGGCGGACATCACGCGGGGTCACCGCCGGCCCGGCCCCCTTTTAAAGGAGCAGAGTCGGCGCCGGCATCGCGGCCGGGTAGCGTTCGAGCCCCCCGCAGAGCGCCGCTGCCCCGCGGGCCTCTCCCGCCCCTCCCGCCCCCTGCCGGAGGGGAGGTCCCGGCGCGGGCCCCGGGGTGACGACCCCGGCGGAGGGATACCGCGCGTCGGCCGTCGAACCCGGCGATCGCAGGGAGCCGGGCGCGCACGCGGCCGCCGCGGGGGCTGCGTGGGGGGGCGGCAGCCCGGGCGGGGGCCGCCCGTCGGGCCGGGGGCTGCGTGGGCCCCGGCGGGGCTCCGACGCCCGGAGAAAGTAGTCCCCCGGGCTCCCCCCCGCGCCGCTGGAAGGGGTTCGGCGGCGGAGGCGGATGCCGCTCGGTGCTGCGGCTTCAGCTGATAATTGAAGGGAAGAGAGGCGGCTGCTGCCGGGCGGCGGTGAGGCACGGAGTGTCTGCGGAGGCCGCATCGGGACAAACTAGGTACCCGCACTAGGTGCCCTCACTAGGTACTCGCGGCCCCTCCGCTTACTTGGGGGCGCTGGGGAAGGCGGGGCCTCGGCTTTCTAGGCCCCCCGTTCTCTGGATTCGGCTGTATCCGCCCGGCCGCGCTGCCCTCCGTGGGGTTGGGGGTCCAGCCCGGGCCATTGTTGGGGTGTGGGTGCTGTGTGGCCGTGTGCGAGGGCGGCCGGGCCCCGAGGTGGGTGCGGGGCCGTGCGGCTGGCGGTGCGGTGCGGCCCATCGGGCTGTAAGGCCGAACCTTCGTTCCCCGTTGCCGAGTGGGGGGGGTGGGGGAGGCACAGACCCGGGGCTGGGGGGGTTAGAGTGCCCCCGCCGATACAAAAGGGCAGCGTCAGTGTTGACACCGCTCTGTGCCCTTCCGCTTCTCCCTCCCCCACTGCCGTTGGCCCCTTTTCCCTAATGGCTCTTTCCGTGTTTTTCTCTTTCTTTGTTTTTCTTTTCCTTTTTTTCTTTTTTTTTTCTTTCTTTTTTTTTTTTCCTTGGACGCTATCAAATATCTTAAAAGAAAAAAAAACACAACAGTAACTCCTCTTACCCCCCACCTCCTTCCCCCCCTACAGTCCGGCTCGGCAAAAATGCTCCATAATCGCCCGACGTCCATATTTCAGAGCCTTTCTGGGGGGAGGAGGGAGAGGAAGGAGGTGGGGAGAGAATGGAGGCGATGTAGGGCCGAGTTGCGGCCCTGCCCGCTGGATTATTTTCGCTGCCGTCGCTCCGGAGCCGCTGTTTTCGTCGCTCTCAGTCACGGAACGAGTTCCCCGGCCGCAGCGTTCTCTTGCATAACGCGTCGCGCTCCGAGGCCGTTCCGGCGTCGGCCTCCCTGCCCGCTCCGGGCCCGGTGCTGCCCGGGGCCGTCCCGGCGCGCTGCAGGCCCACTTTCCTGCGCTGTGCCCCGGCATTGTTTCCCGGCCCCCCCTTCCTGGTGTGCCGGGGGCTCCGAGCGGGGGCAGGCCGAGAGCCCGGGCCGTGAGCAGGGAGGGAATGGGGGAAGAATGGAAAGTTATGTCAAGGGCTTTGGGGGAAAAAACGGCGACGTAAGGAACAAAGGTCCTGCCTGTGCTGGAGAGGCCTGCCTGTGAGGCCTGATTGTGTCGCATTTACACACGGGAAGAAACGAGTGCTTGGTACTGGCCTACATTGATTCTGTAATTCTGGCATGCAGCTTGGGATCGTTTGCAGAGCATGTGCAGTTTGTTTGGTGGGTGGTTTTGTTCTGAGTAGCAATCTAGTAGTGTTTTTAGTTAGAAATATTTCTTATATGTGTTTTTCCAAAAGATTGTATGGTCTTTCTTTTTTTTTTTCCCTTTCTATTTCCCTACCCTGTTGCAGCTCTAATATTGATCTGGGCTTTCTAACCATACAGCATGGAACTTTCCTTGAACAGGATAGCTTCAGTTTCTGTATTGTGTGTATTGTGTATTCTGATTACTGAGCTTCCAAGTGCTTTAAAAGCCATCAGGAAGAGGAGCTGATTAGTTACCACCTCACTATAAGAAGTACATCCTTCAGAATAGGGAAGAGGAGGTGTTTAATGATTTACATTTAAATGTATTTCATAAGCTTTTCCTGTGGGAGCTGTGGATATAGTTCCTTTGTAAGGCTTCAAAAACAAGCAGGCCTTGCTGTGATTGCTTCTGTTTATCTGCTGTCTTCTTTACATTTCTCTCTTTTTCTCTCCCCACCTCCTAGGCTGTTCCTTGATTGTAGGAGGGGTGTGTGTGTTTCTGTTTAATTTCTGGTCTAACAGATTTGTGAGATTTCGGAGTGTTTCATTAAACTTCTTTTTAAAATTAAATACATGTACAAATACGTGTAATAAACATCAAAGCAGTGCTTGGAAAATAACAATACCTTGCTAATTTTTGATACCCTGATAAATATTCAGAGGAATTAATTATATTAATGAAAATTGTAGTATTTCAATTTTCACAGGTGTCACACTGAACTAAAATGTTTAAAAGCAGTATTCTGGCGAGTAAGTAACACTGCTGGCACTTAAAAGCTTACATGCTTTCAGCTTGTGGTTATTAAAAGGAACTTACTGTGAGTGGCTCAGTTGTGTACAGAGACTAGTTCAATAGGTTTGATCTTAAAAATTGAAGGTTTTTTTCTGACATATTTATTCCTCAGTGCTTCTTGAGATAGAAATATAGGTTGTCTGAGTGTGGGTGTTTTTTTCTTCTCCTAGCATCTCTGAAAAATCTGGGGTTCAGCTTGTGTTGTTGACTTGTAGTCTGTGTTCTCCAGGCCCCACATGGCTCCACAGGTAGGATTTGAAACAGGTTTTAGCTGTTAGTAGAGAAATTGTAGGTCATCTGTGGTGTGGCATTACTACTTATTAATATAGCAGATCTACTTTAGTAGGAGTTGAGTAAGAGGCTTATGAAAATGGAGTCTTTTCATGTCTTGCTGAAGTTCTGGCTGGTAACCAGCAGGGAAATGACCTGTATCTTCCCAGTAAATGAGTGACTGAAATTCCTTCTTGATAAGGAGTTATGCAGAAGTTTATTTGTTTTTTTTCTCTATTATGTTTTGACTGCTTGCCTTCAAACCTAGGGTGTATACTTTATAGAATAGAGTTGCAGTGAAGACCTTTTGGAAAATCATTGTGAAGTTTGAGGTCTATAGCTATGGGCAACAAGGACTCTGTGTTCCCAGTACAGTGGTGGTGTAGTTTATTTAGAAACCTGATAGAATTGATTTTAATTTCACAGTTGAAGTAGTGAGGAGTTTTTGTAAGTCTTTGTATTACTGATAGTCACCTGCTTTGAGACAGTTTAGTAAGATAACCTGATTAACTGCTTTCATTTTCAGCAATGATGCTGAGGTTTGAGAAGGAAAGTTACTGTTAGGTTAACGTGCGTGATTGTACTTATTTTGCAGTGTAAGTGAATGTCAGAATGATCTTTGTGAGTTCTTTGGGCTATGCTATGTTTTCGACCTAGGTAATTAGTAAGCAGCATGTAGAACACTGCTCATCACTGGTCTGTCTTCTGTCACGTTGAAGCTGAATTATTGCAACAGAGAAAATCAGGTCCTGAAGTTGTACACTCTGTACTATCCTGTTGTCAAAAACTGAGGTCTTCCATTGGCTGGTCTGTGTGCTGTTTGTCACCTGCAAACTTGGTAACACTCCCTATTGAGTGGTTTGTGGACTCTGACAAATTCTTAGTAGTGGAAACTTTTAATCAAGCTGTCACTGCCCAATTCAGTACTGACAGTGAAGGTAGTGATACATCTGAATTTCTTGGCAGCAGGATAAGCAATTACCTTTGGGCCAATAGATGTTTTTCCTGAAGTAGTAAAGTTTACAGTAAACTTGCTCATGATATTTTAGTTTACGTGCATTAATGCAGCAAGTTTATGGCAGTATATGGACCAATTTCTCACAGTGTTTTCATAGTAAAGTTTTAATTTGGGGAATGAAGCTGATAACCGGAATACAAAGTTTTGTTAACTCTTTCCTGTTGATGTTTTTTTTCCAAGTTCCTTAAGAGAGATTATCTTTGTGCTTCTTACTGATCATCAGGCATCTGTATATGACAGAATACTTGCGTGTAGCTTTTTGATTCAGAATGTCTCTTCAAACAAAGTAATTAAATGTAAAGTATGAATTCAGCAATCTTGTGAACCAAAAATTTGTAGCTACACGTGATACCAGTCACTGTGGAAAAACAACTTAAGTCAACTAGCTTCTGTGTTGGATGCTTTGAAATACTGGCTGTGGTTAGTTCTGAGGAGCAATTGTTCTCCTAATCCTGCCATGTGATCAAATCATTCTCAGCGAGTTGGTTGAGTCTAACTGTGGAACTGCACGGTTCTATTCCCCTTCAACTGCCTGGCAGTCGGGGTTCAAGCACACACAACTGATTCTACTCAGCCTGTAACAAGGCTTGTCTCGTAATGTACTGGCTTGCCAATCTTACTTAACTCATGAACTTATGCAGGACAAACAAAGCAGAAATTGCTGTGTGTAGAGTGATAGTCTACTTTTTAAGAGATGACTGTGATATAAGAAAAACTGGAAAAGTTGAGTGTGATTCAACAAAGTATTCTTCATGGTGACCTAATGCTGGATTTCAGTATTGAACAAGTGAGATGTAGTATCTGATTTTTTTTTTTTAAGCCATAGCTGCCTTCAGTTGATCAAAGAAAGCCTTTTTTGTAATGAATAATAGAATAAACTCATTTAGAAATGACCTCTGGAGGTCATGTGGTTCTGCTCCCCACTTGACTTCTACTGCTTTGGCCTAAATGGCTTTTAATTGATCATCAAGCTGATAAAATCACTAAATTTTCTTGAGTGATAGGAAGGAAAAAAACAACAAATGTAGAAAGATGGATGTGAGGAGGAACTGGAAGGTTTTTGTAATGTGTAGTAATACAGTGCTTTGTCATGGGAAGGGAATCACATTTCTCATTGTTTTCTGAGTGGATTGATTTGCCTTATGATGCTGTCTGCTTTAAAATAATGCATGATAAAACAGGAAAGGTTTGGCCCTCAGAAAGGGCCTGAGTCATCTCTTGAAACGTGAACCTGGAATTGTTAAGGAGCAGCCTGCTAGTTCAGAATGGAAGCTGAGGTCCTTGGAACTTGTTGAACAAGGCAACTTTTTTTTTAAGCTCTCAAAAGCAAGGTGGATTTTGTTGATTCTCCTTTCAGATTAACGTGTTATCGATGACCATTATTGCATAACATCAGCGTTTAGATGAAGTGCTAAGGGATTTGATTTAGTAGTTCAGTGGGTAGGGATGGTGATAGGAGGATGGTTGGACTAGATGATCTTGTAGGTACTTTCCAACCTTATGAACCTATCAAAATAACTGAACTTAAAGTTAAGAAAGGCAAATACTCGCTAGACTTGTGTAAAGGTGGAAGTTGAAGGCTCTAGAATGTTGTTCATTTACTGACACACAGATATCTAGGGACAGAGGTGTTAATCTTCAGGAAGGCTCTCTAGTTAGGAGGCAGGCATTCCTGTGCATCTCCTTTACGTTCGTGGCTGACTGTTGCTGTGTTTTAAAATCATGGTTAATAGCATTCACTGTTAATGCACAACTGTAGCTGTAATGGAGATTTCTTACTTTGATTGTTCTTTAGGGATAGTTCCTCAATGTAAACCCATTAAGGAAAGTTGACCTGGGTTAAACCTTCATGGGTTATCTAGTGCATAACTGTGCTCCAAGGTAACTAGGCCTAGTCTTTCACCGTCTTTGTTTTTAGAAATCATGTGCAGTTTTGTTCTTGCTCTTCTTTCTTCATGTCTAACTTCTGTCTAACCTGCTTCACTGTAAGCTTGTTATGGCTTTTTATCCTTTCTGGATACAAGAAAAGACCTCTGTGCTGTGGTCTTTTTGTGATTGAAGTCTCCCTTAGTCCATGATTGGTGAAATGTAGAAGCAGAAGGACCAAACACTGGTGAATGAAAGTGGAAATTAAAAAAAGTAGTATCTTTTGATTATGGTTATGTATTTTTAAGAGCAATGTAAGTGTTGTGGACCAAACAAATGGCAAAACGTAAATCACAGTAGCATGTGTGATAGTCAACTTCTCCCCACCTTCTAAAAAAACCTCTCTATTTTTGCTCCAAGTCTCTACATAAAAAGAGACTCGCTTTAAGTGCTACTGACACTGGAATAATGAATGCTTACTTTAACTCCTTGAATTGGTGAGAACAGTGCCTTTGTACAGTATGAATCTGTGACAGATGTCTATTTTTGGACATCATATTATTGGAAGATATGGTTAACAAGAGGCTTGGAAAATGGTATTTTCTCATATTAGAGTTGTCAAATCTCTAATGTAATTAGCTTATTCAATATAGTGTCCCTCACTGTCCTTAAGAAGGTGCCTGCCATGTAACTGAACCTTCTGGCCTCAGTTGAAATGAGTTCATGTGTTTAGAGAGAACTAGAGTTCTGAGTTTGCATTTGGCATACAGCCTTACAGGGTGAGTTTTCTCTTCCTTTTTATTTTGAGGGTATGCTGTTGTAATCAAGTTACTGAATGGGAACTGTGATTTCTGGTGCAAACTCTACTTGTTTTAATCTTTGCAGTTGTTTATGGAGTGTAGCAGCTTGATGAGCTTGACCTTTCATGAAGGGTTTGTGGTCTGGCTAAGCTTGAGTGACCAGCAACTGTCAGGTCTTAAGCAGCAGTAGACAAACTAAGTGAATTCAAGTAATGAAAAGGGTACAGATTCCATTGGTGTACATTAAGATCCAATAGAATTGTAAGTTTAATTAGAAAGCTTTGGGAGCAAATGCCATTTTAACTCAGTCTTCACGAAAGTGATGGAAGCTGTGTAACTTCAGCAAACTATCAGCAGAGATTCCATATCTTAAAAGTAGCACTTTAAAAATCAGCTACAGTCTATTCTGCAGCATTGTTTATTTGAATGAGAATGCTTGTTGCCATATCTCAATATGGTAGTAATCTGCCTGTGTTGTTCTGGAGATAGTCAACTTTCTACAGTAACACAGTAGTAAGAAAGAAGAGCTGGGTTATACCATAACCTTGTGGTTAAGGATTAAAGATGTTAGTTTTGTTCCCTTATTACGTTACAGAAGGTTTGGCAGAAGAACAAATACAATTTTTTTTGCCAAAAATAAGAATGCAAGTGTGCTTTCTTCAGGTTTTTTGTATAACAGCTTTGAAGTAGAAACAGGACTGCTACACACTCATTACTTCTAGCTTACCTCAAATATTTGCAGGCTTGTGACTATATGTAGATCTCTGCCACATTTTGTACTGGGCTCCTGCTGAAAACTTTCATCAGTGCTTTAACTGCAGCTGGAAGAGTTGTTAAGAGAAATACCATTGTATGGCTTAATTTGGAAGTTGTAGTACTTCACTATGAGAATGGAAAACTAGTTCTCATCAGATTAACTGTGAGGAGGAAAGATGAATGTTGTAGAATTTTGTACGTGAAGGAATGGTATCTTTGAGTACCTGTTATGCATGTTTACATTCTAGAGTGCTGTGGTCAAAGTGAATAATTCCTGACTTTTTTTTTTAATAGCATATGGGCTCTTAATACTGCTGAAACCAAACTGGGGTTGGAACAGAATGGCAGAATCTGGGAAGTATGTATTTGGAAACCTGAGGTAGATACAACTTCAGTAATAAGTTGCTTCCTAGGAGCACAGTAAAAATTAGAGATGCCTGTGAGATTCCACTCAAATAACAGTCGCAGTAAGCTCAATCTGTCACTGTCAAAACACAGCACAATGAACCTGTCTTTTGTGATACTTCATTGCTTTCAGGAGTGGTCTGGACTATGTTCCCTGGGTACATCAGGCTTTTTCCTTCGTGGTAGATTTAGGCAGAAGCTGTTGAAACTATTATTGTAACTGTAAATTAAATTGGATCCTTAATGTAGTTGCATCATCTGCTTTTGGAAACTGTGTATTTTGTTCAGATGAAATCTGGATTTCTATCATATTGAAATGATTGAGCTATTACATGTAAATTGTGATGGTTTCCTGGTGGCAGTACCTATAGTGTCACCAGAACTGCTTTGTGAACTCCCATCACTGTTCATAGTCTGACTGCCCTAAACCAGCTTTCCTTCTGTCTGCACTATCAGCTTCCTTGTGTTTTTCATGCAGTGTCATGACTGCTTGAAATTGCTGGAAAATGTTATGTCTTGCCTATACTACTGCAATTAGTTTTTCTTTTGTTTTTTTTTGCATCAGAATATTTTTAAAAGTTTATCAGAAGTAAACCAAGTGGTTTGCTGTGCATCACAAAGGTGTTTAATGTGTCTGGCAGTTCTTGTTAACATAAAGACGATTCCCCTTCAGCTAAGAAATGGTCTCTTCCTAACAGATTGAAGGCTACCAACACATGACAAAATCACGTCAGGCTCATTGGAAAGCAAATAAGATGGCAAATCAAAACTAGAGAAGATGCTTATTAATTGAACAGCAGAGCTAAGTTAATGTTTTGTTGCTTTGTTGTAACCAGTTCTGAAATAATACTTGTCTTAAATGCTGTTGTTAATAACTGAACTGCAAAAAATCTGTGTTAATCTTTCATGGAGCTCCTATGTCTTAGTGTGCTAGATCTACAAGGAGCTCGTGCCAAAAAATTGAGTAGTTGGTTTGGTTTCCTGAATGCATCAACTTCTGGCACTATTCCTGCCCCACCCCTCCCTGCATCTGGGAGATATCAAACTGAAACATACGGGCACACAGTGACACAGCAAGAGAATGATCGAGCTAGATAAACAGCCTCCGCATCGTTACTCTATCCTAAAGAGTAGTGTATGGCTTGTGGGTTTTTTATTTTTAAATCCTAGAAGTCACTGCTTACACTGCAATGACTTGCTTTGTGGAGAATTATCTTCTGTCTGCTCCCACCCAAGCAGAATATGTTGGGATGGGTGATTTTCCCTTAATCACCATGTGGTTTGTTATGTTATTGGTAGTAATTGGGACAGGGCAAAGAGATCTTCCAACTGAAGACAGCATTGGCTTCTTCGCACTGTCATTTGTGACTTCACGTCGTAGTCCTGAGCAATGCGAGCATCTCATCTCTCTAATTGATTCATCTCTCTATTGGTTGACCTAAAAGAATAGAGCTTGGTATTCTCAAGCTACTGTGACATATTACCATCCACAGATATGCTTAGTAAGAGACTTGGTAAAAACCGGAGTGTAATCTGCCAGTACTGTTAGTATGCCACTTGTATTTCAATCAACATCTAAAAAGCAGTTAAGTGCATGTGTTAGTGGTGTTCTTATGCTTTTTAATTCTTCAGGAATCCTGGAATATTGTTTCAGCATGTTATTTCTTGAATTTAAGAATCTTACAACTTACATCTTGAAAGGCACTCTGGCAATTTTGTTTTGCTTGCTGATTATCAATGTTGTAATCTCATTTTAAGTAATTTTCTTCTCATAGTGTCTTATCCTTGTCCCTTACAGAAAGCGTTATAACCTTCAAGTTGCCAGGCTAAATAGTCCACGCTTTTAGTCGTGTCCTGTAAGAGTATTTTCCTGTTCTTTCAACTCAAATTCATCTCTGTTAACCAAGGCCAACTGTGACGGGACACAGATTCAAGATAAATATTTTATGCAAAAGTCTGGGAGAATTATTGGTTGCTGTATATACTGAAAAACTTTCTCCCCTCTGCCTGCCCCCTTGTACTCACAGTACCAGTCTGTGAGTAACCAAAATGTGTAATCACTAATGCTTATTTCAGCTTAAACGATTCTGGCTTACAGCAGGACTTCTTGTTTTAGTACTTGGGTATAGAAGCTACATGTTGTGTGGTATTACTGCACTTCATTGCTTTGCATGTGTCTCATTAGGGTAATGTGCTGTTCATTACTTCTGAGATGAGTATTGTTCAGGAAGAGCAGGGAGTAGAAGTAGGCAGCTGGAAAGTTTGGGGGGAAAATAGATTCAAGGAGACATCTAGGGCTTAGACAGCTGTATCACCTCTGTAGCTGTGTTGAAGTGAAGATTGTAACAATTATAAAGTTTTTTATCTTATTTCACAGTTACCTTCTACAGGTAGTAGCCTACTCATCACTACAAATACCTTCTGGTAAACTTAGGTGCTGATATTTTCTATTGAATCCTACTTAATTGGCTGCTTAAATAGTTTTGCAATCAACAAAAGAAATACTGGATGACCTCTCTTCCGTAAGTCTGGAAGTAGTAACAAGTGCCCTGATCTCTCCCTTCAAAAAAAAATCTTTCAGTTCTGGTATTTGCTGATATTCTGTCATTACTCAATTAGTTTTTCAAGACTTAATTGCATCACAAATTTAAGATTGTCTGCCTTCAAGTATTAAATATGTGCAAGTGTACTTAACTTCCAGAAAATGCCCTTTCCAACATTTTTTTTCAACATTGGTCCTACAACCACAGTAGCAGCATGTGAGTGTCTCTGGTCTACCTGTGCCTGAAGGAACTACAACATATTAGACAGTTTCTCTTTCTTTCTGTAGTCTCCTTGCAGTAGGAGATGGCTTTGAAGCTGGAAGGAGTGGAATGCTGTGGTTTAATAGTCCTCTTCAAAGGGTACATGCAGAGCCCTGATTCAGTGAGAGTATCTACCTACCTACTCTCCTAGAGTAAACAAAATCTCATTGCACTAATGTTATGGAAGGTACACTGCCCTGTGAAATATGTTTGAAAGAATGAGCCTTCAGTCTTAGTTTCTCACAAGCATGACTGTTCCTAGAAGTACCATTAATACTAATGGGATCCCTCTAAAGAGTGGTTTGCTTTTTGTTTTAAAGCTGACGATGATGATACCTGAATGTGTTTCTGGATCATTTTTTGTTCAGGGTTCTTTAAATGCCTTATTTTTTAGCCTAAAATACACTGTTGGCAGCTAAGATAAGAGGGAGAGAACAGCATAACATCACAGCATGTTTAAGTCTTTGGTTGATATGCTAGTGACTCCATTCCTTTTGTCATAAATATTGTAACTATGTCATTGAAGCCTGTTGCTCCCCCAGGGATCTTCACACTTGCTTCCCTTAAGGGAAGATGTTCTGAAGATATTAACCCACTATGCATAAGCTTCTAACAGTTGAGGTAAGAAGCTCAAGGACTGAGAGTTCTGTGACCAGTCTCATGAGTGCTGCTCTGAAATGACTGAGTATGACAAGTAGGAAAGATGCAAGCTATTGTGTTTCCCCTGAATCTCGGGTAGCTTGTGTGAGGCACAGCTGAGCTTGTAAGCCCCTACTGTTACACATAATCTATCCTGTTTTAAAACAAACCAGCAGCAATTAAAAAAAACCTCCAAAGAACTGACCAAATAAAAACAAAACAAAAACCCCACACTTGCTTCAAAAGGGTTTCGTTTTCCATTGATGATATTAAAAGCAGAAAGTGACAAGTGCGAATCCAAACCTGTAGCAGCTAAAAGCAGAAGCTCAATATACAGTAGAATAAAGTGATTTAAATATCTGAGTAAATAAAGGTGTATCTGAAAATCAAGGTTACTTATTGCTTCTTGTAGTATTTCAGGTTATGGTGTCCAACTAGAGTTGCACCTGTTGGTGTGCTTGCCCTGTCACTGAGGAGTTGGAGAGTTGATCTGAGCTGGAAAGAAGTTTAGCATACTCCTTTGTGACTGGGTATGAGCTAAGCTGCTTTGTCCTTTCTGCTTTGTAGACTAGAGCAATGTTTGTGGTGGGAGAAGTTGAATCTAGTTTAATGTTGTTTCAGTAGAATTTTCCAAGTTTTATCAATGAACCTGTGATAGCATAGTGTCTTGTCTTTTAAATTGTTAGTATAAACTTGTACAGGTGGAATTGTTTGTTTTGACTCAACTCTGAGAGTTGGATGTACTTAGCTGTAACATGAAGAAAGCTCTGTGTTGCTGCTAGAGTGAAACCAGTAGTTGTATTCTCTCTGTAGCTTCTGAAGTATTTGTGTAAGAGGAGGGGCTTGAGGTAATGATATACCCAAAGGTGACAGCTTTAGATAAATTTATGTGGCTGCTGCAGAGCATCTTCTGGCAAGTACACAAGGCTTTCACTTATTTTTTGGATAAGGGGAACCAATTTCTATTTCATTTTGGTGACCACACTCCCTAAGATGTTTCTGGAGAAACCTTGTTGGATTTTTAACTCCCACTGGTACTGTTGGATTCTTTGGAGTATAAAGTGGAATAAAGCTGAAAAACTACAACGTCAACAGATAGCCCTAATGACATCTTGTTTGTTTTTCCTCTCTGTAGCCTGTACTGTAATTTTAATGCTAAGTTCTCTTCTGCAGAGAGTATTGGAGGTGAGATTCAGTGTTATTACTATTGAGCTTAGTGTTGAAGTAGTTTAGTGGGGGGGAAGAAAAGGGGGGTGGAGAAGGTAGGATGGTGATGTTTTCGTCTCAAAGTGTCTGTCCTTCATACAGAATGATCATGCTGCCATTTTCATTTGAAAAAAATTGGTTATAAGGTGGTTAGTGCTATACTGCATCTGAGAGTTTGTTTAAAAAAAAAAAACAAAACCAAACCTGTCAAATGAAGGCCACTCCCTTCCTTGAGATGCTCAGACTCTGTTATGAGTTGTTTAATGTAACGAATATTGTCATACTAGTATAATGTAATGGCATATGCTGGCCTTGATATTTGAAGCTACAGCAGCAGGCTGTTTTTTTTTGTTAGAAGCTTTACACAGTTACCTTTCTAACAACTTAAATGCTTTAATTTGAATGTCTATTTTATTAATACTTACTGCATCTTAAGTAAGTACTGTTTACAAGCTTCTGAGCCTGTGTGGAAGTAGTTCATGGATGTGTTTTCCAAGTGCAGTATGCAGTATTTGTGTCCCAAGACTTGTGTCCCAGGCTTGCCAGGGAAGCCTGTAAATGTGTAAGAAAGGTACCAGTAAAGTATAGAAAGCATAGAAGGAAGACACAAAGTTGAGCTCAGCATCTTTGGTAACAAATGAGTGTTGGAGTTACCAGGATTAACTACTTCAAAGGTGTGAACTGGGGAAACAGTGGCAGTAAGGATGGCGTGATGGATAGGAAACTTCACTGCTCATTAATCTTATGTGGGATATGGATGTGCATAGCTGGCTATCTTTCATTAGCAAAACAGAGATGGGATTCAGGAGTGGCTGCAGCCTTTAGGAAATAACTAAATTTTGCATTTAGAATGGTGAGATGCTGTGCAGAAGGAGGGAAAAAACCGTTCTCACTTCTGGGCCTACAGGTGTTTTTCTTCTTCCTTCATGAGCCTGTCTGCTTTGTTCTTTAATGCTTCCCTGAAGTCAGTTCCCAGTGTTTGTTTTCTTTTACTCAACTGTTTTAAAGAGGTGTTCTTTCTTGCGTCATGAAGCAGCAGTCCTCTTCTTTTGTTTGCTTTGAGTCTGCCCTACTAGTGCATTTTTTATTAATCAACCTGAAATAAATAGTGAGGAGGAAGAGGACATGCAGAATAAGCCTGTATGACTGTTTTGTGGACTTGTTAAGAGAAAGTGAACAAAACCAACCATTTATTTGCCCAAAAGTTGGTGAATTTTGCATTTGAATTCAGTGCCACAATAATAGTATGGGCTTTTTTCCTGTTTGCAGGAATATTTCAAAGAACCTGACTAGACAGACACTTAGCTTTGGAGAAAAACCTTCATTCTTTGTGTGCATAGTGTTGAAAAAAAGCCTTGTTTTTCTTTCCTCTTTGTTTCCAGCTCTGTATATGCTCTGTTCTGGATATGGTACATGTTTTTGGAGGTTATTGTATATTGTTGCTTTGCTTGTTAAGCATTAATGTAGGATAAAAGCTTGCCTGTATAGTAGGCAACTGTTGAATATTCGTATTGGGTCACAGGCAGATTGCATGAGTAAAGGCTTATCAAATCAGCTGTTGTAATGTCTGCTTCTTAAATTATCATCTTGGTCCAAGATCAAACTCGAGAAGATTTAGAGCTCTGCTTATTCTTTTGTAAGTATCTTGCGCCTGTAGAGAACTTTGATCTGTGTTACTGGTGGTCTGTGAATCTTCTCAGGACATTGGAGAGCTGGAAGATGACTAAAAAGTTTTGAACAGGTTGAGGTGGCATGCACTAGGTTGCCTCCTTGCCAGGCCAATAAGAAGGCTTTCTTCCAACTCTGAATTGATCATCAGCAAGTAATTCAGGCTTGGGTAAACCTGACCAAGTTGAACCTGAATAAAAACATCTTGTTTTCCATCAATACGTTAATGTAGTGAACTGTAACATATAGCTGTGGAGTTAAGGATGTTGCTTGGGTGAGGAAAATGTATGGTAGTCTGCAAGTGTAGGGGCAAGAAGCATTGTTAAGGTAAAGCAGAAAAAGGGGCTGGTGCTAATCACGTATGGGGAGGAAGGGGAGGAATTTGTGGTGCTTTTGTTTTTATTTTATGGGAAAAATAAGGGGGGTTCTTTTCTAGCTTAAAGTGAAAACTAAGACTGTCATCCTGCTAAAAATTTGGTTCTAATGTTAAGGCTTGCTCAGGTTTATCATCTTAACTTTCTGTATTGTCTCTGTACCTTGTCTCTTTTCCCATGATCTAGTCCACATATACAATGCTGTTTCTTATTTTCATTGTTAGTAATGTTTATTTAGTGTGTTTAGTGGGTAGGCAGTCTCATCAGTATGTATGCTATGAGGTTGTTTCTTGTGTAAAGCTCAGTATTCCAGCTCTTGGCAACTCTTTTTTTCCATGACCTTTTTAAAGTGCAATTGTATAAGCTAATATTGCATGTTCCTGTGTTATGTGAAAGAATAGCTCTGAGCATGATAAAATCCTGATCCTAACATTGATAGGATCAGCTTAAAGGCAGTTTAATCCTCAGTGTCTAACAGGTATTGCTCTGGGTGTGACTTCCATTTGCTCAGCTTTAAACACAGCTTCTTTTCTTTTTCTCTGTATGTTCACTATGTGCTCCAGTTCATGGTTTGATCTAAGGTAGATGTCTTAATGGTGTATTCTTGGTGAATGGGTTTTAGAGATCACTAACTATATAACTACAAGTTATAATGCTGAAGTACAAAACTGTTTTTCTTCACTTGAGAAGATGCTCTTGTGGCTCATGGCAAGATGCCATTACTTTGAGTACCACACAGTTTAGAAACCTTCAACTTATTTTAATCTCTTTGCTCATTATTACAGTATCCTTGTGATAGTTGAAGATCCATATGCAGATACAGTGCTGAGGATGCAGGAGTCATGACCTCTTTTAATTAGATTTCTTGCTCAAAAAGGTCTACATTTAAACCACTTCCTCAAATTGTATTATGTGGAGTAGGCATCTTGCTATGTAGCAGTCCCGTGTCCTTTTTGCCATAGCATTTGGTGGAGAGAAGCTTTGGGAGGATAGTGTAGCCTGCTTGAGATGGCACTGGAAAAGTGTCAACAGATGCATCGAGTACTAAATATCAGTTATTTAAAAAGAAACAACTACAAAAAACACCCTATTGCCAAGTGGAGAAAAACCTCCCTGAAGTCTCCTAATTTGTCCGGAGGTTTTCCAAATGTTATCTTGGAGATGTAAAAGCTTGACCTCCATTTTTTTTTTCTAGCTAAGAGGCAAGTACTCCCTCTGCCTCCTCCCACTAGAAATGTACATTTCTTTTAGATTTCATCTCCCTTTAAGACCTGTGTGATTGAACAGGCTTCTCAACTTTTGTCACTTCTGTATGTAAAATAGCTTCCAGCAGAAGGTGACTATTATCAACTGAAGACCCAGTCCTCCTTCCTTTATACCTGGTTTTCAAGTTAGATCTGCATTTATGCCCTTTCTTAGACCTCTAATCTTGCTTTCATCTGTGGCACTCTTTTAATCTGCATGTACAGGCCAACTCCTTTGTTATTTTTTTTAATCTTCCTGCTGTAACTTCTGTAAGATCCAGTCCCTGACTTTTTTCACTCATGTAGCTAGTAGTTCTTCTGTTTCTTCTTCTCCCTGAGTTACCTAGAAGATCACTGTCATTGTTGTATATTGATTTGGGCTTTGGGTGTCCAATCCACATTTTACTAGCAGCTGGTCTCATTAACTCACTTATGGTTTAAGATTGCATGGCAGAAGCTGATTAGGAGTTTGGCTGGGCTCAGGCAACTTGCCATGCTGCAACTTAGAGCTTGTATTGTGTAACAGGCTCCACAGGTAGGACTGTATCAGTTTGTCATGTAGTGCTGTTGCCTGTATCTCGCTTCAGGGCTGTGTGTGCCAGATGCAGGTGGGTGACAAACTGTAAATAAGACAGCATCTGGTTTGTGGGATTAGAGTGTGGAAGGGACTTGATGTTGTAGCAGTAGATTCTGCATTAAAACCCATGTGAAGTAAACGAAGCTGTGCAGCTCAAAGACAGCTAGATGTTCTGCACTGGGTAGGGCAGAGCTGGAGTGGGTGATGTTCCACCCACTCTGATGGTATGATCTTTGGTACCTTCCTGGTTTGTTTGCATGAAAACACTGGTATCAGGCTTCTAAACTGAAACTGACACTAATCATACAACTGACTTTCTGCTGCTTCACTGACAGTAAACCCCTCATCCTGGCAGTTTCATGTATCTGTATGTTGTGAATGCAGATTCTGTGCTTTTCTCTTTATTGCTTTGCTAAGGAGAGAAAATGATCTGTTGATACTTGTTCAGTATTCTGCAGCCTAACAGTTGCTATACTGAGTTTTGAAGTTCATGTGCTGATTCTTCCTGTGCTACAGCAAATACTTCATATGATAAGGTGGCTTGAATATCTCTGTACTCCTTTTGGAGTTGGGCTTTTGCTGGTTGACTCACAACTGTCTAGACTGTACTGTACTGAACACAGATCTAAAAGCTGCTGGGTCCCTAGGTTTTTGATAGTCTTCATCGTGGTAAGCAGAAAGAAATGAATTAGTTCAGAGTTGACTGAAGCATGCAAGAGAATTATGTTTAACTGGTTTTAAAATCAGAACAAAAAACCAGAAGACACTGAAAGCAGAAGTACAGGTGGTGTAAACATAATGTTTACATGGCATTCTGCTGCTGTGAGCATTCCCTTTAACAAATTCAAGTTAAATAATACAATGATGGAAAAACTTGCATGGAACTAGTTATGACATGCTAGGAGAGTGACTTGGGAGGGTAATAAGCTGCTCTGCAAAGAAAGCAAACTTAGAGTGAAGTTGTGCTCTAGCTTTGTAAATCAGGAGAATGGTTTTGATTGTAAACTCTCTTGCTGATGTTCTTAGAAACAGGAGGAAAGTTGCTCTTGACAGGATTTCTAATATAGAAAGATGCAGAATATGAAATAACAAAGAATGTGTGTTCATTCAACACAAGAATGTTTATTTTATTCTTTACTTTTTATAACTTGAGGGTCTAGGATTGGAATGGCACCAGTATACTTTTCAGAACCAAGGTGTAGTACAAAGAAGACTGAAACAACTTGTATGCTTTCTATCCTTCTTTCTCATAAGAGAGAGAGCAGTGAAGTGATAGAACTGAAGAGGAACCCCTTAAAACAGCATCCTGTTTGTTTCATACAGCTCCTTTATTTTGTCTCCTCAAATTGCAGCTTCTGGTGCAGAAGAGTGGACTACAGGAAATGAAAGCTTTTACATCCTTGGTGTTAGGTAGCCACTTAACCAGCTCAGCACTTCAGTCAAGACTTAGTACTGGTTTAATTTCTCAGTGTACTTAAATACAGTTTTTTTTTTCTCCCAGCATTTCCGTGAAGGAATGAATTCCTATGCCCTGCAGTCTGGGGACGTGAGGCCTGTGCAAGTAGCTCTGGGACAACTGAGCTCACCTTGTATACTGTACAAACAGATGTAGAATAGAACATTATTAATGGTTTTGATTCCTTTTTTGCTGTTCAGATGAATAGGAATGTTGTGCTGCCCAGTTTTTGATGTTTTTTTCATTTGTGGGCCATTCCTTCCACTAATGTTTCTCTTTGCTCTTCAGTAATTTGAAGAGTCACTTGTCCTGTTGACTGGCTCTCAACCTATCTATCGGCAGGAGCAGTGCTTTGCTTTGGGCAGCTTCGTGTTTGGTATTTCAGTTTGGACCCAAGGGACCAGCTAATGTTCCAGTTCTGATTTAAACCAGTCCACTGTTTTCTTTCTAACCTGGTGACTGTTCAGGTCTCAGTAATCTTTATGACCTGAAGGAAATTTAAAACTTTGTTCCCTTTTACTCAAGAAAAGGGCTGTGCAGCCTCAGGTTTTAAATTCAAACTGGCCTGCTTGCAGTAGGGAGATGTCTTTTGCAGCTTGGGACATCTTTGCACTGTTGCTATATGGTGATACCATCTGCAACTGTGAGTTTGCCCTAATCAGGACTTGATGTTTGACTTCCCCAGACTACAGTTTTCAAGCTTCAGTATGTTTTTTTGTACAGCTGTCTTCCAGTTTTTTCACCTAATGGAAGTCGATAGTTAGGGATACTACTTTGCTGACTTGGGGCTGCTGTGTGTATGTAACCTGCTGGGGTGACACAGTCCAGTGTAACAGCTGTGCCTTCTTGTGAGCAATGCTGTGCATCTTTTTCAGAGATGTTTTCAGGATGCTTTTCTGCTCTGGGAGTGTTTGTTAATCTTCATTTCAATGAACTGAATTTTCTAGCTGCCAATTAGCTGTATAGTTCCCCTAATTCTGAACTGTGAGATCATGAATGAAGATATTTTTAGCTTCTCTCCCTTCCTCTTAATGTCAGGACTTTTCTCTTCCCAGTCTCTGTTGTTTATTAAATACATGTGTGTAGACTTGGTACAGAGAAACTTAATCTGGTGGTTAGATCCTTTCAAGCTCCCAGTAGTTTGCTTGTTGACTCTGAACATGGCCTTGTATGCTGCTGGAGTGGGTAGCAGAGTCTGATCTTATGGAATGTGCTGTAGGGGAAAGCTGACTGCTTAATGTATGAAGAGCCAAGGGACACTGTAACCTCTTGATGGCCATCCCCATTGTGAAGTCAGTGGAACAGTGAGTAACTGCATACTTGTCTGACTTGGAATAGCTCATAGCTTGAGTGTACTAACTGGTGCTTGAGAAGTATTCTGCAGTATCTGTAACTCCTGATGTGTTTCTCAACTGATGGAGAACTGCTTATACTTCAGTGATTACAGAGCAGCTGAATTACCAGGAACTGTTCAATTGCAAACAACTCTAGGAAGCAACTTTTTTGGTCAGCAATTTGGAAGAATCTGTCTAGTTAATAACTTGTTCATTGTTTAAAGCTAGTGAGTGCCAGAATGAGTATGTGGACTAGTCACAAGTCTAATGTTTTTACTGGATTCCTTCGATATTTTAGTTATGTGGATATGTCCTTGCTTTCCTCTTCAAGTTAGTCCAGGTTGCTGGATTTCAGTTTTTTGGAACTGTGGTGGGGGGAGTGCTTCCTTGGTGGTAGTGATTGCAGTGAGAAATGCAACTGTTTTCTCACCAAGGTCGCATCTTGGTGAGGTGCGTTGTGTCCTTGCACAGCTGTACATCTGGGCACGTCTGAGGTCTCAGGTCACTAGATCTGACATCTCTTGCATGGCTTTTTATCAAATGCTTCTGTGGAAACTTTCTAATAGTTGGTGTCTCTTCCCTGCATGCCCTTATACATCTGGCATGATGTTTTGGCTTTTAGGTGATGTCATCTTTTCCCATCAGGGGATCACTTATGATTCACGTTTTGTCTTTCTGCTCTTGCAGTGTATTTTGGTTTAGAAGTTGTTGCATGTCAGCAGAATTGGAGAGCTCTGACATGACCTAAGGCCCTGCTCTCATCAGGAGGTTGGGCCGGTTCATCTGCAGAGGTTTCTTCCAGCCGAGGCCTTCTGTGATTCTAACTTGATACTTATGCTACAGTTGACCCTTGTGTTAAAAAGGCATCAGCAGACAGAGTTTGCTTCAGTATGCTGTTAAATTCTGCTTACGTTCTCATTAAAATTTTAATAATCTTCTCTAGAAGAACTGATAAAGTTGTGCAGCTTTAAGTTTGCAGAAGTTCTGTGCTAGAGCAGGTATAGAAATCCAGCACCTTCTGTTCTTTTTAAGAACAAACTTATTTGATTGCTACTTGTCTTTCTTCCTTCTCTGCACTGAAGTAGTGTTTCAGAACCAAGAATCTGCGTAATGCTCTTAGCTGTGACAATTTTTCTCTCTACTGAATTCACATTGGTCAGTGTTTTTGGGTGTGGTTTTGGGCTGTTTCCTCTTCACTTCCCCACCTCCCTTGACTTTAGCGTTGCTGGGGAGAGAACAAAAGAATAAAATAATCCAACCCAGTGTGTGATTTGGAGTAAATCTATTTGGTTTCTATACTAAAGACCTTAATGTGACAAAATCAGTAGATGCAGTACAGCAGGTGAGCTGTAATGCCCTAGCACTGTTAAATAACATCAACAGCTTGTGGGTTTTCACAGAGAGAAGATAAAAATGGAAAGAAGAAAATAGGTGGTAACTTGCTTGTTTCTGTGTTGGAGGAAGAAAAGCTTGATATTCCTGAAGTCCCGGTACTTCATACATCTGTTTGGGACTGTCTTTTTGCTTGAGTACTGACTCTTGTCAGGCAGAAGAGAAAGGTAATGAGAGTTTGGAAAAAGTGTTCACATAATATTTTTTTCTAGGACGTCCTTGATATCGTTACTGTACTCACTCCTTCAGTCATTCCGTGAACTATTTCTACAATCAAAAAGGGTAAAAGTCTGCCTGGGAATAAGAGCTTCTGCCTGCATGAAGGTTTGACATGTGGGCTCATTTCTGTTTGGACTGCAATGGAAAAAGAACTGGGCAGAGGTTATTACTGTTGAATTTGGAGCGTGTTGAGGAAGAGTACTGTGTGAAAATGAGCTATATGGGACTTGATTTAAATCAACTGGACTAAAAATGCTACTTAAATTTGAGTCAGCCACTGAAGTGATAGGAGTAATTGTATGAGTGCTTGCAAGTGCTTCCTTGCAAGACAAGAAAGAGGTGTGCATGTTTGAGATAAACCTGTGCAGTGAGCAGAAATGATGTGCAGCCTTGAGGTCAGTTTAAAATGATCTAAGACAGATCCAGCAGTTACTAACTCACGTGCAGAAAGTTCTTAAGTTTAGTAGCAATTACTTTCAGCTCTGAAATAATGTATGCTTATGTTGTTGGAATATTTCTTTTACCCTGGCATGACTGAATTTGTCACAAATACAATTGATCAAGTAAATTGCCTACATTGAGGTGAGGGAATATGAATCTGCAATCTTAAGATTTTTGTAAGTGTACTGACTTCTGTGTTCTGGCTGGCAAGACTATAACTTTCTGGAAGAAAATGACCTGAATTTACGAAGTATGTAAATAGCCTCATGTCTTTCTCTCCTTCTTCCCTCTTTCTGCCTAATATTGGTTTCAAAGTACTAAGCCTTGGCTGGCTCGCTGCTGCAGCATTGAAGAAGCATCTGTTCTTGGATCAAAGTGCAAAGGAGGAGGCACTCCGACCAAAGTCTGTGCCAGGCAGGCCACTGGCATTGTGATGCAGCACCGTAGGCAAAGGTGCTTCATGTAACTCTTAATCCTGGAGTCCTAAAAGGGTTGGCTGATGTGGTTGCTAAGCCACTCTGTATGGTATTTGAAAAGTTGTGGGAATCAGGTGAAGTCCCTGGTGACTGGAAAAAAAAAGGTAACAACATGGCCATTTTTAAATAGGTGAAAAAAGTTGACCCTGGGAACTACCAGCCTGTTAGTCTCACCTCTGTGCCAGGTAGCATCATGGAACAGATCCTCCTAGAAGTTATGCTAAGGCATGTGGAAGGCGGGGAGGTGATATGGGAGAAACAGCATGGTTTTACCAAGGGCAAATCCTGCTTGACCAACCTACTGGCCTTCTGTAACAGTGTCACTTGCATCAATGGACAAGGAAACAAGGAAAGAGCCACTGATCTCATTTATCTTGACTTCAGTAAGGCCTTTGACACAGTACCCCACAACATCCTTTCCTCCAAATTGGAAAGATTTGAGTGAACTATTTGATGGGCAAAGAACTGGCTGTGGAAATGGCTTCAAGCTCGGGGGGTTAGATTTAGCTTAGATATAGTGAAAACATTTTACAGTGAGGGTGGTGAGGCACTAGAACAGGTTACCTAGTGATGTGGTTGATACACTATTCCTGGAAACTTTCAAGGTGAGGCTGGATAAGGCCCTGGGCAACTTGATCTTGGTGTGGTGTTCTTGTTCATTGCAGAGGAGTTGGACTAGATGGCCTCCTGGGGTTCCTACCAACTCTTAAGGATTATATGATAAGCTGGAGTGCAAGAATCTGAAAAGTTGTTGCACTACCAAGAGTTCTTTAAAGAACTTCATAAAGCAGCCCTGAAGGTGATCCAGGTAGATTAGGGGAGCCCTCTTCTCATGGAAAAACCTGTTTGATTTTTATAGGGCTTGTTACCAGTTTGATGTGTCATGTTGGTAGTAACTGTAGAGCCTGTTGGAGTGCTTTGGTTTACTCATTCTCTTCTCAGTAGCTGAAATCACTGTTCAGTACTTCTGGGTGTTAAATAAAAGCTGTTACAGGCTTGTTCTATAGTTGTCCTTCCTCTGTCTTTAAGGATTAAAAAAAAACCAAAAAACACCCAATCAGAAACAATGAAAGTGTCAGTCATTTCCTGTCATCTTTTCCAGGTAAATGCAAAGGCTTCCACTGCAAGCTGGCAGGTGTCTTTTGTATCTTCTCTTCTCTTGGAGCCTCCCCAGTAACATGGGCTATACATGTACTGTAGCTGTAATATTCGTAAGAGATACGTTAGTAAAAATTACTTTCTGTATACTTTTTTATAGGAAGCAAGACAAAAGGTAATTATAGTAAAGGGTTGATTACAATGGAAGAATATTATGCAAGATAATGATTATATACCAGTGCTTTTAGGTGTCTCCAGAGAATGTTTTGAATTGGTTTTTAATGCTGTTTTGCTGAGTTCATCCTCTGTCTAAAAGGAGTGTGTATGAAGAGAGTAACTGCAGGTCAGTGCTTTGGCATCATTATATCTAAGAACACTGAATTGTACAAGCCATATTGGTGAATGTTAACTTTATACTAGCAGAGGACCCTGAATTTAAAAATTTCACATCAGTGAGGCTATCAAGTAAAGAAGAGATCTGAATGTGCAGGTCTGTTAACGGGATGTGGGTGGTTGATGTAGCTGAGGGAATGTCTTACAATGATAGGGCTGCATGTGTGTGTTTAGGTGATGCACTGTGTTGTGCATCTCCTTTAAGTATCTGAGGATAGGGTGGATAAAGCAAATGCTAGGAGTGAGGCTTACAAACTGTTTGTAGGGGCAAATCTGAGAATGCTTCAGGTTTTGAAACTTCTTAGCTCTGTTCTGGTTCTTCCAGTATGTGGAACTCAGTTGTGGCCCACTAAGAGCATCGCTTTTCCTGATGGGCTAGCTGGCTGGGCACGTGATACTGGGTGGCTTTGGATACTTTCAGTGGGATGGAAGTTAATGCCTTGATGTCAAAGGTCATAGTGAAGTCATGAAGCTGCACTGTATTTAAAGGTAAAATAAAGGTGAAATGGGAGTTGTGGTAGTATGCTACACATTAAGAAACTTGGTTAAATTGGGAGATTTCAATATGTGTAACTCAGGATGTTATCTTAATATGACAGATGCCTTACAGGATATAACAGCTGCCACGTCATTATCTGACACAGCTGAAAATGTCTTGGGTGTGACTGTACTGCCTGTGTCTGAAGTGTGAGGTGCAGACTGCTCAGGCAGATGAATGTTGCGTTAGGGCTTCCCTAGATGGTGTCAGGACTCCAGGTGCTGAGATTACTTCAGCATCTTCTGGTGCTATCTGGAAAAGCCCATGCACTGACCCTAGGGGTGGAAGCATGTAGCTGGTGCAGGAAAGCTCCAAAGTAAACACTGCTCCTTGCACAGTGAATTCTTGGGGAATGTGCATTTGTATGGTTGGTGTGAGAATTATGGCAACCGTTTTATAGTATGACTGACAATTTGGTGTTAAGTACCTTGTTTAACCCTCAGCTGACCTCTGTGCTGAAGATGCTGCTTCCTCCTTTCTGAGAATGACTTAATAAAACCTGTCTCCTTGCTGGTGCTTGCATGGGGATGTCTTTTCATTTGTTTTTTGATATAATAGATTTGGATTTTGGGTATGATAGACACAGAATTAGTGCATAGACTGTTGTGTTCTTAAATTCAGGTTGTTTTCCTTCTTGTGGCTTTCCTCACCTGTGAATGTGATTCTGTGGAACCTGAAAACCACCATCTTAAAAACAGTAGAACTGGATTTGCTGATGCTGTGGTTTTGTTACTGTGCATGTTGTTTAGAGCTTCTGATTTAGTGTAGTGTATGAGCATCCCCTCTTGTCTGAGGACTGAAGTGACCTCCATTCCTGAAGAGTAGTTGGGTGTTGTGGCATTATTTTTAAGTAACTGTGCACGTTCACTATTTTTTTTCTAAATATTTTTTCTCATGAACTGTGATCTTATGAACAAGAACTTGTTTGAAGTTAAATCTTCTTTTCTGAATTACTGCATATGCTTCTGTACAAATGGAGTTGGATAAATCCGACTAGAGAAGGAAAGATGATCTTTGTTAGCATGTGGATGCTATTGCTTCAAACTGGTGTTGCCATCTCCTACAGTGAGTTAAAATACTTAGTTGCTGTTGGATATCTATCAGGCATCAGGATATCTATCAGGGTTTGACTAGTTAGTGAGGTTCTTCCTTTATGTTAATAAATGCAGATTCTAAACAACGTTAAGGTGCTGCTTTTTCTTAGCATGCTGGAAACTGATTGCTCCATATAAAAAATAAAGTATAAATGCTTTCTGAAAAAATCTTGCCCTGTGTGTATTTTAACTAAATTGAAGTTCTTATTTTTTGCCTTAAGCTTTTGTTTGAAAAAAAAACAAAACTGTTTTACATTTGGTTCTTGAGGCACGACTGAGTTTTCATGCTGTGTGTCTTATGAATCTCTTTCTCTTGTCTTGCAGTGAATGATAGTGTCTAGAAAGGGTATGTCCCTTCAGGAGAGAGGTGCCAATGTCCAACCGGCCTAATAACAATCCAGGGGGGTCACTGCGACGTTCACAGAGGAACACTGCTGGGGCCCAGCCACAAGACGACGCAGCAGGAGGAAGGTACGATTGCTACTCTTGAGAGCATTTTCATGTGTAAATGCAAAGTTGCTGTGATTTTTAGTGAATGAAATTTTCTGATCTTCAATTCAAATACTGAAATTTGAGTAAAATGTTTTTGTAAAGGTTGTCTATACTGTCGTTGCGTGGCCTGAGAACGTGGAGAATTCATTGTAATGCATGTTCAGCTAGAATAGAAATAGTGAATCTATGTGGAGAAGGTGTAACTGAACTGTATTGCACAAATCACTGGTAGTAACAAATTCCTCTTCCTTCTTCCTTGCTTGATAAGTCTGTAGGGGGCTGGCAGAGACAATGGTCTGTGAAATCTGGGGAAAATGTGTTCCTCTTGGAATGCCAGTTAATCAGTATTTTCTGTTTGCTTGTATTGCATGTTAATTCTGTGTAGCTTTTGAATAGCTCAAGAATAAAAGGCTTGCTATGTCTTAATATACTAGTGAGCAAGTGGATTGAGTAGTATTTGTTCCGTAGGTGATTGCATTTGTAATGCAGAGCTAGATCCTTGAGATTTTCCTATGGATGCTGACTGTCTAATTATTGCTATGTGAGCTAAGGAAATACTTCTTCACCAAGTGAAGCTTGTTTGGATGTCTTCTTTTTTTTTTTTGAATACTAGTCTAATAGTCTAATTAAGAAATGTTAGTACCAGGGTGGACAACATCTTTGTACTCTTTTACTGTAGAGGTGTTACAGCTACGCATGTTTATGTGCATTTTGATCTTGGGTTCTCTGGTGTATTAAAACATTGTAGGTCAGTGGCATGGGGTAACAGGTTCTTACTTGTAAAGGGTTTGAACTTCAGTTTGTAATGATAACAAGTAGAAGATTTCTCCCTAGTATAAGGGCAAACTGAAAGCATGGTCGTTGTTTGAAGGATGTTAACTATTCTTCTAAGGAACTTTGTGGGGAAATGGTTTAATTCCCAGAAATGGAGTTTTGCTTATTCTAATCCCTGCACAAATGGAAAAATACAGTTGATAAGCATAATGCTTCTGCATGGTGCTTGTACAGCTGTTACCATATATGCCTGATTATTTTGCTGGCCAGCATTGTTTTTGGAGAATATTCCTTCCTTAACTACTGCTTAGAAAACATAAGTTCTTTAGAATAGGATCTCTGGTCCCTTCACAGCTACGTATAGGTGTTTATGGTTAGTAAAGCTTAGGCTTGGATGAAAGTATACAGGTTAATGTGATCTTGGTGATGAATTTGGTTTCTCTTAATGTATTCTGTATATTCTCAGTAAGCTGTTGTGTAAAAAAGCCTTGTTGTACAAGGAATAGTGTGGGACATCTGGGTCCTTTAACGATTTGTAGATGATATAGGAAATTAACTCTCAAATTTACAGAGGCAACTAGAGGAAAAGCTAGTCTTCAAACGTAAATTTAGGGATTCATGCTTCCACATACAAGATGTGTTGGGATAGTATATTACAATTCTTTTGCTTTATGATACACAAATTGTACAGTTAATCTTGAAACAGATGCTGTCTACCTCTAGGCAGCTGTGTACTGGTTGGTAACTTAGAGACGTAGGATGGTGTTATCTGCTGCTTTAGTCCTGGCTTTAATTTTGTCTGTGTTCTGACAGGAAGAACTAGCTTCCTCAACTGAAGTCTATTGTGAAGGATGTTAGTCTTCTACTTCAAGTTGAAACATTATTGCATGTCTCTGGCTCTACAGCTTAATGGCCTCTTGCTAAAATTCACTTGATTTAGCTTGATGAGCAGCTACTCATCACTTATGTAAAGGCTTTAGAAACTGTGAACTCTTATCGGGTTAAAACTTTGCGTTTGTGTTTTATAAATTTCTTTCCATGACACCTAATACTGCCAGGTTTGCCGTAAGTTGGAAGCACCAGCACAAGCCCATTTGATTTTAGACTGGACTCTATATACGTCACTCTAGCTCTTAACCTTGCTATCAAAATGAATAGTAGAAGCCTATGATGTGTTTTATACTGGATTTTACTAGTGAGTTCACGTTCAACACTGTAACTTGATCTGACCTTTGAGTGCATTACTTTTACAGTTGTTTTTTTAAACAGAACAAACAATGATGCTAATCTTACAGACCATGAAAAAGGTTGTTGCAGCACTATTTGTCAGTAAGCTTAGTATCTGTGGTGTACTTTTCTGGATGGGAGGAGGGAGGGGAGAGGAGCAAGGATCAGTACCCACCAAGGTATGTGTTTGTAAAAACAGATTTATAAACAAACTTTTTTCCCCTCTCTTTCACTTTATATGCACCTAACCTAAGTTGCTTCATATTGAAAGATCCTTTGCTTTCAGTCAACAGTGATATTCAAATAACTGCTATGGGTGACCCACTGCTGTGGATGACACAGTCTTCCAGGTCAAAGCATTAGTTGTTATCCTCACTATTTAGAATTATTATGATGGCACTGTCCTAATTGTACGGCAAGAAAATCTGTCTGAAAAATCTGAGCATTTGATGTTGAAGAACTCCTCAGGTTGCTAAGGAAGCAGTAATGAAGAAGTTTCTCTTTGCTATGTTAATCCAGAGTGGAAGGCAGATATTGTTAATGTGTACTCCCCTCTCTCTGTAGGATGGAGAACCAGGGGTGGCAGTTACTGTTACTTTTTTACTTAACTGTATTAGAGTCTGTTGGAGAACTGTGTCTTGTTACTTAAATCCTCAGTGGGGCCATGGACTGCTTCTGAGCCACTACTTGAACAGCAGCAACTTGAAAGTGTTACTTCAAGGCGCACAAGATTTCTTCTGAAAGTACTTGGAGTAATGGAAGTGGTCCTGTATACTAGCACTGTGTACTTGTATTGCAAATACTATTTTCTAGTGGCGTGAGCTCAATGTTGTCATCTGAGCTTATCTAATATCTTAAGGAAAAGTGTTGGTTAAGTGGGATATTTGCTGTATGTGAAAATGTGGTACTTCATGCAAGTCAGGCTTTTGGAATATGATACTTATTCTTGTGTGTTTAGGGTTAGAGATTAAATGAAGCAAAATGTGCTAAAAGCTGCATAGAAGATAGTGGAATATATTTTGGACTGTATTTTTTCAAATAATTAAGGCAGAATAATCCGTCAATTATACTAATTTTGTACTAAATAGGATTTGTTTTGGGGCTAATCTTGATGTGTTAATGTCATGCCTGAGTACTGTGTGAATGCTAATTTAGCAACCTTGAGTTGTGGGTGAAAGTACAGGTAGCTCACAACCTTTTACCAAGAATCAGTCTTCTAGCTGTTTCTCTAACTCCCATAACACTTAATCCTTCAAGTATGGATCTTTGTTTCTAGCTCACCAGAGTATTCTAATTGCATTTGTATGCAAGTTAACTTTTTAACAAGACCTTAAACAAGCTGTCATGACCTTAGTATAAATTAGAACATTTACCAGCTGATCTGTAGCTCTTTTAACTTTATCCTGCAGTGTCTTCAAATTACTTGTCTGTTTGCCCTCATGTAAATCTTAAGAGAAGGGGAGTGAACAGTTGCTATTGTCTTGCTTACCTACTGTGCCTTGTAAGCAAAATGAACGATTAAACTCAGAACGAGAAGTGAGCACACGAGGTTTTTGCATACAATAATTTTAAAAATTGTCATTTGATTCTCAACTCGTGATTCTGATGTTATTTTTCTGCTCTGGTTACTAGTATTAGGTACTAATGGTACTTTGGTTAAAGCAAAAGCAGCTAGTATACATGATATGGTATTCACAATTCCAGTTGTATGGTTGTAGCTTTTTGTCCACGTAGATTGGACACTAGTATGGAATTAAGTTTGTAAGTCTTGTAGGAACCAAAAGAGTTTAGAGGGAACTTTAAAGGGAAATAATTTTTCAAATATGTTTTAGGATAAATGAACTTTCATCAATTAGCTTACATAAAATTTCTGCCAAGTTCAAATTATGTAATAACTTCAGTTAATCCCATAATAGAAGTATTTAAAGGAGAAAATTACGTTTTGTGCCTTACTCTTTGATTGAGAATAATAACATCTAAATACTCAGGATTAAGTGAAACATTCCCAAATCTATCTTGATGGAATTAGTTGTGAGATTCAGATTTAATTTTATTTCACTTTTTTTGATGGTTAAAATTACGTGTCTTTGTTTCTCATGCGAGGAAAAATTATTGAAACAGAGAAGATACTGTTCATCTTTTCAGACTTACTTTCTTTAGCTCAGAGTTTTGAATATGAGCTGTCTACGTGCATTCATTTCTGAGTAACTGACTTTAGGAATACTTCAGGAGAAATGCTTCAGGAGACAAATAGAAGAGGAATTTCAGGAGTAAGTTTAAAAACAAATCAGAAACCTGAGAAGAATACCTCAAAAAAAAACCCAAAAACCTGAAGAGAGAATGTTACCAAGAAAAACACTCATAATACTCATATGTTGGTGTTCTGACTCTTAAGCAGGTTATCACATCGCTTGGCTGGTTAAGCTTAGTAAAATTACTTCCCTACTGAGGGAAGTAGTCAGTAGCAAGTTTAGTTCTCCTTGCACTAGTAAGAATGCTGGCTCTTGGTCGGAAGAGTGATCTGAAAGCTTGTGAAACTCTCACCTCCTCCACTTACTTGTTTGGCCAAAACTTTCTGGTGTTTGTTTGGGGTCATACATGGGATAGAACTTCATTCTTCTGTTCCCATGCCCCATCCCCTTCATATGATTTAAGTGTGTTTGCATAGCTCAGCTCAAAGGGCTAAATAGCTTAGGCTGATTGCATGTAGTACTTAGAAACAATTAATATGTTTTATATTGCTTCTACCAGCATTAATGTGAGACTAGTTTGATCCTCATGAAGGTTAGTGGTGTTCAAGCATACTATGTGGGTAGGATGTGGACAGCTGAGATTTACAGTTGTCAGAAATGTTTTACTGGGGGATGCAGAGCATGCCTCTTGCTGTGGTTATATATCCTGTGGTGTTCTAAATGCTTATGGACTGTCTCTTGTGTGTCTTGCCAGATAGTGATAGCCATTGGTTTTGGAAGACAAATCTGGAGCGTGTTTGACGATGCAACTTCAGCATTAAATATTATTTGTAGCATACTATGATCTTTGTCCTCTAGTCAGAGCTCATACAATAAGCTACTTTTTGCATGTAGCTGAAGGCTGATTGAGAGAACTCTTATAGTCTATCTGAAACTCATTCCTTTCTTTGACATCACAGGTTTCCTGTCTCATCTGACTTCCTTCATCAGTAGCATGTGGGTTTTTTAGCCTACTCACTTCAGCATTATCAAAAGAGTACTGAGTCCTTTTGAGTTGATGGAACTGCAGCCATCAAGTAACTTGCAAAGTTTGAGCTTCCCTAGATGGGCCTTGGTTGGAAAGGACCTCAAAGATCATCTCTGTTTCAAGCCCCCTGTTGTGGGGGCAGGGACACCAGCTATTAGACCAAGCTGTCCAGAGCAACGTCAATCTTGCCTTGAATACCTCCAGAGATGGGGCATCCACAGCCTCACTGGGCAACCTCAGTAATTGTGATGTGCGAAACAGTCTGATGGGTAGTGATCTGTAGCCAGACTAGATGGTTTTTCTTGAAATACTTAACGTAAGGGGTTGATGTGGAAGGATTTGAAGTTGCACTTAATCTCATAACTGTAAATGGTCCAAATAACAAAAAAAAAAAAAATCCACCTACTGGTTTGTGTCTGTGTCTCAGAATTCTGATAGTTTTCTGTTTTGACTTTCTGCTGACAGGTCACATTTAGGGCAGGCAAAACATAAGGCACATAGCCCTCCTGAGAGTAGAAAATCTATTTCAAAGACACCCAAAGTGCAGTCTAATACTACTACTGAGCAGTCCAAGGGACACTTTTCTAAAAGGTAATTGTGCTTCATATTCATGTTATCAGTGTTATCTGCACTTCACAACTGTATGCAATGTATCTAACTATACAGAGTTCTTATAAAATGTATGACTAATAGGCTTTAAGTATTGCATTCAGTGGATGTATTTCAGTGTGTCTCATTTTGTTCATGTTTTTTTTACTTCAACTGAGAGCTTTTCATTAATGATGGGGAGCATACTAAGCATGCATAACTAGTCCAGGAATACTTGCAAGTTCTTTTCCACTCTTCTCCTCTTCATGTGTGGGGAAGATTGCCCAAAAAATTCTGAATGCTGTCCAATAGTAATTGAAACCTGCAGTACTCTAAAGAATACCTGTGTTTAGGGTAAATACTTGTTTTATCTATTCTTTATATATTTCTGTATATACACACTGGATCAGCTTTCTCTCATGTTGTGGAAAATGGAACTCTTTTTGTGCTTCTTGAAATTAATCACTTAAGATAGACTGCTATTAAGCCCTTCTGTTGAGCTAGAATCCACTTATGACTAGTTATGCATTACTGAGCATTTCTTATTTTGTGGAACTTGATAACAGCTTCATAGATTGGAACTTTTAATTAAAAATCCTTGTGAAATCAATTCAAGTCATCCAGTATCTCCCTTTTTTATATGCAATATCCAATGCATTTATTTTTCAGTTTTAATTTTCATGCTAGTGATTTTTTGTATTGAAGTCTGAAATGAGCATGTTTCTGGTTACAGTGCAAACTTTGTAATCAATAGGTTTTCTTACCTGCAGTTTTCTTTATTATTTTTGATTTGACTTTTGATGTTTCTCTTGTGAAACTGTTGTAACAATGTGATGTTTGAGTTCAGTACTAATGCTGTCTGTGCTTATTTCTGCAGAGGCTGTAGTTCATCTGCTGTTTTAATACCACAAGAAGATTCAGAAAGAGTGAGTACTTCAGAAAAGCAAAAAACGGGGCAAGTGCCTAAGAAAGACAATTCTCGAGGAGTTAAACGCAGTGCTAGTCCAGATTACAGCAGGACCAATTCTCCTAGCTCTGCTAAAAAACCTAGAGCACTTCAACACGCCGAAACTTCCTCAGAAACAAACAAGCCACATACGAAATCCAAGAGAAGACACTTAGACCAAGAACAGCAGAAGTCTACACAGTTGCCATCAACAAGCAAGGCTCACACCAGAAAGGGTGGAGCTGTTGGTAGCTCCCGAAGTCAGAAAAGGAAAAGGACAGAGAGTACGTCTTGTATAAAGAGTCGTTCAGCAGTTGAATCAACTGGAGCTGAAGAGAAGTCAGCAAAATCCTCCAAGCTGGCTTCAAAATCGGTGACCTCAGCCAAAGCTGGGTGTAGCACCATCACTGATTCTTCTTCTTCAGCTTCTACGTCCTCTTCCTCTTCTGCTGTTGCCTCTGCTTCTTCCACTGTTCCTCAGGGTGCCAGAGTGAAACAGGGTAAGGACCAGAATAAGGCTAGACGTTCACGTTCTGCGTCCAGCCCTAGTCCAAGAAGGAGCAGCAGGGACAAAGAACAGAGCAAAACAGGTGGCTCTTCAAAGTTTGACTGGGCTGCTCGATTCAGTCCAAAAGTTAGTCTCCCTAAAACAAAACTGTCTCTACCAGGCTCTTCTAAGTCAGAGACATCAAAACCTGGACCTTCAGGACTACAGGCTAAGCTAGCAAGTAAGTTTTTCACTTGCTTTTATGGAATAATAAGCATGTATGTTTTAAAAATTAACTCTTCTTAACAAATACTTAAATTATTTTAAGGCTTCTTGGGACATTGTTAGAGAGAAGTAACTGGTATTGTGCTTAGTGAGCTTTTAAGCAAGGCTGTGAAACTCCTTATGGCTAAAGCAAAAGGTTTTAAGTAAAAAGTCTGTGTTCTGTAGGCCTAAATTTCTTTATATTGCATATAATTTTTTAAATAAAATTTACACAAGATGTTTGCTTGTTTCTCTAATGGATACTACATAACTATTATATGATTCTTTTACTGTATATGTCCTGTCTGGCATTGTCATTTTGCTAAACTTGGTGGGAGCTATACTTGTTGGAAAACAAGCAGACAATTTGAAGTTTCATGTTTGACGTCTGCTTTGCTAGTTACTTTGCTATTTCTTTCTTACTTAATGCACGTGTCCTCTCTCTGCTTCTTAACTGTAGTAGTAGATGCCACTTCTAGTACATTCTGATAAGGATTGTAGGCTTTTTCCAAGCTGAGCCTTTGCTGAACAGTATGCGAGAGGTGCATGTAGCTCTGTTTTCTCAAAATATTTTAAATGCAGTGTGTTGACATTGTTTAAAATCTTTTTTTTATAGCAGGTATTTTGTTAAACTTGCTTTGTTAAGTAGGATTCCAAAGCTTAGTAACTGTTGGATGTTGATCTAGGCATGACCATGAGTAGCCTTGTCATATCTAGGGCATGTCTACAGCTAATAGTCATGTAGGAAATATGTGAAATAAACAAGAGGAACTGGATGGCTTCCTGTATAATCAAAACAGATCTAATTGACCTAACAGGCTTGTTTTGGATAACTTGCATGACTGGAGTATTGATTCTAGAATGACCTAACCTAGTTGAAGAAGGATAGCATTGGGGAAGGGGAGAGGCCTTGCTTTCTTATTGACAAGGCTTTATATCCAGGGTAAAGAGGGGAAGGAGTAGGACTTGGATGAGAATGGGACTAACCAGCAAGTTCTCAGTGAAGTCTGTCCTTTTGTATGCACAGCTTCATGAATAATGGAGTAAAGCAACAGGGAAGCAAAATAATTTATTTCTGATAAGTGAATAGAAGAGATGAAGGTGGAAGATTGTGACTGCTGATAAACCTTCAGCCAGAAGTGAGGACACTGGGATAGCACAGTCTAAGGAGGGGAAGTGTTTAGTATGTTGAAAAACAACATTGAGAATATCAGCTTAAAAGATCTCTACCAAGAATGTACTGTGAAAGCCCGCTTGACCAGCTTTAGCTGTTTTGTGACTTGAAAGTCAGCTTTTGTGGAAGGCAAACATATACTAAGATGGTATGGACAGTAAATGGGTGCTTAAAAAGTCAGTGGTAATCATAAAGCATAGTAAAACTCATTACATGCTAAAAAAAAAAAAAAGATTTTTGTCTTGGCATCCCAGCTGGAGAGGGGAAAGATGGTACTGGGAAGTATAAGATGTCTTGCTGTAACCTGAAGTAAGCACGCCATAAACATAATTGAATAGCTGTTACACTGAATGTCACTGATTGGAGTGTGGTTATACTGGATATCACTGAGCTATTTAAATGCTACTAAGATGTAAAGACTTAATCTAAAATAAATGAAGATTCTAAACCTTGTATTTTTAAATAGTCCTAGATTTTCAGAAGGTGTATTAAAACTCAAAACCATTTGAAAAACATTTTGAATCAGTAGTAACAATTTTTAAAAATGAAAGAAAACAAAGACCCTTGGCTGCTATGGTGCTTCAGTAACTGGTTAATATTGATACAAATGGCAAATATTTTATTGAAATAGACATTTTGGATAACGTTGAAAGATGTCAGAGAAGTTAAGAAATAAGAAACTATTGAGATTGGCTCTTAGAAGCTAAAAGCCCTCCTTCCTTAATAACTTCAGGAGAATAAGGGAGCATAAGTAGGTAATAGATGTTAACAACCCTGGTTTTCTAAAGCAGAATGACAGTGATCTAGATGAAATTATTACATTGTATGTGCCCCTCTGTTGGAAGAGTGTCCTTAGAGAAGTCCCTGTAAAAACTGTAACCCTACTGAGTTTTGTGTTTCAAGTCGTACTTCTATAGAACAAGTTCTTAAAGAAATTTGAAATAAGGTCAGTTGACAGAAGTAGTAGAAAATAACCAAAAATGCTGTAAGAAGAGTTGAAAAGCATGGGATGAAGGAGGTTGAAGGATGGTGGTGTGAGAGTGGTTCTAGGAAGCCTGGGGTAAGTGGGGAGATTTTTATGAGTAGCAGATGCAATCAGTTGTGCCTGTGTAAGTACAACTGCTGCAGATGAAGAATGATGTATGAAACTACAGTCAGCATTTTAGGATGTCTGGGTTGATATTGAGGGGGAATACTGGAGCATTAGAGTAGCAAGAGGTGCCTTTCCCTGCCACAGCTATTTTTACAGCTCCTTTGTCATCTGAGTAGTAAAGAGCCAATATGTAAGCCCAAACTTTGAGCTCTAACAAGTAGATTTCTATTGATTATTTTTCTGAACTGTGAACTAAGGAATTTCAGGATTATAGACTGTGAACTTGACCTTGTTTAAGGTTGATTAATACGTTTAGATTTTTGAAATAAGTGAATGCAGTAGGTACAGCTGCATTCAGAACTTGATTTTTTTTTCTAAGGGTATTTTTGTAGTATGGAAGGAAAAAAAGCTGACCAATGAAGACACTTGAGTCTTAGAAACATCTTCTTTTTTTAACTTCATTTAATTTCTGTTGGGCTACACCATTTCAGGTTTAGCCTGTTTTGGGTCACTTCCTTAGACTCATTACCATGAGTGTTTGGCATGCAAATAGGATGATGTCACAGCATAAGCAATTTATCTGCTTGCTACAGGGAAACCTATGGCTCCACTTCAGAATTCAGGTTCACATCTGCTATGTTTTTACTTGCTGAGTATGAATTGTTTAAGCCTAATTTTCTTTTGAAAGTCTGTCCTGTGCTAAAAAAAACCTATCCATCTACAACTTTGTTATTGGGAAGACTGGAAGGATCTCCCAAAAGATGCAGGCGGTAAGAATGACTTAAGCCTTCTTAAGCAATAAACTCTAAAGGCAGACAGTGGCTATAAACAGTAGGAAGGAAGCAAGCTGTGAGAAATCTATTGTCACATCATCTTTGCCCTTTGAAATGAATAAAGGGAGGTGGAAGTGTGCCCTGGTAGGTGTGTCATTACATGTGTGTCTACATTCAGAGGTAGAAGGGAAGACTTGGGAAAACAGATCACTTGATGTGATCTGTGCTCACATTGAGGAACAGGAGAGAATGAACTCAGCTGTTCTGTGTGCTCAGACCATGATGCATTTTGCAAATTGCCTGCCCATTTAACTGTACTTTCTGTAGCACCTTCTTACTTAAGTCATTCAGTTTAAAGAGATGTCTCACTTAATTTAATGCCCCTTAAGGAAAACGACAATCCAGTCCACCAGCTCTTTGCTCTTTGTACTTATCTATCAACCTTGCTCAGGTCATTGCTGTGGCAGAATGTTAACACAATCAAGTGTTTGTGCTGCATCTCAGACTGGGGCAGTAACACACAAATGTGCAGAACCACACAGCAGTAAGCTGTTCAGCTAGCTTTGCTGTCTTGTGAAACTTCTGCATAAATCCTGTTTTGATATAAGCCAAGTCTGTTTTACTTCGTTTATGGTGGGTATGTAGTGTCTGTTACTTAGCTGCTAAGAACAAACTTAATGTTTAGGTCTGACTCCTTGAAGCTGAATACCCGCAAGTCTGAATCAGTTAGTGATGTGTTGAAATAAGGAGTTAAAATGTTTGTATATTTTTGCAGTCTATTGTAACAGGGTACTTACCTTATGTTTGGAAGAATAAGTTAAAAGTTGACCTCATTTGTAAATTTTCACCACAATGTTACATATAGAAGCAGTCTATTCATCTCTGGATATAATATGAACTTAGAACAGTAGGCACATCTTAGGGACTAATGTGCTATACTTATTTTGTAAAAGAAATTGCATGCACTGCAACCAGTTGAGAGAGATTGTTTCTATGCATGTCCGTAACTCCAGAAGTGCAGGTAGATATGGCCCCATTTCAAACTGATCTTGTCTTTTCTTCCATTACCACTCTTCCTTCCCCCCCAAATAAGGCAAGTGTGTAGATAGGGTTTGAGTCAACGACTGCTTCTGTTGTAGCAAATTCAACTTAAATTGTTGGTTTGAAACCATAATGTAGTGGAAGTGCCACTGTTTTTGATCCTCCAAAAGAAAAGTGTATTTTGTAAGTATGGACCATCTGAAGAGTCAAGTGGCTGGCTTACTGCAGGTTAGTGCTCAGTGGCTGGGAGCTGGAGCTAAGTTTCTTGGGTTAATAAGCCAGGTGTATAGTAAACACAGGAATATCAGGTTAACCTTAATCTACATGGAACTTAATGCTGTATGCAGGTAATGCATTCCTGGATCAAACACAGTATAGTATTTGCAAGGGCAGACTGTTGACTCTAGGTCGTTAATAACTTTGCAGATTACTTTTTGTGTTAAAAATCCTATCAAAAACGATGTAGTTACCATTTCATCTCTAATTACTGCAACTCAGCATTTCTGGAACTTTTTATAAGACTATAGAAATCATCAGAATACAGTTTGATAGGTATTGTGCTAAAAAACAACATATGCTTGTTCTGCTTTGCTTTGTTACCAGAAGAGGGAGCAAAGATCTAATTTCTTTCTAAGCTATTTGTCCTAGCAATAGTATGCCTACGTTGGATGCTATGGAGCTCTATTTTATCTTACTTCAGAGATGTTCTGTGGTTGAGTGTCCCCTCAGAATGATGGCTTTAAGCTAGAGCAAATTAGTATCAGTTGTCAGTCTTCAGCAGTTCAAATACTCCTAAATTTAAAACCCTCAGCTTCTTCCCCAAAGCTGTGAAGGTGTGCATGGTTATCTTCCTGAAGGAAGGCTTTATGGTAGTGATAGTTTGCAGTGATGTAGTTAGAGCAGAAACACGAAACAGAGAACCCAACATATTGTGGATCTTGCCACAGAATGTATTTGAATTCTGGAGGGTATAGGGGTGCTTTGGATTTAAGACAGTTATTCTTACATTGTACTGATGTAGATCAAACTGATTAAAATTATGATTCAGCTAGTAAATGTGCCTGAGTTAATGCTGTATGGATTTACTCTAAGCAGCGGGAGCAAAACAGATGAGATCCTTCCACCAACAGTATGGCTCTTCTCTCTGATCTAAAGCTAAACCCTTTTTTTCCATTTTAGGTGTTTTGAATGTAAACACATCAAAATAAGAAACATACCTCATACTGTGGTTTCTCTGTAGAGGCTCTCCTGCTTCATTTTCTTGTAGAATACTGTGTTTAAAGACCAACTTACTCTTAATCATTTGCCTGTTACGTAGGCCTAAGAAAATCCACAAAGAAGCGCAGTGAATCACCACCTGCTGAGCTCCCCAGTTTGCGGCGGAGCACACGGCAAAAGACCACGGGCTCCTGTGCTAGTACCAGGTAAAATGTCAGATGACAGAACGTGACCTCTGCTGTGGATTGATACTAGTTTGTGTTTATTGATGAAAATTATCCTTATCTCTCTCTTAGTTACTGTAGAAGTAGCTGCAGCTTTTCAGGGTTGCTCGGTCACTGCATACCAATGTGATGGGTGACACACAGAGTTTGGCATCATCAGACCTTCAATAAGTATCTCAGTGGTAGGAGTTGAGGGCAAGAAGTACCCAAAGGCAGTATCACAGACTTAAGTGATCCTTCCCTTAGACTGTGTTTTAAAATGTTACTAAATACTTAGTAGGGTTCTAAACTATTGTGTGTTATGAATAATGCAGTGAATGTATTCCGAAAAATAAGAAGGACTTCATGGTACCATGTGGGTATCTGTTTTAATACTGTACTGCTCAACAGACTCAGCTTGTTCAACAGCTGCATATGAGCAACTGATGTTGCAAATATGTAGGTACTTGATATGCTCAAGGTCTGATCCTGTTGTTAGTTCTGTACTTTAATATGGCTTCTGATGTCACATACTTATATATATATTTGTAATGGTGACAATAGTAACGTTTAAAAAAGCAGACTTCAAGGCCTGTGTCCTTCAACTTCATCTGCTGTTTAAAAAAAGCCTGAGCATCAGTGCTCTGTACTTCTAGTAGTTTAGAACTTTCTTCGGAGGTAAGTACTCTGTCACAGTTCTTCTGAAATGTGTACTTGATTTGTAATTAAGTCACTTTTAAGATTAATCATTTTAACTATTATTTTAGTAGACTGCCTTGTTCTAGAGTGTATAATGTAAAGACCTAGCTGTAATGCCTTAGGATGAACACCTCACACCATGGATGATGTGTGAGGCAAAAGGCAGGTAAGGGAAAGTTGGATAGTTTTGTGAAGACTGGTTTTTATGTGAATACATGTCATTGTGCACTTTTGTGGTAAATACTGGTGTAAATGAAAAAAAAAAATCTTCTTACATGAAGGAATCTCTTGTTATAATTCTTAAGTTCTGGAGCCTCTATTTTCTTGACTCTTTAGTCGGCGAGGCTCTGGCCTGGGCAAAAGAGGAGCAGCTGAAGCTCGCCGACAGGAGAAGATGGCTGATCCTGACAACAACCAGGATGGTGTTAACTCTTCAGCTGCACGTACAGATGAGGCTCCTCAGGGAGCTGCAGGTAAGAAGTACCACCAACTGCAGCATTTTGATATGCTTACTGATACTTGCTCATGCAAAGTTCTTCCAGAATTTATAAGAACTTATAGTTAAGTTGGTTTAGCTTCCATTGAGAGGAACCTTTACTTTTGAATCTGACCTCTTGGTTATCAGGTACAAGCTTCAGTTGGACTACTTCATAGTCTCCAAAAAATTTCTAATAATGTAGGCTTGACTTAAAAGAAATCTGAAAACTAATCTCTGTTAATGATATAGAAATGTCTGTACTGCTGACTGAAAAGATGCGAAACTCTTCAGAAAATAGAAGACAAGTGTTTACCTATAAGAGTTCCTTTGTAAGTTCTGTAAAGTATTCTACAAGTTGCCTGAAACTGCAAGCCTGTCTATACTGGCAGATTTTGTCATTAGATTAAACACTCTTGCTTTTACAATCCTGTGAAGTGGTACTTAATTTTGTCACCTGGTCCTAATCAGCAGTAATTTCAAAGGAGCTTTTTAGCAGTTATGCTGAATTGTAGAAAAACTCAAATGTCTGCGTTGAAGATCAGTACATCAGTGTGAAAAGTCAAAATTAATGACATGCAGTGCAATGTTCAAGGCATAAAATGTGTAGTGATACAGGCAAATGTGTTTATATTAATAAAATTGATTTGCTGATCTTCTTTCATCTTTTTTTGTATAGCCTTGTACATTTTTGGGGAGGATTAGCTCTAGGCTGACATTGATTTAATTGAAGTAGTTGAACGGAAGTGTGGTGGCAGTGTTAAATAAGAACATTTCTCTGGTGGTGTGTGCTTTCTTTGGTGGAGATGTTGCAAATTTTGTAGCTCACAATTTGTTTTTCTTCTAGCTTCTAGTTCTGTTGCCGGGGCTGTAGGTATGACAACATCCGGAGAAAGTGAGTCTGATGACTCTGAGATGGGAAGACTACAAGGTATAAAATTTGTAGTTAATTTATAACTTATCTTTGTTTACAGCCTGTAAATACCCATACTGACCTAAGTTCTGTATTTATATATAATAGGAATGCTTTCTTTTGTTTCTAAGTGTGTGAATGTGATCCTTTTCTTACTGTAGCTCTCCTTAAGTATGACACCACCAACTTCAACTCACTAAAGATGTAAGAATTTGGAACTAATATCTAGAAGGGTTGTTGAGTGTCCATGCTTGTTTCCGTGGTGTGTAATACACTGCTGTTGATTTACTGGGGCGGGGAGGGGTGGGTTGAGAACTAACTTAAGTGTGTAAGCTATTTCAGAAATACCAAACCAGTTTTACAGCAATGCATTTTCAGTTGAAAGGCTGCATTTGACCTGCTGTTACTCTGCCTGCTTCTGGATAATTTTTTTTTCATGCTTATCACTGATACTAATGTTACTATAAGCTTTGACCAAACAAAATTTAACTGTTCTTAAAAAAAAATTATATTTCTTGGACTTGGTTATAGAAAGATTTAGTTCTCTCATAGTTTGAGAGTACAGACTGGTACAAACTCCAGTTTTTGTGTCCTGCAGCTGTTTTGGTAGCATTTTTTGGTCACTGTCCTGTGAGAAGTTTTGTGATCATAATCTCCCTTGAAAATTACTGATATTAGTCTGTACCTTTAATGTGGGACTGAGTGCCTTGTTAGTACCTTTTCACTTGCTTATAGCTCTCAGTAAGCATAGGTACATGTTAGGAATATTGAACTATTTTTTTTAGTTCATATTTGTACTGATCTAAATTAGTTGTACTTGCTACAGTAAAAAAAAAAATCTCCCAATTAATCTAGCTTAACTAAAGTCTATTGAAAAGTGTTTATTTAAAACAAAACAAAAACCAACAAGCTTACCCCAGACTAATAATCAACAGATCACCCTGTTCATCAGCAAATAAAGCTGCATATCCTTTTCTCATGGAATAGGAGAACTGTAGGGGTAGGAAGGCTCAGATTAATATTGCCACTCACATCCAGAACCTGTGGAGATAAGTTTAACCAGATTTGCATAGTCTAAATTCACATTTGGAACTACTGCCTAGTGTATCTGGTAGTTCTGAACTTGTGCTATTAATTTAGTAGACTAGATTTCTTCTGCAAAAATATACAGCTCTGGAAACTTGGTGGTTGACTTCTTAAGGGATCTTAATGCTCTGGTGCATACAAAAATGACCTGTTTGTTACCTAAAGGTCATCTTTTTTTGTTTAGAAGTTGAAGTAGTTATAATCATCTAATCCTAACTCTTCTTTCCTAAAGTATCAAAATTCTAGTAGTCTTAAACTATAGCTTCATGGAATTTAATCTTTTAAAAGTGTATGTAGAAGCTTTGACAATGGCTGTTGTCCTCTGTTTGCTTTTAGCTCTGTTAGAGGCTAGGGGTCTTCCTCCTCACCTGTTTGGCCCTCTTGGTCCTCGGATGTCGCAGCTCTTCCACAGGACAATTGGAAGTGGAGCTAGTAAGCAAAGTTTGTCTAATTTGACTTAATTCTTTCCACTTCCAGACTAGTAGAATTCAGCTGGTAGTGAATTCTGGTATTTGTATTAGCTACATGATTTAATATTTTACATATTGTCGATTTGTGTGTCTTAAGTGCTAGACTGCCATTAGACAATATTACTTAGCTTTGTATAAGGAGGACAAATTTGCTTTAGCTGTATTTCTTTTCTTTTTCAGTTATTTTTATTTTTTATTCCTGATGTTCCCTTCTAGGTGGGGAAGGGAGGGTTTGCACCTTTTTACCCCTTCTTTCTTTTTCTCTTGCATGATGGGCTGTTTAGTGGAAGACTGCTGAACCCCCTTGTGGTTTTTCTTGCTAATTTTAAATGCTTAAGGTAGCTTTAAGGCTATGAGGATGTATAAGTTCTGAGGTTCATTGTTCATAGCTTCAGATCTGTTCTAGCTATCAGAATGTATGAAGAAGAATGTGGATCCTAACTGTCATTGTTATATGTGCATTATGCAGCTGGATAATGTAGGCTGGATAGTTCAAGCTGATTTGACTTGCAGGAAAGCCAAAAACAGCCTTTTAAACTGCCTGTCAGGAAGAAGATGGGGTCTAATCAATATTCCATGAACTGTATTATTTAAAGAGTATGTTAAAAAGTCCTTTACTTTATGAATTTGTAGTGTGGGTTCTATCACCAGCTGTAGGTTGGCAAAGAATGACTACGATGAGCAGTGTGGTGGTTCTCTGTGCTGTGACCAGTCTGCACTGGAAGGACTGCCAGGAGTGAGATTTCATCTCCCTTTCCCTCCACCTTTACATGGCAGGGAAAGGAAGAGAAAAACTACAAATGCAGAGGAAGGCAAACTGTCTCTGGTCTTCCACTCTGGCAGAAGTGTAGCATGGCACTTACGTTGAACCCTCATCTTCTGATCTTTTTTTGGTTGTGTAGGTTCTAAAGCCCAGCAGCTTTTACAAGGTCTCCAAGCCACTGATGAAAGTCAGCAACTACAGGCAGTGATTGAAATGTGCCAGCTATTGGTCATGGGAAATGAAGAAACATTAGGAGGATTTCCAGTCAAGAGTGTTGTGCCAGCTTTGGTAAAAATAAATAAATTAATCTTTGTCTGTTGGAGTATAAAATGTTTCACTCAATATTTTGCTTAAGTATTTATAATTTCAAAGAGGTATTTGGTACACTTGCTTGCATTTAGATCCAACATTGGGAAAATCTGATGAGCTGTGTATCGTCAGTTGCATCTTTAGAGTAAAACCCACCAGAGCATAGAGATTCCATTAGAAAGCCTTTAGATTGCTCTATAACAGGGCCTGGTTGTATTGAGTGTTTATTCTATGGTAAGAACTGGTGAACATTAGTAAAACAGACCTTGCTGCTTATGTTGTTAATAAGGTGGCTGCCCCCTCTGGTAGAATCCTGCTAAACATGTGCTTGGAGGCATGCATGAGCCAAGAGAGCAGTCAGTGTACAGAAGGATTTCTAACTTCTTCCACAGCGATCACTTAAAAATGAATCTGTGAGGTTGTGATTTTGTCTCAGAAAAGTCTGGGCAACTGGTGGATACCTCTGGATAATTAAGAAAACACACCCTCAAGCAGAACAGAAGTCCAAGCCTTGATAATCTATAGCCCTTATGATGTTTTTTCAGTTAACGTTGTGTGAACAACTATGCATGGCTATATACAAAAAGCTACAGTATAGATTTGTGCACTTTATGTTGATGCCTAGATATTTTTTCTAAATCTTTCTTGTTTTTTTTAAACAGATAACATTGCTGCAGATGGAGCACAACTTTGACATTGTAAGTGATTTGTAATATTAAGGATTTCTTTTAACAAGTGCTATCATGTGAAATCAAAACATATTTATATGTATACTTCATAGATGAACCATGCTTGTCGAGCCTTAACGTACATGATGGAAGCACTTCCCAGATCATCTGCTGTAGTGGTAGATGCAATTCCTGTCTTCTTGGAGAAGGTAACAAGAAATCAAAACAGTACTTTGTGTTGTGTTCTAACATGAGGATTACCCGTAATATAATTGCTTCTTTCATAGCTTACAAGACAAAGCACAATGCATCAGAAGCTTTTAAAATAGATTTCTTTGTTCATAGCCTTACTGAAAATCACTGTGTGAATCACTGTGAACTTTGTCTTACTGCTGTTGCCAAGATAGCAAGGCATTAAACTTGAAACTACAAAGTAGCTGTGTAACTGAAACAGCCTTAAATTGCTGAACATGGTTACATGTGTCAGTCTAGCTGTGTTAGCATCTGTCTTAGTACTGGCTAACTGTCCAAGTGTTAATGATATTATTTATACAGAGTGATTTAGTAATTACTCTATAAATTATCTTCATTTATTCTAGCTGCAAGTTATTCAGTGCATTGATGTGGCGGAGCAGGCACTGACAGCCCTAGAGATGCTATCACGCAGACATAGTAAAGCCATTCTGCAGGCAGTAAGTACAGAAGTAACCACCTTTTACCTCTGCATTTGTTTCCTCCTCTTGGTCTGTAAGTTCTGTGAAGTTGAAGTAAGAAAAGTTGCAATAACTTTAGCAGTACTGATAATGAAAAGATCTATTTTTGTTACAGGGTGGGTTGGCAGACTGTTTGCTCTATCTGGAATTCTTCAGTATAAATGCACAGAGGAATGCACTAGCTATTGCTGCCAATTGCTGCCAGAGTATAACACCTGATGAGTTTCACTTTGTGGCAGACTCTTTGCCACTGCTTACACAAAGGTTAACCCATCAGGTAAGAGCTGTTTATAAAGTGGAAGGTTTCATTTTGACCTGCAAGTAGTATAAAGCTTCCTTTAGATACTTAGTTCTTAATGTTATTTCACTTTGCAGATAATCTGTTACTACTTTAAAGCTTCTGTAGTGTCAAGCTGTGATATTCTGATGTGCATGTGGAGCTATAGCCTTCTATAATTATGCTGTGAGGATTCATGGAGTTCCTGTTAGTTTTGCAAAATGGGAGGAATAAGGTATTTGGGCTTAGAGCATGACTAATAGTTTTGTAGTCTTTACATATTTCCCATTAGTAAGAGGAAATCTAGTTGCATTACTATTCTTTTTCTAAGTAGAGGAGTTACAAGTCTCCTTCCCACTTTGAAGCCTGAAACATTTTTGTTTCAGTTAAGGTTGTGGTTTTCTGCTGATTTTCTGGCTTATTGGTCTTTTATAATGAAGTCCCTACTCCTGCATAATATTTTCAAGTGATGAATCCTAAATAGCAGATTTGCCTGTCTTGTAATGCTGCTGTGTAAATAAATTAAAAAATTAAAAAAATGCTGTGTAAATAAAAATAAATACACAAAAAGAAATTTAGACGTACTGCTTGGTTGTCAGATTCCTGTCAAAGAGATGAAATCATGATCTTCCTTTTTTTAAAAAAAACAACCCTCAAATAGAACAATAAGTCAAATTAATGGAACTTTCTGGGTAATCACTTTTTAATTGGTTTCTTAATTCTGTTCTTATTTGAAAGACTACTTCAATCTGAGGTAGATTTGCACATAGCACCGTTAAACTTGGCCAAGTTTATAGTGGGACTTGTTGCTTTTAATGATCTTTTCTGAGGTAAATGATTCTGTGGTTCTGTGTAGGTTTAGAAAGGTGCTTTAAAAACAAGAAGCACTGTTCTCAGCAGTGCTAGGACAAATACTCTTTCCTTCTTCAGGAGGGCAGTATGCACTAGGAAGACTTCAACTTTGTAGCAGAATTTTATGGAAAACAGCCAACAAACTTGTTAACTCTTTTTGTGGAACAGTTGCAGGTGGCACCTCTCAGTTGTCTAGTTATCTCTCCCCTCCCTGTCTTGTTCACTGAAACCTTCTAATTCCCATCTGGAGTCTTAACTGGAGTTGTTTTTAGAGCACTTCTTCCTGTCTTGTGTTTGGGTTTGGTATCTTTGCTACACTTTGTGATCTGTAGCTGTAGTCTTGTATTTTGTAGAACAGTACCCATCCTGTCTGCTTAGTCTGTCTCCTGTTGCTTTGAGTCTGTAGTCCTTCCTTTTGTTTCCTTCCTGGAGAATACAAAAAGAGTAGTAGAGACCCGTTTGCTAATCTGTAAATGTCTTGAAATGTGTGTGGAAAGTGAGGCATTTTCCAGGCAACATGAGAGAACCAAGACATGTTAGGAGATCAATTTAGACTGTATTACTACACTTAGAATTCAGAACTGTAATGTGTGGTAAAACATTTAATATGTATTAAATGTGATCTAGTTGGCCTTTAAGAAGTTTTATGAATGTGTCAATAACAGCTTAATTTAATGCAAGTTAGAACTGTTTAATTCACAGAAATACTCAACTTTTTCTTTTAATAGGACAAAAAGTCTGTTGAAAGCACTTGTCTCTGTTTTGCACGGCTGGTAGACAACTTCCAGCATGAGGAGGTAAGGGTTGTGTTTTTTCTGGGAGTTGATTTTCTTTTTTGCATCCTTCTTCCTTTCTACCATTTGTAAGGGCTTGCCTTTCAAAATCAGTCTGACACGTTTGATTTTTGTTTTCTCCTAAAGAACTTGCTGCAGCAGGTTGCTTCCAAGGACTTGTTAACAAATATCCAGCAGCTCTTGGTAGTGACACCTCCTATCCTGAGCTCAGGAATGTTCATCATGGTGGTGCGCATGTTTTCCTTAATGTGTTCCAATTGTCCAACACTTGCAGTCCAACTTATGAAGCAAAGTGAGTTCTTGTTTTTTCTTCTTTTCAGGGGCTTATTTAAGTGTGTGCCTGTGGTCATTGGGGAGCTCTGCGTGCTTGGTTAAACAAGTATTATTCTTTTTCTCTTGTTATGCTTTCCCTGGGATATTAAGTTTAGTTAATCTTGTAAAGAGTATTTGTTTTTCCTCCTTTCCTTTTTCTAGCTGCTGTCACTGGAGTGCTCACCTGATTTTGAGTTGCATTAGCTAGAGGAGTTGCTTTTATTTCAACTTAAGTTGAATAATCTTATCTTTACTAGACAGGGATAATGTGATGTAAGGATTTTTTCTGAGGGAAAAGATGGAAGAAACTGCTCTTTCTGTCCTCAGTTCTTTCTATCTTGTGAATGTTGACTTGTAACTTCAATTACCCTGTATGTTCCCATCCGTTCTCCTCATGTGTGTTTAGTGATATCCCCTCCTACCCCTCCCAGCAAGATGCCTCTTAAAGGCAGGGGTGGAGGGGTGAGACAAACCAAAAACACTCCAAAACCCTATGCTGGATAACTAACCTTCTCATAATGCCTTGAGAGAGCTGTTGTCCTACCTTCTTCCACCTGTTTGCTTAGGGCAGTGACTATTTCTTTTGTGTAGTGTCCAGCACAAACTGTAGTCTTCATATGATGTGAACAGTCTCAATAATAATAATAATTCTGTAGATATTGCAGAAACACTTCACTTTCTCCTTTGTGGAGCCTCAAATGGGAGTTGTCAAGAACAAATTGACCTTGTTCCACGAAGTCCTCAAGAACTCTATGAGCTTACTTCTCTTATCTGGTAAGTTATACAGTTTTAAGTTTCTGTCTAGTTGGTTTATTAAACTCCATAACTCCTTCATAATGAAGGTAAATAGTATTCAGCTCAAACTTCTAGTTAAACATTGTTTTCATGTTCTTTCCAGTGAACTGATGCCTTGTTTGCCAAAAGAGGGGATATTTGCTGTTGATACTATGCTAAAGAAAGGAAATGCACAAAACACAGATGGTGCGATATGGCAATGGCGAGATGACAGGGGTCTCTGGCATCCCTATAACAGGATTGATAGTCGAATAATAGAGGTAGTAATTCCAGTTGTTTGCATGGTGGTGTTCTTTGAATGTGTGCAGTTGTATTGAGTGCTTTCTTTATGGTTTTGAAAATATCAGTCATCTTTGAATAAGAAATGTGTGAGGTGTTGTATTGCACTGTTGGGGTATTCAGTAACAGGTCAACTGCTGAATGCTTAATCACTGTTCTTATTGTATTTCAGTCAGTCATTTTTTTCTTACTGTACTATCTGTTTCCCCACCTTCATATAAATTCAGATTTGTTAGAGCTTCTTTAACTTGGAACTCTTCATTGTTTGTAGGCAGCTCATCAGGTTGGTGAGGATGAGATTAGCCTGTCGACACTTGGACGTGTCTATACTATCGATTTTAATTCTATGCAGCAAATAAATGAGGATACAGGAACAGCACGTGCCATCCAGCGGAAACCAAACCCTTTAGCCAATACAAACACCAGTGAGTATAGCTTGTGAGACATTTGGCATTTCTAGCTATGGCTAATTTATGCTTAATTATGTAGTAGTCTAGTTCTTCGTTAATGTATTTCTTGTTTCTATGGAACATCAGATTATTCTAAATTTAAGACAACCTTAAACCAAAAGTCACAGCTTTTCATACTAACTCTTTCAGGTGTCTGAGAATGTGTTAAATTTGGAGGGGGTGGATGGTTCATGGATTAGAGTCTTCTGAAACAGTTTTGTATAGCTCTTTCTGATAAAGACTGGGGGCTTTTTACTGTGGCTCAGAAATAAATTGAATAAACAATTGTTGGAAGGATTTATAGCTATGTTCTTGCCATAAATTTTACTTCTGGTTGCTAATTTAACTTCAACTCAAGATCCCAACTAATTCATTTATTTAAAAAAACAAAAACAAAAAACCCTTCCCAAAAAGCAGATGCAAAAAACTATACACTGATTTATTGTGCAACTTCTCACAGGTGGACATTCAGAATTGAAGAAGGATGATGCTCGAGCACAATTAATGAAAGAAGACCCAGAATTGGCAAAGTCCTTTATCAAAACACTGTTCGGTGTTCTTTATGAAGTATATAGTTCTTCAGCTGGACCTGCTGTTAGACACAAGTGCCTTAGAGCAATACTTAGAATAATTTATTTTGCTGATGCTGAACTTCTGAAGGATGTGCTGAAAAACCATGCTGTGTCAAGGTGGGTTCATGAAAAATTGTGAATGGAACTTATTTGGTCCTTACAACTCTGATCACTCATTGACTCGTCTTTTCTCACACAGGAACTGTACTCTTTAATTCTTCTTATAACAGTGTATTTTCCCAAATCTAAGGCTGTCTAGATGTTCAGGAATTTTATTAATCTTAGCCTTTGGAGTTGGTGCTAACAGAAGTTTTTCTTATTAGATACTGTGATTACTTGCAGGGCTGCTTATATCTACTGTTGTTTTCCTGAGTTCTAAAACTTGCCTGTAAATTATTCTGAAGTTGAGATGACATTTGAGTGATAGGATGTGAACAGTAACAGGCTTTGTCATTCTATTGGCAAGTTCAGTTCTCTTCGTGAAATGTCCCCTGCTTGATGTACAGGTTAGGGATCAAGACAGAAGGCTGCAATCAGAAAATAGAAAGGTTGAACAAAGTTTCAGTTCCTTAGGAAGGGAACTGTTCTACGCCTTGTGAGAAGGTGACTTAGGTGAGAGAATTTTAAGTCCATTATGTATAGCTCTTACGAAAGTGCAGTGAAGTTTACATGTTTACGAGGATGGTACTAACAGTGTGTGCAAGATAAGCTGGCTTTGTTAGAAAAAAATATAGACAAACCTGATTCTAATAAATTATCTGGTGGATTGTTTATTGTAGTCATATTGCCTCCATGCTGTCAAGTCAAGACCTCAAGATAGTAGTTGGAGCCCTGCAGATGGCAGAAATCTTAATGCAAAAGCTACCTGACATTTTTAGTGTTTACTTCAGAAGAGAAGGTAATCCTTGCTTTCTTTGCCCTGCTGTTCTCCTTACTAGTTAGTATTCTGTGGGGAGTGTGTGCGCATATGTTTGTAAAGCCCTTCCCCCCAGATTGTAACAAGTTAATGCCATATTTGCAATAATAAGGCAGATCTGTGCAAGGTATCATCGTATGACTGGGAAGAAGCTGACCAGCGCTCTGGAGGAGAGACAGGTGTGGCTTTTTGAATCCAAATGAAGTTTTCTTTGATTTCAAAATGAAACAAAGTTCTGCCACTTGCTTGGTTTCTGGATCTAAGGAATTGATTATGTCATCTATTATGTCAGCTAACAACTGTCTCAGACTTTGGCAGAGTTCAACATTTGTGTTAATTTTTCAACCGTAGCACAGATATTCCAGCAAGCTTCTTCAACTGAGATGTTAGAATTTGTATTTAGACTGAAGAGATCTTGTGGCAATTACATGGGTAGTCTTTATGTACAGAACTAATGAATTCTTAGCAGGAATTCTGTCTCCCTACCTACTGGTGTCACTTTAAAAAAAAATTAGATTAACTTATTCTAGAAAGGCTTAATCTTCTTTTAAAAGTGTATGCTACTGCTGCAGTAAAACCTAGTGTGCATATACTTGTGCAAATGTTGCAGAAACCTCATACTGGAGGTTAGAAGCCATAGTATCAGGCTTCTCTCTCTTCAAACATGTTCTGTATCCTCTTCCCCCAAAGCCCCAAATAAAACACCAAGCATAATGATCTCTTCCTTTTTGAAGGAGTGATGCATCAGGTGAAAAATTTAGCTGAGTCTGAGGCTTTGCTAACAAGCCCACCGAAAGTATGCACTAATGGATCAGGAACACTGGGTACCACTACAACAATAAGTACTGGAACAGCCACTGCTGCCACTAATGCAGCTGCAGATTTGGGCTCTCCCAGCTTACAGCACAGCCGGGAGGATTCTTTGGATCTAAGCCCACAGGGGTAAGTGTGCTGTGTGTTGTGAGCAAATGTGATTTTTTTCTTTCCTTTGGAAAAATCTTAACTGATGTGGGCTGCTACAGTATCAGCTGTTATTTGGCTGTGATAAATTCCTTTAAACAAAGTAAAATGAAGCCATATTGAAGTTATCATTTGGAAGCTTTATTTCATTTTATACAGTTTCTTTTTTTTTTTTCCAAGAAAAGACCAAACAAAGGAAAAAAGTAGTGACCTGATAGTTGTGATGTTGTCACACTCCAATATAAAGGAGGGAAGCAAGTCATGGAGATTATCCTGCCAACTACGCCATTAAAAATGTCACGCTCCAATATAAAGGAGGGCGACGAGGTTCTTAGATTATGTGTATACCCAGCGTGAGATTAAGAAACAACAGTTCAAATGTTGGTCCGACCAGTTTATTACCACTATAAATCAGGGGGATGGGGAAGGTGGACACTGTTAGGGTGATGGGGAAGAGAAGGCGAGTGATAGGAAAGAAGCAGGAGTTTGTACAACGCGGGGAAAGTCACCAGCCAGGATCCCAGGGGCGGTCCAGTTGCAAGCGGCTCCGACGGTCCGAGGCAGAAGAGCAGGGGTGGCAGAAGTGGGGAGAACAGCAGCAGCGACGGGCAGCCCTGAGCAGCAAGCAGCTGTCCTGGAGAAGCGGCACCAAGTCAGCACAGGAGAAGCAGCATGGGGAAAGTCCAGGAACAGCCTCAGTCAGCACCATAGTAGCAGCAAACAGAGATCAGCTCGTGAGGGTTCAGATGGTAGAACACCTCGAAGGAGCGGCGAGGTCCAGGAGAAAGCAGCATGTCTCAGGCAGCAGGCCCAGGAGGGAGTTCAGCAGCAGGGATCAGCTCATGAGGTTTCTGATGGAAGAACACCAACACAGCAACAACAACAAAACCACAACAATCTCATGGTGGTTGATCCCTCTTTTATCCTTCATTTCTCTTGCCTATGTGGCAAACCCCGTGCTACCTGCCAGGCAAGCATCTCCTGAGATGGCTATCTCCCCACGGAGATGAGTACCACACAAAAGAGTGTAAAGCGGCCACTGAGCTGCAGCTTCTCTCTTTCGTTGCCCCATGACATGCCCATCTGCTTGTCCCTTAGACAAAGGATTTCACAACCCTTGCCCAGGACTAGCTTGGACATGTTCGGACATGTTCATCAGATAACTTTGAGGCAGTGATATAAAATATTAGTGTCTTACAGATGTAATGCTATGAAACAATCTATGCTTTTTGGTGGGAGACTACAGAATGCCAAGAGCGACAGCTGTAGTCTCATGTAACTCCTGAGAACAGTGATTCTTTCAAAGGAATACTTGCCATGGTGCATAGTTGCTTTCTGTTGGGGACTGGAGCCATTAAGTTATTATCAAGGGTACAGGCAAGTCAGTTGTCTTTCGTTGTTTGAGAATTTGTTTTCCTTTTCGTATAAAGTGCGTTTGGATAAGTGAATAACTGAACAGTTGCAAAGACTCCACATTATTTTCATGTTTTTACTCAGTGGTGTTCCTGTCTGTGTTTGGCTACCTGTAGTAGAAGAGTGACAGCAAGTCAAGTGCTTTCCTTCTAGCTGGAGTAATTGCTTTGTCCTTCTCATTATATTAGACTATAGGAGAGGGAGTCTTAACTCTGTTCTTCCATTGTGCCCTCCTTGTTTTGTATTGGGATCTCTTATGTCCTTATGCTTATGAATGTGATGAGTCACGGAACTCATGGTGTCATGCAACTTTGTTTTTTAAATTTGGACAGACGACTGAGTGATGTTCTAAAGAGGAAAAGACTGCCAAAACGGGGGCCAAGGAGACCAAAATATTCTCCCCCAAGAGACGATGATAAAGTAGACAATCAAGGTAAAATGTTCTTAATACTGCTCCACTCCTTTTGGAGTGAACTTATTGGAAGTGCTACTTAATGCATTAATGCTAGCTGCAGTAGAACTGTTGATTCTAGGATGTTCTTGTAATTTTGTCCGTTTTTTCTGCAGCAAAAAGCCCTACAACTACTCAATCTCCTAAATCTTCCTTCTTAGCAAGTTTAAATCCTAAAACATGGGGAAGATTAAGTACACAGTCTAACAGTAATAACATTGAACCAGCACGAACAGCAGGTGTAAGTGGTCTTGCAAGAGCTGCTTCCAAGGATACAATTTCCAATAACAGGTACACAAGTCAAAATACATGTAATATGAAGTTGAAATTAAGTTGCAGCCACTTTCTTGGGATAAATGGTTGTATGAGCAGGTAGCACATCAAAGATGTTTGGGAATAAATACTGTTAAAGTAAGCCTAAAAGGCTGTGGGGGACTCATCCATGAAGGTACTGAGATTTGGGTTAGACGGGGCTTTGAGCAACCTTTTCTAGTGGAAGATGTCTTTTTTTTTTCCATGGACTAGATGATCTTTCAGGGTTGTTTCCAAACCATTCAAGAGTTCTGTGATAAGGTGAAGAAAAATGAGTAGCCTCTTAATAGCATGTAATATGCTGGAAAAGCAATTAGTGAACTTGGAAAAATGGTGCAAGAAGTGATCGTTGGAGTGAATGTTTTTTACTATGATTAAGAAGGAGGGTTTTTTGCTGTCAAACATGGGGAAAGTAGTATTCCAGCTGTGTTTATTTGTATTGCTGAAATGCAAATACTAATGTGGCCAAATGCTTTTTGTTTCATTACAGAGAAAAAATTAAGGGTTGGATTAAGGAGCAAGCCCATAAATTTGTAGACCGTTATTTTAGTTCGGAAAACATGGATGGAAGCAATCCTGCACTAAATGTATTACAGAGACTTTGCACTGCAACTGAACAACTTAACCTCCAGGTTAGAAGTGGCAGACTTGTTTGGAAGGGTGGAGTGGGAATGGTTGCAGTGGAAGTATTTAGGAGAAAGCTGTGGTTCTAAAGGGAAAAAAAGCTGGCAATTTTAGACAATGTGGGCAGTATTTTAAGTGTTTCTACACTTGAAGTGGCCTGCTTGTTTCTGTTTATTTTTTAAATTACTGTTTAACCACTGGCACACTATTTATAATAAAAAAAAATTAGCTTTAGTGATGGTGTTCCTTTTTTCTTGTTGCTTCCAGTGTTTCCATCCAAATTCAGAAATGTAGTTCTGTTTAGGATTGCTTTTCTACCTGGGGAGTTTGTAATCAGAACTTCAGACAGGGTGCATGGGGAGGACAGTAGTATTTCATTTACAGGACAGAAAAAGTAATACAGATGGGGTCAAATCTGCTATCATCTCAAGAATTTTGAGCCTGACTTCTCAGGCAGTTGTGGTACTTAACAAATAGACTAAACTTGTAACTTCTAAAGTAGCTGAACAGCTGAGTTAAGTTTATGTGCTTTGACCTAGGAAATAATAATTATATAAAACTTTATTTTCTTCACTTACATATGTTTGTTTTCTAAAATCTATGTCAGTATGTTTTAGTTCTCCTTGTAGTTTGTTTGGAGCTCATTAATTTGTGACAGGAATAGAACCTTATGTTACTTTTAAAAAGGGAAAATGTAGTTTCCCTGTAATGTTTCCCCTTGAATAAAGGTGTTGCTTATGCTTAGTTTACTTGCTCAGCTGTTACTGGTATTGCATTACTAAAAGAAAGCCCTTCTTACCTTTTTAGAGCTGTTCTATGCTGTAGGAAGAGTAACAGTATTTCTTAAGACCTTATTACTTGGGTAGTCAAATACTGTCTTTGTATTTTTCAGGTGGATGGTGGAACAGAGTGCCTTGTAGAAATCCGTAGCATTGTCTCGGAGTCTGACGTCTCCTCATTTGAAATCCAGCATAGTGGATTTGTGAAACAACTGCTGCTTTATTTGACATCTAAAAGTGAGAAAGATGCTGTAAACAGGGATATCAGATTGAAAAGATTTCTTCATGTATTTTTCTCCTCTCCAGTAAGTTTTTTTGTTTTGGCATTCATACTTGTCTTTCTCTGAGTGGCTGAGCAATGACCTTGACTCAGAGGTGGTGGGAGTGAATGCAGAATTATTTGTTTACAGCAAAGCTGTACAATACTACAGCTTTTATGTGGTTCTGTCTTTACCAAGTCATGAACTCTTTAGAGTACCTTGTAATCAGAAAATTTCACCCAGCTGGGGGAATGGGAGAAAATTTCAAAATGTCCAGTTGCAAGTCTTGAACAACTTAAAAGTTGTTCCAGACTGTAAATTGATATGGAAAGAGTTCAGATAGTGATCCCAGTCACTTTTGCTCTTTTTAGTCCTGAATACTGCAAGAAACTAGATTGTCTTGCCTTTAAAGGAAGAAATTAAATGTGGAAGAGAAGTAGGTAACTGAAGTTTCAGTGAAGCTTACTGCTCGTGGTTGAGATGAATGCTTCAGATCTTCAGGGCTATTAATTCTAAACTTATAAGAGTGAGAAGTGCATTCTAGAGACATGGTCTTTTCTTTATACACTTACTGTGTCATCTTACTATTCTGATACTGCTGGTAGTGAGAGCATTGAGTTTAACCTGTTTGTGAACAACCTGTGGTGTAAGATCCTTAAGGTGAATTAATTCAGGCATGTAACTGAAACACTTGAATATATTCCAGCTTCCTGGAGAGGAACCCCTTGGAAGATTAGAGCCATTAGAAAATGCACCTTTGTTGGCATTAGTCCATAAAATGAATAATTGCCTCAGTCAGATGGAGCAGTTTCCAGTGAAAGTGCATGACTTCCCCAGTGGAAATGGAACAGGGAGCAGGTAAGGATTAATGCTCAGGTAACGTTTTTACTGGAAACCTTTGTTTTCCAAACTTTATTTCAACACTTAGTTTCAAGAGGTAATGGAGAATTCTGACCCTGTTCGAGATAAGTGAGTGGGAGGTTGTATCTACATTTTTGCTTATGGTCTTGAAACTTCTTCCTGTTAGGCTCAGGTTGGAAGCAGTCTCTTAACCTTAAAAACTCGATGTCTTCCTTGCACTTGTGACCAACACTGGAAGGAATAATTTCTTTTTTGTAGCACTGATATTTTTAGTGAAGCAATAAACTGCTGTGAATTTGGATTACTGTGCTCAGCTTTATTATTCAGATAGGTTCTGTTTTCAACATAATTCTTTTGTTAAAACAGACGTAACTAGATCTATACAGTACCAGTTGCATGCAAGTCTGAAAGTATTCTGATGCTGTCAAAAGGCTGAATTTTATTAGACATATTCTTTTAACTATTAGGGAAGGAGTGTAGAAAATAGCAGTGTTTTTAATCAACAATTGTGATAAGTTCTCGTACAATGAATCTGTTTGAGCATCATGCAACAGTATTAATGTGATGTACACTGAAGTTCAATACTTGCTTTTTGTGAAACTATTTAAAAGAAAAAACGGGTTTGAATGCATGGATAATTTGTTTCTAATACTTGGAGGAATGGTCTTGATGTTAGCTTTCATAAGACTACGGAGCACAGACTATTTGCAGTGCTTCCCAGTATACACTGTATTAAAAAAAAAAAAAGGATAACTATGAAAGTTGAAGTGCTAGTCATAAATTCAGAATTCTGCTGCTCTGATACAAAGCTCACCATGGAAAGCTGGGCTATAGCAGCACTGATTGACTGACTAGTCTTAATGTTCATTCTGTCATTGAAGACTTTGACTTAATTTTTCACTAGTACCTGGAAACAGAAGTGGCTTAAGATGGAATTCTGTGTATGAGAGTAGTTAGCTTAAGTATTGATAGTCAGCTTGGTGAAATTGAATGTGTATGAATTATATTTAGCAAGAAAAACAGAAACTTTCAGTTTGTCTCTTTAAGTCCTTATTAAAACACATGGGAACAAGATGTTTGCATTTTCCATCCATGTTCTTACCTTATTTCACTGTAAGTCAACACAGCTCTAAAATTGTCTGAAGAATTTCAAATGTCAGTGATAGACAATGTAGGCCATACTGTGACCAGACCTCATACTGGACTTTCTCTTAATCTGTGCAGATTCCATTAGAAACAAGACTTTGGCCAGTTTAGATTATGGACTTCCTAAACTGTTGAACTCTTAATCTGTCAATCCAAATCTTAATAGCATGTTTTTAGAGTAATAGACTGAGGAGTCATCATCTGGACGAGTGAATTCTTAAATGCATGTATAAACCTTTTTTAGTGCAGTTATTGCTAATAGATTCTTTATGGCAACTTTTTTCATAAATTATTTTGAGTTTTTCTCTTAACAGAGGATCCCAAGCTTTAAAATTCTTCAATACACATCAGTTAAAATGCCAGCTGCAAAGACATCCAGATTGTGCTAATGTGAAACAGTGGAAGGGTGGACCTGTGAAGATTGATCCTCTGGCTTTGGTTCAAGCCATTGAAAGATACCTTGTTGTTAGAGGTATTTCTGTCTTTATACGGTCTCTAGGGGTACTTTGTTTCTTAGGATAGTTAGTCTCTATGGTTAATAGTGCTGCGTCTGCAGAAACCTGTGAGAGTTATATTTTGGGAAGTCTGAGGTACCTGTAAATGTATCTCATTCACAGGGGCATAGAGCAAGGCCAAAAGTAAACCTACCATTATATGAGGCAAACTTTCCTGCTTGAAAAGAATTACATCTAAATAATTATAGATATATAATAGAGTTGACTATCACATTGGCTGTAATGTGGTGAGTTTGAGGTGAATGTTGACAGTGAGTTGTTTTTTTCTGAAGTGTATGACTTACATATCTATACATGTGTATTTTGAAACTTTTAAGCAGTGGTTTACATGAGTACAAAAAGACTGTTACCTTTCATGTGAAAACAATTTCTACTTTCTAAATTTCTAAATTTTCTACTCTTGCCTCAGGTTATGGAAGAGTTAGAGAAGATGATGAGGATAGTGATGATGATGGGTCAGATGAAGAAATAGATGAATCTTTGGTAAGTATCCCATTTGTGGAAGGAGAGAGGACGGTGTGGGGAAAGCTCAAAGAGAAGCCAGTAACTAGTTTTCCTAACTTGTGTGTTTTTTGTTTTTGCTTTGTTCAGGCTGCTCAATTCTTAAATTCAGGGAATGTGAGACATAGATTGCAGTTCTACATTGGGGATCACTTGCTACCATATAATATGACTGTGTATCAAGCAGTTAAGCTGTACAGTTTGCAGGCTGAGGAGGAGCGGGAATCTACTGATGATGAAAGCAACCCATTAGGAAGAGCTGGGATTTGGACAAAAACACATACCATTTGGTAAGTTTGCTAGAGAAGGGACAGCTTCTCCAGTCTGAAATTGATGTACGTGTAAGTAAAATTAATGTTACTCATTTCCTTGTGAGTCTCTTATCTTTCTGCTTTTAACTGTCACAGAAGTAAATTTACAGTAATTTAATCAACTAAGTTCTACAACTGTTGTTGTTTCCATGCAAGTAAAAACACAAACAAACAAAAACATCTTAACCTTAATTACATTTTAGGTACAAACCTGTACGTGAGGATGAAGATGGTAACAAAGATTGTGTTGGGGGTAAAAGAGGAAGAGCTCAGACTGCTCCCACGAAAACCTCACCTAGGAATTCTAAAAAGCATGATGAATTGTGGCACGGTGAGTGTGTTGCTGAGGTAATATTCCTGTGAAATTTCTGGAAGAATGGGGAGGAGGAGTGTTAGACACTTTTTTAAAGCATAAGAAGTTTATTTTAAAACATAAGTGAGCATATATTAATGTGTATATTAAAACTAAAAGTAAGATCTATTTGAATTGCCTAGTGTTGGTAGAGTGAATGCTATATAAGTGACTAAAAGCTACTTAAATGTCTTCTAAATAAATCTTGAACATGTTTAACTAATGTCTTGATAACAATTTTTCTTCTCTCCTGCTAGATGGTGTATGCCCTTCGGTATTGAATCCTTTAGAAGTTTACCTCATATCTACTCCTCCTGAAAACATAACATTTGAAGATCCTTCATTAGATGTTATTCTTCTTTTGAGAGTTTTACATGCTATCAGTCGATACTGGTATTATTTGTATGATGTGAGTAGAGCACTTCTTAAAATCTTTTTCATACTTGGTATAAATAATTGTCCAGAAATCCATAAAATGTGCCACTTAACCCTCAATCAACAAAAAAAAGTATGATGAAAGCTGTGTTTTCTTATGGCCAGCCATATCTTCTTTAAAGTGTATTTGAACACCCTTTGTTTTTTTTCTTCCTTAAATTCAAATGGTAACATTATTCCTGAAAAGAAAGACTGAGCAGGCTTCTACTGTAAGTTCTTTCAGGAGTCAGACTTTGCATGACCAAACAGTGAAAACTTTTTTTCCTGTGATCAAAAAAACAAAAAGACTTGTTTGTTTTTCTTTAATTAGAAATGTTTTTCTTTAATTATTACAGAATGCAATATGCAAGGAGATTATTCCAACGTCAGAATTTATCAACAGTAAACTGACAGCAAAAGCAAACAGACAGCTTCAAGATCCGCTGGTAATTATGACAGGAAATATACCAACTTGGCTGACAGAACTTGGAAAAACATGGTATGAGTGACTTACCATATAACATTTCTAATCTGACTTCATTAGGCCTCTTAGCTGTGCAGCCTGAATACAGTATGTTACAATTTTGAAAGTACTATGTGAAGTAAAAGTAACAGAAATCTTGCAAGTTACATAGGCACACTTGGATGAATGTTAATACCTTACACCTATGCTACCTAATTTAAACTAAATGCAGAGGTTTGGACAACTTGTCTTTTACAAATACAGAAGCTCAAGCCACATTCTTGAGCTCTTCTGTAAATTAGATTTACTAACTGTAAAACAGGCTTGAGCAAATAAAGGAAAGCTATACAGGCTTTGCATAGCCATGGCATTTGAGAATGAGTTACTTTTTTCTAGAATTTAAATTTTTTCTAGGTTCTTCTAAAAATTCTGTATTAATATTAATTCTGTATTAATATTTGATCTCTAGACTTGGTCGTGGGCGTCACCACAAAACCATTTCAGAGGTTGCTTTTAACAGTATCTAATAAAGCTTTAGCTTCAGGCATACTGCATTTCTTCTAGCCATAAATGGTTGTTGAATCCCAGCTAATTAATCCAATGCTCTTTGCAGCCCATTTTTCTTTCCATTTGATACCCGACAAATGCTGTTTTATGTAACTGCTTTTGATCGTGATCGAGCCATGCAAAGACTACTGGATACTAATCCAGAAATCAATCAATCAGATTCTCAGGATAGCAGAGTGGCACCACGACTGGACAGGAAAAAAGTAGGTATATGTGTTTTTGTAAAATGGAATGTGTGATTTGTTTGTTGCTGTTAAGGATATAATTAAAGCAAATTTATTTTAAAACATCACTTCTGATAGCTTACAGATGAAGAGGAGGCTTGCTTTCATTCATGTAAAAGTCCCCAAGTAGAAAGCACAGTGTCTTCTAGGTATCTGCCATTAGATGGCAGAAGGGGTCGGAGTATACTTCATGTTGCATTTTCACATCCTCCTTAATTTAGAGCTGTATTCTTTATAGCTTCTGAAACTATATAGCAAGAATTAACTTCAAGCTTTAAGTTTGATTAGAGGTATTTCTTTACATTTGTTTGTAAACTGATTTGCTTCAGATAGAAGTCTGGAATACTTCTGGCAATAGGATGTAGGGGCAACATTATATGAATAAATGGAAACACCATCCTTATATTCTGGGACAGTAATGTCACAACATGGTGAAATTATGCTGTGACTGCTTAAAATTGAGGGAGTCTTGGTAGGTACTCTCAACCTTGAGTATGGAGATGTTATTTTAATTTGATATCTGCTATATAGTATAGATCTGCATGGTTGTGAGTACTTTTGGAAGAAAAGAGAGGTGAGAATCTAGCTTAACTAGACCATTGTTTCCACCGTGTAGGAATCCCAGTGGTGTGTGGTTGTTTTTTTAAACCTGCCACTTACTCTACTAGGGAATATGTGAGGGCAGGATAGAAACGTTACCTTAGGTTGTTGAATCTGGGCATCTCTAGCCTGTTTTCTCTTAACCCCATGTTAGTTTAAGGTAGTTAACATTCCATAATACACTTCTTTACTAACTTGTAGTCCTTCTGCCAGATTCTTAGCAGGAGTAATAAGTACCTGTTAGGTTATGCAGATATAACTGTAAGATATTCTAATTTTAAATGGAACACTTTATTGCTTGCCAGTTTTGATATAGGAGAAATGATCATTTTATTCAAGTATTTCAGAATTGTTCAATTATGGAACTGTTAGAATGGGGTGGAAAAGCTTGCTTAACCAACGTTTTCCTATTGTTAACTGCCTTGGGAACTGGGGCTTACAGACATAATTTCACTACTTAAAACTTCTTTAATGTGTAGCGCACTGTGAACAGAGATGAGCTGTTGAAACAGGCAGAATCTGTGATGCAGGATCTAGGCAGTTCAAGAGCCATGTTGGAAATCCAGTATGAGAATGAAGTAAGTAATGTCAATGCAGTCTAATTTAACTCCTTTTTAATGAAGACTAATAAAAAGCTACAACTTTCCTAGAATGACCTAGTCAGACTCTCGATCCTTCCCACTGCTGTTCTGCAAAATTCTTAATTATCTCTCCTTCATTTGGTTATAATTTTTAGTTGCTAGAAGAAACTTTCTGACCTGTTGTACTACATTTCATAATCGCTTATTCTGAAGAATCTATTCTAACTTGAGGTGAAGCTGCATTTTTTTTATAGTATGATCATTAGGTGGCTAATACCTCTTCCTGTTACTTTTATTCTATTATCCACTCTATGTGATCTTTCTAAGCTTGTTTTGTAAATTGTTTTGTAAATGTTGTTAGTGTAGTTATACTCTGGAGGTTCTTTTGCAGCATAGTCTTATAGCTCATCGTGTGTTACATTTCTTAGAGTAAGAAAGAATTTAGATATTCAAACTGATAATAATGGACTCTTATTTACTTACTTATTTTTCTCCCCTTGCCTCTTCCCTTCCCTCCCCCGCATTCTGCTTTCTCCTCTGAAGGTTGGCACAGGCCTGGGCCCTACACTAGAGTTCTATGCACTTGTATCTCAGGAACTACAGAGAGCAGACTTAGGCCTTTGGAGGGGAGAAGAAGTAACTTTAGCCAATCCAAAAGGTAAATGTTTTACTACCTCTGAACTATCAACTTTGTTCTGATATTGATTCAGAGTCTACAAATTTTAATTTTACTATGTGTTTTAGGCTGTAAAAACACACTGGGGATCTGGTTCATGTCTGTAAATATCTGAAGTGTGAGAGGCAAAGGGACGAGGCTGGACTTTTCTCACCAGTGTGTGGTGATAGGACGAGGAGAAATGGTCACAGGCTGATGCTTAGGAAGTTCCACACAAATCTGTGTGGGAACTGCTTCACAGTGCAGTGATGGAGCACTGGCACAGGCTGAACAGAGAGGTGGTGGAGTCTCTTCTGGGGACATTCAAGACCCACTTGGATGCCCATCTGTGCAACCTGGGCTAGGGAACTGCTTTGGCCTCGATGATCTCTAGAGGTCCTTTCCAACCCCTACAATTCAGTGATAATTGTGGTAGCTTCTTGGCCAGGATGAAACTAGCAGTGTGCATGTTGAACTCATTTCCCTTTCTCTCCCCTCCTCTTCCTCACTAGGAAGCCAGGAAGGTACCAAGTATATTCAGAATCTGCAAGGCCTTTTTGCACTTCCTTTTGGTAGAACAGCCAAGCCTGCTCACATTGCAAAAGTTAAAATGAAGTTCCGTTTTCTTGGAAAATTAATGGCTAAGGCAATCATGGATTTTAGACTGGTGAGTTTAAAACAGAAAATGTGATCCTAAAGGGTTGAAGTGGGAAGTATGTTTTTTTAACTGGAGAGAAAAATGTAGCATTGCAATTGCAAGGAAGTATTTCTAGCTCTAGTAGATTAGGTGGAGAAGTGCAGTTGAACTTATTAATGGGAAAAAGGTAGTGCATGTTGAAGAGCCTTACAGTGACTTGTAAGACAATGAGGAAGGGATGAGGAAATGTCAGCTACGTGTTGTAGTCTTTCTGGTCCTATATAAGAGTCACTTTGGAATCAGTAATATACTGCCTGGTAACTTGCTGGATGATCTGATGCATGTGCTCTAAGTAGTCAGATCTGTTTGCTCAGAGGTAAACATCTTGGGTAAAAACACTGCTTTGGTATGTGAGAGAGCTATGAATTATTAAATAATTCTAGGTGTAGTCAAGAGAGAGTAATGGAAAAGTGGTATTTTTAAAGACTAACTGTTTGGTACTGGATGTTTTGATTCACAGGTGGACCTCCCTCTTGGACTTCCTTTTTATAAATGGATGTTACGCCAGGAAACTTCTTTGACATCACATGACTTGTTCAGTATTGATCCGGTAGTAGCCAAATCAATATATCACCTTGAAGATATTGTAAGGCAAAAGAAAAGACTTGAGCAGGACAAAACACAGGTAGGGAAGGAAGAGTACATCTTTGCATACACTTGGATTTTGTAGCACACAAATGTGTGTATGATAATGCTGAGTACTAAGAATCTTAAAAAAAAAAACTAAAAAGTTTACTAAAAATACTTTTAATACTTTTAATACTTACTTAAAAATACTAAAAATCTTAAAAAAAATACGTTTATGTAAAGGAACAGTTTTAATATTACTGATTCAGTGGCTTGTAATTATCGTAGAACTGAGTTAGAAAGGGCTATTGAAGGTCATCTGATGCAATTCCCATGCAGTGAACAGGAGCATTTACAGCCAGATTAGGCTTGATCTATTCTGCCTAATAGCTTCTAACATTAGAAATTTATTACAGAAATCTTTTAAGTTAAGGAGGTTAGAAATGACTAAAACTGAGGGATTGTGTAAGGTAACTTCTGGTTCACTTTGAAAAGACTAACCAGCTTTAACACTGGGGGGAGAAGGGCTGTTTTTTTTTTTGTATGTTGACTTGGATTCATTAGTTGGTTTAATCAGTCTTTCAGACTGTCTTAATTTTTTTCTTTGCTGAAAGAGCTGTATGTAGATCTGATGTATGGACATGGAGTGATTTCCAAGTTATTTTACATGAACAGTGGAATCTTAATTTCTTCTTTCAGTGCTAACTATAAATAGTAATGCTCTTTTATAGTGATAACGATTTTTGGCGCACATGTTCCTTTCTAGCATCCAATGTCAGTATGTTTAGGTGTCAATAACCTAATTTACATTCTTGATGCACCTGCTCTGTTACAAGTGAAGTTACAGCAAACTTGTGGGCCTCTGTTTTCTCTTCATCTCACTGTCTCACTCTTTCCCCTTCATCACCACTTTTAGTTTACCAGCAAGTTAAAGAAACCTGATGGATACAAGCTGAAAAATGTCAGTATGTATGCCAAATATGAATGCTGTTCAGTATTCTAAGGAAAAAGCACAGCCAAGAGCTCTAACTTGCTACACATCTCATTCTTCTGCAGCAGCATTCCTAAATTAAAAAAAAAAAGTGCAGTCAAAGTAATTCCAGAATTGATAGATTTATTGAGATAATTTATTTGGTTTGTCTTGGCTTACTGTTATGTTTAAAATATAGAGGAAAGCAAGGAATACTGTAGTACAGTAACAGCAACATTCTTATAGAAATACTGGTTGAAACTATTTTAGAAGGCATGACTTCTTGGTAACTTTACATGAATAAGTTGTTCTCACTGATTTTTCTTTTTCTTTTTTAGACCAAAGAAAGTCTACAGTATGCATTGGAAACTCTGACTATGAATGGCTGCTCAGTGGAGGATCTAGGGCTGGATTTCACACTTCCTGGTTTTCCTAATATAGAACTGAAAAAAGGGGGAAAAGACACACCTGTCACCATCCACAATTTAGAGGAGTACCTCAGAGTATGTAGAAAGCAAAGCTGGAACTGCAAAGTTTTTATTTTAATTCTTCCTCACCTTTATTTCCAGCAGTTTATTTCTGTATGTAGTTCAGTTCATTTTTTTTGTGAACTGGGAGCAGCAATAATTTTGACTGCCACTGTTCTGTACTAGTACAAAACAAACTCACCCACCATAAAGTCCAGCTTTTTGAGTCCTAGTCAAACATATCTTGCTTGAAAGTTCTGTGGCTTAGAAGTCTTTTTCATGTATAATGGATGTTTACAAATGTGCTTTTTTGGATAAGTATTGTAGTAAATGGTTTAATTTGAATTGTGGACTTTCAGAGCTTTAATCTCTTGAAAGAGATTTAATTTGCTTTAAAATATGTTGTTGATCAGAGAGTCAGTTTAACCAGCTATTTCAAGTTCTAAGTATTAGCGTTGTTTTTATCAAGCATAAAAAGTGAGTTGTTCAAACTTGCCCTAAGTTGCACATGTAGGGTCTTCTAGTTACAATTTTTGAACTCCAAATCTAACTAATTAAACTTCCTAATCTACAGCGACAGGCTGTGTAAGAGGTTCTCTGCAGCTATTGCACTACACTTGCACATAGGCAGCAGTACAAGCTTGTGAAGTAAGGCAAGTTGAGACCATGCTGTAGAGTAAGCTCAGTGAATTCATGCTCAAACGTCTCTTCAGCTGCACTGAGTATATATGACTAGACTTAGCTGGAGTTTTTTCTGTAGCTGTAGTCTCCTGTACAGTTGTGACCGTTCTGCACTTTATTTTTTTCAAATAACGTTTTTGATTCCTTTGCAGTTGGTCATATTCTGGGCACTGAATGAAGGTGTTGCCAGACAGTTCGACTCTTTCAGGGATGGGTTTGAATCGGTCTTCCCCCTCAGTCATCTTCAGTACTTCTATCCTGAGGAGGTTGGTAAACGTGTTCTTAAAGGATGTTTTATAACATTATTGCCATACGTGTATGCAATGGATTTGTCTCAACACAAGCATTTGTTGGAAAGTAGTAGAACAGCCTTGCAAATTGCATATTTAAATATTTGAGATTTCTAGGTTCAGTGGTCAGTCTTTATTATGAAAAATGCAGTTTTCTTGGAAGTTGAGTATATCTAGCTTTTCTCAGAAAAAGGCTTCTGTTTACATATACTTGTTCTATACTGCTATGGAAACTTTGGTTCCTTTTATTGCAGTACCTCTTAATGGCTATAGGTGCATGTGTGGAGTTAAAGAACAGGATGGTTGGTCGTGGTGCCTTTTTTTCACCCCCCATCACATTAACTTTCCTTTAAAATTCTTATGCTCTTAAATAGACTGAATGAGACACAACTAGGACTGTGTGGACAAGAAAATAATTTTTTAGCATTTTGTCTTTGAGGAGTATATTTGAAATTTATGCTACCACAGGTTTGTCTGTCTTCATCAACTCACGCTTCAGGAAGAAATGCACGCTCTAAAACTTTCAGCCAAGCCTTCATGTAAAATCTTTGTTCTTGATGCTTTGCATTGTGAGGTTTTTTTGGAGCCTAGATCTGCAGCTTGCTAGTAGTGATTCTTTACAACTCTTGGTACCACTTCAAAGAAGTACTGCTGTTTTTCTCTGTAACAGATGTAAAGCTTCTGAAAAACTAAATTCTTTGTGACGTGCCTTACTCAAGCTTCTCCTTTTTAAAGTACACATGACACATGGAATTCTTCTCATTGTTTGAGTTTAATGCCTGATTTGTGATTGAAAATTTTTAAATATTAATGATTTTTCATTGCAAATACAGTTGACAAATAAGCAGTAGGAGTAGTGCAAGTCGTAACTTATCACAGAACTGCAGGGCTGGAAGGGACCTCTAGAGATTATCTAGTCCACCCCTTGCCAAAGCAGGCTTTCCAGACCAGCCCACACAGGTAGGTGTCCAGGTATGCCCCAGACGTCTCTAGAGGAGACCCCTTAAACCTCCCTTGGCATCCTGTTCAAGTGATATCTCATCTTTAATAGGACAAACATGAGTGAAGTTCTGTTGCTGATTATCAAGCAATTTGAACCTTTTTACAAACCCTTCTGAAGCGATTGTAAAGAACTTAGCATAGAAGAACATCTGTAGAAGCTTTCAGTGTTTTGGCTATAGCCTGTCAACTGCCTAAGTGCATAGGAAGAACAGGTGTGCAGTAAGCTGAAGTAAAACAAAAGCAACAAGAAAAGTGCAAACACACCACCCTTAGTCCCTCAAGAAAAACATAAACCAAGAATTAACCCAACAGTTCTGCTGACAGAAACACACCTAATATTTGTTTTTTCTTTGTAGAATTTTTAAAAACAAACAGAATGATTGTAAATACTCTGTTCTTCCCATTCCCCTATATGTCAGTGAACTTGCAAAGTACATTGAGAATGTTAAGGTGGTTTGGCAGATTTCTGTTCCCAGTATAAATTACTTGGAGAGCTGTCTGTTCTGAGGTGTGTGCCGCGCAAGATGTGGTGGTGCAGGGGCAGATTCAGCAAATGAGGTTGACATTGGGCTTGAAGCATTGCGTTCGAAGACTAGGGGTGGGAGGGGGGAAATAGTTTGGTTGGCTGATATGTTTTTGTAGCAAGCTATTCCAGAAAGTAGAATACTTTTTTTTTACTACTGTAATAGCTATTAGAACAGACATTACTAACTCCACATTGATTTCTAAAGGGAAAAATCTTTTTTTCTTAAATTTTATAGTTGGAGCAGCTCTTATGTGGTAGCAAAACAGACACATGGGATGCCAAGACCTTAATGGAATGTTGCAGGCCAGATCACGGTTATACACATGACAGGTAAAATGAAGTTAGTCTTTTTTTAAATCTAAATATACATATATTTTTTGTATATGTATAAATTATCCCATAAACAATGGGAATTATGAAATGTTTGAAAGTATGTATATAAACATGAATCTAGTGTAATTGTTTTCACTGTAAATAAAAGTTCTTTTTTTTCCCTTCTTAGTCGAGCAGTGAAGTATCTCTTTGAAATTCTCAGTAGCTTTGATAGTGAGCAGCAGAGACTGTTTCTTCAGTTTGTGACTGGTAGTCCCAGGCTGCCAGTAGGAGGTAGGTTTTGTTTTACTATACATGAAATCAGAATGACTCGTGTTTCAGAATGAGTGGATTACTTGAGTAAAGGCGAAATAAAATAATTGCTTATTTTACAGCTTTGTATGTTTGCTGTTTCTTCTTTTTTAATTGTTTGAATAGATGCAGGTGGTAGAATTATGTCATGAATTTTGCATTCATCTCATCAGTACATTTGAGCAACTCTTTCCTGGTTGCCAGATAACCTCCTGGAGGGCAAGAATAATTCAGACTTCCTCAAAACAAACCTGAAAGTTTGTAGTACTGTGTTTCTTCGGTAAGAGGTGTATATTTTAAGTTACAATGACAACAAAATGATGCATTACTTCTTGTAAACGTTTTTTCCTAACAAAGAAACAGTACTGGCATAATGGTAAACTTCTATTACTCCTCTTCTGGATTTCAGAATTTAGACAAGGGGCATTGAGGAGAATACACATGAGGAATTTACTGTCTTTGCTAGGGATCATTAGAGGGTACCTTTTGCCACCCTTCTGGCTGGATGTTTTGCAAGTAAAAGCAATCTGTGTCTCCATTACCTCTGCTTTTTCTACTGAAAGGAAGAATTTGTTACATGAAGGTTGATTTTGAAGAAAGAGTAGTTTTTTGGGCAAGAGAGTGCAGACAGGATTAAGGGTTGCAAGTATAAAAACCTTAGCTGGAGAAAATGAGATACAACAGTCATAAATAACTTCTGATAATCTTAGGAACTGCATGTAGAAATAACGTGTAGTGTTTTTAACACAAATGCCACCACTAAAAATAGAGGTGCCTCATTTATTTTTGTTCCCCAATTAATACTGGGAAGCTCATCTTCAGAAAGGATTATTGGCTTGATCTCTGGCCTTGTTAAGCCCAGTTCCTGAGAACTCGGTTGTATGATCTGTGCTTTTGTTGCTGTCATTCTGAATCTCTTCTCTTGTTAATAGGCTTCCGAAGTTTGAATCCTCCGCTGACAATTGTACGGAAGACATTTGAGTCTACAGAGAATCCAGATGACTTCTTGCCCTCAGTAATGACTTGTGTGAACTATCTGAAATTGCCGGACTATTCAACCATTGAGATAATGCGTGAAAAACTCTTGATAGCTGCAAGAGAAGGGCAGCAGTCATTCCATCTTTCCTGATCACAATGAAAAATGCAATGTCTGCCTGTTACAGCAAAAGAGAAACTCATGATTCTTTTCTAAATATATCACCTGAGTCAAGGAAACGTGTTACGCCTTCTTGTTGTAGAAAAACGGCTTGCAGATTATAAACAAAGACACTTGGTTGATATTCATTAAAAGCCCCTATGGACTAAAAATGTTCAGGCCCTAAAAAGTTGTTGTGACAAAGTTTCTTTAGCAAGTTCTTGTTTAAATTATCATTTATTTGACGAGTGAAGTTTTTAACTTGCTTTGCTGTGTGAAATTTAAAAAGGGATGTTTTTCCAGGCTGGAACAATAAATGTCGCTGTGCAGTTTAATACTGGGCTGTGTGTATCCATCTAGCTGAAGTCTGAAATTTTTCCTCCAAAGACAACTTTTGTACATAAGTACAGAAATTAAAATACACCATGTATTTGACAAATCTAGTTTAGTAGACTAGTTCTGTGTACCCTCACCTCCTCTGATTTTACCCATCCTCATGTACTGTCTGATGTGCAATTCACTTGGTTCTTTTGTGTGCAACATTCGACAATTGTTATGTTTTGGTTCGCATGAGCATTTAATTGCTTCATGCCTCTTTCTCTAAGATAATTTAAATTTTACTGAAATCAAATATATATTGTCAATATAATTCAGCCTTTGTAACTAGGTAGAACCTTTCTTATAGCATAGTTTCTGTAGTGGTAGGATGTACTGGTGGAAGTCTTCACCAGTCGGCGCTCTAGAGCTGTTTACACAGTGATTCAGGCAGCAGAGGCCTCTTAACTAGAGGCTGGGAAGAATTTCATGTAGTTTAAGTCCCGACAGTTTGGGCTGGCCAGTGTGTATTGTGGTAAGGCCAGAGCATTTTGAATCGATGTAAAGTTTTTTTTAAAGACAAAGTAATTGTTTCATTCCCTGTTTGAGTAAACAAATTTCTTGTTCTTGATCTAAGTTCCGGATTACTTTTGTAGTTTTTTTTCTCCCCTCAGTGCTAGCTTGGAACAAACAGTTCAGCCTTTGTCTTTTGACACAGATAAAGCACCTGTAAGCAATGCTCTGTCCAACTGTTTTATGTGCTGATTTCTCAAATCTGCAATAATTTACTTCATCAGGTTAATGTTTTTACCTGAATATAAATAAAAAAGTTTGCTTCACCTTTTTGTTCATAGTTTTGTACTGTATGCATAAAGTTCAATTGTGTAAATTACTGTAATGCAAGTAAATCATCCTAAATCTACTAGGCTAACAGCCTGCAACCTGTGGATGATTTGCTGTTAAAAACAAGATCTTTTAAGACCTCCAACGTAGAGGGAAATTTTTTTTCTCCTGTTTCTGGGTTCAAAAAATGGGCAATTACATATCATCCTGCGATGCACCTGCTATGTAGCCCATCTCTATGACAATGTGATAGTTAATTACTTTTATTCAACTTTGAGAAATCAAAATTCATTTCAGTGCTTAGCAATTGTTAAATTCTGGTCAATCAGGCTAGCATTTCCCCTAAACTAACAATAACAGGTTTTCTTTTATCTAGCTGAACAACTTGTACTTTGAGAATATGTATCTCAATCCATGTAACGGACATTCTTACAGTGAACATTCACAGAATTACATGTGGTTGCTCGTACCAGTGCAACTGAGATGTAATGCAAATCTGTCATGAGCATGAGTAGAATGTGAAATCCTTGCACGAAGAACCAGACACCTGAACAGTTTCTTCTATGCTATTAAAACAAAGAAGGCGCTTCACACTGTTCACACAATGGTAGTGCACAGTGCGGCATAGTTTTCATAAAACTTCAAGGCAGTGTTTAAACTATGGACTGGTGTTTAAACTGTTCTGATAACTTGATCAAACTGAGCACAAAGAAGTGTTTATAGTGTTGGATAGCAATTTGTTCATTTTTTTAAGGTTCTATATTTTAAAAAAACTGACTTTTGTGTAAAAAAAAAAAAAAAGCTAATATTTTGTATTAAAATATCATGTGTATTGATATTTTTTTACCCCTGTTGTCTCCCTCTAGAATTTGGCTTTCATCGACTTTGAGGTGTTTTCAAATTTGACATAAAGCCACTTGTGTAACTGTTTCACTGGGACAATAAGTTGTTGGTTGCCTGTTTTAAAAGGAAGGAGAAAAATAGTACCTCCAATGGCAAGTGATGGTGGTTGTTGTCCTGGCTGTCATTTGCAGTACAGGCCAGGGAGGTAGCTGGCCTGAAAAATGAATTTAAACCTTTTTAGGTTACACTTTCTTCCCACTGCTCGGGCAGCTTTTAGTGTGTGGCTTTAAAGGTAGCAGGTTATAGGGATGAAGAGTTAGGTTGCGTGACTGCACTACTTCCTGAGCAGAGATGTCATAACTGCAAGTGGAGAAACCAGCAGAGGGGTGGGGCAGGGTGTTACACGTTACCTCTTTTCAGAAACTTCAAGGGAGAATTTTGCTAAAATTGACTGTAGATGTGCTCTGATGCCTGCTATGGACTGTAGGCCTCAAGAATATGTCATCATTTTAGGGATGAACTGGTTTGTCAGATGGAAGTCTTAGTGCTTAGAATTGAGACTTTTTCTTAACGTGATAAAGTTCAACTGGTTTTGGAGAACAATGCATCAGTTGCTGAGTTGCATGAGTCTGACATTCTTCAGAATGATTTTATTGCTGCTGTCGTTAATTCATGAGGAAAGTGCCATATGAGCTGAGACTGGGCAAAATTGAGCAGTGTGTTTTCTTTCTGTGAGGAACAATTAGTGCTATGTCTGAAATAAAATCAGGAAGTTACAGTAAAACTTTAAAATTTGTAGAAAGTACAAGAATTAGCTCCAAGCATTACTAAAATTGCCATGCCTGGTGCCGAACTTGATCAGGTGGGACAACTTCACACGCAGACTGCTTGCATGATGTAATTGGTGAGGATCTCCCTGCAAGAGAAACTCTCAGCCAGATGTCTTTTCTATCTCTGTTAAGAGTTTTCCTCAGCTGCAAAGGTAGGTGCCTTGGACATGACTGACATTCCAAGTGCCCGGGTCACTTGTGATTCTCCGCAGTGGGAGGAGGTAGGTATGCCACCTGCTGAGTTCCTGGGCCCTGTCCCACCTGTTGTCAGCAACCTGTCTTCAAATATGTAATAACGGTTTCCATCCTATAAGAAAGAAAAATCATGTCTAAAGACAAATTAGTGAAGGAAAAAGTCAGATTTGCTGACACTACAATAAAAATTTTGGAAGGGTCAAAAGCTCGTACTTCTAGTTGGGCCTTTTTAAGGCTTGCAGTATCTTGTATTTTTTTCCTCTTTTTTCCTTGTTTCTTGAAGGCTTGAGCCACACAACCTCTGTGCTATGTATACTGAGTCCTAGCCAAAGTTCTTTCTGTGTTGTCAGAAGCAATGTGCTTTCAACGTTGAGAGTTTGCTGTTTCTCTGCTATAACTCCCTGATTTTTGACAGACCTGCTCAGCTTAGTGGTTGGTTGCCCCAAGAGTAGTAGGAATAGCCACCTCTATGCAGTGCTCCACCAGCAGAATGGTAAATGGCACACTCCAGCTTTTCAACCAAGCATTGTGTATTGATCAGCTAGGAAACAAATGTCACAGTTCTACTGTTTGAGCTCAAAGACTTTCAGTGGGCTGGTGTAGAATCTGGCTTTATAGAAATACTGTCTTCTGATACTGAAATGTGTGTGTATTAAGTGGGCATCTTTTGGGGGTAGATGGAGGGGGAACTGGTTTGGGGACTTTTCCTTTGCTCTGTGCACTTGGATTGTGAAATCTTGAACCATAAGTGCAAGTAAGCAGTGTGTGTGTGCATGTATGTGTGAAACAACAAACATGGATCCAGTATTTTACTAGGATAAAGAAGTCCAGATCTTGAAGCCATAGCGTTGTAGCAACTTTCAAAACAAGGAAAGCCTAGAAAAAACAAACCTGAGGGGAGTTGAAAGTTGAGTCCCTCTCTCCCACTTAAAAAGGTGACAAGAGGAATTCCAACTCCTGTAACATCTTAATCGTCTTAAAGTTAAGAAGAAAAGTGTCCAACTTAAGCTGTAAGTAGTAGGGGAGGTGGGAGGAGGCAACAAGTGTAAAGATTTCTTCCTGCCCCCCTTATATTTCCCCTGCTTTTAATACTAGGCTGTGGCTATTGTTGAGCCCTCATTAAAAACAGCAGGTAGGTAAAGACTGCGAGGACTTTAATAGACTGCATTTCCTGACTTTATTTGTTTATTGAGAATACAAATGGAGATCTGAGAATGTTCCCATTCCTTAAGGTAAACTTAAACACCATCATCTCGTATACTGAAAGCCAGTATAATGAAGTTATCTAAATGGTTCTTTCACTTTCACATGAAAGAAAGATAAGATCATAAGATTTTGTTACCTGTTGGATGGCACTCCAGGCTGCTACCTGCTTTTAAATGTCCTCAGCGTGGGATTCTATGAGAAAGCAATGAGTTTTTAGATTCCTACCCTCATATGCAAAATTACTGCAATAAGTTAGCAACAAAATTACTGGCAAATATGTAACTGTAAATGACACTTTAATTTAGTGGCATTCAGTTCAGGAGCTAGATATGGAATCATACTTGGCCTTCTTGCAGAGGTCTGTTTTTGAGTTCTTTAGTTCCATTGCTGTCTCTTTATCTCCCACACTCCTGCGGCTGTTTCACCTGGTGGATGAGCTTAAATATCGAAAGGATCTGATGTAGTTGTTTCTGATAGCAAGGGTAAATGTCACAGATGCTTAGCAAAGTAAAGCCTGTGTTTTCAGGGAAGACAGTGACCTCAGTGTGCTTTGTAGTCAGTCAGGAAACGGGTTGTAAAAGAAAAAAGAACTCAGACCAGCTAATCTATTTCTGGAACTATGGGGTAGGACTTTTATTTCCCCACCTCCCCTACCAACCTGGTATTGCAGATTATTATTTTTTTCATAAGTGAGACTTGTTAAAAAAAAAAAGTTTTAATTGACCATTTCCTTCCTGCAGTCAGCATTTCCCACAGTCCTATTCTCTGCAGTGTGTTTCTCATACAGCAGTGTTTTAAGTTTTGTTGTCATTTGGTGGCTTAGTATGCTTAATTTACTGATGGTGTTGGTGTTACTAATGACTCAGGTTTCACACATTTGTTGTCTCTTCGGCATGCAAAGGAGCAAGCCTCATTTAGCAATGCTGAAGGCATAAATGCTATTCAAAATGGGACAGAAGATGGGTGGGAGTGAAGTTATTCAATAGTGAAAATATCCCAGCTTTAGTAACACTGAATTCTGAGACCAGACTTCCAATTTAAGGCCAGCAACGTCACCTTCTTCTCGAAGAGCAGAAATTAGAGATAAAGGAATTGACTCGAGAGCAACACTACTGAAAAGGGCTGAATTCAGGTCAGCAGCGTGCCCTGGCAGCAAAGAAAGGCAATAGCATCCTGTGCTGTGCTCACAGGAGCACAGCTGCTGGATTGAGAGAAGGGATTATCTCCCTCTGCTCCTCATACCCAGAGGTATTGTGCTGACTCCATCCCGAGCTTTTAAAGACCCAACTGGATCAATCTGTTTTACTAAAACGTGTTGCAGTTTCAAAATTAGCTGTCTGTACTTAGAATTTAAAATGAAAACTGCATGCATGCGTTTAACCAAGAATCAGTAAGAAGCTGATGCTCATCAGAAATTGTCTGTTTTGTGCTGCAACAAAATCCTATCAATTTATATTCAATAGAATAAATGTATATACAGAAAGAAACCTTCTAAGTTTTCCAATAAAATGAAGGGAAATTACTAAGGTTTCTGCAGCTGCAAATAGTGAGCCATTTTCAGCTTTATAAGACTGCTTCAATGAACAGATAATTACAGATCTTAATTGATTCTACTTCCCTTAGTTAAAAGGATTTAACTTTCAGAAGTTTATTCTGGCATCTCAGTTGTATTCAGAATTTAGTGAAGTGGTATTTACCAGTGTTCAGGAGTGCTTATGGCTCTGAGTTTCTCTGTCACAGCAGGTAGTTGTCACCTCCAACTTCTTCCAGAACAAGTAGTTAGATGATTTCACAGCAGTTACGGAGACGCCGTAATTCCACATACAGGATTTTCTAGAAAGAGCAGTTCTCACAGGCACTGACTGAAATAGCATCTAGAAATTGCCTGAAAATTGAAAGATTAGGTAAAATTAGGAATGTGTGATGCAAAACACTAGGAAAGTACTGTCCCCTGTATGTAATTCAAATAGGTGGATGATAACAGTAATGCTATATGTGCTTTATGGCCATGGTGATGCTCCAGGTATCTCCAATCATGTTATATAATTAATCTCCTGCTTTACAGTGCTACTGGCTAACTTTTAGCAAGATCCACCTGCAAAAAATACATCAAACAAAAGTTTATCATGTGGTCTCCAGGGTTTTAGCTTTGATCTTGTGGGCAAAGAGATTCAGATGCCATTTGATATCAGGTGCACATTTTTCTGAGGGCGTTGTACATTGCAGCTCTCACAAGTATTTGATATTGGTTTTGACAGCAGCAGGGTGCCTGATTTTGAGTTCATGTGGTGTTAGCAGCCTAGAGCTGAGCTCATGTGAGATTTCCCTTTCTATCGACGGTTGGATCTTTGTTAATGCTCTTTCATAGCAAAATATTTGTAATAAGAATGACAGTGGGGGAAAAACACAAAAACAAAACACAAAAACAATTAATGATAGAACAACACCTTATTGTAGTAAGAATGTATCTGCTCCAGGACTTAACAAAATTGACCCTTGGAGACAGCTCCTGTCTTATGTACAGTCTCTGACAGCACTGATCTCTTAAAATGCAATATTTACTTCTTTAAAAAACACAACTAGGTGACGTACAAGAGAAATTAATAGATATCCAGAACAGGCAGCGTTACAACCAATCCTTCAACATGAATGTGGAACCACTGCTAGTAGTAGAATAAACTAAATAAAAACACTACCAATTTCATATGTTTCTTCTGTTAGTATTGTTATTGTTGCAACATTCATTTTATTACAACTACTGTGTCTCATTTTTGCTTTTCTCTTTATGTTCTTTTGCAGCTCAATGTTTTGTTTTTACTTGTCTCACACATGAACACATTCAGCTGCAGCCTTCATGCTGATGATTTACTTGTTTTATTTTTCTGCACTGGAGAAGACTATTCCTGACCAAATGCCAGTCTGTGTCTAATGCCACTTCTGTCCAGATGTTTAATACCACTAAGTCCAAAATAATGGTTTTAACCACTCTTCAGAACATTTTATTTATTTTTTAATGCAACAATCCTTCCTGTCGGTATGGCCTCAAAAACAAATTCCCTCATTCATAATGGATCTAAATACACTGATGTTTTCTGCTTAGCAGGCTTCTCTGATCTACATCCATTTTACAATGGATGTATAACTGTTACGTAATTGGCAATTTAGTTTAGCTTCATATTCTTTACTGGCAAAGACAACTTATTCGCAATTGCTTTTTCATGATTAAAGGACTGATATCTGGCACATTTGTAGTCTATAGCTTTGCTTGTATCAACCATCTATTTTTTGCATATTTTTTTTTCTCCAACACATACAAAGTTTTTGCCTTTCAATACTCCAAAAAAGGAACCTTATTTCTCCTGTTATTCATCTTGCACCTGTACATATTCTCAAGTTACCTTGGCCACCTTAGAATTAAGCTTTAAAAACTTATGCCAAACCTAAATAAAAAAAATGACATGATGATGGAGACAACTGCTGTCTATGCTAATGGCTCGTTGTGATGGTCCATATTGCTGAGCTGTGACCTTTGTTCTGTCCTGTCTTCCCGTAATGCCTGGATTTACCCTTGTGCTCTGAGGGAAAGCTTTTTATAGTGGAGAGATTTTTGTCCTTTCAGGACCAATCAGAACACAACTGCAAGTACGTTATCTCAGAATTCCAAAAATCATCTGCTAGAAATTTTTAATTTTTTATGAGAAAAGATTTAAATCTGTTAAAGACCACTTGTTGTCAGATATCTCTAGCTTTTCAAGAATTCAGGTGGAACACAGCAATTTCAGTTAACTAGTTGTTGTCAGTGAAAACATTATTATCAAAGATACTTTGGCTCTTTCTGCTGTTACTTTTGGGAACCCACCTGCTTGACTCTTGAACATGAGAATGGACCTTTTCACACCTGAATTGCTGAAGATCAGAATACTATACAATACTATGTGATATTGCACAGCACTGTTTTCAACACTTCATATTATGTTCATATAGTCTTAAAAGATATTAAGAAGTCTATAATATGTTATTGGCTTTGCATTACGTGAGTTCAACAAAGTAGCTTTGTAAAGGGCTAATCTGTGTTTTTAATTTATTGTTTTAATAGAATTACTCAGTGCAACAGGGCTTTCTTGGCCAAAGGCCATTTATGAGAGTTACTGGCAAATTCAAGTCAAGCACTTTTGCAAACACTGTGAGATTTAACTCTTGCTCTGTAGCATATGTAAACTTACAAGTTTTCACTGTGGTTTTCAAGCTTATGGTTTAGGTATCTTTATTCAAAAGCCTTCCATCAACTTGCTGATGTCAGTAACTGTTCCTTTGTTTTCAAAATATTATGCTGCCTTTTTTCCCTTTTCCTTTTCCCTTTCCATTTTTCATTTGTGGCATTGGGTTATCATGGAGGAAATGAACTGTTTGCTTTAAGGCAGACCAGTAACTTGACAGCTGTTTTCAAAACCAAGCAGCCCTACATCCAAAAGTAAAACCTTCACTTACAGAAGTACTGCCTAATGGAGAAATGCCTGCCTGCCTGATAAAAGTAAGTTGTAGCATTGTAACGCCCTCCAAAGATGAAATAACCAGGCATATTTCTGAGGATAGCAGGCCAAGTTTTTATTAGATTTCTGATTACATGAACAAAACCCTCTGCGACAGGGACTTAGCACGTGGCTCTGTACTCTGGGGAATTCTGCAAGTATACTTTCTTTTTTTCCAAGTAGTTAATAGGTATAAATACACTTTAGATGAGAAAAAACAAACAAACAAACAAACCCCAAAACTATCAAACCACAACACCTGGATATGGAATATAAACGAATGACTCTGTATTCAATATTCTGAATCAGTGACTTAAAATGTAAGAACACAAGCTTTATAGCCACTTACAGAGTTATGCTCTGTTTTCACAGTAGAAAATAGTCCCTGTATTAATGCAACGATGTCTTGCACGCATGATGTAAACATACATGTAAGCTGTTTCATGTTTTAGTACTGCATGTTTCTGTAATCTTTGTAGTCAGTTTTAGAAACAAAATGTTTATATATCATTTATTCATCCAGAACTAAAAGCAAATGGAGTAGTTTTGCCTGCATAGGATTTGTTACATTGGATCTGCTACCTGACAAAAGCCAGGCTGGTATATTCAAGTCATTCCCCAAGAATTTTGTGTTAAGTTATGATATGACCTAAATCAATTTATGTTTGATAATTGCAGACTGAATTCTTCTGGTATTAAGATACAGATTAAGTCTTGTATGTCCCAGTTCTAAAAATGTTTAGGGCCAAAGTGATAAAGCTTCATTTTAACAGTACTGCAGCTGATCTTATAAATACCTGCCAGACACTGTCCTCCTAACTGAAAGCCACTAAGAATCCTTACTTCTATGTGCATGATAAATAAGGTTCATAAGGTTGGAAAGGACCTACAAGATCATCTAGTCCAACCATCCTCCTATCACTATCCCTAACCAGCTATCACATTTTACACTTTTTATTGTTATTTATGTGTAAGTGACACTTACACACTGGCATCTATCTCTGAAGCATTTTGTGGTATAAAAAAACCCTCTATAACTTTGGCTTATTTTGTACACAACTTTTACAGACCTATAGTATGCTAGTTAGCTCTTCTTCATACCTCGTACTCCTTTCAAATTCTCAGGGTCAAATACTTGTTCTGACAGCTGTTGCATTAAGCACAGCATTTGAGCTGCTGGAACACCTATGTTAATTCTAAAGTATGGATTTAAGATCACTCTGATATTAAGATTTTGTATTTTATTTTTCCCTGAATGAAAAGAGACTATGAACAATGCACTGTTAATTATTTTTTATCTCTATTGGAATTAGTCAATTTGGGTCATCTTTTCAGAGTCAAAAGATTTGGTTTTAAGAACAACAGAATCCTAGAATGGCTTGGGTTGGAAGAGACCTTAAAGACCACCTAGTTCCAAGAACAAAAAATCTGTAAATGGCAAAACCTATGCATTATTCCTTAATTATTTTATTGTATATATGTCATAGGATTTAAACAGCTGAAGATGCAGTTATGTTAGTTGCGATGCTTGTTTTGTGCTGTAATTTTACAAGAGATTTTCAGACAAGCTCCTTAGAATTTGGGTCCAACTTGGATTAAACATGTATGATTTTATCCAGTGCAGCTTTATTTCCTTAAGCATGAGTCCAGATAATTCTTACTATACATTTTTTATTTTATGAAGTAGAATACTTGCTGTAGTGCCACACAACATGACGTTAGAAGCATTAGAAGAGTATAGAAAGGACAGCTGTGCTGCAGAAGTACCTATTTTTAAATTATGCTTACAGCCCTTTGCCATTAGTAAATAATAATAATAATAAAAAAAGGCCTCGTGGATTTCCACAGCACAGTATTTTTGTGCTCCCCGATGCAAAAGCTTAAATTCTGTCCCATGGACGCCCTCTTGGAACATGGTGGTTTCCTAAGACAGTGTGATTCCCTTAGTGAACCTGGGCTGGCTGTCCTCTTGTTACTAGTTGTATTAATGGTTCTCTTTGTATTGCAGATCCCCTGAACAACAGGTATTAAAAAACAGTATATACTTTCATTGTTGACAGTGGGAAACAAATGGTTATCAACAGTTTCCTATATCAAAAAAAAAACACACAATTTTCAAGCAGCTTAATAATGTAGTGCAGAAAATTAAAATAAATCTAAATGTGAGAGCCAGAGAGAAGAGTAGATAAAACTGTACTCATTGTCTGGGAGCAGGGTGCTCCCAGAAGAAAAATAGGAATTTTTCAGTTTCATATAAGATAATGTTTCCTTTTCATCAACCTATAGCAATGAAGTATATATATGTTTAAAACTTTGCCTCCATTCAGAACCTTAAGCACACAAACATCAACCCAAATAAGTTCCCATGTGAAGCCCTTTGCTCTGCAACCTGAGAAGTCATTGAGTTTTGTGGGCTTACCCATGCATTTCAGTACTTCAAGTAATGGAGGTGTGGGTCATTCAAATGATCGTAATGGAATGTGAAATGAATGCTTGGAAAAGAAAAATTCAAGACCTATAGATAACATTTTGAATTAATGCATTTTATACCCTATGAAACACATTATAAAAGCAGTATAATCTGAGGCAATGTTTTTCAGAGGTTTTTAGCTTTAACTTTGGCAACAATTGAATATAGGATTAAGAACGTAATAAGCAATTTCAGAAACATAACTCCAGTTGTGGGAGATACTTCTGAAGCATCTCATGAAACCAAAAACCCATTCCTTGTGACGCTTTGGAGCAAAGTACCTGAGATGCTTTAAAGTAAGTGCAAGCTGAGGAGAGATGAGGAAAATGTCAGTTGTGTACCCTGTCAACCAACACCATGAAGACATGATCATGGCTTGACCAAGACATATAACAGAAGAAAATCATTAAGTTTGGAAAAGGACCCCTAAGATCATCTTGTCCAATCAGGTACATAACTATCCCATCTAATTAGCTCCCACACTAGTAAAGAGCAATCCAATGGAACTAGGAGGTTTTAGAAGAACTCACTGACATTTGACAAATAAACACTGTTGTTATGGGGGATTTGTAAAGCACAGAACTTTCCCTTGGGAAATCAGAGATTATCATACCTCACTAAATATTTAAACAGAGCAGAGAGATTTGGGGGGGGAAGCTCTGCAAAATCTCCTTCAAGACACCAGAGGATGAGTATTCCTACATCAAAATAAGTCATTAAGCTGTAAGGTAGCTTAGCTTATTAGTGTCTTAGATGCTAGAATTTGAATTGTATTACATCTAATAAGTGTAAATGAAGCAGAGAGCTTGAATCCTTGCTGAATATTTCAATTAGCAATTTGTTTGTGGAAGGGTGACCAAAATTATTTGAACTAGGCATATCAGAACATTAAAATGCATAAAAAGATGCATCATTTTAGAAAATCATTAGATAATTAGCTAAGCATATTTTATGTTGTATAGTTAAATATTTCTAACTGAAAATGAAATTCATAATATGAACACTGATGATATATTCTGTAAAATGAGAAAGGAACACAGGTTGTTATAGTTATGCCCTGCTCTATTGGATGTGTTGACCAGTTTAGTTTTTAAGCTGTTCTCTTTTGCTAATACTGCACTCCTACATCAACAGAACTGAGTATCTGGTCTTGAAACCGTTTCTTTTCCAACGCTTATTTAAGAATATTAAATATAAGGCCACTTAAAAGCCTCAAACGTAGACTGGAGTTCCATCCCTTTGGGGGTACAAAGAACAAATGAAGAAGAGGGGCACTTCCTCTGTAGGCTGCTTGGGCATCCTGTTCTTTACAAAAGTCAGCCAGGAGAAGAGCTTGAGCCAAGGGGGAGATCAGGTTAGAGCGCAACAGCTTTTCAGCTCGCTCTGATGGTTTGCTGTGTGAGGTGTTCAGAGAGCATTATGAAATTCGCTATAAACAGCTATCTTTGAAAGGCTGTGTGGAAAGGTGAAGTCCTGGGAGACTGCAAAAGGGCAAACATTTTTTTAACTGGAGATGACGGCACAATTACAGCCCAGATGCTTTACAATCCAGTGCCACAGAATTGTGGGCTATGTGTACCAGCCATTTCAGAGCACTGAGAAGATAACAAGGAGAGAAGGAGCAGCCTCTGAAGACTTACCAGGAACGATCCACTTCAAACCAAGTTATTTTCTTGTAGAACAAGGCAACAGATTTTGTGAATGGAATAGAACAAACAATTGTTATAACTTGACACGGCCATGGCCTTTGGCATTGGTTACCACCACATTCCTGGAACAAGCTGTAGCAGATCAAGATATATATTTCTTTCTTACTGTGCAAGATGATAGCAAAAATTGTTTGGAAAAATACTTAAAAACAATAAAAGTGGTTCAGTTTCAAACTGGAAGAATGTATTCCCCCTCTTTTGTTTTTTTCTTTCCTTTTTGCTTCTGGAGTATGATAACAATCACTAAGGAAGGTGAGCTGTGGTGACACATACAGCAGTTTTTCTGTGTCAACGCAAGAGGAGCTCCAATAAATATTGGTAGAAAAAGTTAACCCTAAGGAGGAGATATCTGTAGCATAAGGAAGCAGCTTCATGCCAGTACGTGCGGGTTTTTTTTTGTTTGTTTGTTTGTTTGTTTTTTGGCCTGCATATGAACACAGGACCGACCCGCTTCCATCCGGGACCAGCAGGAGCTGGACCGGCTCCATCCAGGTGAGCCCGGAGCACAGCGAGCAGGGCCAGCAGGGGGAGCCAGCGCGGCACAGATACCGCCAGAAAGGCGGGGAAAGGAGCCCAGCCGGCAAGGCTCGCCAGGTGCGACGGGGACGAGAGTTCACACCGCATTCAGCGGCGCCAGCTGCTCCCGCAGACCCGGCTCCATCAGCGTAACCCGTCATTTCTGGCCCTGATGCTCCTCCAGCCATGGCTTGTACGACAAAGTGCAAAGGTTTACACAAGCTGTGCGCCAGCGCTGCCACCAACGCTAGCTGCTGCGCATTTAAGTACTTCTGCCGAAGCAGCAAAGGAAGGTGGGGGAATGCAGCTAACCTTCACGCTTTACGGAGAAAACGCAGAAAGTGAACTTTTAAGGCTTTTTCCCCCTCCCCTTCCACGTTTTTATGCTGTCTTCCTCTCCCTCGGTCCTTGCCCAGCTCTGCTAGAGGCAGATGGCGCGTGTGAGCGAAGCAAAAACCAAAAAGCGAACGCTAAGTTCTGCACCGCGCTTTGATTTTTCCTGGCGCGACCCAGGACTCCGCTCCCCCCTCCCCGCGCCGCCGCCGCCGCCTCAGAAGGGCCGCGCACACATCGGGCTCTCTCTCCCCGCCCCGCGCCGCATCAGCCCGGCTCTGGGTCCGGCGGTGCTGCGGGCGGGCGGCTGCCCCCTGCCGGGCGCGGCGGCCGAGCTCCTCCCCGCCCAGTCCCCGCCCGCGCGTTGCCCGGGGAACGAGGGTAGGGAGCAGCCGGGCGGCCGCCGCCTCCATCCATCCCTCCATCCGTCCCCTCCTTTTCTGCCCGCCGGTGCCCGCAGCGGAGCGGCACCCGCCCCGGCCGCCATGCCCCGAGCCGCCCCTCCGCCGCCGCTGCTGCTACTGCTGCTGCTGCTCTCCCTGGCCCAGCGCCGCGCCTGCCTCCCCGGGCCGGTCACGGCCGCGCCCCCCGGGCCGGACCCGTGCCTCAGCCAGCCCTGCCGCAACAACGGCACCTGCTACCCCGCCGCGCCCCGCCGCCTCCCGCCCGCCGCCGCCTACCGCTGCTCCTGCCCGCCGGGGGTCGGCGGCGCGTTCTGCCAGGTAAGGGCTGCCTCGGCGTCCGCGTCCTTGCGCCCGCCCCTGCCCTTGGGCGTCCCCGTGCCGTGCCGAGCCGAGCCGTGCCGGCGGGACGCGCCTCGGGGCTGCGGCCCTGCCCCCGCCTCGCCCCGCGGGGCGTGCCGCCGGTCGGCCCGGGGAGCCCCGGCAGCGCTCCGTTCGGTATCGATCGTTTCGCGGTGAAAAGAACCTTCCTTGAAAGCTGCGCCGCACGCTGACGATTCGCCGCGTCTCGGCGCGCTGTGTCGCGCGGTGCGGTGCTCCTCAGGGCGGCCCGGGATGCTGCGGCGGCTCCGAGCGCGCGGGGGAGCGCCGATGGCATCGAGCTGCCGGCTGTGCAGTCTCAATCCTCGTTGTCCCGTGAAATGTTTCCGTTCTCGCGTTCAGAAATTCAGAAGAACTTAACCTGCCGGGGGGAAGCGGGCGCGGCGAACGTCGGTTCCCACGCGCGTGTCTGCGTGTGACAGCGGCTCCGGACGGAGCGCGTGGGGCGGATGCTGCGCCTCGGGGCAGCGCTCCTATCGGGGCGGCTCCGGCGTTGAAGCCGCTCTCGTTCTTTCGAGGGAACGCGGTGTTTTTCGTTCTTTTGAGGCGGAGGGCGGGTGCCTGTTCCTCGGTTACGTTGTACCCAAATGGTATCGCTCATGGTGCGGGTGGATACAAAGTCAGAGAGAAGTAGGAGCGCTGCGCTCCCGGTGCGGCCACAGCGTGGAGGCGGCTCGCTTAGGGCCGGGTAACAGAGAAAGTGAAAATATTAACGCTAATGAGATTCTGCAAAATCGGAGATTAAAGTGGATTAAATAGAGTTCTCTCGGGCTAATTTTAGCCGTCGGCCTCCTAAGAGTTTACCGCGCTTCTGCCGCTACAAAGAGAAAGCGAGCGCTGCGTGTTTGCTCCTGCTCGCCGCTGTTAGGCTCCAGCATCCAGATCCATGACTGAAAGATTAATGACCCTTTTAAAGGCTTTGTAAAATGGAGCGCTTGCTGGCATCCTACCTCCCGAGAAGTGCTGTGTCTGGGGAGCCGGCTTTAATTGTTTTTTCAATACAGAGCGAGGCAGTATTTTCACAGCGGTTTTATTAACTAATGAGAGGAGGCTTAGAGCGCGGTACGTTTGGTTTCTTCTTATAAACTACTCAGCAATGGATCTGGTAAAAGAAACTCATAAACAAATGAGTGTCACTTCTGGCTGATACATCAGCAGTTGAAGCATGGACATCAACTATGAACAGTGAATAGGGTTTTGAAATGTAAACTTAATTAAGTAGAGAGCAGGCAGGTTAATATTCAATATGTAAAAGGATAATATAAGCACGTTGCTATTATCCACAGTTGAGATTTTGCTCATTTTATCAAATTTGAAAATGAATGAATATTGTATGGATTTATTAATTCTTGTGTTTTGCTGTCAGATGGAAACAGTCATGTTTACCAATTCAGTAGTAACAGATAAATAAAAGAATTTTTAATCCTTACATGACATAAAGAAAACTGTGGGTTAAACCAAGTCGGTCACTGGGATGTATCTAGAGAGTTTATGTCTAAGGTTGTTAATGAATAGTAGGACTTGGAGAAGGCAATACCCAGAGGGAGAAAAGAACAATAATTGTTACGCTTAAGTACCCAGATCATGGGGGTAAGTTTGTTGACACTGGAGCCATAATTGCCAAAAATGACTTAATTACTTTTGTGTTACTCCTTGTGGGGTAGGCAACATCTCTCCCCTTCTTCCCAGATGCGTTAAGGCGTATAATGGAAGAAAAGTGTTCTAAGTGTGCCTACAAATGAACTGGGCACAATGAAATAATTAAGATAGAGAGTTTAACAACGAAGTTTGAGGTTGCAAAAAGCTCTTGTCATTGAAGTTTTTTTCTCTGACTGCTTGTGATGCACTTGGTGATGCTGATGCTGGCATGGAGAGAGAGGCAAAGAATAAAACTGTCTTCATGTAAATGAGATACTTCTAAAGGTTGAGATAGAGCAGCCCTATCACCAAATGAAGTATTTAACTTGGACTTAATCCAGTTCTGTGACCTTATGTTGCAGGATTTTGGTAACTCATCACTTATTTAACAAAAGTGATCTTAGTATATCCATGCTATGCATTATGGATGTGTGTATGTATCAAGTTACTTAGGGTTTGAATATACTTTGTTCGTCAAACTTCAAGACTGTTTTGTTACGGATTGTTTGGTTTCACGTTTTGGGACCTTGCTGTACTTTAATTCCACTTCCTTTCATGGATGTGATCTTTTTCCCCACTTCTCTGTGCCGTATTTCTAGTCTGTGCAAAGAATAAGTAGAATCACTGTGATGTAGTGTCTTAAACTTTGGGCTGAGCAGAGAAATCACACATATTCCCTATAAACTGAATAAAAGTTGCAGTGAATTCAGGTGCCTTTCTGCAGGAATTTGGAATTGCCCAATTCACAGCTTTATACTGAGAAAACTTGAATAAATAAATTGAAATAACTTAAATACCTGTCACCCTGCTCATGCAGGCATCCTACCTAAACATTTACATGAGTCTTACTTTGAAAATCAATCTTTAACCTTCACATCCAACAGCCAGTCTAACGACTATTCTGCTGTTTCTGATCACATGTATAATCCAATAAAGTCATTTTTCTCAGTCAGGAGAGTTTTATTTAAAAACTGATTTGTGTTAGCAGCTTTTGGAGTAATTTTAGAGGCATAAGGTATAAACTAAAGAGAAAATGAAAAATTTTGTGGTAGACTTGGTTATTTGCTTAAAAATGCAAAGTTTGAACATAGTTAATTGCATTAAATTGCATTACGGTTATTTGGTTCAATGCTAATTTTATTAAAATATCTGTGAAAAGAAACATTAATGATTTTTAAATACTATCATGCATGCCTGTCTTTAGTTACTTCTTCCCCACCCTTCTCTCCTTTGATTGACAATTTTCCTCCCTCTTTTACTTCAGTGCTTCATTATTTCATGGTTTGTGGCAGTAACAGAAGCGAGGGAAGGAGCAGTGTCTCTGAGCTGAGCGCAGCCTGCCCAGCACACTGACTGCAGCTGCAGGTCTTCGCTGTGCAGCCGTCATGGAGGACCTTCCTCTTTCTTCTGAGAGCAGTCTGCTAGCTGCCTCTGTAACTGCTTGGATTAGTGTTGAAATAAGTATTTTAGTGGCAAAAAGAGAAGGGTTATTGTTTCTTGACTCATGGTTTAATGCTTCTGAGTAAACAGTATGAAATTTCATTGGGCAGGTTATTTCAGGTTTCACTAGATAGTGCTATGTAAAGGGACATCCTTTAATCTAACTGCTAAACCACCTTTATGTCACTATCCTGATTAATTCTTCACGAGCTCCTGTTTTCTATTAAGTGCTGACATCACTAATGAAAGGTCTTTAATAATCATTCACAATAAGTTCTCTAGCGTATTGAAAAAGCTATCATTTCTCTGTTCTCATTAATGAAGGACAAATTCTTAGATGATGTGTCTATTTTGATGCAAGTATTTTTCTAAGTGGCCACTCTGTTCTCTCTTCTGTCTTTAGCGAGAGTAAACTGTACAGTTAGTGAAAGCCCTGGAGCTCTGCTTTGTCTGAACGCAGTTGGGCTTGAGTTCTGAGCTACCTTGTTGCTTCCTGCTGACTAACTCTGTGAACCCTCACAGTGCTTTAGAGTTGATGAATTTAAATATTTGCATTGATGCGTGTACCGTGCATGAAAAGAGGCTGTGTGAGAGCTCAGTTTGCTTTTCCTGGAGAAGAGGAAGCTACATGCCATCTTAAGCTTTATAATGGATGTTCATAGAGAAGGATGGAGCAAGTCTGTTCTGAGGTGCAGCCAGTACAAGGACAAGCAGTGGCAGACACAGACACTGTGATAGGGGAAGTTCTGGTTAAACTGAAGAAAAACATTTCTTGTAATGATGGTGGCCAAGCACTAGAACTGGTGCCTGGAATGGTTGTAGGATCTTCATCCTTGGAGATTCAGGGCCTTGGTGGGCCAATGCCCAACTGCCCGAGTGTTTGATTCTCAGTTGAATTAGAGAATCCCTCATGTCCCTTCCCACCTACAACCTTTTCTGTGAATTTTTGTGTTACCCGTCTACCTCATGAATTGTTATATCTGCTTCCAGGCGAACTAAGGAATTTCTGCAACCTGGCTATCAAATATCAGGTATAGGGAACAGTAGCACAAAAAACCGAACATGTAAAATAATTTATCCCACATTTTATTCAAGCTCTTTTAACATTTTTTTTCCATAACTGTAGTAAAAATATATTTTCAGTCAGAAATATTAGCTTTTCAAGTCAGCATCTTGCCTTGAATCATGTCACGTGAAAATTTGTGAGCAAGGGAACTATAATTCAGCGATTTCCAAAGCGGTTGGTCAGGAATTGTGCTGTAATTCTTGCCATGAGATCTAAACAAACTACTCTAAATTTCTGTAGATTAAATCTGGAGTGATTTAATAACCCAAATGGTCTCAGTTATGGAAGTGGTTATTGTTTGGATATTTTTACCTGTATGCTAACCTCTGTGAATCTTTGCAGTCTTTCAGTCTGCTGAAATGCTCTCGTTAGATCTGTTCAAAATAGCTCTTTGTAAACAGTGTTATTCAAGTCAGTTAAGAGTCAAATGACTAGTGCTCTGTAAAACTCCATCCTATAAGAAAAACTTTCAAGTGTTGATTTTACTTTTTTTCTTGTTGTTTTAATAGTAATTAAAGATTTTAAAGAAACAGATCAAATGTAAAGTAATCAAATAGTAGTAGAAGATATGCTAAAATAAGATGCTTCAACTTTTTCATATGTTATTTTTCATGGTATTTTTTTATTTGCTTTGATCTGAGAGAATTACTTTGTAACGTTATCTGCTTAAACCCTACAATTGTTTTACTTTCCTTTGAAATACTTGATATTGCTATTTGTATATCTGTAGCTTTGGAAATGCTCTTTAATTAATTGAGCAGACTTATGATATGCTAGGGAAATAACAGGAGAATGCCTTATCTTGAATACAAGGTAAGAAACAGAGTATAGATAGTAAAACAAAGAAACAAGAATATTGCTTGAAGTAGTGGACTTGTATGACTTGATTCAGTATTATAGGAGGCAGTTCCCCTCTCTTTGAGGACTCTCATAGGATCTCCTACATATTGCCCTTAATGGAAGTCCTACTTTGAGATTATTAAATTCAGAGGTGGCATTTAGCAGGATTTCAGCTTCATTATGTGATCAGGCCAGATGTCTTAGAAAATGATGTGAGAAATTTCATTTAAATAGGCAAACATGAGTCTGTGGATAACAGTGTCTATATAACCCTAAAGAGATTTAAGTCTTAATTGGCATGGTGCTTTCTCTCACAGCTCACTCTGTTCTTACTAAACATAAAGTCTTTAATTTATTCCTGGTAATGTTTTTGACCGTTGTACTTTCATGTTCCAATGAATCCCACAGATCAATTGCATGGAAAAAATCATTTTATTAGCTTTTATTTTCTGTCTTTCAATTTAACTGAATTCCACTGTGTGTATATATATATATTTCTGTTAAAAGTGAGTTATTCCATTCTTCTCTCTCTATGCCTGTAATAAACATTGTTTTTTCTTTCCTAAAGTATCCTTCCAGAGCTGAATGGATTGAGCTGATAACGAATTCCTGTTATTTCTGCTTAATCTAAATACAGTCCGTTGAATTCAATAGTGCAGAATTCCATTCTTTAGGTATTCTGCGAGGTCACCTGTTTTTTGACAACTGCGTTTGAGGGTAGTCTTCAATAATACTCCCCTTCCTTTATATTTATATATATATATATAAACATATGTATATTTATATATATATACATACTCCCCTTCCTTTATATTTATATATGTATATATATATATATATATATTTAGTTAGTTAGTTAGTTAATGGCTGTCAACTGAGCTCAAATTCAGCTCACCTCACCTAGATGTGTCTGACTGTGGAGTGATGTTTCCGAAATGAAGACATCTGTATTTGAACCACATCAATATCAACTGGAAGCGGTTTGTTTGGCTTCAGTAGGAATATCTTTATTAGAAATGTCTTAGTGGCATTTAGATCAAAAGCTGAAGGTTAAAGCACTTCAGTATGAGCATTGTACAGCATCATTTATTGTTTTAAGTTAGCTCACTATTTTCTAAGAAGTTTTGTCCAACTTTTTGTTTTGATATATTTTTGCCTACCTACAACATGCAGGAATAATGTCAGTTCTAAAATACCTCCTGGTCAGAGCCTTCTAACTCATCAACATGAGCTGCACAAAACATAAATTCTAATTGGATTATTGGTAAAATAAATAAATAGCAATACAATTGTTGCAGTTTTTAAACAATTATGAACAGAAGAAATGCACTTGAGGATATAAATTAAGAAAAGTAATGCTTGATAGGACAAATTGTTCTGTTGCTAAAGTGCAATCTTAGAGGAAAGGACTCTTGCTTTCAAAAGCTGATTCGTAGTCCGCACATAAGCAGCTATGCATATTGTTTTTCAGTTTTGCATTGTTCTGTTTTGCATTTCACAGCCTGTAGTAAGCATAGCAGTTGCACTGTATTATTCAGTCCTGCTGTAACTCTGACTAAAGTGTACAGCCTTGAATGTGAAACACTGTGAGTAGGAGTTGGAGTACCAGGGCTTAGTGCTCGGACTTCTCACTGAAAAACTTGCACATTCTTAAATTTCACCTCTATGAGTTAAGATAATGGGGTGTTTTAAAAGGTTGGTGTGTGTTACAGGCAAGCACCATATCTAAATGCTAACCTGAATTATGTGTCCGTGGCCTTGCGGAATATTTAAACTGTATGGAAGAAAAGACATAATGAAAACAAACTTTCAGCCGTTTAATAGCACTTTGTTCTGGGAAAGTATTCGGGCTGGCACTCTACTGATTAATTTCCCTTTGTGATGTTCTTTCACTTTGGAAACAGAGGCGTTAGATCAGTGATCAGTATTACAAAGACTTCTGAAGCAATGGTGGTTGTGAAAAAGAAGTTATTGAGTGAGGTAAGAATAGGGTTCTGTTCAAGTGTGAAAGTAGGGCCCTGTGCTGAGGTAAGGTTACTGAATATTTATGATTTGGGGAGCTTTGTTGCCCTTGATGCACTAGTTGCAACAGCAGCCACACCAGTTTGAGAGGACTGTGAGCGCATCAAGAAGTAGGAACTGTAAGGAGTAACAAGATGCAGTTCCTTTTATTTACAACAAATCTCACTTTCAGTCCATGTTGCCCTTATGTGATCTTTCGTACTGGACCTACTAAAACTGAAACTTGTTAACAAATGCACAAGAGAGCCATGTCAAGAAGCCATGCATCTTCTACAGAAGCCGTGATTATCTGGCAGGGAGACCCATATGTTGGGGTGGAGGGATGCTGACTAATCCTCACTGAGCATTAGTGCTCTACATGCAAATCATTTAAAGCTGTGCAGATAATGTCAAAACAGAGCAGAAGCTTTTAGAAAGCTGTTCTCTTCTATAAATGAGTGATACTTAATCCCTTGAAATCAGCTTCAAGTTACTTTGTGTTGAAGGTAATGGGGGCAGAAATAGATAGGACCCCAACAGAGGGGGCAGCAGAAGGGATTAGAAGGTATGGAAGGATTTGGATAACCTGGAATAAACAACTGGTTCACTTTTTATATAGAGAAAGCCAAGAAGAGCCTGAATAAAAGGTAACCTTGTAGCATGGCCAATGCTTTAAAAATCAAACAAGGAGAATGAGAAATTCTTCAGGGCATCAGCTAGTCATCATCTAACACGGCTAAAGAAAGAATATGGACAATTTTCTGTAATTTTCCAGACCTGGTATGTTACTCTGATCTCCTTTTCAAGTATTTGGTAGTGACTTTTGTCACTAAATACTTTAACTATGATCTTAAATCACTATGGCAATTGTATGTTTCCTATTCTGTCCTAATGTTTGCAATTCTACAAATCTATAAAACTTGATGCAAAGTTTATTTGTATTTCTGTTGCAAAAGTTCCAGCCTTTGTAATAGTTATGATATGTGGTTTCATCTGTAAAAAAACTTAGGGAAATTATTAAATACTTTTAATCAAATCAAATTTAAGAATCCCATCACAGTAATGCCAAACCAAAGTTATGGCTTAGGTTTCATAGAGACTTAGCAGCTTGTTAATAGCTTCTGATAGAAGTAGATACACGTCATAGACAAATGTTATCTATTTTTCATGCAAGTTTAAATGGACTTTTTTTTTTAAAGAGGTGAAGTCTAATAAGTACCTCCTGTGTTGAGAGTTCTAATTCCATTGTCCATGTTGTAAGAGAGATGTTTTCTGTCATCTATTTCCACTATGAAACGTTAAAATCGTGTTCTTGTGTGTGGGTCTGAGAAACATTCTCATCTGAATATAGGTTGAAACTTCAGTGAGCAGAGTTACATGAAGATTCCTGTCATAGGTAGGGTCTGTAGGACGAGACACTTATATTCATTTTTAAGGCTACAGCACACTTCATGATGATGTCATGTGTAACAAATGAAGAAAATGGTGTTGAGTCCTCTGGGAAATTAATATGTTTAATTGAGGGAGGGACAAATTAAGGTTTAATTTACATAACTGTAATAGGACCTTAAACTTAAAATTTGGCTGGTTATTGCCTCTTAGACGTAGTGGAAAGGTACTGGGTTAGGATGATGGGTATGTTTGATTATCTTCTGAGGGTGCAGGACAATGTGGTAGGTAAAGACTATGCTAAAGCACGGAGCGTCTTGTTTAAAGGTTTGCTTCCAGAATCCCTTCCTCCCCAGTGAGACATCATCCCTTGCAGACAAGTGAGAAATCATAGATCAGTAGTTCAGTGATTCTGCCTTTTCACAAAGCCTTTTGGGTGGGTGATAGATTTATCAGATGTGAATAAAACCTGTGGTTATGATGTTCTGTTATCAGCAGTATGGAGCAGACTGCTGTAAGGGTTAAAATCTCTTTGTATTTTATTTAGTAACATAGCAAGTTTTCTGTTAGTGAAACATAGAAGTAAGTGATTTGGGCATACTTAATGTTTATATGAGAAAGAAGCCATTGAAATACACTCTGAAATTACAACTATGCTAAAAAATCTTACTGTGCAAATGACATCTAGTGAACATTAAGTGCAGCATCTTTGTTCCTTTCTGCATTATGTAAATACATTTCACTTTGTAATCAGTACTTCTAGTGCAAGCTTTCTTGTTCTGAGGATACTTTTCCAAAAAACATCCAGTTCTGTTTTGTATTCTCAGATGTCCTAAGCTCCTTGCCTCGAGTATGAATGTAGACCCTGTTTGGGTGCTTTACCACAAGCAACTGCTGGCTGATAGAAGCTCTTTCAAGCTCCTCAATACAGGGCAGGGCAATTGTGTGATGCTAGGAAATATTCATATTATTATTTAGGCTTTTAAATTCTTTTCTGTGACTTTGAGGGCAGAACTGCATCTCAGAACTTCAGGGTGCTGTGTTCCAGGTCTTTGAGCAGAATGTTAAGGGGGGTGGTTTCACCAGAAATCTTTCACCACTGTGACTTGGCCTCCTCAGATCAGATGTGCCAGCACAAAACTCTTTGTACTCAACAAATTGATGTTTTCTGACAAACAGTACGTTCAGTTAGAAGTTTCTGCTGACTCAAAGAAGCATGGTTTGGTGATGTCTAGGGAGAAAATTTTCTTCAGTATTTCATTGCGTACTTAGAGGTTGCCATTGCCGTAACTAATCTAATTTTGGAGACGATTGTAAAAGTGTAGAGCATCACTTGCTGATCTTCAGAGCTTATTTTTCTCAAGCACTTTAAATTAGATGATGATTTCTTTTTTTTTTTTTTTTTTTTTTTTCCAGGGAATTGTAAAGGTTTTATGCTCAGTTTTTTGGGAAAAACAACGACAACAAAAAGAACAAAGAGTAAACACATTCACAAAACAAAGAGAGCAAAGATCTGAGTATTCATTTACTACCCATGTTATTGTGTCCACTTCATTAATTCAATTGATGTTCATACTGAAAGCTGGACATGAGCCAGCAGCATGCACCCCAGATGGCCATCTGCATCCTGAATGAAAAGGGGTGGCATCAGGACAAGGGTAGGGCTTATTCCCCTCTGCTCTGCCCATGTGTGGGTCCATCTGCAGTACTGTACCCAGGTTTGGGCCCCCAGCACAAGAAGGATGTGGAGCTGTTGGAGCCGATCCTGAGAAGGAGCATGAAGATGAGCAGAGGGGCTGGAGCACCTCTCCTATAAAGAAAACTCAATGATCTTTAATGTCCCTTCCAACTCAAGCTGTTCTATGATTGTGTGTTGCTCTAAACCAGTCAGTTTGAGAAGGCTTGTGTGTGTTTATTACATAGTACCACTACATAAGTATGTACGCACAGGCAGATGTCTTAAAGTACCTTCTAGTCTGCAAGTTCATCTGCTGCTTTATTCTGTAGTAACTTGCTTGTGTGTCTGTACATTTTTGGAAATGTGTGTCAATGAAACTAATTCTTAAAATCTAAAAATGCTGCCAGTTGGAAGTGAGATGAACAACAAATCATCTTTTTGACAGAACTGAGATGATGTAGGTGTTGTGTATTCTGACATTAAAAATCTGTGGTTTATTTTCTTTAATAAAACACTGTTATCTTTTCTCTACTTGCTTTTTCACTGGTCCAAATTCTTTCCTGTCCTGTAAATCTAAAGATACCTTAGTCTAGCTGGTTTTCAGTCACTGACCTTCACCTGTCTCTAGCTGTCTCTATCTTCCCAGGGTTCTAAGAGAAAATGTCACATGGGAAAATTGCTGATGGAGCTTGTATCTCTTATTTTGAGATAATTTGCTTTTTTTTTTTTGTTCTAAAAGCAATAGTGTCAATCCCAGAGGAATTAAAAGTGAGATAGGGATGTTTTGGTGCAGAAACTGATCTGGTTGCAGTAACTGAATTGTGGGATGAATAGAATATCAAGTCATTCATAGTCTCTTTGGGCCTCAGGGAGTAAACATGATCAAGAGAAATATAGAGTATGATTCTGTGTGTTTGCATTTATTTTTTTAATACAGACAACCTCAGGAAGAAAGGACAAAGTTTTTAAACATCATATGCTGAATTGGGAGCATGCATAACAGATAAGCTGAAGCATTTGATATGGACAGTCATAATAGAATGAGGATATCAATAAATTCAGGCTTAATCTCACAGCACTTGTGGCTATGTTCTGGAATGTGGCAGTTAAAGAGACTTTGATTTAATATACTAAATATGCTCTGAGCAGTGGAAGAATGCATTACTCTGTTGGCTTGTGTGGAAACAAAGTAGGTACAGTTCTGTTGTTGTCATGTACAGAAGTGCTCCAGAACCACCAGGCTGCCCATGCTTTGACCTCCTCAGTGTTTGAAATAGTGTAGAAGATACTATCTAGATGAGTAAGCAGTTAATGGTGACTATGAGAAAGCAGTATATTGGAAGTTGTTTCTATACATGGCTTTTCTGGTTTTATTCTACCATTATAAGAATGACAACTGTTCAGTGCCTGGTTCTTTCAAGGTCCCTAAGGCTGAAAAAGCCTGATGGCTTCTTTTCATGCTCAAATTGCATTTCAGTGGCATTGTGGGATTTTTATGTCAGTACTGACAATTCTTTGGCTAAAGTAAAAATGATACTTGGTGAATTCGCATACTGCATCTGAGAGAATTTGACTGTGACCTTATCTTCTGCACCTGCTTGTATTCCAGGTCGGAAAAAAATGCATTAATGATGCTTCACAGTGTTCCAGGTGTTCCTTTATCTTTCTCAGACTTGTGGGTATGAAAAGACTGTGAATTTCTGTATTCCTATTGTATGTTGTGTACCATTGTTCAAGTGCATTCAGCAACCCAAATTATTTTTGCAGCCATCTGTATGGATTTCCAAATTTTACTTCTTTAAACTGCTTAGGGCTATAATTCAGATATTTAGACATCTGCCATAGGATGGCACAATAATAGTAATAATATAGATAAAATAATAAAAGAATAATAAATGTTGCCATCACAATATGAACTGGAATATACAAGGATTATATTTGTGACCAAGATGATGTTACTTATTGATGTGTAGTGTAAGATATGAGTTGAGCATATTCCTTTTCTAGGCTGTCTGAATTGTCTCAAATTACATTAGTTAAAGGCAGAATCAGTCTCATTTATGTATCACTTGTTTAATTGTAAGGAACTGTCTTTGAGGTCATAAAGTTAGATGCGAAGTATATGATTATTTTAATTGCTGCTCTTAATTTGGAGAAAAAAAGTTATTTTTAATGCCGATGGCTTTCCAAGTGTAACAATGCTTTATTTTCTTTCTTCTCTTTTCTATAGCAAATGTGATTTGCATTTTAGTAGTGAATGGCAGAGAACTCACTAGAATGATCCATTTAGTTTTCATACTTTTCACTGACTTCTGTTGTACATATCATGCACATTTTATAGTTAAAATGCTATTGCTCAGCATTAGTAATTACAGCAGAGACTTAACACTATTAGAAATATTTTTTAGCTTCACAGATTTAAATTACTTAGTGAAACTTGGTAAGCATTTGACATATTTATAAAATTCCTGAAGTTTGTCTAACATTTTAACCACGTTCAGTTTTAAGTAATGCTGTTATTTACTTTTACTTGGAGAAACAGGACTTAGACTTCATTTCCACTTTGGGTAATAGCTAACATGGAAGCTCCATGCTAAGAACTTAGTGCATAATTGTTTGCAACAATTTCGAGGTGGGAGTAGATTTCATCTTTTCTTATTCCAGATCAAATGAGATGAGTTTTCAGTGAATGAAGTTGCTCTAAAATACAGTTTTTGTGAAATTTGTCGGCTTCATTCTCCATCATTCTTCACTGCCAATAAGTTTATTTTTATTGATCAGAATGAGTTTTAGGGACTAATGTCTAAAGTTAGTTTTTCTAGATGCAGTTGTAGCTTGATCATTTTTATTTTCTTCTGGAAAAGTGCTTTCTGGAGAAGGCAGATGGCTCCAATCACTAATTTAGCTGAGAAGAATGGCTGGTAGAGGAGAGAGTGAAATGTTCCTGCAACTCCTGTGAACTACCACGGTAGCATTGAGAACAATTTTTTTTCCCCAATATTTTACTGTTAAGGGAAAAATGCTTTGAGGAAAATTAAAAGGCAAAAATGCTATGGGTTCTGTTACTGTGTGGCGATTCAACTTCTTGCTGTCCTCTAGCTAAATACACTGCATGTATCCTAACTCAGTTCACCTTTGTAGTGTAAGTAAAAATTGGAGATTGAATTTTTGTATACTTTTTTGGAAAAGATTTTGAGTAACCTACTGTTGAAGCTGTGCAGCAGTAACTTCTGTCAAGCAATATTTTAAATAATTATCTATAATGATAGATTTGAGCTTAACAATTCTAGTAGACTCATGCCATTAATGTGTGCATATACAAATACACTGAAACTGAACACAATGGGCTGGCTGTAGTTCATATTTTGTGTGTGGGTACCATTACTGCTGACTTTCTTAAAGAAACTTCTTTCATCAGCTATGAATCATCAAAATCCAGTCTGTTCAGGTTCTCTGAAATTACTTCATTTTTTTTCCAGCAATCTAGTGGATTTTGGCCCTGTGTTGTGGCAAGGTCTACATTTAGTCCTCCTTTGTGAACTGTTCATCTAGTTTGTCTTAATTTCAGTGCATTAGTTCTGTGTCCCTGGAAATGTTTGCCTGTGTAGTCAATACACTTCTGCAACACTCAGTAAACCCTTCTCATTATAACAAAACATTTTTCCTCTATAGTAGCAGACACACCAAAAGCACACTTCACGTTTGCTTATATTGCAGGTTTTATTAACGCACCTGTGACAATGCTGAGAGCCTTCTATGTTCTACAGGTTAATTTGCTTGGCCCTCCTCATCTGCTTGTGCGTGTTTTTGGAAGTGTGTACAGAAGGGCATGGTGTACTGCTAAAACTGTAGTGGGACAGCTTTGGAAAAAATCTTTTTTTTTGCTTGTAGTCTACTTTCCATTCCCTTTGTTATTGGGGAAATAGCATACTCCACATGGAAGAAAAATCTCAGGGCACTGACGAGGGTCATGTGGAGTCACCTACACTTGTCTATGTAGAGCTGAGCTTTATTTAGAATGCCTAATGCTGATCGGGAGCTAACAGAGCTCCTGACTCCCTGCCAACTCCATGCACAATTACTCTGGTCCCTGGAGTGTGGTGCTTAGGCACTGCAGCTGACTGGTAGTGCAACATCATGCCAGAATTAACCCTGCTGAGCCAGCTCCAATGTTTTTCCCTTCCATAGTCTGGTTAATTTCCACCCTGAAAAATCTGCTAGCAAGCAAAAATCAAAAGGAGTCATAAAATTGCCCACATGAAATTCCTCTTGTTATGTATGGATATGGTCTAGTTCTAATTTTGTATCCTAGGAGCATGCTCCTTACTAATTACAGTAACTTGCAGCTGCAGAAATCTTTTTTTGTTCATTGCTGCCTGGCTGCTCAGTCCTTTCACTGTGGAGTTTGATGCACATCCAGCTTTTTCCCAGCTGAATGACTACAGATTATCAAAGTCAGTATTTTAACATCAGCAAATCACCTCCTTGGGACGTGGTTGAAGTCAGTAGATCTTCTTTGTCTGCTGGGTTTTGCAAATATTTTTTGGAAGGAGGAATCATTTTTGAGGAATGTATGTTTGTGTCTTTTTCTCCTTTCTCTTTCCGCTGGATCTCATGCCAACAGTGACTTGTGTAAGTTGGTCTGCTGCACAGAATGACCCTTTCTCTGTGTGAATCTCCTTACAGATTACATGTGTATCCCCTGACAGGAAGTCTGTCTTGATGTGCAATTTCTCAAATAGCTTCTCTGTTGTTAGGCCAGAGCTACAGTGAATGTGGACAGGGTAGATTGTGTTCAATCCTCTGTTTCTCTGCAGCTAAACTTGGCTGAAGTGCCATGGAGCCCAAATATTTTTAATGAACTTGGCATTTGTTTATTAATCAGCAAAACAGAAATACCTCACAAACAAAATATTTCAAAATGTTGCATATATATTTATATGTGTGCGTGTGTATTTAACATGGAATTAATTAGACAGCAGCTTTGTATTTTTATACCTTGATAACCATTGATAGTCTCTGGATAACAAAAAAAATTTTTGAACTTGTGGTAAGAATTATAATATGAAATATTCTTAATGGTCACCAATCATTTCACCTTTCATTTCCATAACTGTAGGTGTCTATGAGATTGCACTAAAGTATGTCCTACTCATTAAAGGTCTTTGGCTCTTTAAAATTGCCTTAAGCAATTCAAGATTCATTCTGAATATGGGTGGATTATTTACAAATACTTCTGTTTATCTGTCTTATAAAATTTAAAGAACAGTATTACAATTGTTCTGCGCTACAGTAAGACACGCTGAATGGAGAAAAAAATTTAGTTTATCTTGAACTGCAATTAAACTCTTCCTTTGAAATTCAAAATCTTATTCCTGTAATAAATGAACTGTTTTACCCATCTATTTTAGCATTTTGTCCTTACATATAATTCTGAAAAAAGAAGTTTTTTCTTTTGCTGCTAGAAATAGATCCATGTGGTAATAGTAAGTGCCGAAAACAATTGGATTCATCCAGAAAAAGAGTACAACATTAAATAACAGGCACTGTATATTCTTGTCATAAACCAGTTTTCTTTGGGGAAATTACTGGTGTTGGCTTAACTGAATGGTTGAATGCTTATTTATTTTTTATTTATTTTTTTAGGAACTTTCTCAGAAGTAATTCATCACTTGGGAGAATTACTTACAAACACTGATTATATTGTTGTCCCTAAAGTAACTTTTCTTGTAGTCTTAAAGTATAATCGAAAGCATTCATTTTGTTTTGATAGTCAAAAAGTATTAATGTGATGCCTTTTTTATAGATGTATTTTAAACTCTTTGAGTAAATTAATATTGAAAACTAAGTTTTACACGTTCTCTTCATTTTAGAAGACAAACTGCATGGTCTTAAACTGCATGAATCTGATTAAGAATCATTGTTTTATTTCACCATATTTCCTTGGCTTCTAAAGGAGAAGAAATTAATCAGCACCTCTGTGTCTTAATTGTTCAAATCATCTGTGTACTACCCAATGTACATGCAAAGCAATTAAATGGTAGTGCATAGTCTGTACAACTTTGTTGTAAGATCCTCAGAAGAAACTAAAATAGTAAAATCTAATAATAGAGAACCTGCAATAGGAAGATCTGATAATGTGTTATTCTTTATGAAGAGAGATTCCCAAACTGCACACAATTCTTTTGAAATTACATAAGATAGCTGCTACATACTCATTATATATTGTGAGTCTTGCTGTAGACTCATCTTTATTACAAAATTTAGTTAGATTCTTGGCCAATATGTTGAAGCACAGGTCCTGCCTGTGCTCTCTGAAGTAAAGCTATTACCAGCTTGCTTAGTGACAGACTCTTGGTTGAGTCAATGCCAAATGAATTCCCAGTGGGACAAAGGTCCCACCAATAAGGGTTGGCAAATGAGCTGTTCCCATGATCAAGAGAGAGTTCTGGTGGAGAATGCTCTTGATGCTGCCCTACTTTGTGTGCTGTGCCTGTGGGCTACCTGGCCAGCTCCATGTTCTTCAGTCTGGGCAAGGCTGCTTGCAGCTCTGCAACTGTGCTGAGCTCTCCCAGGCTCAACTGTGTCACGGCCACCAACCTGGGAGTGGGAGGTGGCAGGGCTGAGAGTACCTCAGTGCTTGTAAGAATGCAGTCATCAGCGAGATGTTTCAGTCTAGGGCACATTATCACCTCCAGACATGAATTCTCATTGTACTGCAATGCTATCTGCACTCTTTCTTTCCAGTCGCCTGAAATATCCTTGCCACATTATTTGTACTTCAAGATGTACTCAGCTAGTAAAGCAAATGTAATGTGACCTTTTAAGTTTAAATAAATGGGAAAAGGCTTAAAAAATTAGGAAGGTAGAAGTTAAGAGTTCAAAAGTTCTCTAACTTGTTTGTGAGTAGTGGGAAACAATGTGTTTTTTGCAAAGTTTATTTGATCATCATTGTAAAAACTATGTAAAATCAGTAATGATAGGTCATTCTGATATTGCTGCGTAGAAGAGGAGAAAACAAATGATTTCCTTTTTTAAATGGACAGATGATTGAGGTTTCAAACATTTAACCATTTTAAGTTTTTGGCATATGCTTAAATGTGCACATAAAGGGCTTGCTTTAGATACTGGGGAGTCAAAGTTGGGAGAAGGGATGAATTATGTTACTTTCACATGGGTTATTCTGAATGTAATGCCTCCTATTTATTTCCAGATACAAAGAGCACAATAACATTGTTGAATAGAGCAAATTCTCAACTACAAAACACTATTTATCAGCCTAGTCACCACCATTAGCTGTGCATTTTCACCAGCTATGAACAAGAGCCTGCATGTCGTGCTTGTAACAGTCTGCATGTCAGTCTGGACCGTGGCTTGTCTTTCACATTGGTATCGCTGCATCACTGTGCTCATAACCAATGTTTCATCTCCATAAATGTTCAGCAAATGTTGATGAATGTCCGTTGGTTCCATTTTTTCATCATGGAGGAATTCAATGGCAGTCCTTTGCTTCATATCCACTTCCATGTCAGATTCCATTCTGTAAGGCTGGCCCTCTGCTGCCATCTGTCACATGGCAACAAAATATAACAGGATGTTGGTGGGAAGGTTCAACCTCTGCTGCCATAGCACCGCCATCTGCCTCTGATGTTGTTGACCAATGTTATAAAATCGGAGGCATCACTTTCGGGGCAGCTCTCAGAAGTTTCCAGATGCTGTAATCAAAGTGCATTAGAAGTGCTTCTCTGTTACTGGAGTGGATGCTAGCCATCAAACTAGACTAAGACACTGTGTTTATTAAGCTATATTAATGGCTAAAACTCAAACCAATCATTGATTTGTTTTTGAAAGTCAGCTTGTCCCTACATGTATGTACATGTATGTGGCAGATGGCCACCAGAGTCTGCTTCAGGCTAGAGTGCTAACTTAGCTGTCCTGCTTCATTGTTGTGTTATCTGACTTCTGTGTTGCCACTAGGAGTATTAAATATTTTGTCAGATTGCCCAATTTCAGATAGTACTAGTCAATTAATACCACCAACCATGCTGGATTCTAGTTTCCTTTATCAGTAAAATAACTGTTGTAGCTTGTGCATCCCTCATGTATACTAGGATTGGTTTTGGCCTGAGCCCTGCAGCGTATTTCATATTTTCTGAACAGGAAAACCAGTCTTTCAGATTTCACAATCCTCTGTTAACATTTTTTGAGCTCTAAAGTGTGCTTTTCTGCCTTGATGTCTAATTAAGGACTCAAACTTTTGCTTAATTGACTAACTATTGCTTACTTCTTAATCTGCACCAAAAGCACATGTATTACTGCATCTACATTATCTTTGTTAAATTTTAAAACAATTTACATGCTGCATGTCTTCTGTTGCTACATTGAGGTAGTAAAGCTCTGTTTTATTGCAGTTCTGGCTGGCAGTTGCAATCTTAATTGCTTCAGGTTTCTAGTAATAAAGTGCAGTCCTTCTGTATATATATTTTCTTTAAGCTTTTGAATAGGTAGGCACAGCATTAAGTTTTATCATTCTTTAATAAGTGCATCAAGTTTGACATGCTCAGTAGTTAATTAGATTGTAACAAATATTTTTAATAACTTTATAAGAGTATATTTGCATATGATTTGGGGTCTTGCCAGTTACATTAGAACCAATTGTTATATCATATTTTTAATTAAAAATAAAATAAAAAAAGAAATTTAGTGAATGCATCTTCATAAATTGGGGAACGTTTTCCACTGTTTTGTTTTGATTTCATTAAAAAATAAATGGACCTGCACAAAATATTTAGTAGAGAATGAATTCTCAATTATGTGGAGTGATATGAATAGACACAGGGAAATCTGGCATTATAATTATCTAGAAACTAAATCCAAATGTATATTCATCGCCACTAGCATGTACATGTACTTTGCTTATTAAATTATGTAAAGTTACCTTCAATTGTTTGAAGTTAAATAATTTTTTTTTTTTTTTTGCCAATGTTCTGGACAGCTTGATATTGAAAAGAGACTTCATAACTGAAATAATGCCCTGTAGGTGATTTTTGCTTCTTACACAGTACTTTAGTACCAGGGAGTGTTGTTGCACACTGAACCCAGGATAGTTTCAACGGTGTACATTTCCTCCATACTCTTAAAAACGAAGGACTGTTATTTTGCGTGTTAAAACAGCAGCTGAACAGAGAAAGTTGTGTGGATCTGTAGAGAAAAAGAGTTTTATTGACGTGATGCAAATGAGAGAATTTAGATTCATGAAATTAGAAGTTAAGTTGATGTGGGATAGGACTGAATACTCTGCCAGAATGTACCTGTAAGAAAAAAATCTGCAGAAGAAAATAACCATCACTTTCCAAAAATCATGACAGTTATTTTCATTTTTATTGTTTTAAAAGGTGGATGCACATGTTAATATTTTTGAAATTTAATATAGTATCATTTTGCAACATAGCATGTTTTCTGAAAAATGAAGTTCTCCTTTGTGGGAGGAGTTAATGGGAAATTTCTGATGCTGTTAAGCTCATGACCAGAGGTGTTTAAGTGCAGTGCTTTCTTGTTCCTGCTCACAGAGCATGCAGATTCTATTAGGAAAAGTGGGTCTTCAGTTACCTCTTCTATCATACTATCAGGATTTGATTTCTCCCAGATGTATTGGTTCATATATCAGGATTGACTAATTAATGGAATGGTCTAATAATGGAAAAGCAAACTCAGAGCACTATTTACCAACCTCAAGTAGTGGTGGCTAGAGTTGTGGTTCTTATCATATATAGCTGAAGAGCAGTAAGGGAGAGGTTATTTTTTAGCCCTACGGACACTGAAATATAGGCCTTTTTGTAGAAAGAACTGAATGTGATGGCAAAACCTTTTGACTTCTTTTTTTCCCCAAAGTGGATTAGTATTCCTCTTTGTTGAGCTTTCCATCAGCTAGCTGTCCATTCTGGAGTGAATTGTTAAACACTACTAAATGTAAATACAGAACATATTTTTATCAGGTAATTTATATTGGCTGTAAAAAAAAAAAACAACAACGTGCTTTTAACTGCTTACTTACTTCTCCACTTCATGTAGGCTGTATAAATGTCATATTTCAAATGATGACTTTTCTTTTCCTGTAGGTTATCTGAGGTAGTTCTTTAGACATTTAAGCTCCAAATATAGAATGGCCACAATAGAATTCCAAATGAAAGCTCTGAGTCTGTTCCTACATGTTTTATTTAACAGCTTCTCAATTTAGGATCACATGTTTTGGATTCCAGCTGGTTAATTTTTTAGCAGACTTTAAGGATAATATCACATCCTAAGCTCTTACATTTAGACTTTCTTATGAAAGATATTACTTTCAGCACAGTTGCTGAAAAGTGCAGTGCAATTTTTCTGAAGGTATCTCTGATAAAACTTCTGAGTATTAAACTGTTTCTCTTGGATGCAGATTCCCATCTAGATAACAATGATCAGCTAAGGAAAGTTCATCCTTCTTGGGGCATATAATTTGAAGCAGACTGTTTAAAGGATTCTCTAAAACACTCATACTCATGTTGAGAGCAGTTCAAGCTGATTTATCTTGTGGAGAGGTGGAGCTTGCTTATCGGATTTGGGTCATTTAAGCTCACTGCAATAATCTCCCAAACAGTAATCTGAATTTACAGTGCTGGTATCAACCAAAATCATCATTTCACTAATACTTCTGCAGCTTATAGAAGTTCATATGTGTTATAGCATCTAGAAAATAGGCCGTGAATGAGAATCCTGCTGTACTCGTAGAAAGAATGATTCCTGTGTGGGGGCTATTCCCGTCTGCCACAAAAGAGGATGAATGGCTTGAGATGGTGATCTAGCAGAGCTTGCTCCATCACTGCTTTATTGTCAGAATGTCAGAAAAAAAAAGTTATATGCTTGGTTCCTGTGACATGGGCACAAAATATTTTGGAGTGTGTGTGGAATGTACTGGATTAGCTTCCTGTCTCCAGGCTTCAGTTTTCTTTGCCCTATGCACCCACTCTATTGGCTTTGCCCAGCAATACAAGCTGAAGATTTTGAAGGTGAAAGTTGTCTTTTCTAGGATTATATAAAATTCCCATACAATGAGAATAACGCATCTTTGCAGTCACAATTTCAGTTGAAATAATGATTTGAATACCTGTTAGCAAAGAATCCTTGGACAAAGAATATAACAAAATCAATTTCTGTAACTCGCTGTGACTTCTGAGTGTCGCCACTAACCAGATTCCATGGGAACTGTGTGTTGCTGAATAGCTAAGGTGATGCCAGTAACTTTTGGCTTCTGCCTAAATGCTGTTTTCTGGTTCATGCATTCTTCTTAAGTTTTCAGAGCTGAAGTAGCTATTTTTGGTGCTGCCAGAATACTTAAGAGACGCTTACCTTTATTCCTCTCTGTCTGATATGTTCTGACTTGGCCAGATGGAGTAGCCTTTTGCAGGTGCTTTGTCTGTGTTTTCACCCCTTTACTTAAGTTAAACAAGACCTGGTTGCTGGATTGTCACACAAATTAATTCAAACAATATATTGATAAATTTCAGGCTTTCTTGATATTTTTTCCTGACAAAATAAATAAAAGATGCTGAGTTCCAAACTACCTGCTTGCTCTGTCCTTTTCCTAAGAATAGCAGTCTGGTCAGTGGGTTATTACTAACATGCAAGGGTTAAAGGTGAGTGTGTGTTGGAAGGAGAGGGTGAAAGAGGCTTTCTACTGTCAGTCAGTATTATTTTCTGCTTGTTTTTCTTGTTGGAGAGGTTTTTCAAGAGAGATTTTTTATAGAAGAGCTCATCAATATTCTATAAGCAAAGAAAAAAAAAAAGAAGATACAGATAAAATCTAATTTGTTATTTTTTGTGAGGCACAGAAGCTATGTTTTCAATATTCTGTGATGGAATTTTGGTAGATGACATTTGTATTATGATATAAGGTTATGAAGCAAAATACATGTCATGTGCCTGTTCTAGCTGAAGTTTGATGTTTTTAGGTTGTTGCTGTCACTACTGTTTTGTTCTGAAACAGTGAACATGTTCACCTATCCTTCAAGTTATTTTTACTTTTAACTCCAGTTATTATCTTATTTGTATTATTTAGAAGAAGTGAAAAAGGGTTTAAATAAGTATTAGGTTTATTGTGCTTCTAAAGGCTGGATATATAATTCTTTATTACAGATTAACGAAAGGTCAAGGAATTGTATGTAAGTCAACATCAGCTAACAACCCCAGTTATTTTACCTTTTCACTTCCTGATGAATCCAGCTGTTTTGACATGAATGAGCTTTGTGATGGGTTCTGGATGGAAATGCATGCATAGTTGGAGGCTCTGGTGTCAGATGTAGTCAATTTGTATTGATGCCTGAGTAGGACAGCTCATGTATGTAGGCACTTAAAATACTAGTAGGTAAACTAAGAAATTCTAGTAAATTCCCCACTGCTATAGCTGATCTCCTGTAGCTACAGTTTGTATCTGTAATTTAGCTAGGTATGGTAACATACAAAGTGGTGTGTGACTGTCTTTTCTGTAGGGCCATCTGTAGTGCGATACAAAATAAATATCCTGTTTAAACAAACTAACACTGAAGATCTCCATGGCTCAGTAGGAAAGGTGCTTACCTGGATTTTAGTAAACTTAGATTCTTGAATAGATTTTAATTAGCAATCTAAAATAAAATGTTAACAGTGGACTGATGGAGACTTACTCCAGAATAACCATCATGCTCAAAGTCAGGATGTTTATGTAGAATGCATGAGTTGGATTCAAATCCTCAGTCTCAGACTTTTCCAAGGCAGTATGTAATGAGATTTTCCTTTTTAAAGCCTCCTAGTTATTCTGCCTGATCCTTCAAAAGCTTGCTGTAACTTCATGGTAGGAGAAAAAAAGGGTAAATCCACTTTTTTGCTGTAAATAAGTAAATATACAAATGTTTATTCCATCCTTCTACGTGTCTCAAAGTATCTGGGCTATGAGATTTACTTTTTTTTGTTGTTTAAACAAACAAAAAAAAGGTAAGTTGAACATGTTTTAAAATGAAATACTTTTGGGAACAAATAGACTTATCTGTAAGAAAATGCTGAGAAAATTAAGGCTGCATTTCCTTTAAATGAAAATTAAGGAGTGTAAGGTTTATGTTTCAAGAACTGATATGATGAATTGAAACTGCATTTTTTACTGCATGTTATATACAATGCAGCCATTATATATGATACAGGTTTGTCAGTATTTAATTGTACAATGAGATGCAGTTGGAACTGTCTGAAACATTTCTGAACTCGTTCTTGAGATACAGAATCCTTTGCTTGAGAGTGACTCATTCCCTAATTACCAAAACACACTTTAAGTTATTCTGTTGATATCAAAAGATTGTGAATGAAATAAATTTCTGTTTAGTTGAACAAGCACTGTAGTGAAATGTGACATTTTCCTATTTGATCAAGGTGGGAAGGCAGGTAGAATGCAATAACAGAGCAAAAGATACTGGAACAAAGAATGGAGCAGGTACAGTGGGAGTCTCACTTTAAATGGATTAATCTCATTTTTAAGGCACATCTCAACTACTCCTGCCCTTTTTATATGAAGATAAAGCCACACTTCTGTAACAGTCATATGAATGGATGCCACTGTATGGATACGAGAGCATTTGTACGATGGGGCCTATTTTTTAAAACATAGAAATTTTCTCCATTCGTAATAATCTTCGTCTGAGGTGATCTTTTTTGAATGCCATGTATATAAAGAGAAGATTTTTCTGTGTTGTGTCTAAGTAAAGGCAATCTTGCCCAAGATTGTTTATATGCACAATCAATATTTTGACTATTTCTTCTTTTAATTTTGCTTTTCTTCTTTTTTGAAAATGATCATAATCTTTCTTTGTCAGTTTGCTTACTCTTAGCACTCATTTCTAATGCACCATCACGATGGCTATACACACTGCCTGGTGCCTGGCTTTTAGTCTGTGTTAAATATTGATTATAAGAAAAAAATGAAGGATGATGGCCTGTTCAGCTCAGTATTGCGCTTGATGGGACAAAGGTTAGTGGTTTTAAACTGAAAGAAGGCAGATTTAGATTAGACATTAAGCAGAAACTCTTTGCTCAGCGTGTGGTGGAATACTGACAGAGGCTGCCCAACAAAGCTGTGTGTGTCCCATCCCAGGAAGTATTCAAAGTCAGGTTGGATGTGGGCCCTGCACAGCCTTAGCTGGTGGGGAGCAGCCAGCCCATGGCAGGGATTGGAACTGGTTGGGCTTTAAGCTCTCTTCCAACCCAACCCATTATGTGATTCTATGCTCGTAGTGCAATTCAATGCAGTGATCAAATAACCCGTACCATTAACAAAGTAGTATGGAAACTGATAAAACTTCAAATGAACATTTCTGTGGTTCTGTGATTTAACAGGTGCTTTGAGTTTTTTATATCAATCTTGGTATGTCATTGTAATTAAGAATGTGATATTTTCTCTATCTGTGAGGAGTTTCTTGCACTGTTAGATTAATTTCTATGTTGCTATCTGCTATGGGGTATAAGATATTATTGATGCTTCTGCTGTAAGCTGCTGTGTGTCTACCAATGATCTGCCTCTGTTCACAGAAGCATTTAGGCTATTATATTAAAAAAATAAAACTAAACTATGAGATCTGCTGTTTGAACAGCATGAGTGTATGAATTAATACCATGGGCAACAGCGTGTATGAAGTAATACAATAAACTTAAATTATAATCCAGAATTTATTATTCTCTCATACAGATTCATGGAGGAAAGACTTTTGTTGCTAAATTGAGAGAACTTCTGCCACTTAGTTATTTATGCAGATGCTTGTATGTTAAGAGTGTGTGTCATGTATTGCTTCTGCTGAAATGAGTCAATCTTCATTTCTTGAAGACTATAGACTCTGCTATCTTATGAGATCATTAGTTATCTTATTCCTTGATTAACAAATGGCTTATCCTGTCTTAGGGCAACCTTAGTTCGATTTTCCTTCAATATAAATGTACTTGTTACTACTTGGAGTGGGGTTTTTAAACAGAAGTGAGGCTTTTTGTTAGGTAGACTGATGATGTAGTTTGTAAATCCAGACAAGCTCATAGGGATATCTAATAGCAATCACTGGTGTGGCAAATTATATACTTTATTTATATGCAATATGAAGTGATAAACATTTTTCCTCCCAAGTAACCTGATGAGCAATGTGATAAATTAAAAATATTTGAAGAAACGTTTGCAGTCTTAATAATAAGCAGAACAGGGACTTATAACATTCAAAAGCATTCAGAGCACTGGATTTGCTGATGTGCAGTAACATAGCTTGACTTTAGGAAGAGTGATGTGGATGTAGAATGTGTCTACTGGAATGGAAATAAAAAGGTAATTCTGTTTTGGAAATATTTCTAGAATAAGCTCTACAAGCTAAATAGAACAGATTTAGCAATATGGTGGATTAAAAAGAGAAAAAAAAGGGAAGGGGAATAACCCCTGTATAACAGTGCTTTTTTCTGCAGTTTGTAATCTAATAAGAATTGGTGATTAAGAACAGTAATAAATCAGTAGGCAGAATTTCCTATATTAAAATAAAAGAATAGGAACAGTGGCTGTTGGGTATATCCTAAATTGTGAATATGTACTCTAGCATGTGTCTTTAGTCCCAGAGTAATTGTATTATGAACAAGAAAATATAAGTAGTAACCAACATATGGAAAGTTATTTTAAAAGAAATGGGAATTGTTTTACCAGATGGCTTGTCAAGAACTGCTCTGCTTTGCTTTTATTTTTCTGACTTTTGTCTGTGTGGACGGAGAAAAGTATCCTGAAGAAATGTAGGGCTTCCATCTTCCATCTTTTTGAAATCCCAATTCCCAGCCTCTGGACATTTGTGGTGGATTATGCCTTTCTTTTCCATCCTGGTAGATGCCACAGGAAGGCATTTTGCAGACACCTACACCACTACTTTCTGTAACACACCTGGGTTTAGGAGAGGGAAGGCTTTAGTGGTTAGTTGCACAGTTGATACCCAGAATTTCTTTAGGTGTGTTTCTGACATAAATAATACCGACTAACTTCCCAGATGACTAAAGTAATTAGTTTGTATTGTGGTATTTTTTCTGTGCAATGAGGGAATATGTAAGTAGCACAGCACATTTTTTTTTGTTAAACAAATCTCAGTGTGAGGAAGTAATAAATCAGGCAGCCTGAAGTGTTTTTTTTTCCCCTTCTTAGGTTTTCAGGAGGAATATTCCATGTCTTATCAAGATTCAGATCCTCTTTTAGATCATAAATTAAAACGAAATTACTAATTATTTCTTCCTTACTTGGCATTTTTTTATGCAAGAAATTATTCTTGAATGTCTTTATAAAATATGCAGTCTGTTCTATTAAAGACTAATAGAAAAATAACAGCAGTGTGACAAATCAAGCTGGCAATATGCTGGCAAAGTTGTGTGGCAGAGCTTGAGCAAGAGCCACCTGCTTTTTCTTACTTTTGTCTCTCACTTTTTCTAAATTCAAATCTGATCTACAAACCTAGAAATACAAAGATCCCAGAATTTTTTTCTGCCTTGCAGACTTCTCTCTACTGCCTGAATCTTGTCAGATCCAGCATGGCTGGCCAGACCTGAGCTGACATTTGACCTGAATCTACATGGCCACTAAATTCCATTAAAATTGTTTTGAGCATTAGTTTATTCCTGCTTTCTTGAAATCAAAATGGTTAAATGAAAGTGAGGCTGTTTAGCGAATAACAGCTCTGGCTATAATTATCATATTTTATGTACACCTGTGTTTTAAATATGCTTGTTCTGTCTGATTGTTATTTAAGTTAGCTATTTGCACTGGTTTGAAGCTGCCTTACTTCTTGTGTTAGGCTTTCCACTGATGTTCCATCCCTTTGTTCCATTTGGTAAGGCAAAAACATAGCGCAATTTGATCTTGCTGCAAGCAATAATGAACGCAAAGATTTATCTGATTTCAGTGGAAACTTAATGTTTCATTTACCTTTTTATTGTATCTGCTGCATGAGATCAGTGATGGTAGAGGAAGCCATGGTCTTGTCTCTCTCCATCACTGAAGCACTTGACAAATTCAGACCTATTTCTTTTAAGGATGAATACCATGAAGGTTTCATATGTGTCTGGATGTCATAGTCTCACAGTATTTTTCTTTTGATTTTATTTTTAAGGCCGTTAGATATATTTTCCTTCTGTTTTTTTCTTTTTTTTTCTTCTTTTTTTTTTTTCTTCTTTTTATTCCTCTCCCATATGTGATCCCAGGATTTCAGGAAGTGTTGATAGAGCATACATATGTGAACAACAAAAATTTGACTTGACTTTCTCATAATCAAATGTAGGAAACTTATGATAATGAATTGGTTACTGCCAAGAGGTATTGATCTTTCCAGAAGAGCTCATAATTAAGCAGTAGATCATTTGAGGAGAGAGAAAAAATTACATGGATCTGCTCAACTATTGAAAGTTGTAACAGAGCTGCTTTTTCTTCAGACATTTTTGGGAACAAGTGTAGGTTTTACGAGACTAGATATAGTAAGAAGTCCTCAGTACTGTCTGATACTCAAGAGACCTTGTGTAGTCTGTGCAACAAAATTGCTGACATTATGCTGTTTCTCAGCTAACTGTACTAATTTTTGTTATTTTCATCTAGTGCAAACAGTGTATTTATGAATTCTCAGTGCCTGAGTGTTAATTGACTTCATTATTGGAGGTTCAAGTATCCATTACATAACAACAATAAAAGGAAAAATAGGAGTCTAAAAATCTGTAGTCTTCAAGGCTATCTTTGGAGTAGGTGTTTCATGATGGCTCTGCAAGCATCACACATTTCAGCTTTTATATAGACCATATAGACATTTGAACAAGGACTGGTAGTGGAGTGCTGGAAAGTTCTGCAAGAAAGACTTTTGAAAGCTGAGAGGGAGCCTGATTTTTCCAGAACAGAGACTACGTTATTGTAAGGGCGTTTCTGTTGCAAACAGATCTCAGTAGTTGCAAAAATTCATTCTGTTCTGTTCCTGGCAATAGATAGATTTTTGTATTACTCCTGTATGTTAACCGTGTAAGTAAAAGTAATAATATATATGCTTTACATGCATAAGTAGCATTTCTGGCTTCAACTGGTTTAGAATTTAACTTTTTCCTCTGCTTTAGTAGAGTGTTCATCTTTATCTCTTCAGTCTAATGTCTCAAAGTAATATTTTTGATCTAATTTCTTTCTAGCTTTTTGTTGTTAATGTTAGCAATTCATATTCTATGAGTATCTTGCAGCTGAATGCTTCAAGGACATGAGATAAGGTGGAGATTTCGGGATGATACAGAAAACATTATTTAGTGCTGACTCATTTTTTTTAACATTTTCATATTCGTAGTTAAATCATGCAATAATAACTGAATTATTCAATACTAAAAATACTAGCATAAAGAAAACACATAAATATTTGTATTCATATACAAAAAATACGTGAATTCTTCTGTCTTTGCAGTGCAAATCTGTTTCTTTGCATTGAAAGCTCTAGCACTAGCCGTGTTTCTCCTTCTGTTTCATCTGTAAGTCTGTCTTGTAAGGAAGAGCCCTGAACCCACGACTCATCTTTAATGTTAGAAAATTGGACTGATTCTGTAACTAGGTGTTTTGATTAATGTACTACTTCTTTTTCTTGTTTTGTAAGAAAATATCTCTCCTGATCAACCACTCCTTTATTCTTCTTCAAGAATCATTATTTCTTTCTGATTTCAGAGTTTTCCCACTTCTACCCTTGGAAATGTCTTTAGTGAAAGAGCTTTTAAATCAATATAGTATTTTTAAGTCTTATATCTCAGAAAAATATTGTAAATGTCTTTAATTGAAAAAGATTTTCTGCAAGGCAAAAGGCAAGTATATTAGATATGAGAAGAGCTTTGCTAGGATTAATCACATCATGGTTTTCAAATGTTATGACTTTTTGTGGAATCTTGAAAGAACACTGCAAATGCAAAATATTTCCTGGGCATAAGGAACCAAAACAGAAGCAACAAAAATGAAAATGAAATTACTTTCATGACTTTTCATTTTTTTCTTTGTCTGTATTTTTGTCATCCTTTTAGTTACTCGTATTAATTAAAACTATTTTTGAAGCAACTAATAGTCCCATAACCGGGGCAAGTGAAAAATAACAACTGCAAAACACAACCAACAAACTATAATGAGGTTATGGTGCTGTTTGCCATTTTGCAGATACAGCAGTAAGAATATTTTCCTACCCCAATGTACTTTCTGTCCTCAGAAGGAATAGCTGTTGTGTAGAGTCTTAAAATATCATGTAACCTGACACAGTAAGATATGTAGGATGTGGCACAGCAGGGATTTAATGAACTTTTTTTTTGTCCATCATCTGAAACTTCCTACATGGCATACCTGTAAGAGAGGTTTTAAATTGCTACATTTCTTTTCCTGTTTTCTATTTCTTCTTTTATTCATTTGGTTTTAGTATTCATGTATTAACTGAAGGTCATGGACACAATACTGTTGCAAGATGTATATGTGTAGTTGTCAATATTCTTCAGAAATATTTTGTTTTTCAAAAGATTCTGTCTCATGTTGTGTTGCAAATTCACACATTTACAAATGGAATTTTGTCAAGTTCGGTGGGCCCCTGGAGATGCACTATTGTGCAGAATGTACTATACTGCTTTGCTATTTGTAGACTCCATGTTTTGCTGCCTGTTCACTTGTTTCTTAAATCACCAGCTTTCAATACAATTACAGTAAGTAATGCAGCATTTCTGTTACTGTCACTAACGCAGCAGAGCTAAGCCATGGGAGAGACAGCTTGCTAGTGCTTCAGTGCATGTGACTGGGAGGCAATAGGCTGGTAACTACAGAATTACAAACTGTAATTCTTTCATGGCAGCAGAAAACTTTCCCTTTAATTCTTGTAGCTGTTGTGTAAGGAGGCAAAAGCTTCAACCTCTAAGTGCCTGATGATCTGAATATCCACAAAAGTTTCTCCTTATGTCTGAAATGATATCAAGCACTGCTGTACAAGTCTTGCTGTCCATTATCAAAAATTGCTGTAGTAAATTACATTTGGTTTGCCACCAAAACTGGACATTTGGTTACAAGAATTAATGAAATCTTGCAAAAAATACAAGAACAAAACAAAAATCACAGAAAACCTGATTAAAATTGCAAGCATGCTTGCAGGACTCTAATTAATAAAAGGCTGTTCAAGCTATCTGCAGGAAATCGAATTCTGCTGGTATTGTCTTTGTAGTAAATATCAAGCTTCCCAGCACGACCACAACAATATCTGTAAATCCTTACCCTCTTAAGCAAAAGAAGATGTGACTATAATACATATTATTCTAAGGGAGAAGAGCCCTTTCATTTGTGCCCCTTCATCCAGAGGGGGCACAAATCCTTTCCAGCGTTCATTAATATTGTAATGTGTTTGGTAACAGCCGTAATCTTCTTGGGCAGATTTAAAACGGTAGATGATGAGGTTGGTTGCTGGGCAGTACTTTTCTGAAATTCATCCTACCTTTTCTACACGAATCTTTCATCACTGCTGAACAATGAGCATAAACAGCATCCTGGAGACACCAGTCAGAAGATCTTATGACAAATAACTTTCAGCTTGTTATCTCTGATGTGACTTAGAGAAAAAAAATTATTAAGCACACTGAAGAATGATTCTGCTCTTTTTAATGACATGTTCCCAATATCCGCTTGATCTGCCCTTCTATAGGGGGTGAGCTAAATACAAAATTTCAGTTCCCTACACCAGAGATTTTTGAGGTAGTGTCAGTCTTTGTGATAAAAAAATTCAAGCTGGAGTCCTCTGTGCTAAAAAGATAGAAAGTCTATATTGTTAAAATAGAGATATGAGGCTGATCTAGAGGATGAAATTACAATAAAATAATCAAAACTTCACGTTAAGCATTTATCTTTCTAGTTAGTGCTAACAGCAGCAACTGTGTATGTTATTTACAACATACACATTATGTATATGTTATATTCATCATCAAGTTTATTTTTAGTAATAATTTTAGAAGGACTTTTGAATCACAAGATAATTTTGATTTTTAAAAATACCCCCTAAAAGGATGTTATATTGGCTTCGATGGTGATGAAAGGATGTAGTTTGGGCAAAACAGCTACTCCAGCCGGGGTTAAAGGAAACACTGCCCCCAGCCAGTGTATATAGAAACCTATTTTATGCATCTGAAGATTGTCTTATTCTGAAAGTGAAGGCATATGCTGCTGCTGTCATCTCTTAACAAGTTACTGTGTGTTAGCTGCCAGGAAGCAACTGAGTTCACTCAGCCTGTCACAGAATGTGAGATAAAATGTTGTAGTTCAAACTGCTTTCTCAGAGCAAGAATCACGGGGCCAAGAGCAAGTGAGGGTGGGAATGGGTGCCAGCATGACTGAGTGGTGGTAAGCAAGCAAAGAGGGGTAGAGAAATTCTGGACTCTTATCTCGGTTCCCACCGTCATTCAACTATTGAATCTCATTAGTTTTGCAATAAAATGATACATTTTTCAGGAATCAGGAATTGAATGTTGGCTTGAAACTCTTTGGGCATTGTTCTTTATGTGCTGGCAGGTGCTTTGGTTATGAGATATAGACACTGACTTTTCTACATCATCTCTGGTCTATTTTAAAACAAAAAAAAGTGAGTTAATCTCATTATGATCTGGCAGAATGTCTGTATGAGAAATAAATCCAGGAGACCACATACCTGTGATTTACGTTTCTGCCAGCATTACAGAGCAATAACGTTGATTGTAACGCTGTTAATTAAAATGCTCCTCTTTTGCCAAATATCTCTGGTGATACAGTGTCTTTTTTTATGTACTGTAGCTTCAAATTATTGCTATTTATCCTTTTCACACTCCCCCAATTTTGTTTGTTCATACTTGTTGTGGAAAATGTGGCATCAATGAGCTGCTGATTGTCATACCTCTTTAGTTACTGTTATTATCATCTTTTCCTGTTTCCACAGCCACTTGTAGGCAAAAGCTTAGGACAGTATCCCATTGTCACGTCCATTGTGTTTTTCAGGATTCTGTGTGCACAGTTTAACTTCACAGCTTTAGTACAGGACTGTTATTTGCTCTTGTTTCTCTTGTGAGAACCGTATGCCTATTTTTGCCTTAACTCATCTGTAAATGTCTGAAGTCTCAGATGTCTAAATCAAGAAATGCCATTAGTACTAGAACTAATGAACTATTACTTAATATGTATTTATGTCTTGAGACTGGCTGATGTTGATGCCACAGAAAAATGAGAACACCGTACTTGTTACCGTTGTACTTTGTAAGGGCACTTTGTCTTGTAGCTATCTTGCTGTATATTTAAGTGTGAGCATATGCTGCAATCTTTTCAGCAGTTAGGGCACTTCAAAAGACCTGATTTTTCCATCTGGTTACTAGTTTATACAATGTCTGTAAATTAAGTTTTATTGTTTTTGAGGTCATAGAATGGGTTGGATTGGAAAAGTCCTCAGAGATCACCCGGTTCCTAAACCTTTGTCATGGGCAGGGTTGCTGACCTCTAGATCTAAGCACCAGCTCAGGCTGCCCAGGGCCCCATCCAACCTGGCCTTGAGCACCTCCAGGGATGGGGCACACAGCAACCTGTGCCAGCCCCCTCACCACCCTCTCAGTGAAAAAATTTTCCCCTTACATCTAACCTAAGTCTCCCCTTCCTTCATATAAAACCATTCCCCCTTGTCCTATCACTGTCTACTAATGTAAACCGAATCTGGCTTGAACTTTACACTGGGGTCAAAGTTTTTAAGGAGAGACAAACAGCAGGGTACCTGAACAGAGGTGGTAGCATGCTTTCGTTTTTAAAACAGAAAAAGATTTAGGAGTTCTTTTTACTTTCAGCAGAATAGATGAGTAATTTCCATAGTTCTGAAAATTCCAGTAACAGATTACTTGGGAGTTTTTGTTTCATAAAAATATTGGAAGTTTATTCCTCCTATGATAGCCCCAGTCTCATCATAACTGAGAGTACTCATTGCAGAACTTTAAGATATTGAAGTAACATTATTAGCCTTGAATTAAGCAATGCCCCATATGTTTAACCTCAAAGTTAAGTTACTTTGAATTGTTTTCAATTTTTTTCTTAATTTTTTTTTTAAAATCTTTGCATATAGATTGGAATACTAGCAATTTTGTTAATAAAGTAGTACATGTTGTTTTTCAAGATCAATTAATAAATTATCAAATAATGGATATATATTTTAGGAATGTCATTTAGTTAATTTCAGTTACTCACAAGTGAATGACATATTTGAAACCAACAGAAGGTTCATTTGAGAAGTAAAAATGTTATGTATTTTGATATCATTGCTTATCATAATTTCCCATCATAGATATATTTTGTACACACCACAGTTGCTCAAATAAAAATACTTCTAAAAAAAGAAAACAGTATTATGAATGAAGGCACTGTTGGTAATTCTTTCACTATGTGATGTTTTCATAATGAAGTAATAGCATAAACAAACTAATGTGATGTGTTATTGTAATGCAGTTAGTGCTTTCTATTCAGAACTACCCATCAGTTTTACTCCCCAGTAATGTGAGAGCCACTGGCATCCTGTTTAGCAATTATCCTGTAGGTTGCCAACTCCTACTGAGGATAAAATGAGATGATGTTGAGGCAAAAAAACTTCACTGCTAATCTTCACAGATCTGTATGTACTTCTTATATAATTTCTGATAGTTGACCTGTTTGACTTCATTTTGTTTTTAAAAATCGCCTGTGCTAAGTGTGGAAATTGATGAAAAACTGTAAGTTGGTTTAGCTTATCTGCTAGAAATGTAATATTCAATCTATTGTGTCAATAGATGTAGCAAACAATTTGAATGGCCTTTCCCAGCAGGATAGAGGAATATATACCAGGAAAAGAGTCTTAAAATTAATCTGCTGAGAAGAGCTGAGGAAAAACTACAAGGTTCTTCTAAATAATTATTTATTGAGATTATTTTAATTATTATTATAATTATTATGTGCATGCTCACATCTGGCAGTACTCTGTGCTTAGTGGGAACCAGATATTTTCCTTTTGTTGAGGCGGAGGAAAAGTGATTTTGATTTATTTTGTGTTTTTTTCAATTTGCCTCAAGGTAAGAAAGTGCCTGAGGACAGGTAAAGCAAAGCAGCTGATGTATGCTAACTTATTATGCAAGGGTAGCTTACCCATTTGCAGGTTCTCTGTTTTTAAAATCTATTGTGCTGTTTAAAATCTGCCTTGCTATGTTTGCTGGTTTTTCAAATAGATTTAGGCAGCCATGCTTTTGGTGTCAATTAAACAAGTAATTTCTGTAGGCATTTTTGCTGCTTCACTGAAGTAAAGAAAATGTTTTCTACCCATTTATTACAATCTCTGGCAGTTTCATTACTCTGGATATTCAAAACTCATAGAATGAGAATGGTGGCTTGGAAGCAATCCAAACTGCTTGCAGTTAACACTGTTTCAAAGAATCATGTTCCAAATTATCTGATAAAGGCTTATTTTCTTTATTGCACTTATTGATGCCTTTCCTGATGGGCTTGGGCATTGAGTGGAACCACTAAAGGAGAACAGTAAATGTTTACTTCTTGAAGGGCGTGACTTACATTGTCATTTTGGTGGGGTACAGGTCTTGGCATGAGCCTTCTAGATCTTGATTCATTCCCACTCTATGTTGCAGCTCGTTGTTTCTAATGTAGTTGCTGTATCGGTGTTCTATGCAATATAGAAATGTTTTTTCTTGCTCACATTGTGTTCAGGGGTGGGAAATAAAGCCCTAATTGTTGTGTCTCGCAGGACAGACCTTTCTACATCTTTGTGGCCCCCCTTTTCTTTAAAGGGAAGGATACCCAGGGCTCACGTAGGTGCAGTTCATAGCCAATAGCCATTTTCTAGTTAGAAATATCACTGTATAGACACTCTATTTTTTTTCTTTTCTAACCTGGCAAACTGTGAAATTCTGATTCCTGTATGGACTTGGTGTGTATGATCAGGGACAAGTGATCACCAAACCAAACAGAAGAGAAAGAACAAATAACAAAGGATCTAACATGAAGCCCGTATGTTACAGATTTAGCTTTGCTCTGTTGAGATTTATTTCATTCTTCTATTTACTTGTATTCATTCCTCCTTAAGAGTTCCTATCTACTGTTAGTTTTGTGCTTCACATTCTGAAAATAATTGTTCTATCAGGTAACGCAGGTGATGAGAGGAAAAATATAATCTTCATTTTACAGTTAGAAAAGATACAGAGGGCTTTTTTCAGATAAAACTATTTACTAAGATAGAGAAAAGGAAAAGGAGTCTGACTGTTTTCAGGTTGCACTGGACATTTTGGAGAACCAAAAATTGAATAAAAATTCTTGCTTGAGTCCCATTAAATCATGGAAAGTATTTCCTTAAAATAGAATAAAATACATTTGCTTAATACACTTATTTCAGTGATACTTCTGTGGACACTCTTCTCTTTGGAGCAGCTGATTTTTTTTTCCCTCATCTCAATTCTTCTGTTTTCTTGTCTTTCATTTCCTAGTTCGCATTAAAGTTGAATATGTGATAGAATGGAATTTTAAAATTCAGTGGATCAAAGGTCTGAATCAGTCTACATTTAAAAATCATTTTGAAGATAACTAAGCTATTCTTTCAAAGAGATTACATTTCTAGATAATGTTTGTTTCTATTGCTATGTAGATCTGTTTCCATCCATCCATAAATGTGTACATATGCAAACATTGTGCAATATTTCAGATGTGCTTAAAAAAAAAAGCTTTCAATTTTTTTATATTTACTGTATCTGAAACAGGTAATATCTTAAGACTGTAGATTTTAATTATTTTCTTCCTGTTGCATTCAAAAGTTGATAATTTTTAATCATAGAATCGTAGAACAGTTTGGGTTGGAAGGGACCTTTTAAGATCATCTAGTTCCAACCCATCTGCTGTAGGCAGGAACACATCCTACCAGACCAGGTCACTCAAAGCCCCATCCAGCCTGACCTTGAATGCATCCAAGGAGGGAGGTGTCCACCACCTTGCTGGGCAACCTGTTCCAGTGTCTTACCACCCTCACAGTGAGAAATTTCTTCCTAGTATCTAGTCTAAATCTACCCTCTTCCAGTTTAAAACCATTTCTCCTCCTCCTGTTGCTACATGCCCTTATAAAAAGGACCTCCCCAGCATTCCTGTAGGCCCCTACAGGTACTGGAAGGCTGCTATAAACATGCTGCTTCCCAATAATTATTCTTTAAATGAGAAAAAAGCGCATATGTACAGTGCATAGCTTAAACTTGAGACATCTGATCCTTTTTCAGTGGTGGTGATGCAGGATGGAGGTGATACATGGTGGATATTCCCATGATCACTACCTGGTTTTCTGTTTCTGTATCAGGGCATTTCTTCAGCAACAGAGGTGCCAGTTTATTCTATGGTTATAAATCTCTCCTAAGATGTTTTTTTTTTTTACCTGAATACATGCAAACTAATGCATTTAGTCTAACTCCCATCCAGCTAAATTCAATTTACTTATTTGAAAACTGCAGTATTCATCCTGTAACTGGAAAAACCATCTCAGGGAGATAAAGCTGGAGATTATATGATGCTATAATGTTGTCTGTGATGGCAGGAAGTCACAATAAAAAGAGAGCCAAAAATTAGTTTTGTACTAATATATCTGAGAGTTGCAGGTGGGAGAAAGGCTTTGCATAGTGTTTAGCAGCTCAGTTTGGCCTTCTTTTTAGGTTTGCCTTTTTATTTCTTTAAGCTCTGAGGGGTTCTAACTGTCTCTAGGTAGAATAAGAGGGACTACTCTGAAGAGACACCAGATGAGCATTAAATGACAAATTGGTGTCACCACAAAGAGTACTGGTGAAAAGAACTTGCAGATATATATCTTGCAGTGTTTTTTTCTGAAACAAAAACCTTAGGAAACGATTGGAATGACTGGCTAACAAGCCGTTTTTGAGAGTGTGATTCTAATACAAGCCTACTGTTTGTATCATACCTGTGTTTGTATTCTGTCTCCCCTTGGAAAATGAACTGCAATATCAAGGTCACCTTGGTATGCATCTATCTTAGGATTTTGTTGGAAAAATATCCAACAGATTACATCTGTTTAGGCATATGAAATAGTAATTGTGTACGAATGAATGTTATAATTTAACTCTGCTTTCTCAGCTAGGTACTGACTGCTGACTATACCTATTTAGTCAGTGAGAGAAATATGAAAACATTCAGACTATTAAATGGAGAAATGAGGATGAAAACAAGAGACCTACATACAAATGTGTTTTCTCATAAAGGTAATTAAAATTCTACATCTTAGGAAAAAAAGAAAAAAGATTTTATGGTAGATATTATATTATATTCTTGTACTAATAGCCAGTGGTCTAATTCCTGTTATTTGGATCATCTTTTTCTCTGTGTAGCAGTGGACAAGAGCCAGCAATGTGTGTTCCAAAGGGCCAATTGCATCCTGGGCTGTACTGAAAGAGTGGTGGCAACACAACATGAAAGGGGATTGCTCCTCTCTGCTCTGCCCTTGTTTTGATAAGCTTTGTGAAAGAAGGAAAAAATAAAGAGCTATAGAATTAATAGTAACTAAGTAAAGGGAATCATATCTTAAAATCTTAAGTACTTCATAAACCTCAGTTCTGAGAAAGCACATGGTGAAGTTCTTTATCTGCACTCATCTATTTTAAGTCTGTTTGGTTTACATGAAAAATTAAATGTTTTCACTGATGTGTGTGGGCCGTCAGTGACAGTTCCGGAGGCACACGGTGCGTGGCACATCACAATAACCATCTCTTATCTTAAGCACACCCATTTCCATTAAGTGCTTGGACAAGCTCAAGCCAGTTTATAGCATGTTCATGTCCATCACGCTGCTCTTTTGATTATCTTGATCATAAAATGAATGGATATATTGACTTGAGAGGAAAAGAAGTACTCTTTTGAAGCATTGTTTCCTTTTGTGTTAAGATTTCCAGTATGACAAGAACAATTACATTGCTTCAGAATGGAATGAATGCTAATTCATTAATGAAAATGAGTTAACGTGAGTTTGGAAGGATTGTGAGAGAGTGAGTGAAGGGCTTATGCAGCAGTAGGAGAGCTGTGTGTCTTTGAAAGTCAAATCTAGTTTGAGCCCCTGGAATGAGAAAAGCAAACTGGTTTTGGTTGGGCTTTGTTCACCCTGAAAGAGTTTTTATCTTCAGCAGTCTTAATGGAAAAGGAAAGTGCTGTGAAAATTTCTGCTCCTTGGAAGTGACAGCAAGCTTAATATACAGCTGACAAACTGTAGAACAGAACTGGGTTTTGTTCCTTCCTGAAATCCGTTCCCCCTCCCTCTTCTCTCACATTTAGCTATGATTTTGCTGATCAAGGTGTCCTCTGAGAACTTATTCTGTTGATCTGAAGGAGAAACAGACTTTAAGGAGATAAGCCAACCTGGTCATAAAAATCCACACTGTGATTCTTGATATGTGAAGTATATATAAGTTCAATATATACTTGGTTTTTAAAAGTGAAGAATAGTCAGAGCTTGTGCATGATGTCTAATGTATCACCTAATTCGTATGTGTCCCCATGCAAAATAAATAATGTCTATAGCTACAACTGCATGACAAGATAAACGAGCATCCTGTACATTTTAGATTTTCTTGCGTATCCTCTAACTCTTCTGCATCAGTCAGCAAAAAATCCAACATTCATAATTAAATGTTTCTGAAGTTAACATTCACAACAATGCTTTCTCTGGTGTCCAAAAGCTATTACAGAGGCTGGAGTATCCAAAAATTCCATGAAAAGGAAAAGTTTCAGGCAAGGTCAACAAAAGCACGGACTTAGAACAGTAAGAGTTAACGTTAGGATTTGGTGCCCCTGGTACCAGGGCTTTGAACAGATGTAAAGGGAAAATTCCAAGTGTAGACCCAATAATTACTTCGTCCCCAAAGATTCTGAAATTATGGACTTTAAGAGCCTGATATGTTTTGCTAATACAGAAGTTACTCCAGGTTATTTCTAGAGGGATGGCGATTATAGCATTAAAGATATATACAGCTTATGTAATTCTTATTTATTATTAAACATTTGTTACGGCTGTTGTTAACTGTAGTGCTGTAGTGAGAAATAGAATAAGAAGCAGCATTGCTTATTCAGGGAAGGAGTGGAATACTGTGCAGGAGAGACCTGGCTGACTTTGGGGGCTGGGAGACTTGGTTGAAATTTGCATGTTGAGCCAAACGATATATGTTATCAGTGGTGGATTGATTATCATTGTGAGAACAAATCAAGGGAACTGCATGGCTGTATTAGTTGCTCAAGTGATGGCAGTGAGTCAGCAGGGTGATGTTGCTTTGACTAAGGCAAAAATTTCTTAGGTGATACCCTAGGAGGCTATTTCCAGGATAAATAGAAGTGTTGATGTGTTTGCAAAAAGCAGTGCTATATGTTAGCGTGTACTGTGAGGATGGCCACAAATAGAGGGCCTGTCCTGCCCCAGGAGGCTGAGCTCATCAGGTGGGACCTGGCAGTGGTCTGAGGATGTGTTCTGTAAGTCATGGAGGCAGACACCAGCACGGACGAGTGAAGAGGCATTTAGTCTTCAAGTAAATGATGACATAAGAAGTGGAGTACAAGTTAGCTGAGGATAAATCTAAGCTGCAAGTCAGAAGAAAGCAGGTGAGCATAGAGTAGGATTTTTCTCACCTTGCTGAATTCTGTCTTGTTTTAATCTTTTACGAATGCTGCCTTCCCCGCCCCCCCCAATAATTCCTGTTAAGAGGTTTTCAGCACCAGAACAAGTAAGATTCTGAACTTGCTGCCCACTAAATGAAGTGCAGGCAAAAGGCCCAGCTGTTTTAAAATTGAATTTATGTCCACAAATAGGATTACATGATGTGCTTAGCTCTGACAATGCACCGCTGCTTCCTGACACAGTGACCCGTGTGAGCTCTGTATCCTTCCCACTGCTGTCACTGCCTCACATCTCTAGGTTTCGGTATTTTCCCTGGTCAGATTACTCCAAAGATTGTTTTGAAAATTACAGATGTAGCCATGCTCTTACTTCATGTTTATCACTTTGCTTGAATGTGTTAACAGTGAGTTTGCATGAAATATTATGAGAGCAGCGATGAATATAGATTAGTCAATATCCTTCTTTAATCCTTTGAATTTACTTCCTTGAAGTTGTATCAAAGATGAGCTTGGTTCTTAAATATGTTTGGAAGATAAATAAAAAAGAAGAATCTTGTTTTACAGCATTTCTAAAACCTATAAAGAAATCTTTTATACACAGTAACTGACCTATATGATGGTTTTTTTCCTCAGTTCATTTCAGACCCTTGTGCCAGCAACCCCTGTCACCATGGTAACTGCAGCGCCAGTGGGGATGGCTACCTCTGTGCCTGCAGCGATGGCTACGAAGGAGCAAACTGCGAGCACTCACGGCACAGCCCTCTGCTCCCTGAGCAGGCAGAGGCATCATCACGACAAAGCAGGCTTGTCACCTCCACGCTGGAGCCAGACGTCATTCTGCCTCGCTCACGAGCAACAGTGACGCTACCTACATGGCAGCCAAGGGCAGGACAGAAAGTTGTAGACCTGAAATGGGACGAAATCGAGGTGAGAATATTCTGTTTAAATAAAAACACACTGAAAATTGCTTCTGAGTGTTGTCATGGTTGAACTGTCACTTTTGCGTGATCTCAGCACTCTCTACATGAGAAGGCTGAAGATACGATTTCTGTCCTGAGTTCACTCGCTGGTAAAATTAAACACACACATAAAAGGTATTTATTAAAGGTAATGAGCTTAAGGTTGGCTTTTCAAAAATATGGCACTGGGTATTTCTTCAAAATGAGAATGTTTTATTCCAGTCGTTCATATGACTCTGTATCTCTAAGTATCACATACATTTAGGGAAATCTATATTTAGGTAGCTAGAGGGTTGTATCCTGTTTCAGCGAGAGTCCTGGTAGGCAGTGTGTGGAGAGCAGAGCTTTATTTTTGGAAATACCTTTACCCATATCCATTATTTTACTGTAGAGCATATGTCAGGCACTGGTGATGAAGAATGGAGAGAAAGCACTGAAGCAGAAACAATGATCTGTTTTTATTAGTTTAAACTCAGTGTAATCTCTGCTTGGGTGCTTTTAATGTCCTGATCAATTAAGGGCACGTCCTTCCCAGTGCGCCTGGCTGGCCTCATGTGTGTTTCTCAATCTGTGATCTGGTATTGTATAAGTAACATTTCTGCCTGATTTGTGTTTTGGGTAGATTAAATAAGCATTTCAGACAGATTCTTCACAATTGAGTGTTCTAATAACTGAAATTCACTTGTCCATATGTCTTCTCTTACCTGAGAAATACATATAGCTTATCAATCACTAATGCACTAGTAATGCTAATAACTGTTATGCTATACTATCCTAGAAATTACTTATCTTTACATTTTGAATTTGTTATAATGGGTCTTGCATTTTTCACAGTATTTTTCATGTAGAACAGTGATCTTCTGTTCTTTGGAATTCACTGTAAGGGAAAGATACTTCTTTGGAAGAAACAGATTCGAGTTACTAATTCAAGATGTTGTCTCTGATCTTATACTAAACCAAAGGGAGAGCTGGTATGCCTAAGGGTCTGTTTCAAAGACTCTTTGGTGGAGTCTTGAAGAGTAAAGAGTTCAGTGTTAAGCAGGAAAACAGTACCTTTCCTCAGCTTTCAAAGCTTTGCCAAGCTTGTTCCTTACTTATTCAAGAATGTGTAAGTAACTTACAAGAATCTTTCCAAATGAATGCTCTCTGCCTTCTAAGGATGAATTTTCCATGGAAGCTCTTTTGGGAAGTTTTGGGAACTCCTGAGAGAAATAAATCCTCTTGGAGATGTATGACATATATATGCAGTTGGACATCTTTTTGCCTTTCCTCAGATTCTAGTGACATACTTTGCAGTGCGTACTTGACCAAATGTTCTCAGTAAGACCTTCACCAGAAGACAAAATACAGATGTTTTTGGATGCAGTTTCATTTCTCCAGAGATCTTGCTATAATAAAATTTTCTTTTCCTGATAGACAGGCAGCCCATTTTTTTTTCCTGCTTTGGGCAACTGAATTAATTGTTCCACTTGCAAGACAGATAAAACTAGCATTCCAGACTTCCCCAGTCCAATGCTCTATTGTATTATAGTGTAGAAAAGATGGATATTAGTGAATAATAGGGAAAAAAAGGAATGATCTCAATTAATCCCAATCAAATAATAGATTCAACAAAGGTTTCTGCATAAAAGTCAAGTGTTAGAATAATAGTGCCCTACTTATATATATTACTTTCCCTTAATAGCTCTCAAATTGTTTTTCAAATGAAGTCAGCAGTATTATTCACATTTTGGAGATGGAGACATTGAAGCACAGAGCAGTAAAATGATTTGCCAGGTACATGGCCAGAAATTAGGATGTTAAGCATGTGAGTCTTAGACAACCCTTTTATACTGTAATGCTATCACTCAGATTCTCAGCTTTGGAACTAGCGATTAGAGCTGATATAAGCTTGTAATTCTCCTTACAATGTGGACAACATTTGTTCTACATGTGTTTTTAGTCAGTAAACTATATGCCATTTAAAGTAGTGTGGCTGATCCAGGTAGAAGCTTCTGAAAGAGGGTGCTCCTGCCCTGCAACAAATGAATATGCTTAAGGAATGATTCTACTTGAAAGGGAGACCATTGAATCTTGAGTACATTTTCTGTTGCTGAAAATTCATCTTTTTTGTTGTTGTTGTTGAAATAGCCTATGGGTGCATCGTTGTTTTGATGTAAAGGTACACGGAGAAGAAGTTTCTCTGACTGACCTGACAGACTTTGGCTAAGTTTACCTCCTAGCTTCCATTCCAATGATATGAGATCATAATCTCTGTGCAAAGATTTGGTTATGTGAATTCTTTTGCTTGATGAGTTTATTTCCACAGCGCTTATCTGTGTTATTCAGAACAGCTTCACACACTATGGCATAAGAAATGACCATTCAAGGAAATAATATTGATTGAATGATTTATTGTAAGATTTTATGAATGTGGCCCTCATTTTGGTGGTCAGCCTGAGACTAGAAAGCATCTGATCAACACGATTACCCTGGTCATTTATCTGAGAGGCATCATTGTGTAAGATAACCTACTAAGCTAGATAAGCATCTACCATCTGGGGTAGTTTTGACATTAGTAACCTGTGGCATAAATACAAAGTTTTAGTAGTGTTACTGGAGGATTGCCACATATCAGAATTTTGGTTAATGCATCCTTTTGGCATTGTGATTGCTGACTACTCAAAGCCACTTTAGCTCGGATAAGCTGAGCTATACTCATAAACTGCCTGTGGCAGACTTTCCTGGGTAGATATTCAGACTTTCTTTATGTTAAATCTCAGTGCTACAATAGCTGGCAAGGCTCCTTCATTTGATACTGTTTTTGGACTCAGTCTGTCAGCCTTCCCTTGGTGCTCTTTAGAGAGGCACTCCTACTCTAAACACTTCTGCTTTCCTCTCCCTCTGGTGAGATATGTTAGATGCAAGCCTTCATTTTATTTCTGTTCTGGTATTCTTTCAAGCATCATCCCATATAAAACTCTTGAGGGCAGAGGCAAATACACTCGTGGGGTTTGAACTATATTCCACCAGCTTTTGGAAGCAGTAGTTTTTCCATGCTGCTGGATAAGAGTACCACTTTTCTTTTATAAATCTGTCCTGAATGGGATTTCTATGCAAGAAATGGATTATTGCTTGGCATTTTGACTAAAAGAAGATAGTAATTGATCTCTCTCTTCACATTCTATTACACTGGCTTTTCCTGTGACTCTTCTCAATTCTCTGCAGACAGCAGTTCAAGGTCTTTTAGTCAACATCTAACCCATTTTAAATTCTTTGTAATATTTTTCTCTTGCATAGAGAAAGCTGACAAACATTTTATATATCTTAGAAAATAGAAGATACTTCTCATCACCCTTAGAGATTTGGAAAATAAGAAATGCTGCACATCTTATCCTGATGGAAATGTAGTTATATGTTTAGAATGGGCAAAACTGTAATTTTTGAAACTTACTTACTTTATTGAATTTAAAGTTAATATGTGATCTTTTGGAAGAAGACTTGAAAAAGTATTTGCAAGAGCATTCTTCATACCTCATTCATCTCTTCTGTTTCTGTGATACTGAAGAAAGGAAAAGTCATCTTTCTTAGTGACCATGTCAGTTTTCATGGGAGACCACCTGAGTACATAGTCTTGTTTTTCTCAAAGGACCAATTTTCATACTCTTTCTATTAATCTAATGCATTTTCAAATCAGTTTAAAATTGTAAGCACACACCTTCCTTATTATTTTTTTCCTTTTAAGTACTACTTTTGTAGAATTACTGAGGTTGGAAGTATGGAGTGTTTCACAAGAAGTGAAATATTGTTGCAACCCTTTAAACTTGAAAAGTTAAGATATCAAACAAATGGACATGAAGTGCAATGCTGCTGGTTACTGCTGTTTTTTTGAAGTCCATCTAGAAGTTGTAGGAACAGGTCCTCTTCTGGACACTTCAGTCTTATTTTCTCAAATGATTCTCTGAAGGCTCAAGATGTTAATGCTGTTAAAATCTTTGAAACAGAAATGTAAATTTTGTATATTATGATCTCTGTTTAAAAATAATGCACCAATAATGTGATTTAGATGCAGACTTATAGAATATAAGAGAAATACTGTATTCGTATCAACAATTCAAAAAATACAAACTCTAAATAGTATGTCGAGGAGTATAAACTCTTCAGAATATTCTGTGCTGATGTACGAGATTATCTTTGTAAGCAGCTCCTAAGCATGCCTCAGGCTCTGGCAGGTGCATGAAGATTTTGTTTTCTTTAGCAACTATTTTTAAAATAGCTGCATCATTTGTACTGTACCTATAGTCTGTTCCCTGAGGAACTTCCTTGCTGGCTTAAAGGTTCTGTACTACTGAATGCAGCAGGGAAATTTTGGAAAAGTTTGATCTCATTATCATCGTATGATTTTTTAATTTTTTTTCCAGAGGTTATTTTTAAATGACTTTAAGTGGTCTGTGTTTTTTACTTTATCCATCTCACTTCTTAATTTAAAGAGCAATTAGAATAGTAAGGCAGAATTTGTCACGCACTCTCTATTTTACATTCTGAAAATCATTTCATTATATTTTCCAGAGTTCTGTTTTAAATTTACTACTATTTTTTTCTTCTTTCCTAGAGTGAGACCCACAGGTTGTTTTCATCTTCTCTCTGCCTTGTGTTATTGTAATGTACCTGTCTTTTTTGCCCTCATTTTTCAGTCTTTCAATTTTTAGGGAGCTCTCTTAAGGAAGGAAAGAGACATGCTTAAAAATCTTTATACAAGTTTCCCAGATCTGTGGAAAAGCTGTGTGATTTATTTGCTAAATCAGATGTCAAAGCTGTCATTTTTGTCTCTGTAGTATTTGTCTCAAATAGGATACTGCTGGCACCATTCTGTTTCTAATGGAAGCTGCTATTCCTTCTTGTATGTTTTGTCTGATGCAAGTACCATTTTTAAAATAGAAACAAGTGAAATTTCAACTGCTGTAAAATTCTGTTATTTTGCGTCCTACTGGTTTAGGTGAATATTTTAGGGGATTCTTAGTGCATGAAATAAGGGTCAGTTATAAATGATGTTCCTTCTTGGAGAAGGAGATCAAACATTACAAATCATCCTATCAGAGGAGTCAAACGTGCATTCTACTTTTTCTTTCTTGGTTACCAAAGAATATTTCCTGCTTGTGCTTTTTATGCTGAACAGTCCTTAATGTTGATTGCTTTACAAACCATTCCCATTTTCACAGGGTTAATTGCTCATGTTACGCAGCCACTCTTGCTTGATGAGTTTTTTTTCTTCTTAATTTATGTTTTGAAGACATGTATACTTCCAGGCTTATACATAGAACAGGCTTACATAGAATAGTAAGGTAAATGAAATGCTTAAATTATGTTTTTTCCTGCTGGATATCTAAGGTAATAGATACAAGACATTCTGAAAGTATATTCTAACACTGAGTATGTTGTTAGATGCACTATAGGGCCATGAGAATAATGACTTTTTTTTTTCTTTGTTTCAGTAGACATAGAAATTCTCAAAGAAAAGAAATTACTAATTTGTGCAAATATATAAGTGTTAGCTCAATCTCATTTTAATTCCATCAAGCTTTGAATGTTAGCTCAATAATTCTGACTTCCAAGACTCAGAAATTTTAATCTTATTGATGAATTTCTTTAAAAAATAAAGATTGCATCTAATATTATTTTTTTCATAAGCTACATGTTTGTTTTCATAATAATTTCATGCATATTATATGTGCAAGGGAATTCAGCAATGAAGGAATAAGTCAAGTGATCTGTACATTTCTGGGGAGATGTGAATATTGAGGATTTTTCTTCAGGTCAACTCTGAGTCCCTTAACAGTTACTACTTGCATCATATTCTGGACTTCTGTTTTTCGTGTTTTCACAGATATTCCATGGTAGCATTTAACATGTGAATTATAAATAAAATTAGAAACAAGATTCTGATTTTTCAGTAATGGATGATTAATTCATGGAAGTGTGTCAGGTGTCAGTTTTCACTTTGTCAGCAAGGCTAATGCAAAAAGGTTGCACACGCATTCCAGATGGCTGAGAAAATAAGATTGCAAAATTTGCTGAACCTTAATTTTAAGGTGACATTGATGGATTTTTTTTTTCAGTAGAGTGATATTTTGTAGGTAAGCTCATGAAGATACCTGAAAACTACTTAATTAAAACTACAGATAATGTTAATGTAAGCGATAGAAAAAAAAAAGCCATATAAATTATTACTCATATGAAATGAAGATGTCATTGAAAATGGCTTTCATAGGACTCTAAATAATTGTTATTGTACATAATGTGGATCTATTGGAGCGAGTCCAGAGGAGGCCACCTCTCCTTTGAAAACAGACTGAGGGAGATGGTCTTGTTCAGTCTGGAGAAGGCTGCAAGGAGACCTCTTTGCAGCCTCGAGTACTTAAAGGGATCTTATAAAGAGGAGAGACTGACTTCTTACATGATCTAATAGTGGTAGGACAAGGGGGAATGATTTTAAACTAAAAGAGGGGAGATAAAATTAGACATTATGAAGAAATTCCTTATTCAGAGGGTGTGAGGATGCCCAGAGAGATTATGGATGCCCTGTTACTGGAAATGTTCAAAGTTAGGTTGGATGAAGCCCTGGGCAGTCTGATCTGTTGGGGGCAGCCAGCCCATGATAGTGAGATTGGAACTAGATTACTGTTAAGGTCCCTTCTATCCCAAGCCATTCTATGATTCTTAGCATTGTATGGCATTCTGTATAGTGTTTTGATCTAGTTCATGATTTCCATATCAACTGGTTATCAGAGACTTGGTAACCCAACACATTTCAATATAGTAGAAAGACAGTATCAGTGTCTGCTGTTATAAATCCTCAAAAATCTTCTGTTAGTGATGCAATCTGTTATGGAAGTGGCAAATGTTAGAGCTTTAGTTAGTAATTTACAACAGTAGACGCCCATTCATCTTTTTCAAAGTATATGGTCACTTTTAAAGGAAGATACCTTTAGAAGTCCATGCTCATGTGCGGAAAGATTTTGTTAGAGTGAAAATGATGTTCATATGAATTTTCATATTAATGGTAGCATAAAGACCTTAGTAAATGTTTTGGTCCGTCATTAAAAGATGATTGCTGTATTATTAGTGCTACTTAAAAAATCTGTCATATTTTCTTTGGTCATATTTTGTGCTCCAGTATTAAATGAAACTATTTTTATTTTCAGATACTTCCAGATGTGGCTTGTGGAAATGCCAGTTCCAATACCTCTGCTGGAGGCCGTCTTGTCTCCTTTGAAGTTCCACAGAATACATCAATAAAGTAAAAATATTTTTTGGATCTTATGGAATATAGATGGTATAGATTGGTATCTTATGGAATATAGAAACGTTTTCCTTTTACTTTGCCAGGGTATTTTAGAAAACTCTTTTTCAGGTACTCAGATTTGTCAAATGGTTAAAAGTACATGAAAGAACTTCAGACAGCCTTCAGGACCTAGCGCTGCTATCACAGCTCTTTGCTTTGTGTAAATTCTCCCACATATTTAACATTTCAGAAGATGTAAGCATGTAAATCATCTCTGGGCCGTCTGAATTAGGAATTAGGGTGAACATTCAGAAGATGTCAGTTTTGAGAAGATGTGGTATTTCCTTTCTCCTTCATTCAGTGAACAGTTTTTTTTGTTTAATCTGAAGATGCACTTGGTGTAAAGTAGTTATTGATTAAATAACTGCACTTATTTTATGCTTTATATTCATATTTAATTTCTGGAATATCGCTTTGGGTATTGTCAGTCAGCTGAAATCTTTGATGTGAATGTGTTACAAACCACATTTTTCAAAAATAGGAATTTATTCTGTTAAATACTTTCAAACTCATGCTTTTTCAATAAAATGCTTGCTTTGTAGCTTTTAATTAACAGAACCTGACTTCCTAGAAAGATCTGATTCTGTCAGCTGGGATGAGGTATTTTCTATTGAAAACTTTATTTCAAATAAAAATCTGCCAACACAGTTCTTCTCTGGCTCACAGCTTTACTGCAATTTTAGGCTCAGATTTTCCCAAAATAGCCTACTTCTCTCATACTGTCATCTTATCTTTCAGAATGCCAGCTTTCAGTTAAAAAAGGCCACGCTCACTGGAAAAAAACAAACTGCTTCAAGCAGACAAGCTGCAGACAGTTTGGAGCAGTAACTGTTAAACGTGGGAGCTGTCCTACGCTTCCCACAGGACTTTGAATCATTCTCATTCATGAGAAGCTTAAGCAGGAAAGAGATCTGTGAATGTGTTTTTTTATTTTTTATTTTTTTAGATCAAGAATAAGCTGAAGTTTGTAAATTCTGTGGCTCTATTTAAGACCCACAATGGAATGCCCTCATTATAAATGAGTTTGTGAAGTACTTAGGGTTGGTTTTGGTAATTTTTATACTGTCTACATTTAGTAATGTTTTATTTTGACAGATTAATGTGAATTGATATCTATCTTCATTCCATTGTATTTCCTTTGTTAAAGACCTAAATAATATTTCTGGTTAAATGGCTGATTATATAAATAACAAAAAATTTCTGTTCACCAATTTTCTTTTCTTTTGACTGTTATGGGTGACCTAAATGGTAGCTGTTGTATTAACAGAAATTGTTAATGAAAAAATGAGAAACATTCAGCTCTGGGAGTAGTGATGGGGTTTAATGTTAAAGTTGACCCAAAATACTGTCAAAAATTTACTTATCTGGCGTGGTCATTGTATTTTATCAACTCATGTCAAATATAATGAGAAAACTTAACATTTCTTGAAAATAAATAAAACAATGGATGCATATAATATATTTTATAAAAATATAATATAAAAAAAAACCCAAAACCCTCAAGGGTGACATCAATCTGTACTTTTGTAGAATTGAAACAATTTTAACAGAGGAAATAGTGCAACAGACCATCCACTCTTGGGATTCGGGGGCTTCTTTTCAGCAAGAGAGAATTAGCAGTATTTCAGCAGTGGGATGATTATGAGTTATGACTGAATTTCTGAAGGATTGGTCGTACTCAGTGGTGATCCATTTAGGTGAAGTTAATGCAAATTTTTGGGAACTTGACAGAAATATTGCAGATTTTTATTTTTTCTTTGTTGAAATCAGTGGAAAAAATATCCTAAGAGTAAAGCAACACCAATATAGATATAGTGCTCCCTAGTGGATCTGACAGCACATAAACAGCTGTATATGTTTATCCAACCTGTCAATATTCAGAATGGCACTGTGGACTCAGTGACCTTGAGAGTGTTACACGACTCATTTGATTTACAAGAATAAACTGTTCTGAGCCTTCGATCTGGTATAGCAAATGAAAGAGGATTTCTACCGGCATGCCCCGTATTGAATGAACATAGAATGTTTTTCAGTAGATAAGGCTGGATGTGTTTCAGCTGCAGAAAATGATAGGATTCTAGCTGTAGACTGGAGGTTATACTTAATAAATAAATAAATAAATAAATAATAGTAAATACAAAAAGGCTACTGTTAGGTAGCGTTCTATATAAAACTGTTATTGGGCACTAAGTTTGTGTCCTTCAGTATGAGAAACTGAGCCTCTGTAAGATTAAATCTGCTTTCATGTATACCATTTTACAGATGTTACTGTTCAAATTATTTTTAATTTTGTGGAAGTGATGAAAATCTAAAGACCTTTTCCTGATTCTATATTCATTGTATTTAAGTTCTCCTTCTCTGATAATAAGCTTTTGTTCTGATGTACTTTCTTACAAGATCAGTTTCCCTTCATGTAAATATTCTTGTCATTTATTTTCTTAGAATAAGACAAGATGCTACCGCTTCCCTTATCCTGCTATGGAAGGTGACAACTGCTGGATTTAAGCAGTGTTCACTTATTGATGGCAGAAGCGTCACGCTCCTCCAGGCACTGGGTGGACTTGTACTTTCTGAAGAAATGCTTGCATTAGGAAACAACTACTTTATCGGTGAGTAATAAGCTGACTTTCTGTTTCTCACTTTTTGGTGACATTTGGTACCTTATCCAACATTTAGAGAAGCAAAGAGGTAATTCTCTTACTTTATGTACTGCTGAAAAATTCAGACTTGATGGTGAGACAATGTTTTAGATGTTAATTCATTCAGAGAAGACAGGAGTTGCACTAAATTCCTACACATGAAGCACAGTTCAGTTTAAATGTAGGTGGTGACATTTGCCTGCCAGTTTCCCATGACATAATATATTTTGGATGTTCTGTTATAATCATCTGTAGAGTTTTTTGTAAATGCTGAAGTAAATAAATTCAAATGTTCAAGTTAAGTCTCTCTCAGATACTGTGTCATGAGAAGCATTGTGAGGAAGCTTAAGCCTTTACACAGTAAAAAATACAGTATGTGATCTAGTCTTCTGACTGCATTTGTTTGCACCACTTTTAGCCTTTTAAGTTTAGTATTTGGAAACATTAGACCTTAAACGTACCGTATGTATTATTGGGCAGTTAAATGGCAAGTACCTCTGTGGAAGGGTCAGAATGAAAATAGGCTGGTATGTTGTTTTTAAGTGTATGGCAAATAATATTGATTTCAATGCATTCTTTATGCTAGACATAATGGACCTAATTAAGTTGATTTTTCTGGGTGTATGGTTTATTGCACCAATGCCATGAAACCAAAATGATTGCAATAACAGCATTTATTTTGATCTTGAAATTCTTTACATCTTAAAATTAACTTCCTATGCTAGCAAATGTAAAATGAAAAGCATCCTGATGCAGAAATACTGGGCTAAATTTTAAGCATATATCCAATGCAGAGAGAAACCCAAACGCAGTAGTGTGTGTTGTGATTTTTGAGTTTTCCCTTACCGAAGATATTGCATGAGAATTGTTACTGTAATCATTTAATTCCCAACAGCAGTGGTTTATTTTAGTAATAGTTTTTTTTCCTTCAAATAATTTTCTAGTTCTTTATATTTTTATTGTTATTTCTTTCAAAGATATTTTAATTTTAGCTTTTTTTTTTTTATGGTTTAATTTTGAATTTATCAGCATTAAAAATCTCTGTTTGTTTGCCTTCCTTAGGGAAAAAAAATGCTTATGCTTTGTGATTGTTGATGTATGGTAAAAATAAGTAAAAACTTGCTGAAGATGGGATTCACTGTGACTTTCCTGCCCTCACAGAGCCATGTAGCTGATCATCTATCTTAGTCAATCATCTGGCAGATAGAGGGCCCAAGATGCTCTGTGCAAGTTTCCCTGGTCTATACAATGTAATCTATTGATTTAGACACCTAAAAGGAATATTCTCTTACTCTTTCATACAGTTTGTCTTGTCCTCCTTTCCCTTGTGTAGGTGTCCTTTTGTCATGAGGGTTCTTACTTGGAATTGTTTACTGTATGCTGATTAAAAAAACACTTTTTCCTTCATGGATATAAAACCAGATTCAGTTTGTAAGCAAGAACATTTTTATCTCAGGTAGTACAAGTTTTCTGAGGCCTCTTATTTTACTTCCACCTACTTTTTTTATTTCTTAAATTTTGCTTCTGATATTCTTGTAGATTTTTCCAGTCATTGTGGTGATTTTTAACTTATATAAAGAACGTGAATCATAAGTGCGTATGCAGAACAGCAGGGAGTCTCCTCTAGCTGTGATACATTCATGAATTGGTGCATCTGAATGCTTAGTAAAGATAAATGCAGACATACTGCATTTGAATTTTTATAAATCTTATTTAAATTTATTTTTGTGAATGGATGAATTGCCTATAAGGCTCTTTATAGAAAATGAAAATGAAGCATTTTGTCTGCATATCTGTCTTTTAATTCTGAAATGTTGCAACTCCCTTCCATAATGCAAAGATATAGTGAGATAACACATCAGTTTTCTGGACTAGATTATTTTGTGTGGCCTTAGTTTACTTATAATTTTCCCCCAGTAATTTCCTTTTATTAAAGCACTTGAGCAGTAAAAGAATGGAATACAAAAGTGTTAATGACATAAAATAATATATATTTTTTATTTTAAAAGTGTGGCCTATCAATATTTATTGTAGAAAAGAGAAAATGCTATCCTATGGATATTCTTCATAATTGTATAGAAATATTCTGCCTCCTTTCCATCACTAATTCTCATCTAATAAAGTTCTCTTCTGATATGTAAATCTGATATGTAAAAATGTCTTATAAAATGGGTGATTTTATAAAACAAATGCACAGAAAACATGAGTAATTCAGCATGTGCTTTTGTTGATGATACTTAAGAAAATTGCAGGGGCCTCAAGATACTGTGGGATGCTACAAGCATAGCAATGCTTTCATGAAGTTTTTTTCTACATACTTCTTTTGTCAAACTTTTTCTGTCCAAATGATTTTTTATTTAGGGACTCAACTCTACGAACTGGCAAATTCTGTACAATGCAGTTTTCTCTGACCTTTAAAAAAAAAAAGTTAATCAGAATTGTAAAAGAAAAAATAGCAAGGTCTGACTGTAGTGTAACATTTTCATCTCTTGCTTACATTAATGCAGTCACTTCTCCATGGGTTGCCTCCAACTTTGCTATTCGGTTTTACTCTTCAGCTATCTCTTCCAAATCTTTCTTGATATGATGTTTATGTCAAAGATAAAACATTTTTAGAAATATTATTTGTTGTGCCCTAAGGTGACTGATTATAAAAAACAGCATAAAAGCAGTTTAGACAAGATTGAAAAGAGTCATATGTTGGAAATAATGTACTGATTTGTTGATCTAAAAATGTTTCTTGTTTTATTAAAAATGTTCTGATCAGGCAGAGTGAAAAACCACCACCACCACCACCAACAAAAAAACAAGCAACCTTTTCTATTTCTATAAAAAAAAACCTGTAGTAAAGATCAGTTAAACTGTTACCTCTGCCCAAATGTTTGCAAGAAAAATGCTTAATTTGATGCTGTGAGAACTAATTTTTTTTTCCCTTGACTTCAGGACTTAAAGAAAAAGAAAACAAACAAACAAACATGTCATTAAAGACATTTTGTATTGTCTGGATATCAGATTTTTTAATATCTGCAGCCCAAGTATCTACTCTTTAAAGTGGAATGCTGGGAATGATGTTGAAATTTGCAAAAAAAAAAAAAAAAAAAGTAGTTAGGAAATGAAAGAAGAGGGAATTGATCATCCTTTTAAATAAGAGGTGTTTAAATAAGACAAAGGGATTGAAACGTAAGTGTGGTAGATCATGGAAAGTCTGCCTTTCATATCCGTGAAGTTACAGCTTCACACTATTTGTCCCACTGTTCTTTGAAGTTAATGAGCTATTCCTGATAAACTGTTATCATATATACAAAACACCCCATCGTTATTTCCTTTAATTCAATCTCTTTGTACTAGAATATAAGAAAACAACTAGTTGTAAAACTTTGCCGCAGTACAGTTGCACACCTTTCAATTTTGGAAATTAATGCAAAAAACCAAGTGGAAATAAGATTAAATGCATTTTTACAAGTCTGAAAAAATGAGATGAGATATCAGACTGAAGTTCTGATGGATATGAGTAGATTACAACAAGTTGTAAGTGCAGCTTGCTGTATGTTTGGGTGAGAGCTAATACACCCCAAAAAATGCTGTTTTCTCTTATAGGAAATAATGCACCACATCTGGAACACCTACAGGAACATGTGTAACTTTTATTCATGTTTGTTGTAAGTGCATAGGACTTACTAATCTGGCAGTATAATATCTCTCTTGAGAAAATAATGCATTTAAAAAGTAGAAAAGACCTTTTTAAGGGTGCTGAAGGACGTTTTCAGGTTCTGCAACAACTCTGTCACAAATATTCTATAATTCGTTATATGCATCTTATTTATCCAAACATGCTATCACCCTCTAATTGGAAACTAGAACCATTATTCCGGAACTACAATCTGCTAGCCAGACTGTGGCAAAAGCAGAAACAACACAATAAAAGCATTAACATCTTTATTCTTTTGATGCTGAGATATTTAGAAATTTTACAGTCACCGTATGCCATCTGTTTCTTACACAGTCTGTTAATTTACTCTGGCAGCAGGTTCACTTGCTTCCTGTTAAGGGAGCACTTCTGTACTCCATTACTAAAGACAGTGAAAGCCTCACGTCCACAGGTGTCTGCTGGAGTTTCACACAGCTTCCAGTTTATCTGTAGGCTGGTAGAGGTATACCTGCAGTGACATACAATAAGCAAGTGTCTACGTGTTCATGGTTATTATGATACTATCAGTGGTGACAAAGATTGCTTCTCATCAGCTTCTGTGTTACGATGTTGAAAGGACTGCTTTTCTACCTTAATGTGCCTGGTGCTGAACTACAGTGATGGGATGTGCTTTGGAAAAGCAAAGCAAAGTCAGACAGATGGTGTTTGTATTTAGCCCCTGTGTCCCCAGAAGTATAACACTAGAAAACTTTGTGAAACAGTGTTGTTTAAATAATTAACAGCAACAAAACCAAAAAATCTCGTGAATAGCTTGATTTGATTTGATGTTTGATTTGTTGTACGACTTTTGTTTACTAAGCCCATCAGTGATGCAGCTTAAAAGCAACTCTCTTCCACAGGGTATTGCTAAGTTAGCTTTCATTTAATTGTTTATAAAATGAGGAAGAATTTTATTAGCAAAATTGCTACTTCTCCAATAAAAAGCTATGGATAATAAGGCAGAAGATTTAGCTTTTAATATGAAAAGGAAGCAATAAATTATCCAGCAAAAATTTCAATTATGCTTATTTTAGTTTCTTATTTTCATTGCTGAGAAGAAAACTGGTGTGTAATCTGCTTTTCTGCAAGGTGCCAAGCCTTTTGGATCAATACAATTTAACCAACTGTCTTAAACTATTGATACAAAGTGTTTTATAATTTGTCGCTGCTCAAACTCACTGGAAAATGAATCCTTTAGCATCCTTTTGGTGTGATGAAGAGCACTGATGTTTCAAATGACAGCAGCGATAAGACTGCTTGCCTAAATACATCATCACTTTTTAAAAGCTTTCTTAGAGAGGAAAATTAATGCTTGTATCCTCAAGCAGAAGTTATCTGATGCATTTTAAAACGTGTGGGATCCACATGTACATATGTTCAGAAATGACCGTGCTTTGTAAACCAAAATGCTGTCCTTCCTCTCTAATGCAGTAAAGTTCCATCTCTAATATATTTACCCTGAGCAAAAAATGAGCCCTTTTTGCACTGCAATTATTTGCTCTCTTGATGCCCTCTAGTTCATTTTGTCAATCTCCTTGCAGCATCTCATCATACATTAACAAATGGTTACCACTAATGTGAGCTGCAGGTATACCAGGTGGCCAGAAGGAAATTGAATGTACAAAATAATTTATTAAAATAAATAATCTGCAGGCATATTTTGAAAAAAAGTCTTAAGTTTTTCAGGTCTCTTTGTCTGGCCCGAGTTTCAGTTTAGGTGGTAAATTTTAATTCTGACCTTACAGATGGAGCTTTTTGTGATATACATGTTTAAAACATCTTTCCATCAAGGGAAAGCAGTTTGCTGCATTTACTTACTTAAGCAAATTGAAATGGAGCAGATTTATTTCATATTAGGAGATGTGTGAATTGAATTCACTGAAAGCTATGCAGTGACATGACTCCCGTTTTAACAAGTCACCATGTGTCAGCTGAGCATCTCTTTGAGCTCCTAGCCTGTGGTGCATGTGCAGTCACTTGACTTAACCTTCCTCCACTCTGAACTAAATTAAATCATTTTGCATTGCTCTGCACGTGCCTCCGTTGGAGTGTTCACATCTCTGTGATGCTCAGTGCTGTGTAGCAACCTGCACTGGTTATGTGCATGCAAGTCAGCATTGCCAGTGGGGGAATTTGAAGACAACTGCTCCAGTTAATGGGATTTTCATTTTCATGCTTGCAATTTGCCTGGAAAGGCCCTTTTGCAGGCAGTACTGAGTGCTGTGCTTAGCTGTGAACATTTCCCTGGGGGTCTGGGCATAAGAGCTAACCTGACAGAGAATGGCCTTTTGATAAACAAGGGCAGTAGCAGTAATGGGAACAGCACAAATGGATTGATGATGGCTAATTTCAAAGACTTTTTCAAAAGATGGCCTTATAAGAGAAAAAGCTAAGCATCTGGCTGAACTAAAGTACTTCCTGGAAAAGCTGTTATGCTATACAAAAAGGATAATTTTATACATGTAACAGAAATCAATATCCTTCCCTGCTCTGTGCCTCGTCTAAAACTAATATGGGTTTAAACATTTGATTATTCTCCTTTATATATCTATACACATTATGTTATGTTTTAAACTAACATCTAAATAAATTTTGCTCTTTAGGTCACAAATCCTATGATCAGTTCACTGTGGAGATATTTGCATTCAGTTGATCATGCAATTCTTTGCACTGCAAGATCTCAGATGGATTACCTAACCTGATCTGTAAAATGAAGATACAAATGTATAATTTAAAAGAAGCGAAGCATATTTTAATAAAACTTGTGACATGCTTTGAGGTATTGAGTTAGTAGTGTAACATATGGCACAGTGCACTTAAGTATGGAGTAGCCACTCTAATGTTTTTAAGTTGAGTCAGTCACTACAGATATCTCCTAGCTAACCTTGCCACCCACACACATCTACCTCAGCTGCACTTCCCACAGTCCCAGCGATGTAATTTGCAATCCATCACTCTTACTGCTTCTGCAGAGTGTGGTATCAGAAATTCCGGTGGTCTGCATTTGTGCCCAGAATAGTCCACTGCCAGCTTAGCAGCACTTCAGGGATACTGATAAATAAGCACAGTGGGGAAAATGCGATATAAGAAATCTATCAGTAGATCAGCCTTGTCACCCTCCCCTGTGCTTTCTCCATTATCTTGGACAGTAAGTAGCAGAGTCCTTGAAGCCATGGTAGGTCACACTCTAAGCTACTGTCACATCTCTTTAATAAGCTGTATGCAAGTGCTTTCCTACATGTACTCTTGTTAGCCAATTATTTGTAATCCCATTGTGGGTTTTAGTCCAGTCTAGCTATTAAGTTGAGTAATTGTTTACCAACAGTGACATTTTGAAATTGCTGTTTGTTGTATAGTATTTAGGGATTTTCATATGCTATGCATATCTAACTGATTTGCTCAGTTAAATATATTTTGACTTTCAGTCCTGCAAAACTCATCTCCAACTTGAAAGTCAGGTTGTGTGCTATTTATTCCCAAAGTTTAGGTAATAATTTTCTGATACCTAAATTTTGCTTTCTGTTATGTATGTATGCCTCTCTTTGTAAATCTGCTTCCTATGGCTGTGCAGAAGAATGTGCTCAGAATATAACCTGACCAGCACCATGCTTGTCACTATCATTATAATGGTCATTGTCTGCGAACAGAGTATATGTTTGATTTTCAGAGTCTAGGATGTATTTCAGTGTTTGTAGTGAAGGAAGAAAGCATTTTCAAACAGTGTGTGACTGTGATATTAACTGGTGTGAGGGGCTGAGGGGGAGCAATGAGTTTTGCATTCCCTTATCAATAAAAGAAGTACTTTTAAAATTTCTGTTTCATATGACATTTGGGAAAAAAAATAAAAAGTATCTGAAATGCATCTTTGATTCTCTCCAAACCTTATTTATCCCAATGGAATGAGATACGATACTTTCAAAATCAGTATCTGACCAAGGCTTTTGTGAAAAAACACATTAAGCATACTGAATTGTATAGACATTGGGAGCTTTGATTAATTGTATCACTTATAAATAGCAGTATTTATGGGCAGAGTAGCAGTTCTGTTATCGCAGCTGTATGTTTGAGTCCCTAGATGCTATGTTACTTAGCAGTATCCTTAGAGAATGATCTCAGATGTTCTGTACAAGCATCCTATGGTATACTGATGTCCCAGAAGTACTGCATCAAAGATTATGTCATTGTCTACCTGTTTCTCACTTGTTCTCTGCTTATGTATGATAACAATCCTAATACAAAAGAGGAAAGGATTCCTGACCCATTTTTTCAGATTCAGTACAACAGTATTAGTGTCAAGTCTCTGAGGGTAATAATAGCTTAATGAGCTGACCATGAGGCTCATGGAAAAGATGATGGCTATTTGCAAATCAAAATGATGCTTCCATTATTTAAATGTGTAATGATAAATTTTCACAAATGGTGGTTTGGTTATATGCTTGATATGCTTCTTTTTTTTTTTTTTTTGAGTCTTTGAAAGTTGAACACACATTCGAAGGGTTGAGCTCTCTTATATTTACTAGATAAGTAACTACAATTTGATTTACAAACAACAACAGTGCTGTAAGAGAGGGAAATTTATTTGTATAGTTAAACTATACTATTTATTTGCTTACATCTCAAAAGAATGTGTTTGTCTTCATAGTACAGTGATAGCACAAGTGTAAAGATAACTCAAACCAAGTAGTCACTTCCTATCTTTTTTGCAAATATGGATGTTAACTCAATCTATAGTCTTGACTAAATACAAGTGTAAAGAAATCATACGTTGTGACTAGAACAGAGGTTCTAATGGCAATCTGAATGGCACAATGTGATAGTTCTAAGAGCACCTGAATATAAATAGTATTGTAATCTTTTTTTTTTTTAACTTTATTCCTTATTTTTCATTCTTACCTTTTTATATAAGAGAAATAGGAGCCTGTGTGCTTTGCTGTACTAGGCTTAAGTTGTTGAACAACCAGAATGGAGTGAGTAGTGTATTTTACCAAGCATGCTGCCAATGAAATCATGAGGCATTTCTCAGACTATCAACTGTGTGCACAAAGCTTGAAAATGCCTCCTCTGCAACTTAAATGGCTTGTCACATCATATTCTGATTTATTATGTAGTAAAATTGTTTCAATGTTAGTGCTGTAATTAGCTCAACCCAAAATTCTTCAACTTAAAGTACTATGGTGACATTATGCTTTAACCAGCTTTAGAAAAACAGTAAAGTTAAAATAAACAAAATTGCCATTTGCTCTAAACAACTGTAATCTTCTTCTTCAGACCTAAGATGAAAGGAGCTGTAAGCATTCTTCTGAAATTATTCTCCTACCTAGAAGTCAAAAATAGAACTTACTCTAATTCAGTCACTGTTACAGGATCTGGAGAAGGAATTAATTAACCTGTGTTAAGCAGGGAGTTGTATTTAGATGATTAGGCAACCTTCTTCTAGACTTCTAGGGATTTCAGAAAGTTGTATGCAGCTCCTATAGAAGAAAAAATGTATGGCTGTATTTTTATTTTTCCAGTCTCTGGAAATTAGGTGAGATAATTAGAAATTACAGGAAAACGTGTGGCATTCCAGTGAGGATAATGGCTTCTTCAGCGATTTGCCTAAGGGATTTAGATACCAAAATAGTAACAGCACTCAAAGTAGAAAGAAGGTTGATTTGATATTCCTTTAGGGAACTGTCCTGAAGAATACATAACAATCTGCTTCAGACAAGAAAATGTGAACCCAAAGACATTTTCTAAATACCGCATTCTTCCAAGCATTCACATATAATTGCATGACTGCCTATGACAATCACATTCAATTGTTAAAGGAAATAATTCAGGCTGCATTTTAGAACAGATGGGCAAGAAGGAGGTGTTTACTGAGGCCAGAATAAACTGACTTTCTTAGAAGAGGTCAGTGGATTACTGTAATTTCTACTGAGCAAAACAGACCATTAGACTTTTATAACTGTCCCTTGTACAGTTTTGATTTGTTCTTATAGAATATTTAACTGACTCGTGCAAGTTGTATTCAAGCTGATAACGATTGTACTGGGTATGAGATTTTTCTGCTTTAAAGATGTGGTTTAGTGTTTCTAGTATAGACAACTTATTCTTCAAAGGAAGCACCATTTTAAAAAGTGAAAATTAAAACTGAAGGACAGACAGTGGAATTCTTCCATATGATTTTCTTTGGAATTTGTATAATTAGTCACACTTCAGACTTTTATATGCAGAATGCAAGTAATGGTTAGCAGCTGTTCTGGAAGGAGATTTTACTTGAAGTTCAAGCAGTTTCCTGAGCCACTGGTGTACTGTTCCTTATTAATACTATATTGTACTATTTTTTGTAGTTGACAAAATATTGTTTAACTTCCAGTCTATAGTGCAAGTAGCTGTATTGTATCTTGAAAGTTCCTTTGAAGCCGCTTATACCATAAATGAATTTTAGAATTTAAAGTGAAAAATGTTAGAAAATAAAAAACAACATTGTGTCATATACTTTCTGCATCCATTTGTAGTCATATTTAAAAAAAATTAAGGATATTTTATTTTTCAAATATTCCCATTAGAAGTATGAGTAGTAAGGAAGTTGTGCTCCAGTGTGTTCTAGTAGCTTCCAGCCAATGTTTTCTTTTTTCAGTTCCATACAATTACAGTACCTAGTATCACATCATGGAATGATAAGACCTGACATCAGATTTAACTTGTTTTGCAATTACTAAAAGGAATGCCATCAAATGGAGTACATCCTTGCAGAGTGCATCCAAAAGGCAGCACTGAGATTATCCATCTGTTACTAGTGTAGTGCTGCTTATGATCTGGGTGAGCTTTTAGCTCTACCTGAAGTAACTGCTGAAATCTATATAAATGTTTTCCTCCACTGAGTTTGATTTTAATATTCCTTGCCATTAAAATCTTAGGGAAGTATATAAATTATCAAAAAGATAGCAGACAAAAGTGGTTGATTATTACAAACCTAAGAAATGGAAGCAGTCGAGAGCCCTGCAGGTAAATGTGTTTCACCAGCCTTCCTTTCTTTTGTTAATTGTTATGATGACTGTTTACAACTCTAATCCAATATTGTGTTACATGAAATATAAACATTCGTGTTCTCAGTTGATTTATTCAATTCAATTATGTTTGTTTGTCTAGTAGAAGAGCATAAATTTGTATTAACATTTTTTTTGGAATTTTCTCATATATTAATAATTCAATTTTCTTTTTTTTTTAAAGGTTTTTTGAATGATTCAGTTACTAAGTGCATTGTGGCTTTACGCTTGACTGTGATAGTGAAAGTCAGTACCTGCATGCCTGCGGGAAGCCAATCAGATAAATTCCAGTGTTCAGGGAAAGGAAAATGTATCACGAAACCAGATGAGGTAAGATGAACTTATCAAGGATCTCGTGTAATTTGGAAATTTCATGCCAATATAAATGCAAGGGGAGTCATTCTTGGTTCTCTGAGTATGTGCTCACCTTGCTACTGTGCAGTAGGCTTCAAAAACCATAGAATTTATTATAGTGTATTTATGAAATAATTTGACAATGTTTGGAATTTCTCCTGTGTTCTTTCCCTGAAATATCACTATATTGAGGGATTAAAATGACAGTAGCAATTCCACTGACTACTATGATATTTTTGAGTGATCTACTAACAAAAAAAATAGAATCAGATATGTTAACTTTCCATGCTGTGTACTGCTTTGGCAAAACCAGGCTGGCATTCTGTGATCAAGAGGCTGTATTCTCTGCTGCCTTCTATACATGTTGATTTAAATAAGAGTAATAAGCAACACAAAGATGTGCAGCTAATATTTGGTTTTAATAACTTTCATTTGGGAGATAAAAGCAATAGTAACTGTTGAGTAAATATTAACAGCTGTGAGACTGCTGTGAACACAGAAAATCTAGCTTGTTTAGGGAATTCACTAATAGTTCATCTGCTATTGTTTTCTGATTTAAATTCTCAATAAGCATGTTTGATAGAAAAATGCCATTTTGACTTGTAACAACAACAATTTAGTTACAGCAGTAACCTATCTGTGCATGGCAATGCTAACATCTGGAACAGCTTAACATCTTTATTTCTAAAAAATTAAATTTTAAAATGCTTAAGGTAATGTGAACACAGTGACTGATATCCAAATAACTTGTTCATTCAGCATCCTATTTCATGGTTCAGTTTATTTTTTCTGCTTTCCTGTATCTATCATTTTTCTAGAAATTCAGCATTTTGAATTTGATTTATGTAAATAATACATTCAAATGCTCTATATATAATGGCATCAAAATGTCTTCCCTTTTTCTATCTTTTGTCATGTTGAGAGTTAAAGGCTTTGATAAATAGTTTTATTTTCTGTTTTTCATGTTGTTATTCCATTTTTATGTCCCTAATTTCTTAATTTTACTGCAAGCCATATCTCATGAAGAGAACATACATTAATTCCTGCATCTGTGCAAAAGCATTAATCTATTTTTATTAAGGAAAATGCATATACTGCTTTTAATAATCAACTATGTTTCAAAAATATCCAATATGTGGAATTTAACTTATTAATAAATTAAAATAATCTTTAAAAAGAAAGGCAAATTTGCTTCAGGGCAACAAAGGGGGGCATGAGAATAGGGAACTCAGTACCTGTACATCTGTACCTTTAATTCTGACATTGAAAATTTTATACAGCTTTTAGTGATGAATTAACCTTCCTGTTGTGCATACAGCGTTTTTCCATCCATGGAAAATAAACAGGAAAATTTAAAATTAATCCTATCTTTTCACACTTTTGAAGAGTAGTAGAAGCACAGTGTATTAAGGTAGTGTTTGTAACACAAACAGTAGCCGAATCTATGGGTTATGGAAATCATACTGAAGTCTATTTCCAGAGAGGCATCTACCAGTTTGTGGTAGTCAAAGAACTTGAATTAGCAGGATTCTTAATATCTCTTTAATAAAATTTTAACTGCAGAAACATATATTTTTGCTGTCGCAGTTTCTGAATTTTCTAAGCCTTGAACAAATGAAGAAAATCTCACTGTTTCCAAGTGTTTATTTATGACCAGACTTCTACTCCAAGGATAATAAAAATGTTGTTGTCTATTCAGCCATAGTGATTTTTCAAATCTGACAGTTTTTCTTACCCATAATGTATTAGTTGCGTAATAGAATTTCAACTGGGAAACTGAATCAGGCCCAGTGTGAGCAACGTAGTTAAAAATAGAAGGTGTATATTTCATTAAACAGGATGTTTTTACCATTGTTTAAGTCTTCTTAGGGGAGATGTATCATAAAATGTCTTAATGGTTTCCCTAATGATGAAGCAAACAACTGCCAAAATTACATGCTTGCCATGTACCAACCAACTGCTGATTGTTTCCCCCAAGACCTTCTACATTTCTTTATCCAGAACAGAAACTTTAATTTTCTTTAGGTTTGCAACATGCCCTTTGTGATTTGCTGTTTGTTTTTATCTATAATTCATTCAGTTTGTGCATTCTAGTTTTGCAGGATGCAAAGCGACTTCTTAGAGGAATGCACAAAAGGCCTAATGTGGTAAATATGCTCAGAACTGAGCTGGCTGTAGTCATTTTGCTTCCAGTGCTGAGAAGATTAATGATTGCCTTTGTTTTTTCATGTACTTCATAGTTTTATACCAAATCTAGTTTAATGTAAGAGAATATAGTAACCCATTTACATAATGGAAACTTTAAATGTAATTAACAATCTGCAGTAATATAAGTTCAGTGGCATACTGCCATCTGTGGGGTGCATAGAACTAGGAACAAATGACTTCTTGTCTAACCTGGAAGTCATGGCTGTGGCTACTTATTTCTTGGTGCTAAGTAGTTTAGCTTCTACTGAGCTGGGTGTTTTTTTATAGAATGTGGACATAAAATTATACGGTCATAATGACAATTTCTTTTTCAGTTGTTCTTGGTGTTGAAAATAAAATTCACAACTTTGAACAAAGTTCTTTGAGGTGAAGTGATGCCTTTTCCTCCCTTTGTCTGAGCTTAGTACCTCTGTTTTGCTGCCATTCTAGCCGTTCTGGAGTACTAGACATTCAAGAATGCTAGACATTGAATGTTTCAGAAACATAATACTGGTCTTGGTACCATTCCCATGTAAATACCAAATTCACATTTATTGACTCAACTTTCACCAGAATAAGTTGTCCACAGGCAAATTAGCTGTGAATTGAAGAGCAAAATCCTGTTATAATCCAGAGAGAAGTTTGCTATGAATTTCTGATTCTGTGTAGGATTTTAAAGTGAGCTGTGTACATCCATTGGATTTGGGATCTACAATTCTGGTTACATACCGAGATTTCTTTCAGAAATTGCTCCATTCTGTAACTTCATCTGTCTTGTGTAAATGTGGGGTTTTATTGCTAGTGTTAGAACCACTGGTATTTATGCCAAAATTACCGTCTACACTGAGAAATAATGAATTGAACTGAATAATGATGATTTCCGTGTCATTCATTGGTTATAAGTTCGTGGAGTCAGATCCGCTTGATTTTATTTGTCTGTATTAACATCAGCTCCCTGTATGCCTAAAGGTGTTTTCTCTTGGTAATGAACTTAGTTTCCTAAGTACAATATACTCCTAAATACAAAATTAAGTATTTATCACACAGTAATGTTTTGCTCAAACAACTCACTGTGAGGGTTGCAATGAATGCTCAAAGTCTTTTTTTGACAAGAGAAAGCAGACATTCATTTTATTCTGGTCATTTTTGTGGCTTTACTACAGCAGAGAAAAGTAAAAAAGAGCTTTTATGGTCTCTCTTCAGTCTGAAGACTGAAGTAAAATGCACAGATGAACTGTAGACTGTTAGGGAATTCTTAGATATTTACTTTAATACTAGCAAGATATTTACTTTAATACTAGCACTGAGTTAGTTTTTCTCACATTGCTGGTATATGCCATCTTGTCAAGAAAATAAATTAGTGGTGTAATTTGGGACAAGTGAAGATGACATGCCTAATAAAAATGATGACATCTAATCTTACATACAGAATAACGTCTGCATCTCAGAACTATTCTGTCATTAGATATTTCAGTTTGAAGTGTTACAACACTTTTCTTTTGCTGCTTTCAAAATTCATTTTGATAACTGTGTTTTGTGGTAAATTGATCCCTGTATCATACTTATCAAGATTGTCTGATTTTTTTTCCCCCCAATTTCTTATTCTGTTAATATAGTTGAAGAAATGACATAATTGCTTTGTTTATATATGTTAGAACTTACAAAGTAATAATCAGCTCCTATTATTTCAAGACAAGATTTTAGTGCAGACAGAGCCATATCATTCTGTGTCTGTGGACAGTATAGACCTTCTCCTTCTCTCCAATTGATCGTTCAGGTACTGCTGTACTTAGCAACTTACTCCTAGACCTAGCATAAAACAACTATGAATTTGAACCTTCCAGACAAACATGGTGTCTCTGTTTTGACAGTGTTAACGCTGATGGGATCTTTGATCTCTTGATAACATGTGTTAGATAGACGTGGAACAGCTTGTTCTCATTTTCAGTGCACGTACAAGGACCACAACCACATTTAAATGAGTTCAAGACTGATTGCTTCAAACAGGGCAAGGAACTCAGGCACAGTGCTTTTATCTTTCCCGATGCTCTATTCTAATGTTCATTTCAAGCTTTAAAATTTCATTGAATAGTACAAGGATTGTAGTAATACTAGCACAGTGTCCTTGTTGTATTTCTTTTCTGCATCTGTGTAGATGTAAAGATCCCAGCAGTCTTAGAATGTTAACTGTTTATATGGAGGTATTAGTCTAATTCTGACTAAATGTCCAAGGTAGCCAGCCTTGGCCACATGAATGTAGAGGGAACCTTTATTTCAGAGAGTAAATATGTGATACTTAAGATGTATTCCCAATGGATAATGGCCATATACCTGAAGATAAAGTGAAATTTCAAGTGGTTTATAAAAAAAAAAAATTAACCAGTTTCCCATTTTTATTGTGCTCTTAGTTGTACACTACTGGATATGGGATTTCATCTGCCCAAAGCATTATTCTGATAGGGGGGGATTATTCCACAATTCAGACCTGACCATCTTTTTTCTGTAGGGTAAAAAGTAAAATTATTTTATGCCTCTGGTAAGTTTATAACCAGTGACAAACAGTGGAAACTGTGCATCAACCATAAATTTTCTTTAATGATGTAAAAAAAACCCTGTAAGATATTAATAAGGTTTTTCAGAAAAATATGTAAACTTCATAAAACTGGAGTTGAAAATCAGTGTGTAAATTAATCCTTCTCTGTTTGATTACTTGGGCATAATATTAATGGTATGGAATGGCACAGTGTTCATGGTGTTTTTCAGTAGTTCTCATTGTGAGGAGAAGATGGGCTATGCAATTTATTTATGCATTTGACTATGAATTTATATCAGGGATTGTATTTATAGTACATAAACTTCATTTTAAAATTAAAAACGTCGTTGCCTGGGACAGCTGTGTGCATGGAGTCTGAGTGATGGGGCTGGGAAACGTATGAGTGAGAGCGGCTGCCATCTAGTGCTTGATGAACAAAGGAAGGGAGGCATTTGATTCGAATGGATACATCAGATGAGAGCTTTCTTTGCTTCCATCCTTTAGCACATCCTTGGCAATCTTAGCAATTTAAATATGTGTAAAGTTTAATTATGTTTTATTGCTAAAGAAAAGTGCTGAATGCCACGCTGTATCTACAACAGTTATTTTAGTACTTTAACTTTAACAGGTGTAGTATTCTTACTCTTTTATTAAGCAGCAAAAGTAGCAAGTTTTGGAAAAGGTCCTAATATATTCAGAAGGAGGCCTGTTTTAGTAGAACCAGAGTGGTTTGTGGCTCCTGAATTGAGCCCCAGTCCTGCTCATCCCATAGGGGGTACACCTTTGTGGCAGGGTTTTGTTGTGGCAAATCTGTACATTACAAATCTTGGTAATCATACTGGTATAAAAATACAATTTCTGGAATGGAAGAAAAAAAACCTACTGATTTAGGCATTATGGATCTAACCCATGTCTAGATGGAGATTCCCTGGCATGATTTAAAATCTGACCTGAAGAACTGGTGCATGCTTAGTATTTTAAAGGGTAACTTCATGCATTTGATGTATTTATGTCAGCTATTTGTGTTTCAAATGGAAAAGCACTGGAAACATTTTTGTTTGTTGAGTATTCAGTGAAAATATAACCTTTGAAAATTCATTGTGGAGTACAGATTTTGCTTGTTTTTAGGCAACATTTTTCTGTGAGTGCGAGGATGAGTACTGGGGCTCCCTTTGTGAGGAATTTGATGCTTGTCAAAGCCAGCCCTGCCAGAACAACGCAACCTGCACCGACCTAGCACAGAAACACAATGGGAACAATTTCACCTGCAGCTGCCTGCCTGGTGGGTATCATATTGTGCACTGAATAATGTGTTTTTGTTTTACTGTTCAGTGGATAATCTTTTGCAGAGCAGCAAACTCTGCATCTTAAGTCAGTAGGAAAGAAGGAAAATAAAACAACTTAAAATCAGCTTTAAAGGGCTGGAGAATTCTTCAGTTGTGAATATTGGCATGAGAGGCACAGCACTGTACAGCCCAATCAATGCCATCATGAAGGAATTATTCATAACTAGAATCATAGAATCACTTGTGTTGGAGGGTACCTTAAAGATCTTGGAGTTCCAAGCCCCAGCTGGCTACCCCACACTGGGTGACATTGCCCAGGGCCCCATACAATCTGACCATGTCAAGTCCAAGGATGGGGCATCCGCAGCTTATCAATCTGTTCCAGTGCCCCACTCTTCTGAGTATTTTTTTTTTCCTAACATCTAGCTTAAATCTCCCGACTTTTAATTTAAAACCATTCCTGTTGATCTATCATTATCAGGTCTAGTAAAAAATCATTCCCCTCCTGCTTATATGTTCTCTTCAAGTACTGGAAGGCTGCAGTGAGGTCTGCCTGGAGCCTTCTCTTCTCCAAGCTAAACAAGCCCAACTCCCTCCACTTACCTTCGTAGAAGAAGTGCTCCAGCCCTCTGAACATTATTGAGATCCTCCTCTGTGCTCAATCCAACAGCTCTACATCCTTCTTGTGCTGGAGGGTCTGATAGAACAAATAGAACTTTACCTAGCAAAATGAACAGAATTATTTAGTTTGCTGTCTAAAATCAGCTTTTTCTTTTTTTTCCCCCCAATATAGATTTTAAGTATTCAATGTAACAAACCTTTCAATACATGTTCCTTCACTGTAATTAGTACATTCTTTTCTTCACTCACAGGGTGACATGGAAAAACCCTCAATACAAACTACAATTGTTGAATTGTTCCTCAGATTGACTTAAACTTCAAAAACTTCAAAAAAATATAAAAACTAAATCGACTGATTTGTGGGTTTGATGAATGATCAAGCGTCTGGATTCTCTGAATTTATTTCAAGAACATTTGCCATTAAAATTTGATCAAATGAATATAGACATTTTCAATGAAATTAAAATTAAACTGAATATGTTGGTCTCAGTTAAAAGCTGGAGTGTAAATTCATTTTACGTGTGGATGAAAGAACCTTACAAAGTGACTATTACAGGAAACTCAGTGCTATCTTAAATCATACATTTCAAAGACTAACTCAATTATCATAACAGCACAATTACTTTATTTTTAGATAACTTAAGAAAATTAATAAAGGAGCAATAAAACTATTAGACTTAAATAATATCGGGTAATTTATTTTGATTCCTACAAACATTTTACTGTAGATCTTCATTTTTGTAGAAAAATTGAGCAATTTACTAGCTGATAAGTTATGAGGTCACTTACTGGATAGTTGACATGAGAGGGTTCTTATCTAGAAAAAAAAAAAAGGAAGCTGCTTCTGGAATAGGCCCCCATTCCTATTCTAATGTAGAAGAAATTTCTTTAAAAACTGATGGAGAAATTAATACTCTGGTCAGGCTTCCAGTGGTTGTCTCTAAATAGCTCTCTAAAGAAACATTTTAAAGCCAGGTGTGTGGATTAAAAATATATAAAGGGTACAAGTAACAACACTTTATTGAGACCTCAGGTGGGATCATGGAGTGGGCCTTCTTATATTCCTTTTGAGATGTTAATATTCTTATTTGTTACCTTTATGCACAGACAAGAATACTTCAGGCTGTGCTGCATTGTGTTTAAATACTGACCAAAAAATGTAACTGAGCCAGGAGTAGGTGGATGCAAATACTGTTTTCTTGTAGCAGCTATATACCATCCTCTGAACTGTTACATGAACTTAGCAGTTCAGAAAGTCAGCCATGGCAAGTAATTAAGGACCCTTAATTTCCTCCAAAGGACATGATGTTTTCTGTTAATGTGCTTTATGCCTCTGAGATGTGCTCTTTTTCTCTCTTTGCTTAACAGTCATTGTAGTGAATGGGAAACAGAAAAAGTGATTTATATTTGAATTTTTATATAATGACATGAATTTATTCAGCTCTAAAAATTAAAAATGATGTTATTATGCACATATAATCTATTCTGATTTTATAAATATGTAAATAGATCAACTGTCACTTTAACAACGTATGTAAACATAGTTGAATAATAATTTAAATTCAAGAGGGAAAAGATCTGAGTGAAACAAGCTTGAAATGTTTAAACGGACCATACAATAAATGTCCCATAATGATTGATTCAGAATTCTTTGGGATTTTGACAAGTAGATTCTAATTAGAAAAAAATAAATAAATGAGATTTATTTGTTGTATGTATTTATTGAGATAACTGTCTTGAAAATCATTCTGCCTTAACTACGTCTGGCTAAATTTCTCTTTTTAAATTTCTAACCTTAGGAGAAATGGGATTAGCCTCTTCTGCGTAACTAGTGATAGGATTAGAGTAAATAGCCTCAAGTTGCACCAGAGGAGGTTCAGGTTGGATATTAAGAAAAATTTCTTCTCTGAAGGAGTAGTCATGGACTGGAATGGTCTGCCCATGGGAATGGTGGAGTCACTGTCCCTGGAAATGTTAAAAAAATGTTTAGAAGTGGTATTAAGGAGCATAGTTTAGTGGGGAAATATTGGTGGTAAGTGGATGGTTGGACTAGATCTCCGAGGTCGTTACCAACCTTGATGATTCTATGATTCTAAATTCAGGAATAATTCTAAGAAGCCTACCTGCTGTTCATAACATCAAAGTTTTTACTAGATTATTACTTTCCCATCTTAATAAGAAATATTTTTGAAATACTTCAAAATTATTGGTTTAGGTGCAAAAAAGAAAGCTTTAGGGGGGAATATTTATGATAATTCTGATGTGCCTACCATATAGCCCAAGAACATTTCCACTAGGAAAACTTAATGTTTTGATGTTGTATGGCTGAGCTTTGTGAAGTAACATAAATATGCTTCTCACTTAGCTACAAGACTCCAGAGATGAGTTCGTTACTTCTGTTACTACATTTAATTCTGCCATATTTCCTGCTTCTGTTGTGAAGTTACAAATTATAGTGACTTGATGCAGCAAATACCAGATACCTGCATCAAGTAATTGCTTTATTTTTAACCATAGAAGTAGTCACTGTCAGGGACATGTATCTGAATTACTTGTTCGAGAAAGTGTCAACACAGGTATAGAAAAATCATTGGGTCGATACCATGAGATGCATTGTAGAAAGGAAACAATGACTAAGAACACAACAGTTTCTTGAACAAATTATATCTCTGTTAAATAATTTGTGCATATAGTTTCTTTGACATCTTTATTTTCTTTTAACTCTAGATTTAATTATTTCAGTTTAAAATTTATTTCTTTAAAATATAGTTATTTTGCCTTGTAGTCTACATAATTTTGTTTTTCTTCTCCTTGTCTCTGCAAAAAAATATCAGCTCCAACTGGAAAAAAAAAAAGAAGTCTAAATATTTCCTTCTACAAAATCCCTTCTATTTCTCCTGGTAGAACACAAAGCTTACAGACAATGGAATTAAGCTATTTAGTTTCTATATATAAAGACTTCCCTTCTGAATCACATAATGATCAAGTTTTTCTGTAAACACTTCATGACCTCAAATGCAATTACACTTAAGTTTAGCTTATAATCTTGTAAAAAAAAATAAAAATATATATATTTTGTTAATAGCAAATGTAAAATATTATTCAGGTGGCTTAATTATTGTTAATTTGTGTTGACACCCATAAAAAGATTGTGTAAGGAAAAATATTAAAGACAGAGAAAATAATAATTTGATTATTGTTAGAGTTTAAATATTGCATTCATTCGCAAATTTCAGAACCATTCACATGTGAAAGGTATAGCCCTGTAGATCATATTAGGATGGAGCATATTTGTTTTCATAAAGCTGACAAAATATTATCCCTGATTAATTTTGTCTTGAGCTATAGTAACATTCAGAGAAAATCAGCAAGCCTCAGAGCAACGTAATAATTCACACTTTTCTGTGCCAACATTCCTTTGGATACACGTTGAATTTCAGGGTAATTTTTAGCTTTCACAAACTCCAAAGCAGTTTGATGACTGAAAAAAAAAAGTTTAAATGAGTTAAACACATTCAATACTATATTATTCATAAAAATAATCATCTGAATGTCAGAACTTGGAAATGTGAAGCCTATAGATGAAACAAATCAGTTGATGTAGTCTTATATAGTATTGCTTTTTTGTTGTTGTAAATGTTATGTGAATTTAAGACCAATAAGAATTACAGAAAATCACTGGCTATCAGAAGTATGGCTTACATCTCTCCATGTGCTTTCACCCAGTCCAATGGAGCTGCCTCACGAGAGCATAGTTCTGGTTTTAGACCTCCTCCTTTTTCTGTTCTTTTTCCTTTTTTTCTCCCCTACATAAGTGAAATCCTAGTCCAGGTGTATCCTCTATCACCTTAGATCTTTTTCTTAGGCACCTGCCTTTAGCTAGCTATGTGTATTAACAGTGTCAGCTAGTCAGGGCTTACTGACCTTTGACACCAGCCGTGATGTTATTACAGACAATATTACAATTTTACTTAGGATTCCTATTAAAAAACAAAATATGTATTCTGTTTATTTTCTTTTTCTGTCATGCAAACAAGATAGTTTATTGGAAGTGAATAAAAATTAGCATGAGGAATGTATAGTATTCATTAAGGAATATAAATTTGGAGTACTTAATCTTTTCATTTGTATTTTGTATCTTTTTTTTTTTTTTTTGATGTTTTAGAGACTTCAGACATATGGAACAAAGGAGTCTATGGTCAAATAGTACAGGACACAGTCTGTAGCTTGTGAACATATAGGAGCTTATTTGGAAGAGATTGCAACTGTGTTGAGCAGTACTTCACAGCTCCCACTTAAAATGAACGCCCTCTCTGAAACCCAGAAGTAGGAGCAAATGGCAGTCATTCAGCATATGCAAAGCCAATTCAAATGACAAGTCTTATTTAAAGTCTTCCTAAAGATTTTTCACTTGAGATACAAGCTGCATTTGAAAACCATTCATAGAGGACTTCTTTTTTTGATTACATGGATCCTTATAAGAACCCATCACCAACCTTCATTACTGTCAGAATATTGCTGATGGTAAAATACAGTTTGATGTAATCTCTAGATTTCCACTATTTATTTATTTCTCCTGTGGAGGATAAATTCTTATTGAAAATCCCATTTTGTAAGAAATTAAAAGACTGTTCTGATTTCTATTTATTACTTTGGTTAATTTTGTTCAAGAAAGCTAGTTAGTACTGTTTGAGTTAACATTTAGTAATAAAATCTCATTTTCCTTATGCTTTCTGAATACTGTGTGTTGCTTTGTAGGTTACACTGGAGAGCTGTGCCAGTCAGAGATTGATCACTGTGTCCAGCAGCCATGCCAAAATGGAGGTACTTGCTCATCCAACATCCATGGATTCACCTGTCAGTGCCCAGAAGGTAAAGAATTTTGTGGTTTGCAAATTGGTATTTCATAGAGTGTACTCAGTCTGATTTTTTAGTTATATGAAAATGTATTCAAAATTGCACCTTACACCATATTTGTAGGCAGAAAAACATCCAGATGAGATATCCTTGTGTCATCAATATTGTATAACGTATGGTAAGAGCTTAGTGTTACAAGGGATATGCTGCATGAAAGATTTTTCTCCTTTCTGGCACCTCTATAGTAGAAATCAGATTCCAGAACTATGAGACAGATAAGAGAATCTGAGGATACTTAGAATTCATTCTGATTTTTGTGTTGTCCAGTAAATGAATGAGAAAAGCTGCATGCAGTATTTGCATATTTCTGCATCTGGGTCAGTTAGTGAAAAAAAATCCCACAAAGTTTTAATTCATTCTTATTTCTGTGAGGACTTGCTTCTTTCTCTGCAAGATAAGCCTTTCAGTGATTCTCATTGATAAACGTTGTGAATGTAACTGTGTGCAATGAGGATGCTGGGATGGCAAAGTATGTGTTTTTGTAGCATTGTGAAATGGCAGATGCCTGAGTTGCTCATAAAAAAAAATCAGAAGTGGAAGCTCTCAATTATGAAATCTTCTATTAGTTATTTATAATTAGGATTAGAACCTTGAACTAATTATATTTCTGATCTCTATGGATGTTTTTCTTCTGTCAGCATTTCATGTTTGCTTTAAGGGTACAAGTCTTTGATAACTATTCTGGTAACATATACTTGCTTAATAATGAAAGATTATTTGTAATTTTTTCAGAATGATTCTTTGCTTTTCTAGAGTATTATGCTGTAATGATTGACCCACTTAACAGCTGTGTTGAAACACAGACACTAACATTTTGACAGAGGAGCATATCTTGCAAGAATTTTGACAGTTGGCATATAACTAGTAGCAAAATTCAGTAAGAAAATTGTTCAATATTAGTCCTACTAATTTACTTGCATTCTTCTTAGAAAATCTGTTCATTATCTTTAAGATTGCTTTGTAGGAAAAGATCTTGCCATTACTAAATGCGTGGAAAGAATTATACTGTTTTGATTATTTTAAAGCTGCTACATTGTTTGTGTGCAACATGACTTCATTGCTTGTCCCCTTAATCAATATGCTGACCTGCATTCAACTTCTCTTACTGCTCCTTGATGGACTGCACTCTGCTGATGTGCCACTGCTCCATGTGTAGCATTCTTGCTTACGGCAGGTTTTCTGCTGCAGGAGAACCAAATTACTTTTGCTTCTCTCTTATTCTCAGTCTTACTTGTCATTGCCTATCTCTGTGGTATGCCACTTGGTCCTACAGTCTTGTTGGCTGCTTTGTGTCTTCAGTATTTATCTTTTGCCTCCTTTCTTTGCCTCTGATCCAGATTTGTGTTTGATTAGTTTCCAGTTCAATTCTCTGGTATGCTGTGCTTTCAAGTAGGCAAATCTTGGCTCTGTTGTTCCATTATTTTAGTATTTATGCTGAACACTGTTGCTGTTTTACCCTCTGAGAACACTGGTACCATTTTATCAGTTTCTGCTATTTTTCTTTGTTGACACTTCTGTTCTTATTATATTTTACAAACCTGTGCTCTTCTATTCTTGCGGTCTTGAGATTTTCTAGGATTTCTGATTTTTCTTAGAGATGCTGTGGAATTTCTGATCCTTCAAGAGGAAAGAAAAAAATACTTGGCAACTTCAAGAATTTGTTCTCTCTCATAGAATTCATTACTATTCAAATGCGCTTTTTGTGTCACCTGTCTGAAACTTTGCATGAAAAGTTACCAATTCTAATCTCCCAGCATTATTTTTGCATTCTTAAGGGTAGCCGCATTAGAGAGCCAGGATGGAATTGGGCAAGGAGCTGTTAACTTTGGTAACTTATCTATATGTTTAACATGCTTCTGTGGTATAAATGTTTTTCTCTTAAAAAAAGATTGTGGCATCTCAAGAAAAATTTGTATGGAAATACTCTTAAAACTCTTGTAAAAATCAATTTTAATAATGTAGAAAAAAAATCTTTGGAGAAAATGGAATGTTTCGGGAATCACTTTCTGGATTGGGCACAGTTGTTACCCTTATGAATAGTCTTGCACACTTCTGATTCTTGATTCCTTGGTAATGAGCATTCTCTTTGAGAAAATCATTCTAAAGCTTGCCTGAATACATGCCACCTTTTTTTTGCATTGTTGCTTTTCTAGATTGAGCCTGTGATAGAAACACAGAGTGGGTTGGGCTGGAAGGGACCTCAAAGTCCACCCAGTTCCAGCTCCCTTCCATGGACTGGTTGCCACTCACCAAATCAATCTGCCCGGGGCCCCATTTAAGGGTGGCCCTGAAGCCCTCCAGGGATGGGGCATCCACAGCTCTCTGGGCAGCCTGTTCTATTGTCCCTCCAAATTCACAGTAAATAATTTCTTCCTAATATCTAATCTGAATCTGCCATCTTTTAGTTCAAAGCCATTACTTCATGTCCTATCACTACACTCCCTGGTACTACAAGGCTGTGTTAAGGTCTTCCCTGGAGCCCTGGAAGTTACCCTTTGACTTCTTTGTATCTGCCACATGGTGAATGCTTCTGATGAGGTTATGTAGCTGTGCTTGCTTCTCATGCCGTCACCATCAAGACAAAAGCACTGGTGCAGAAGTGATGCTTAGCATGTCTGCAAGAGCCAGTGCAATTTCTGTGGGCTTATTAAGTACTAATTGTTGCTTTTCCATTCTGTTCTGGAAGATCTATTAATGCCAACAAGCTCAAGAATTCCAATATGTGGAGGGAGAGAGTTGATTTTTCTAGATGCATATTGATGCATTATTCTCTCATAAAGGCATATTTCGAGAGCTTCTGTATTATTTTGAAAAGCTGTGGTTATTTTTGTAAATAAAGCAAAGAATAGGTAATTGAAAATTACAGGTGCAGTAATTTGCTATTTTTAGTGTCTTCAGATTTTCCATTAAAAAACCACACGCACACAGAAAACCAACACCATGATAGATTTCTAATTTAAGCAAGATCTTTAGCTCTGCTGCTATTCTCCTGCTGTGTGTAATAGCAATTGCTCGTTGAGAAGAGGCCTTTCTTTCTGTAGTGCTAATTCAGCACAGTGGGGGAAAGGTAGCCAAAGAGCTTATACATGTGTAAAAACTAAAACTGGAGATTCTGTATGGATAGGCAGAAAAAGACAAGAGCAGATGGGAAGGATTACAAAGTGAAAAGGGAGAAATGGCAGAAAATGGAATGAAATGGAAACAATGAGGAATATTCTAGAGATTGTACTTTTTTTTTTTCATATGAGACCTGTGGCTCATGAAAGAGAATGTGATCACACACGAAAGGTGAGATATAAGGCACTAAAGAAGAGGCCTAGATCAAATATGAACATTTCATGATTGTTATTTAGACAATGTTATTGACTTAAGAGTCTTTTAAAAAGGTAAATTTCTTTATGCTTGAAGATTCCATTTTCTGTGTGAAGCATCAGAGATTTTAATGTGTCCAAAATGCTAGAAAATAAATTGTTGTATGAAATGGATGCATCACCCTTTATTTAAGAACAAATCAGAATTTAAGCTCAAAGCTGTAATGAATGAACTTGAACAATGCTGAAGACTGAAGAATTTATTTAAAGGATATTTGGATGCTTGGGATGTCTTGCTGACTTGGTGTTCATCTTTGATAATCGTATTAAACATACTTAGCAAATACGGCCTTCAATTGACCATGCAAAGATTCTAAACATTCCAACTACGCCTCCAAGTAAACATCTGTCAACGTGAGCATGGATGTTTGAGATTTAAATTTAAAATGACTGCAAATACCTGTTCTTATTTTCTTTCACTTATGTATAATATACTACTGCATTGACGGTAATATTGTTCATTAGGGTACTGCTGATCATTTCATAAATTTATTTTATTTTCATTTTACTTTTGCCAATCTGATTTGACCAGCTGCAGAGAATTAGAGCTATGTAAAAGACAACACAAGTTCTCTGAAATACCTGCTGTCAACTAGAAAGCAGCAGATTAAAGGATGTGGTTTCTGTGGTTTAAAAATATAGAGCTTGACAGCTGTAGAAGTTGCTAAATTATAATTCATATATGTTGATTTGCAATACTGCTAGAAAATGCACATTATCACCATGAAATATAATTGATGAATAGAAATTTTACTTGCCAAATAAGGAATTTTTTAAGTTCCTCACTTTTTCTGGGCTTCATTGTTCACATAGAACCTTTTTTTCTTGATCAGATCTTGGAAATAAAATTCTAACTTTTTTAGGCTTATGTACGATTAACATATTGCATATTTTAATTCCAGGAAAATGGGATACACAGCTGTTGTATGTGTAAGACTTCCAATGTTACAGGTGATTACTGAATGCAGAGTTCTTCATGTTACCATAAGAGAGTTTAATTTACCTGTAGAATATTGTGTTAATTAAAAATTTGTATGGCTGTTTATTTTCAGCTAATCTAATGCTTTTACCTGGCATCTTTCCAAATTGCTCCTATTTTTAGTAGATGTCTCTGTAATGCTTTAATGTGTTTAGCCTCTGTTCATCTTTATCTGTTGAGACTTAGCTAGGTGAATTTCCATCAAAAACTTGCAAGTACTTTTTTTTAATTGTTTCTTGCTTTTTTTTTGATATATTTTTTTTCCTTTACAGAATTCTGATGAAATTCCATCAGATGTCTCGCATCTGCTCATGAAATACATTTCTATGGGGGAAAGTAATAGATTTCTTGCACATCTAAAGGTTTTTGTAGTCTCTAGGCCTAGCAATTCACAAGCTTAAATGTTCACACTTGTGTCTTTCTTGGAATTGGGTCTAACATAACATTCTGACAAGCTGGTTGTTCAGCAAACTGTATAAAAAGCGTTTTATGACTCTTCAGGAAGCATTTAAGTTGCTTGATTTATTGCCTGACTCATGCTTTCAGTAGCCAAGTAATTAAAATCCCCCCATGATGAAGAATTCGGCTTCTATCCAGAGCTTTCCTAACCATGGAAATATTTTCTGATCTACTTTCTATCATTGCCCTAGAGGTCTGTAGCAATATATGAAGAATATCATCTGACTGCTAACTTTTATTCTCTTTGACATCTAACCAAACAATCTATTTCACACAAGCACAAATAGTGCATTGTGTCTTTTAGCAGTATAACTGTTCTCTAATACTGCTTTTCCCCTCTGCCTTCTGTGTTATTTCTACATTTTAGTCATGTCCCTCTTACACCAATGACCTAGACACGAGGTTGTGTCTGTGTCAGCTAGCTGAAGAACAATTTAAGGGATGATTTTCCACAGTTAAATGTAATTCTGTAATAAAGCTTTATTTTGCTTTCAATCTCTGAACCTGATTTTTATTTACATAATTTAGCAGTTTTATTGATAAGGATTCAAATGTACTATCAGAAATGCAAAAATAATACAACTTCAGATGCATAACTACTGGTGATTTTAGTGTTTTCAGACATTAAACATATATAAAACTTACATTTCCAGAATGAACTAAACATATTTCACAGTGAAGTCAAAGATAGCACAAGGGCAACATGTTTCAGCATATTTTAAACTTTCATGTGTTCTTGAAGAGATCTATCACTTGAAACATTTGCCATCTGCCAGTATGCTTCTCTTTGTAGGGGAGATTATTACAAGGGTTGTAGTGAAGCAGTGTAAGTATCAGTATGTGACCTCAGGTTTCCTTGATCTTTTTAAATACAGTTTTAGAGTTACTGCAGAGATTTACCAGACTCATTGACTGATCTCCTTCTGACAATAGTTAAAAGTCTTTGCAGATTACTTTAAATCCATCCAGGATTTTATTATAACAGCACAAGCTTTTTAAATTAACCAGCAGACCATTGCTGGAATTAGAGATTTTATTTTAGGGTTTCCATTCCATTCACTTTCTGATGGTTATGCAATTATTGCCTACAGGAAGGACTTCTACTATAGGATTCCCCAGTGTTCATTTTCAGTCTGTTCCTCTTCAGCATCAGTGTGAAGGAAGTACTGATAAAGCCCATGAACGAATCTGAGTCACAGGACGTCAGAACAGGGAGCGCAGAAGGGCCTGGCTTATGTTCTTTGCCTATGCCCTGCAAGATCTGCTTTTGTTTCCTGATCTATTCTGAGACTGGGAATTATTTATAGTAAACTATTAATAGTTAAATCCCTAACAGTTAAATCAATAGGTTGGGTGTTTTGTTTTTGTTTTTTGTTTTGGTTTGGTTTTTTTTTTGTTTCAATTGGATTTTTTTCCTTATTTTTTTGTTCAATTGTGTCCTACATAAGATTTGTGAACATGAGAGAAATGAGGGTTTTTCAGTTTCTAAAATACTCCTGCCAAGAGTACCTAAGGATATCTTAGTTTTATCTGGAACTCAGGGCAGTCGTAATCTTTTGATCTTTTCCATAGTTACAGTAATCTGTTTTTTATTAATTTTCGGAGTAATTCTTTCTAGTACACTGTGTGGGTTAGTAATGTAGATTGATCTATTTTTTATGCGCTTCTTTTCAGAAATGCCAACTTCCTGACAACAGTTAAAGAAAAATACAATTTAATTCACCTGAACATGAATTGTGAATTATTAAAAAGCAAAGAAACTCAAAATGCTTGGAAAGTAACGCATCTGTCAAAATTAATTTAAAATTATTTCCTCATTGCTTGAAATGTGGAATGACGCTGTTTAGAACAAAAATATTTACACAGCCCTTAAAAGATAATGAGATGTTGTAAATTATGGAAGTAGCATTTTGACTCACTTTTGGTATTCATCATAAGCTTTATACCATACAGAGATTCATTTCCAATAGATAATCTTTTAAATACAACACTGAGAGTTTTTAAATATAAAAGCTATAGATATATAGCCAATAATCCACTTTGTTTCATAAGGGTAAGATTTACAGTCTGAGTGTTAATCCAAAGTGTCATCTGTCAATATTTGTCTTCATGCTCTGAGTCAGATTAGAACAGAGCCATCTCCTCCTTCTAGATCCTTTCTGTCACCATCAGACACATCCCGTGCGTATTTTATTTTTTATTTTTTTCTGGATAAAAGATTTTATACATGCTCTTGCTTATTTCCTTCTCTGATCCTGAAGAATGTCTGAAATATGACTGTGATCTCCTTGGTTGCTGTGGAAGTGGGATCTGTTCTCTGCCCTTCACAGTGACACAACTGTTATGGTTTATGCTTTAGAGCAGATTTTCTTGCTGGCTTGATGATTCTCTAGCGGAGACTGTCCTGATTTGCTCCTGATTTGTCATTCCCAGTAATTAATTTATTTAAATTTCAAGAGCTGTTCTTCCATAGTAGATATTCCAGTGTATTTTGACCAGGCATACTTGTTCAACTGAGCCTGAAAAGCGGTGATCTGTTGTAATGGGTGATATCATCTTCATGAGGAAATATTCATTAAAAAATCAGACTTGAATGGAAAAGGGAGTTTGATCTTTAATCTGATGCTAGGATTTGAATATTCTTTTCTGACCTGCTTCAGGTATAGTAACTGTGCTTCTTGTTACTATGTGTATGTGATGCAAACTATATAGTTAAACACCCACAATCAAACAACAAAACACAAAAAACCCAAGCAATTCTCTTGCAAGGATATTCTTTTCTTCCTACTTAATTTTTATATGGTGTTGCTTTAATGAATAATTATCTGCTAATAAGAAGCATTTTTGTGCAAAAAGCTATTTTTTATGCTATTATAACACAGTTATACTCACATGGTCCTTTAGAGCCTGTCATTCTTAACCAACACATTAACTTTAATGAAAAAAATTGATTTTGGCTTTTTTTTTCTTTTTTAACCTTCCTGTCTTTTCTCTTCCTGATCCCTAGAAAATCACTTCTGCTTCTCTGGCCACATGCAGTTAAGAATATGGAGAAAATCTGATGGATTTGATAAATATTTTTTTTCACTTCACTGTCTTAAATACATGACAGTATGTTGCTGCCTAAAACTTCCTGTATCTTCATGTTAACTGGTAAAATTTGAGTTTGAAGTATATAGGAAGTGTGTACTTTTCTAATTTTCATTCAATAAAAAAAAAGAACATATGTAAATGACTTAATTTTAAACTGATTTAATTGTTGAAATTGTTTGGTCACCAAAATGTTTAATTATCAAAAACATTTATTTCTTTTAGGGTTTTTAGGAACTTCATGTGAAGAAAAAATAGACCCTTGTGCATCATCTCCCTGCCAGAACAATGGAACTTGTTATGCAGATAGACTTGTCTACTCCTGCAGCTGTAGTTCTGGATTTACAGGACCTACATGTGCTCAGCTGATTGACTTCTGTGCTCTGAATCCTTGTGCACATGGCATTTGTCGCAGTGTTGGAACCAGTTACAAATGCCTCTGTACCCCTGGTTTGTACCAAACAGTTACATTATATATTTTATAAATCTCCTAGTATTTTTCAATGTATACTTTAAAATTACTTAATTTTTTTCTTTTCAGTATATAAAACACATTGAGCAGATGTTCTGTCTGTTTAGAATAATGCTAGGAATCTACACATTCCATTTGGAAAATGAAAAGTTGCAGGGTAAGCACTGAAAATACCCACTGAGATCCATATGGCTTGGTTGATATTTACTGTTGTATTATAGAACAGTAGTGTGCAGGATGAGTCTTTTTTAAGGTGAGATATCAGTGTCATTGAAGTTGCAAAATTGGAAGAAAGACTGGAGAATATGACAGTGATTTTTGGGAAAGAAGTGGAAACAGACAAAGTAACTGAACAAAGTACAGTAGGAAAAATGGTTTACTAAATAGCAGGGGCTTTGAACAGGAGAAAAACGTTTGAAGTTCTAAATCATTAAAAAAATCTGTAGATGGCAATGGGCATGCTCAACAAGTAGGAATATGTGAGTTGTTTGATAGTATCAATCCATTGCTTGACTGGCTAGATTTTGTTCCATTAGCTTGTTTATTTTCTGAACAGAAAAGTGCCATTTTTCTAGCTATTGAATGGTATAAGCTGTTAGGACATGGTGAAGAAAAATCTCTGGAGGATGGCAAACCTATTGGGATGAAGAGCTGCCTAACTCTGGACAACACTGAAAATAATCAATATATATCAATAGGATTTGATCCTTGAGTGGATTTTAATGCAAGACTTGAAACCATAGTTGAATGAAAAAAAACCAACAAAGAACTTTGAGGAGCATTTTAAAAAAGAAATCTATGCTAGTTATGGTCTGGTAAGTTCTGAAAAGAATTGTAGGAATTGAAACACAAAAAGAGATGCTTTACCCTTGTATAAGCAGTACAAAAAGTCATCAGCAGCCTCACCTTCCCAATTAGTGTAAACACTATCTTCTAAATGTCTGGTATAAAAAAAGATTGGCCCTCCATGAGGGCCCTCCAGTGGCATCCTGGGAAGCAACACTCAATGTCTCTTGGTCTGGGAAAATCAAGGAAGGACTGAGATTCTCCAGCATGTGTGTTCTACCTGTGGTTCAAAAAAACAAACAAAAAAGCTAGGAAGGCAAATTTTAATTATGAAATTTGCCACCCACATCTGGGTTGAAGTTGTTGGTTACTGTAGTTCAAAATAATTCTTCAGCACTTGGGGATTAAAAGTAATCCCACACCTCTTGTGTATTATTGAAATTTATTTTTATTTAAAGAAAATTTGCAGTTTTAAAGGTATTAAAGAAATGTATTTAAAAAAAGTATTTAAGAAATGATTTTTTTTTCTGAATGTTTTGTTGATTACTGTCAACTTCTCATTTAAAATTAAGTTTTTTTTTTTTTTTGGAAGAACTTCTTTCTGTAATTTGGTACTACTTACTTTATTTAGTGATAGAATTAAAGGCTAAATTATGACAACTTGCCAATTATCTATCAATAACTGAAAATTTTGGATAATTTATTTCAAAAGATCATTTAAGATCTAAAGCCTTGCTGTAGGAAAATGGAAACAGTCAGAACTAATAGTTTTCTTCACTTGTGCCTTTCATTGTTATGGATGCACCATTAGCTTTATTTCAGTGGTTTTTAGTCATAGTTATGAGCAGGATTTTAATAACAACCTTCAGAATTTTTCCCCACAATTTAATGGCATAGTAGATACATTGGAATTAATTTCTATATTGTTGGCATAATATTAAATAGATGGGTTAGGTCTCAGCTGTGTTAAAAGCCTGGATGCTACTTAGACTTTAGCCTGCAGAGTCTTTGACAGTCTGTTACAGTCCTTTTGATGTTGGTAAATGAAATCTTCAACTTGAATGCCATCCTTCTTTTATGCAGTTTCTACTAGCAGGTCAATCCAGTGTCATCTGGATTTTCGTTTGTGTTACTCCTGCCTCAAAAATTAAACAAGAGAGGAATTTTAAACAGTTCCAATTAAACCAAGGTCTTGGTTTGATGTTTCCTTGAAAGTTTCCTTGCTTAGTGGGCAGTTTGATTTCCAGATTGGTAGATTGCTGCACTGGCCAAAAACACATGATGAATGAGATACAATAGCTATTACACTTGTATATCTTGCATGTCACAATTTCCGGAACACTCACAAGCAGGCATTTGGTACTGACTTTTGTGTGTGTTGACTCTCATGAGCATAGTTATGGATAACCATGTACTAGCTTTGTACAGAAAAGCTGATGTGTATAAATTAACTTGGAAAGATGACTAATGCTTTTGGATATTTTCTTTTCCAAACTGGGAGAAGAAAAATGTCAACATTTCTAAGTTAGGTATTAAATGAACACATACAGTTCTTGACCACATAATATGTGACTAAATTAGTGAGGAGCTGTGTATGAACTGATGTCCCTTGTGAATTAAAGTTGCTCTTTATCCCATCAGACTTTCCCAATAAGGGTGGATTTTGTCCTGGTTTAATTTGCTAAAGTGTTAAGTGTGGATAAGCACAGGGAATCGATGCCAAGGAGCAAGAATCTATGAGACCTTCAAAAGCTTTCAACCTTGCTCTTTATCGACTTGTGAAGAGAGAGGAAGCATCTCTCTCTTCCTTTTGTTAACCTGTTAGTGCAGATATTCTCAGGAGGTCAGAAAACACTGCTGTATCTTTTGCCCCATCAACTTGTTCTTGAAGGCTCTGACAAAGCCGACAGCTTCTCATCAGCCTGCTTGATACAGATTTTGTGTTCCCTTTCATGTTTTTTCCTTTGCAGTTTTTAACATAGCCATGTTGAAAAGTGCCTCAGCATGGGTAGTTGTCTGTAGCCCATGCCTCCCTGTTGCTTCAGCAGGAAGAATTAGGGAATCCAGGTGAGAGTGGCAGCAGATCTGTTACTGCCCTTGTGAAGATGCATAGCAAAGGACAGTCATGTAGATGGAGAAGAGGTAATGCAGGAACATCTGTATTTTATTTTACCTTTTACGTTCACTATCCTTTTCTCAGCCTCTGAAGAGAACACATCAAAGTGGAACTGTCAATGGCAGATTCTGCTGGTGTGCATTGAAACTGAAGGTTTATTCACTTTGTAGTGACCTGGAAAAGTAATATAATCTTCTAGGTGCTCTTTTTAAATCTGCAATGACAAATGTGTTTTCTCCTGCTCAGGACAACAGCAGCTAGTGTAGTGTTGTTAATGTACATATCATTCCTTCCTGAACATGTCCATAGAAATGTTTATACAAAACTGTAATTTAAAAGCAAGTGTGTAGAGAAGCCCTTCTGAAGAGCTGTGGGAGGAGATTCAGTGCCAGACAGATTCTGTGGGTGAGGACCTGGGGAACTGTGCATGGGGGAGATACATCTTCTGGCTTTGGAGAAAATGGTTCTGAAATGTTCATTAATAAGCTACTACTCCCGCCACTTAATATGAAAAGACAATTTTGCAAAATCATGATGTGTGTATATATCTTTTGCAGTACTAATACCTGTTGTATCTTCATGCAGTTTTATTTTAATTATATTAAATGGGAGGAGAGGGAGAGAAATGGTATCTAGAGGTGCCATTTGTTCTGTTTTCTATGGTTCTGTGACAATTTGGGGAAAAAATGTAGACCAAGAGAGTGAGTATAGATGGCCACTTACTAAGGTGAGAATCTGCCTCTCTTTTTTGTTACATTTTGATGGTAGGTACTCTCATGTCTGTAAATTCTGCTACTAAGGAGATTTTCTGAAGAAGTAAAATTGCACTGAAGAAACTGCACATTGTATTTCAGGCCCTTTTCCCTGGCGTGTTTATTCATGCCTGTAGCACCTGTCTGTATTTATGGTATAGTCATTTATCTACTGTTATATGTAACAAATAAGTAAAGATTCTAAAAACCACATAAAACCTATTACAATTCAGAACATTACATTATAGATTACAAGTATGTATTCATGGTATTGCATCACAGTTACAAGGAGTCTCTTTTCACACAGGTGAGAAAAGAGAAGATGGAGCTATGTTTTCACAAAGACAAATTTTTGAAGAAAACATGCAGTGCAATCATTTGTCTTCATTACCCAGTCAATTCAGTTGATGTTAACTTTCTGACCAATTTGCAGACAGGCTGTGTGGTACTGTTGCATGTATTTGATAGCAGAACATAATGAGCAGCTGAAGAGAGAGATGAGGTTGATAATGCTACTGTTAAGACTGACGATTATATAAGAAAAATACTATTTCAAGCAGGTTAGCTTATTTTATGTTAAAAGCAAATTGCCCTTAAAAGGCCTCAAAACTCTTCTGTGCTCCAATTTTCTTTGAATAGCCAGACCATAATACCTGCTTACTATACTTGGGGATACCTTATAAAGTAACTCAATGCTTCTGAATTGTTTTGACGTTATACAGTATTAAAGTTAAAATATATTATCATTCTAACTACCATTATACAGTTATCATCTCTTTGATGAAAAGTTGCTTTGAGGCTAAGATTCAAGAAAACTTGAACGTATGTAGGTAATAGATTATTCCATTTTGTCATCTGAGTGCAGTCACTTGCATTGTTCGTAGTGGCCTTGGCCAGCTGGCTCCATGCCTGCCACCTCACTGTGCTTTATCACATTGAGAGGGGCTGGGTTGCCTCAGATTCCTGGATTTTTTATTGGTAATTTTACCTTTGGAGCAGATGTCCTTAAATTAATGTCTGAACGTGCACAGTATATTTTAACTAGTGCACACCTGCCCACAATCTATTGAAGCATAATTATTAGGTTCACCAGGGGCAGGTCGTGCTTGTCCAACCTCATCTCCTTCTATGACTGGGTGACCAGACAGGTAGATGAGGGAAAGGCTGTTGATGTAGTCTACCTGGACTTCAGCAAGGCCTTTGACACGGTCTCCCACAGTATTCTCCTAAGGAAACTGGCAGCCCGTGGTGTGGACAGGTTCACTCTTCTCTGGGTGGAGAACTGGCTGGAGGGCCGTGCCCAGAGGGTAGTGGTTAATGGAGTTAAGTCCAGCTGGCGTCCTGTAACGAGTGGTGTCCCCCAAGGGTCAGTTTTGGGGCCCATCTTGTTTAATATTTTTATTGATGACCTAGACGAGGGAATTGAGTGTATGCTCAGTAAGTTTGCAGATGACACAAAGCTGGGAGGATGTGTCAAACTGCCTGAGGGTAGGGAGGCCCTTCAGAGGGATTTGGATAGGCTGAACAGCTGGGCTGAGCTAAATGGGATGAGGTTCAATAAGACCAAGTGCCGGGTCCTGCACTTTGGCCACAATAACCCCATGCAATGCTAGAGGCTTGGGGCAGAATGGCTTGAAGAATGTAGAGAGGAAAAGGACCTGGGGGTGTTGGTTGATGCTCGGCTCAACATGAGCCGGCAGTGTGCCCAGGTGGCTAAGAAGGCCAACGGCATCCTGGCCTGTATTAGAAATAGTGTAGCCAGCAGGAGCAGGGAGGTGATCATCCCCCTGTACTCAGCTCTGGTACGGCCGCACCTCGAGTACTGTGTTCAGTTTTGGGCCCCTCACTACAAGAAGGACATTGAGGCCCTGGAGCGTGTTCAGAGAAGGGCAACAAAACTGGTGAGGGGTCTGGAGCACAAGTCTTATGAGGAGCGGCTGAGGGAGCTGGGATTGTTCAGTCTGGAGAAGAGGAGGCTCAGAGGAGACCTTATTGCACTCTACCACTTCCTGAAGGGGGGTTGTGGTGAGGAGGGGGTGGGCCTCTTCTCCCTGATAAGTAATGACAGGACGAGAGGGAATGGCCACAAGTTGCGCCGGGGAAGATTTAGATTAGACCTGAGGAAGCATTTCTTTTCTGAAAGAGTGGTCAGGCACTGGAATGGCCTGCCTAGGGAGGTGGTTGAGGCACCATCCCTAGCGCTGTTCAAGAAGCGTTTAGATGAGGTGCTAAGGGATTTGGTTTAGTAGTTGGGTAGGGATAGTGATAGGAGGATGGTTGGACTAGATGATCTTATAGGTCCTTTCCAACCTTATGAACTTATGAACTTATGTGTTTCATGGCTTTATTTCCTTTTTGTGTGATTTAGGTTACCACGGCCTCTACTGCGAGGAGGAATACAATGAATGTCTTTCTACACCCTGCCAGAATGGGGCCACCTGCAGAGACCTCGTCAATGGCTACAAGTGCTTGTGTCTTCCTGAATATGAAGGTAAAATGACCCTTGCCTCTTGTTTTTTGAATGTTCCATGTATTATTTTATTTTAGGTTTGGTTAAAAACTAATATACCGAATCCTCCATTGAGCAGAAATAAATCCTACACTTAAAATTAATAAAAGCAAGTTCTGGTATAGGTACTCATTTATTCAAATGAGTAGTTCAGATGTTGCTAGCCTGTGTAGTTACTCATTTGAGAAATGTAAGCCCCTGTATGGGGACAAGTGGAATCTGTTTGTTCTTCTGAAGTGTGCTTTTTTCCTACTGTTTTTAAGATGTGTTAGGAAGCGATGTGGTTTTCAAAGAAAGCATAATAAAATTCTTTCATCAGCTCTTCTTGGGAGCCATTACATGGAGAGCTATCCAAACCTTATTTTGGATTTTCCTAGTGAAATAAGTTAATAAGTTAACACACTGATAAAATGTTAGTATTCAAAACAGATTAGTCAAAGGAGTAAAAACGGAAGTTTTTATTTTGGCTGCTCATTTAGAACACCAGAAAGCCCAGAGACAGCAGTAGTTCTGTGACTGTTTTACCATGTTAAGCACATCTGGTCCTGGATATGTTTGAATGGAATCTGTCTTCAGTGTTTCACAAGTGATTTATAAATAGAGCAGGAAAGTGTGTGTCTTGCTGTACAAAATCTTTTATCGTGCAGTAGATTTCGGCTTTAGACACTGTACCACTTACCAGCACTCTGTGATACATCCATCCCTCTGTGGAGGGCTAAAACGCTGCTTTGTTTTGTGTATTCTGTTTGGAGTCATGCTGTGAGAATATTTTGAACTAACATATTATTTCTATTATATATATACAAACACTAAATGATTATGTTTTGAGGAACATTACCCAAGCATTTTTTCTCATTAAGAGGATCAGCCTTTATCAGTGTTGATAAGTAACGCTCATTGAACAGCTTTTTGAGGCTAAATATTCATTCTGTGCTGGTGATTGCGCTGTTCTTTGACAGTAAGGAATTCATCACTTCAGAGGCGTAGTGAGGAGATGACCCTCAGCTTTTCATAACAATTTAAAGAGCACTTAACCATAACGTTATGACTTCATCTTCTGCTCTCAACCAATCTGTACATGCAAGTGAGCACTTTGTGCATTCAGCACATTTTGCTTCAATTGAAAGCAGAGAACTCGGTCCTCTGAACAGTCTTTGCTGATTATTGAGCTTTCTCCATTCCATTCTTAATGTATCCAGTGTTCCTAATGAATACAGCACAGGTAACTGGCTCCAGATATTTTACGGCCTATTACGTGGGCTGCAATCTTACTAATGCCTCCCCCTGCCTCCATGCCCCTGCCTTCCCGTGGGCAGGCTCCTGGTAGCTCCCAGTGTGCACGAATGACTCCTGGCTCTGCTGGCCTCCTCTGCTTCACTGCAGAAGTAGAGGCAAGAAGCTACATAACTCATGTGTTTACTTATAGCTATGCATTTGAATAAATTAATTTATCTTCTTAATTGCTGTGCTCCTCCATTTCCTGTGAAAGTCAATGAGAGGCTTCAGAATGCTTATGCACATAATTACATTTTTATGTTCAATTATTACTGAAGATAATTATTGTAAATTTTATTGAAGAATAGCTGACCAGATTATGCATTGCTATGTCATTGTTTTTTGTAGAAACTCAAGCAGGTCTCGTTAGCAGAAATAGCCCTACCTCCCTCAGGGGTCATAAGGGCAGTGGGAAGGCATGTGTATTAAAGCTTAGCCACCACAGAACATACAGCTGCAGTCTTCGAGAAGTTGCACATCATTGCGCACCTCCAGATGAAGTTACCACCTGTTCTGATTCCAGACTGTCAATGTGCATAGTGTTAACGACAGTTACTAATTTTTTCCTTTTCAGGAAGTCTCTGTGAATTATACAAAGATCCTTGTGTTAACATCAACTGTCAGAATGGTGGCACTTGTGACAGTGAAGGGCTGAATGCCACATGTATTTGTGCACCTGGATATGCAGGCAAGTAATTTGTACCTTACACAAGGTGTTTAGTTGTCAGTGTTCACCATGTCCAAAAAAAAGACAAACACAGAATAAGACAGCATCTCTTGAAGGGCACTAATTAATTTGGACACTGGTGAATTGTAATCAGTCTAGTGAGAATAACAGTGTATTGATATTTTTGTTTTCAAATTAAAAAATTTTGCAGGAAAAAAATAGCTGTTGTTAAAGGGAATTCTGTTTAGTATATCTTCTGAGATTTCTGCTTGAAACTAGATTGCATTTAAAAAATAATATTTTGAAGAATTTCAGGTAAGCCAATATATTAATTGGACAGTGATGAAACCAGAAGATGTAACCTTGACCCATTAATTGCCATGAACTGAGGAAACAACTCATTCTGTTACCTGAATATACAATTACTAAAAGCCCTAAAGTGCTTGTCATGTGTCAGTTTGTTCTTTCAGGGCAATGGTAAGCAGCCCACTTAATCCTTTGGCCATGTATTTAAACTGATATGAGTGATGTAATCAAAACATCTGCTATCAAGATAATCTAGAACTTGATGCTCTGTTAGTCATGTAAGGTAGCATCCAAGTGATAGTAATAGATGAACCTATTCATAGCTTTTTGTAGACCAAATAGTGCTTTTTGTTCTGTGCTAAGGGCTACTAAAAAAAAAAAAAAAGCTTTCTGTTGCACAATGGCTGTTTCTCAGAGGCACTTATTACCTACACTATAATAACTCTACAGCAATTCAGAATATATATGGCAATTTGTTACATCACATTTGCTTTGGATAGAATTTCTATTTAAAGCAAGGAGAAAGATACTCTGAGTGAGGTGAGACAAGTCACTTAGCCATTAGGCTTTGTTCTCACCTGGTTGAACTACAATATAAGTCACTTAGCCATTAGGCTTTGTTCTCACCTGGTTGAACTAGGATATTTCCTTTTTAAGGGTTCTGTGAGGTTTACTTTTTTGAAGGAGTTATGGAATATTTCTGGTGTTCATAGAGTCACAGAATGGCTTGGGTTGGAAGAAAATTTAAAGATCACCCACTTCCAACCTCCCAGCTATGGACTTGTTACCCCACACCAGATCAGACTGCCCATGGCCCCATCCAATCTGGCCTTGAACATCTCCAGGAATGGGGTATCTACAGCCCTTTGGACAGCCTGTGCCAGAGCCTCATACCCTCTGAGTAAAAAATTTCTTCTTAATATCTAAAATGCCTCTGTTTTAATTTAAAGCCACACTCCCTTTTCCTATCGCTAACAGCCTGTGTAAAAAGTCAGTCCCCCTCCTGCCTTTAAGCTCCCTTCAAGTACCAGGTGACCACAGTGAGTCTCCCCAGAGCTTTCTCTTTTCCAGGCTGAGCAATCATACCTTTGGGTTCAAAGGGACCTTTAAGATCATCTAGTTCCAACTCCTTGCTCTAGGCAGAGATACCTCCCACCAGACCAGGCTGCTCAAAGCCCCATCCAGCCTGGCCTTGAATGGCTACAGGGAGTGAACATCCAACTCCCTCATCCTGTCTTTATAAGCGAGGTGCTCCAGTCCTCTGAGCATCTTTGTGGCCCTCCTCTGGACGCACTCTGAGAGCAAAGGTGCTTTTGAACAATAAGGTATTAAGCAGTTAGAGAAAAAACAAATGACATTGGTGACATGTCTGGTGTGTGATACAGCTGCTGTGTAGAAACAGTTTTTTTGTTTGTTTGTATTCTTTTTTTTTTTCTCCTGATACAAGGTGAAGAATGTGAAGTTGACATTAACGACTGTGACAGCAACCCATGTCACCATGCTGGAACTTGCATAGATCAGCCCGGTGGTTACACTTGTCACTGTCCACATGGGTGGGTTGGTGCAAACTGTGAAATACGTAAGTTTTGTAAAAACTTCATAAAGATTTTATTTTATTTTATTTTATTTTATTTTATTTTATTTTATTTTATTTTATTTTATTTTATTTTATTTTATTTTATTTTATTTTATTTTATTTTATTTTATTTATATATATGTAGTTGATTGTCTTAAAAGCTTCAAAAATTGATACTGGGTTATACAAAAGAAATTTACCTTTGTCTCTAAATACCTGTCTTCACAAGTAATCTAAATCATCTGTGAATTACCAAAATTCTGTTAAATGAATGTTAGAGGAGAATGTTGAAGCTACCTCACAGTTGGGCACTAAGTGGTTTGTCTCTTAGATTGCACATATGCTTCAGAGTTTATTTTTGTACTCACCTTGTATAAAGAGTGACGTACGCAGTATTAGCAGACTGGTACTGACTTCTGAGCACCTTCAGTTCTAGAAATGTTTCTACAAAACTATTTTGAACTTGCTTCCCTAAGGACAACAAGGCTGTGTAATTACACTGACCGGTGTGCACATGCTTTTACCACCTTTTTCAGGAGTGATTTCCACCAGATTTGTTAGGAAGGTAAAGGTTTCCCAGACTAAGTATTTCCTAACATTTTGTAAGCAGGTCTGGTAAAAGCTTCATTGTGATCCCCCTTAGCACACAGAAAAGCTTTAGTGCAAGCTTATACTTACTAAGCAGTAGAGAATACATGAAAAGAAGGAAATATGAAGCCCAGCTGTGGAAGATTTGATGCAGAAATTAGTCTTTATTCCTGCTGCACAGACGGATACTTTATATTTAATTGATATCTCTTGTTCTTGGGCTACAGAAGTCTTCTCTACTCAAATTTAGCCATTCTTGAATGCTGTGTTCATGGATCCCTTAAAGGTATTACACAGATGCACACAATTCTGTGGGAGAATTATTTGCAACCCTGGCATTTTACACAGCTAACATTGCAGTGATATGCAGTAGGTTAAAAAACAAACAGAAGGGAATTAGTACTCAGAAATTCCTATTGTACGTTCATGAGAAAATGCCTACACGAACGGCTGGTATAAAAAATGTTTTCTATGTCTCATTTCCACAAGGAGGATGTAAAGTCTCACTTTTTACTAAAACACTGCTTAAATATATCAACTGCCTATTAACTTTATTTCTACTCTCTATGTTAGTCCCTTCCTTAACCCAGAATATCACCACCCAGTGTGGTGTTGTGCTGTGTGCTGGCTGTACACAATATTGCTGGTGCTGTGCAGTGTTCAGATGAGCCTTTACTGACAAGGCTGCTACACATGCGTGCCTCGGGTGTCGCTGAGTTAACGTCATTAACAGATGAGCTTAGTTCTTGGAGAAAGCAATAACCATCCTGTAGTATTTCACGAAGTGCCTGGATATAGTAACAATTACATTTCTGTTACTTTGTGGAATGAATAACCAAGGGAGAACAGGGAGGATTGCATGCTTTTGAGCCCTACAGATGTGCTGTATGAAATCAGGGATGTTTGTTTTGGAGTCCTTTGGCTGTCATACTGTAGGATCATTAAGAGTTTGGTGCTTTCCTCCTCATATATATAAACATGGGAAAATGGAAGAAAACAGAAAAGAGGGTGGAAGGAATCTTTTCAGCTGCCCAGCTACTCAATTATTCCTGCATCTCCTGTAAGGGAGTAATACCTCTAAGCACTAAATAAGATGGCTGGGGTTCAAGCTTACATCTGTGAGTGGTCAACCTCAATTCTTTCTGATCTTATTTGTAAGACTGCAGGAGAGGGAGTGGAAAAAAGCAACTATGCTTGAAATGTCATTCTCTTGAGCAATGAGATTGTCTCTACTTAGTGCATCTTACTCTGCATTTAACATCTGGTTTTACATGAACTGCAGTGGCCTTGTTTGCTGCTCAGGAACTTGGAATTTCTGTTATTACATGCTTGTAAACTATGTAAGTTTAAATGATAAGAAGCAACTGTATGTAGTTGTAAGTGTTTCACTGACTTCACTGATTTGTTTTGTCTTGTGACTGCTGTGACAGTAGGCAGGGACTAATCTGAGTGTTAATATGCATGGATAATACTGCAAGCCTGATTTTTAACCAGAGATACTGGTTTGTTTCTTCCAACCTCAGTATTTGATGAACAAATCATATTGTATATTTCATGGCAGTTGCTTTCAATTGAAGAGGCTGAAATTATTTGGGGATTTTTTTTCTCCAAACAAATCAGTTACTGGAATTTATAATGTAATATTAGTGTAGAGATATTAAAAATGCAGTCTACCACTAGCTTCTTCAATAAGCTAACATCAACAAATGTCAGTTCCCCTTACTAGTAAAGTTTCTTTTATCCAACATCAAATGAAAATGCTGTGTTATTATGGGGCCCTGTGATGCTTCACAACAGGTATGGACATGCAGCCTCTCTAATCAATATAGTAGCTAATACACAAAGCTGTGGAAGCTTTCCTAAAATCCCTGGATGTTAACAGGTATATAAAGGATTATGCAAATAGAAAGGGACTGAGTTTTGAAGAAATCACTTTGCAGAAGGATTTGAAAGCATTTTGATCAGCAGATTTTTCTACAGAACTATGTATCTGTGAGAAGTTCTTTTGTGCTCGTAGATAAGAGTTGTTGGTCTGATCTGAATTCAGTCTGGTCATGTCTAGAAATAAAAAGTCCATATCCAGCTCCTTTACAAACATCACATCTGGGCTTGCTGGAGCTGAATCAATGGTTCATGGAATTTCTATTCGGCTCTAAGGGTTGAATCTTTTGGTGTATCTGCTTCTACTGGTCTCCACATAGCCCCTTGTCATATTTATTACACTGCTTCAGTGTTTTGTGCATAATGGATTAGATTTAAAACACTGTATACTGGTTTCATCCTTCTGAATGCTGGAAAAAGACAAGATGGACTGCTCTTAAGGAGTCATTTGACTAAAACCATCACATTTTATCCTTTGTGACTTCCTGTTACTGGCCATGAAGGAGGCTGATTTTACTTTGCTTGTTGAAAAATTCTCCAATTACTGTTAGTTCCCCATGTTATTTTACTAGCTGTCTGTTTTACCAGCTTGAGGTCAGTATCCCAGTGGGATTTCAGAATTATCCTTTTGTCAGATGGTATTCTTCAGTCTTCAAGTGCTGTACATATATTAAAAAAAAGAAAACAAACTGAGAAGAGAAATGTAATTTGCCTAGATGAACTGTGATATTTATTAAAACATCTTATGGTTTTTTACTAGTGTTAGCAATTCCAATTAAATAGGATTAAATGAGTCTTAATTATAAATAAGTGATTTTCCTTTCAAGATGAACTGTATTTGCCTAGAAAGTTAATGGGGCACTCAGTGTAACAATGCTTACGAAATGTCTCTCATGGATTCTCTAGTGCCTGCTGGTTATATAGTTAATATCATAACCTTTACCACTTCTATAATTATTAATGTAGTTATCAAGGTAACTCAAGCCAGATGGTTACTTGAGAAATAATACTACAGTGTATTTTTAGCTCAGACTGTGTAGTGCTTACTGAAATATAATTCTTAATTAATTAACTTACTATGACAACTGAGAGAAAATACTGTAATTTGGAGCTGTCATATGATCTTTCTAATTTTTGGAGTATAAGTTGTTAATCTTTGTATTTTTATCTCCTGAAGAATAAAGGAAGAGATATCTCTCATACTTATATAGAGACAGAAGACACACAGTCTAAAGCAGGACTGTCTTGCCATATATCTACTCACGTGAGATGTGATTTTGGCTTAGTCTGACAACCTGACAGAAACCACCATGTGTGATGAATGTGCTGCAGGACAAAAATAGAAACCTATCCCAAACTGCACAGAGCACAGCTGCACTTGCTCCTCATTGCCTGCCTGAGCAAATTGCAGTAACAGCACTTCAGAAACATTAAATCCCTGAATGATTCAGGAGAATCAAAACTTCACTGATCTCTGAGGACGATTAAAAAAAACCACAACAGTAACTAGCAGTCCTATAAAAACAGCTCAAATTTGCAAACTCAAAGCTCGGGGTGCGTCAGAACAGCTCTTCACTACTATATGTGAAAGGCACTCATCTCTTCAAACTGTGCCCAGATGAATCCCATATGCTGACCTTTCAGATTTTCCCCCTACTTTTCTCTAAAATGGATTTTTTTTCCCACTACCTGTATGTTGCCCTGTATTTCTGTGATAGATGCAGATTCTATTTGCAGATGCTACTAAACTTATGGTTGTAGCTCAGGTGTTCAAATCACTTAACCTTCATCAACATCCTTGAGAGGTGGATGCTAAGAATATGCTAACATTCCCATAGTGCATTCTTGACAGCCCTGTTTCCAGACTGTGTTTGTCATTAAGTAAAGGGAGTTTCCCTAGTAGTATAAAGCAGAAGTCCATTTGAAAAAGGAACAGTCACTTTCTAAAAATAACTTGTGAAGAGTGTCAAATTTCTGTAGTCAGAATGATTCAAATCCATTCCATGTCTGAAATAATTTATGAGACCATAGCCTTAAAGGATTGCAAGAAATGAACCCTAGAGGGAAGTACAGGCTAGTAAGAAATCTGAAGTTAATAAGAAAGAAATGTGAGGACATAGGCAACTGATAAACAATTTGCTTGGCATTGAGTGACGATAGTTTGGGCATTGAGAATATTTGTAGAAAAAGGTTTGAGATATGTAAATGCAAGAACTCTTTTCCAGATTAGCTTTACTTTAATTTCTGCTTTGTGAACTTTCAGGGAACATATTCTTAAGAGAGAATACTATAGTGTCCTCAGTGCTTATGAAGTGCTCTTTTGTCCTTGAAATGCTGGTTCTCAATAGGAACGTGTGTTTGCTTTCCTGTGCTTTGCAGAGCACTATGGATTTTGTAAGAATAAAAGAGGCAGTGTCTTTTTTTTTCAGTACAGGCATTTGCAATGGAAGGTTCCAAGTATACTCATGTCCAGATATGTTCCAAAACCAAAATCTTTCAAGTCTGATCATATGCTATTCAAAGAGTGAACCTTAAATATAAGGTCTTTAGCAGAATGGTGTTAGAAGATGTTAGTGCAAAAGATAATAGGTTTATTGAGCAAAGTGTCATGCGTACATGTAAGAGGGAACTCCTAGACCTGTATTGTCATCACTGTATCTCTCTTGAAGAGACAGTCTTTTTTTTCCTCGAGTGACTTCTGCTTTCTCTGTACATGAGAGGGGATGATTGTTTGCCCTGATACAGCTGTCAAAATAATGGGGCTAAGGTAGAAAAGATATGAGGTATGATGATAAAGCTACCTGTTTTTTTAACTAGTCTGTGCACTGACAAAAAAATCCTATCTACTTAGGATGTAGGATTTTTTTTTTTTTTTTGCCAGAGAATATATTCTTGCAAATTAACAAGGTTATTGATCTGTATTGGGAGATTACCTAACTCTAATTCCTCCTTGACTAAAGGTGAAAATTATCAAGCTACTGAGGGATTGAAGACTTCAAACAGGTTTTTTTTTCTTGCTATTTAAAACATAGTAAGTTTGGATAGTAATGACAGGAAAAAAATAAGGCAAGAAAATGTGCATTTGAGGGTTTTTGGGAGAACAGTGTCTGGGGCTGAAAGTCTCTGCAATTTGGTTCAGACAAAACAAAAGCTTGTACCTGAAAATAAAAACAAACATGTTTAATAGACATTAAATCATATTTTAGTAGAAGCATTCTCTAATTTATTGGGAGAAATTGCACAGAAAATTTGTGGATTACTTGATACTTTTAGATAAAAAAACATCCCTGCCTTCATAGAGCATACGGTTTTGTAAAGCATAATGTGAGAATAACTAGGTGGCTTTCTATGATTTGTATTAAACAAGAGATCAAACTAGAGAAATGATTCTTTATGATCATTAAACAGGTACAGAAAAGATGATTGAAAGATCAAATAGTGCTGTTTGAATTTGCTGCACCTTAGGCATGCTGAGATACCCAGAGCAGAACCTGGAAAGTTTCAAATTACATACTCCTGGCTTCAAAAGTCTCCAGAAAAATACTGAAAGTAGATGTATTAAAATAATTCTGTTCAGCTGGAAGGATATAAAGTACTATTTCATACTGTAAAATACTAATTCTACCTTCTGTTTCTTATTGGCAGATCTGCAGTGGAAGTCTGGGCACATGGCAGAGAGCCTAACAAACATGCCTCGTCACTCCCTTTACATCATCATTGGGGCTCTCTGTGTAGCATTTGTCCTGATGCTGATTATTCTAATTGTGGGAATATGTCGCATCAGCCGCATCGAATACCAAGGCTCTTCCAGGCCAGCCTATGAAGAGTTTTACAATTGCAGAAGCATCGACAGTGAATTCAGTAATGCAATTGCTTCTATCCGACATGCCAGGTTTGTTCTGGGGATGGTAATTTAAAAGAAATCTCTTGTGATATGTAATTTCAGTCCTTGTGTGTTGCATCTAACTTCTGCTGGCAGAGAATGGGCTGCTTTGCTGTGAGAAGACAGGATCACTGGCATTGTTCCTTGTTATTTCTGATCCCTGCTCTGTTCTCAGTTGAAGTATGGTAACTCAGCATAACTCCTTAAAGGCAGCGGGAGTTACTCTGACTTTATTTGGTGTGACTAGTGAAGAGGGATAGATGCAGTCCTTAGCCTGTAAGATCTGTTTATGATATAAATACTCTTTAACTGATACATGGAAGTAATTTGATGAGATAGCAAAGCCACTTGTTGATTTTGTGACTAATTTACCATACTATTCAGTAGGACTCTTAAAATAACTCATTTTCTGTGCCCCTGTTTGCCTCCAACTAGGGATCTTTCTTACTTGCTTTCCTCAAGATAGTGATTACTTGACATTTAATTTTAATGGAGTGATGGCACCCAGGGTATTGGGTGTCAGAATAACACAAAAACCAGCTTGGAAGGGGTCAAGTGCAAACCATTGTACTGATGTAGCATCAATTATACCTATCTCTCTGCCAATTATTGTCTTTAAAAACCTCCAAAGTGGTTGAATTGAGTTAGAAAGCACTTTCCTAAAATCCAACTGAGATTTTATTTGCTGTGCATTAGACCACTTCTTACTGATTATCAGGTCATCATGTCCAGTAATGCCATTCCCTTTATAGTACTGATGTACATAAGGTCTCCATCCTTCAGTTCCTCTTTCAGTAGTAGCAGAACTATTATTTTCTTCCCTAGAGTAAGCCAACCCATTCTTTCAGTATTTCCTTCTGGATCATGTCAGCTGCTTTAGTGGCTCCCTGTGACACGTTCCAGATTGTCTTGCTCTTTTTTGAAGGGAGGTCTCTCAAACTTGAAATAGTTATCCAGCTGAAACTTTGCCTGTACCAAAAGAACTGAGCAATCACCTCCTGAATCTTATTTCTGTCAGTTCTATTCATACATTCGAAAATGAAACCTTTTTTTTTTTTTAATTGGCATTACACCAATAATTGATGATATAATTTTGTAATGTCTTAGACACTTCCCTCACCCCTAAACTTCTTTGAGCCTTATTGCTTTCTAGTCAGTGTTTTTTTGTTTGTTTGTTTGTTTGTTTTTGTATTTGGCATCTCTTTTAATAGGGTAGAACTTCCATTTTTATTGTTTATTTTTCCAATTTCTTCAGTATGTCGAGTTCATTTTGAATTCCAACAAGAATTATGTAACCATTAAACTGCTTTTAAAAGAATGGAAGTAGAGATGTTCCTGTGCATTGACGTGGAGAAATGTGTGCATACTGGGTGGTGATTTCTGGTAATTCATTTTCTAAATGCTCCAGTTCTGTTTCAGTGCAAATAAAAAAGGTTAATTTGTACCAGTACTGAAGTTCTCTAAGCAATCTGAAATGGATGAAGAGTTCCCACAGGCTTATTTAATCATACTGCAGCCTTGAGCAGTAGCTCTTTAAAGTGTTCCAACTAGATTTATATTAAAACATTTGTTCATTGACAAATTATATTAACCAGTAAATGTTTTAAAAAGAAAGTTGTGTATAGTTTACTTAACGTAACAGTCCAAACAATATCAGTATTCTTTTAAGTCTTCCCTTGAAGTCTCTTGCCTCTCAGCCTTACATTTCTTCTGCTGGGAACTCAGCATCTCTGTATCACACACATCCTGAGAACTGCTTTTTTCTTTCAGTCATGTACTGGGAGAGGAGGGAGTTGCTTTATGGCCCATAAAATGCTTTATAGCTTTTTATTCTTTGGCCCTGTGAATCTGCTATTATGTACTGTACATCTCCAAGGGTGGAGAGAAAGGTGCAAAACTGTTAAACTTTCATTTCCAACACCTCTTGTCTTGTGCAGCAGTGACGAATGTGTCATTCCCATTCACTTAACTACTCACTGAGGTGATATGTTGCACTTCCCCAAAGACTGAGAATGGTCTCCTGAGGAACTCTGTGAAACACCTGGGCTTTCTTATTTATTTCTCACAGTAAATTTGGCAGCTTTCTATCCAAAGGTACCTGGGGAAAGTGTACAGCAAGGCAGGATCTTTTGAATCTGAATTTCTTCTGCTTTTTGGAGTCTCACTGGCAGGTAATGGAAATATTCATAGTGGAAATTTCCTGTATGAAGCTATTTACATCTTGCAAATTGGACAACTTCAGGTCTTTTTGCTAATCTCTGGATTACTCTGAATGAATCTTCACTTATTAGAAAAGGCAAAGGTTTAGAAAAAACAATTTGCATCAGGGTTAAATAACATCCAAAGAAGTCTTTAAAATGGGATGTATTCATGATGATTTTCTCAGACCTAAATTCAGCAGTTAAAAATCACATGATTGGAACCTGTCAATAAAGGCTCCCTATCTTCGTACAAAATGCAAATGCAAATAACTATCTTTATTCCAAATTCAGAAAATGGACGCATAATAAAAAAGCCAAGACAGAGCTGCCAAGTTAGTTTATTTGAAGAGATTTTGTCTGAAGGTTATTGTGTCCATTTTGGTTTCAGGAAGATGTAAAATATTGCTTGAATCATTTCAATCCAAGAAAAGGAGCACAAATTTCAGTGTTATTCTTGTATAAAATCATAGATCTGCATATTAAGAAAACCCAAGTCTGAATTCTGCAAATTGCCATATTAAAAGACCTGACTTTCAAATAATAGGTTCTCAGCATTTTCTGAAAATCACTCTCTTTCTCAGTTAGATACCAAAACTTAGTAATTTTGGAAAATGTAGTCCTAAGGAAAAGTGAGTAGATTATTTTCTTTAAATGTAAGGTTTCTGACAATGTCAGTAGGTGTCCAGGCAGAGAGGATGCCTGGTGCATATTCTGTAAATTATTTTAAAATTACTTGTTCAAGTTTCTTAGCAGGTTGGTCTTCTGATCATTTTTTATAATTTGTTCTTTATTAATCAACATTCTTGTGCTGTAAGAGAAAATGAATGTGCTCAATGCACACTTTTAGTAAACGTTCTTAGAATTATCAGACCAGAACTAGATAGTCTTCTAACAAAGTGAAGCACTGCTGTTTTTAGTATTCATTATGCAGAGACTAAATAAATACTCCATTTATATTCATCTCATTTTAAAAGCTTTTAAATTTTTAGAATGCTGTTATAAAATAATTGACCACTTGATAATGCAGCCATAAAATTTCATTAAATTGGAAGCAGGAACTGCTGTTGAAACTGGATCATTCACTTTAGAAAAGCATCCATGCTGACTTCATGTATCTGATTACAGCCATGGCACTACTGAAATTTTTTCTTGTGTTTAGATATCATTAGCATTAGGCTTCCTTCCCTACTTACAGTGTAGTTTGTTTAATTCTTACTTCCACATGCTGCCTCTTGTGGAAGCTGAAGTTCATCAGGCTCTAATTAAGTCACCTTGTCACAGCGGGGTCAGCTGCTCCCCACAACATGCCCTGTACATGTTCTATGCAGTAAGCATGCTCCTGTGTTTGTCTGCCATGTCAGATTGCAACACCTGAGGCTTCCTTCATCTGATGAGCTTCAGCACAATCTATTTTCTTACTCTCTGCAAGAGCCTCAACTTCATGGAAAGCCTAGGATTACAGTTCAGTAATATTAAGGAACACAATGCTACTTGTGAACAAGGCAGAGAAAATTATTTTTCTCATTATTCTCCTCCTGTGGAGAAAAGAATAATCCCTTCCTCCCACAGGTATGCATTCTTTTTTTCCTTCTGATCTCTCTACTTTTCATGTTTAAACTTTATTTGTGGATGCATTATGTTTTTGAACAGAGTAGCAACAGTCAGTTTTTCTTCTGCTCCCTGAGATGCTCCAAACTCCAGCCTACGTCACTGAAGTTAGAAGTTACCATTTCCTTAGAGTTTGGCCATACAATCTTCTCAAAGTTCTTCTACTTAGATGGAATTTGTGAGGTTAACGATTCTCCATGGCTAGCTCTCTTTTGAAATGTCCTTTTAAGGACGTGGAGAGGCAACTGTGTTGCATGTTGAAGTAGATTTTGCAGAGGGAGTGAAGCTGCCTTTGCCAAGAATTCCCATGTTGAATATATACTATAGTCCAAATTGCCATGGAGCCCTCTGTCTCTTAGTCAAGTTATGCAACTTGATTTTATTCAGTGTTTCATTACAAAGTCTCAATATCACTTTTTAATGCTTTCTCTGCCTCTAGTAAATATCTCTGATAGATACATTGGAACACTATCACTCATAAGTGGTAATTAATGTTAGACATAGAGGCTGTAGAACTTCCCCAGTCCTCCTGATATGCTGTCTTTATATATCCAAGTTCCTAATTGTTCTTCAGATGCAGTATGCTACTGTTAAACATCCGTCATGTCCCCCTAGTCTTTTTCCAGAATCTGCATCTCAGGACTGAGATTTACCCATCTGTTTTACAGTCTTTGTTCCTAGATGAATAATCTCATATTGGGATCTTTTTTTATTTTTTAGTGGCAGCCTATTAATTGATTCAGTAATCACTGCATCAGGAACCTTCTTCTTTTCACTATATATTACCCCTGTTGTTTCTTGCAGACTGTACTGGCAATTGCTTTATGTTTTCTTTTCTCATCAATTAAACTGTGAAATAGCATAAGATCCTTGTGCAATCCTACTACATACACACCCATTGAGTTAGAACTTCCCACTCAGGACCTCTGAGTTGTGTCTTGACTCTGTTTGGTGCTACGAGTAGGGGCTGGCTTCTGGGCCACCTGATCAAAGCAATGCGGTCACCAGTCAGATGGCTCAGCCAGGCCACAAACAACTAGCATATGTGCTGTGGTCTTTTCTCAGCGTTTTCTAATTAGGGGCACATGTCAACCCTGACCTACACAAGAGAACAGATATTGTACTGTTTTACCACGTGCAAAAAGCCATGTGTTCTCTGTACTTATCAAAAAGGCAAAATTTTGCTTAAATCCCTGGAGAATTTTCATTCTTGTTTATATCTATGAAAAAGCTCTATTTGCTTTAAACCTTCAGAATGATGAAGAAAATGGGTGATTCAGAACTCATTGCTACCTTTGATATAGTAAGATACAATAACTTGATTCCCTGATTTGATTCCTGGAATTTTATCTCATTTACAGAAAATTAGATTTATCTTTTATGAAGCTGATGAGTGAACATTGCCTGATTATACTAAACAGAAGAAAGGAAATGTTCCTGCATGGATATTTTGTCTAGTGTGTCCTTACTGACATCTGAAGTACTTTACAAGATGAGATTTCCAATGTTATATTGCTTCCAGCAATTTTAGCTTTACCAACAATTCCAGACCACTGAAAACAGCAAAGAATTAAGTCGGAGCAGTCAGGAGGTTGCATAAAAATCTGGGAAGAAAATCAAGTTAATTTTGTTCTGGTCTAAATACTTATCCTCAAAACCTGACTTTTCTGAATCTCACCTTCCAGTGCACACAAGTTAATACTGAGTTAATACAGTGCATAAGAAGGGAATAAAAAGAATTCTTTGTTTAGATCCCTACATAAGTAAGTCTTTGTGTTTCTCTGTTAATATTTTTCTCTGCATCAGGTCCACAGGAAAGGCAGACTTGACAGTTTTTTGCGTTCTTTTCATATTATTCTTTTTGTTTGAGATTCTATAATTGTAGTCAGAACACAGATGACATTTTTCCACATTCAAGTTGCATTTTAGCACTTAGCATCTTAATAAATAATCAGAATAGTGATAGATTGTCTATACAGTACAAAGGCACCTAGACAAGTTCTAGATGTGCCAGCACTGGAACCTCAAAGGTATGGCTACAGGAGTTCTCTGCACTCTGTTGTGTGTGATACTTTTGCAAGATTAGTTTGTTTATGTGGCATTGCAACACTTCCCTGCCATTAGTTTTGTCAGAATTGCTATTAGTGTGCAGGATGATGATAATTTCACCAGTCTTCTCTATTGGATGTCAGGTGAGCAAAGCCTTCAAGTTTACAATTTTTAATGCTTTGTCTATAGCATTTGATTCATTTCCAGATGCATCTGTGATTTGTGGCTGGTTTTTTTTCTGTTTGTTAGTTTGCTTTGTTTTGGTCAGTAAATGACCTGACTAACAAAGGTTGCTAGAGAAGGCTGTACAATAAAATAAATCTAAAATAAAAATCTGGCCTTGTTGAAACTATGTCGGTCTTACTTTCAACTTCTACAGTCTTCTCAGATTCAGGTACTACTGAATTCAGAAGCTGAATTCCTGCAGAATTCCTTTGATATGAAATCTGCTTATTGCGTTATCATTATGATTACTAATAATATTTGTTAATAATTTGTTAATAATAGCAAAGAATAGATGCATATATTTTTAAGTTCCAGTTCAGACAGGTAAACATCTGTACTTCTGGCATGTTGCAGTACAATTTAGGATTTACCTGGGCTCTCTGGGCTTGCTGCTGACAGCACACCATGTCTCAGTGCACTGTTGCCATTAACACGTTCGTACTTCCATTTGTCACCAAAAGCTTTCTTTTGTTTCCAGGTTTGGCAAGAAATCCCGGCCTGCAATGTACGATGCAACCCCCATCGCTTATGAAGATTACAGCCCCGATGACAAACCTTTGGTTACACTGATCAAGACAAAAGATTTGTAACCTAGTGTATCTTTTTTGGATTATTTTTCAAAAGGATGGGCTACTAACCTAATTTAAATATTTTTAAGAAGAAAGCATAAGTAATTTAAAACCATTAGATGCTTCAGAATTTTCTGTAGAATATTTAAGAACCAATTTTCTGCAGCTTTTAGTTTGGATAACTATTTTAAAACAGAATTTGTGAACTTCATGAATTACATTTTAATGTACCTTGAGCTCTATAAACTATAAGCTTATGATAGTGTGTGCTTTTTTCTTGGTAGACACTATTACTAAACCCAGATGAGTTTCTTGTGCTTGTTACAGAACAGAAAACAATAATTAATGAGGAGTTCTTTATGACATGTCAGTGCCAGCTTTCTCAGTAGAGGTAGGAAAAATGTGAAGCATAATATGATATATAATATATCCATTAATTAAAAAAGTCTAAAATGTTTGTGTTGTGAAGAAGAAACTAGTAAAAATTATTATTCCTAATCTGAATGAAATAGCTTTTGCCTTATTCCATGCATGGATAGATAGCCTATTTCTCCATTATTTCCTGAAAGTTGCTGGAACATACTCTTGAGTTGATGTTTGACATTTTTGTAATAGTATTCAGGCTAGGCCTTGTATAATAATTAAAGTGCCTCTTGAGGCAAAGTAAGGGCATGATCCTTTAAGCATTGAAATCAATGAAAAAGCTTCCATTGACTTCAGTGGGCATGGGATTAGATCCTACAATTGGACTGAATCTATATTTTTCTTTAAAGGTTGAAGTTTTTTATATTGTGAGTAATCTAAACATATGGTTTGAGTTCTTTGTTTCCTAAGGTTGTTGATGTACAGTATTGTTTCATGAAATATTGTGTATTTCTCATAGTGCTTCTAATTTAGGATCAGTATGGTTTATTTGTGGCTGTATTTGATTGCTTATGGTCTTCTTAAAATTCTCGCTTATTTCAGAAAATATTGAATAAATGTTATCAAGTGAAGATTGCACCTGTTTCTTTTGTTTTTCTTCATTTGAAAATGTCTATAATAATCTGGAAGGATATGAACATATAATGGGCTATAAATAATGCCTATAGAGCCATCTTCTTTCAGCTCTTAATAGTCTGAAAATAATAAAAAAAAATGGGAATTTATTGACAAGATAGGTTATTTTGGCAGAGATTAGCCTGGAGAATGGCAGAAATGGAAAATTAAGTGATATTTCTGGTAAAGTAATGTGTCTGAGCTTTCAATGTAAGGTAAAGAAGAGGATTGACAAAGCTTCTCTGGCTCAGGTTTAAAAACTGGCATGAAAAATTCAGGTTCAAATCCATATTTGGCTTAGTTTAGGATGACCTACAATGAAAAGCTCTGTTTGGTTTTTTTTTCGTTCTAAAACTAATACCCATTTACAGGTGGGTGTAATAAACCTGGAAATAAAACATGTAGTAGCTGGTTTTAGTAAAATCACTCCGTATGATAGAAAAGCACAGCTCAGAATTGTCTCTTAACTGTCGGAATGCCTGGGTGGTTGAATGTGGCAGCTGTCAGTAACAGCATGCTATGGTTGAATTATAGAAATGCAAAGTGCATTTTTGAAACCCAGAATACTTTTCCCAATAGGCTTTATCTGCTACCTTGGGCTTTCTTGTTGGCACAAGACAAGAAAATTACTAGTAATTTTCCTAATTGAGACCTAATGAAATGATTTGAGCCTCCCGTTCTTTTTCAGGCATAGTTTGCTGGGACAAGTGTAAATTTGCATGTGTTGGCTGTCAGACTTTTTTCATTCTTTTTCTTTAGTATGAAAACTTTGGGTTATAATGACTTTTAGGTGACTTCCATAGATGCTTTAAGAACCCCTGGCAAAATGACACTGTCAGAAAGAAGCAATACCCAATGTCATTTTTCGTATCTTTTGTTGGACAGGGGCAAATACATTTGAGTTATGATTGTTTTGCTAATCATATAGAAAACAAATATTCACACCTCAGAGTTTATGGCCCTTTCAGTGGTGAAATTAAAATTGATTTATTTTAGAAGAAAAACTACAAATCTTTACGAAGTAGGGAAATAAGAAGCTTGGTTGTTCTAGGGAGTGTGCGTATTCGTGCTCCATATTTTACAAGAGAGATGTTGCAATGAGCTGTAGCCCTTCCACATATAAATCACACCTTTGTAGTGATTCTTGGCCGTTCTGTATTTCTCTCAAGTGACTGACCTGAAGGATAAGTAATTTGTAAGGAGCTGTCAGCTTGAAGCCTCTAGCTTCAGTAAATTATCCTATGTTTCCTGTGAATTTTGCTTTGAAAATTATTTTTCCTCCTTCCAATTTACTTTATTGAACTCTGATGACATGTTATACATGCTCTGTGCCTGTATCTGTGCCCTTCAGAGGTGTTTGTGAGGCACTGCACTGCCTGTTAAGATGGAGTGGCCCTACAACCCAGAGGGCGTAAACCTGTCCTGAGATTTCATCACAGCTCGGAAGCTGCTAGAACAAGTTGTTTACAATCTGTATACCACATCATATCTTTCTGAGGATAGACATGCATGGGGACACATGACACTGGTTATTCCATATCCTCTTCCTAAAGTAGAGGATATTCTTTATTTATTTGTTTCTGCATAGAGAACAAATACATCTGTATAGCAAAACCCACCTGCTATTAAGATACTACACATTGTATTTATTTTTTCTCCAGCTCATCCAGATGCAGAAAGGGGTCTCTGTATGTGTTTTGAATGAGCTAATGGCCTCCAGCTCTCCTGCAGCTGGGAAGAAGTATCGTCACTGACTTCCAGTGCTTGTGTGCACCCCGAGCTTGGCCATTTTTCTTCCTTATCCCTCTGGAACTAGGAGAACATCCCTGAATGTTTTCCTGCAGCAGTGTTGACATCTATTCTTGTGTGCCTCTTGATGTGGTGGAAACTTGCAGCTATAGCTCAGAGCTGTGACATGTCTTACATCAGGAAAATGTCACAATTTGCATAGATTCTGGAGTAAATCCAAAATGTTGAAGATGGTATCCTTGTCCATGTGGCCAACTGCAGTGGCCAAAGAGAACAGTTAAGCCAACCTATATAGATAAGATACAAATCCTTTTTAAGCTATAAAACATATGTCGTCTAAATGCATACTTATGTTCATTCTTAAAACATTCCAGTGCAACCTGAACTGTAGCTGAGAAAAATGAACCCTCTTTTTATGTCTCATCTCCAAAGCATGTGCTTTGAGCATTCACATGTGCTCTTTGTGGCTTCCAAAGAGGGTATGTGGCTGTCCCCTGGGTTCGTGTGGCTAACATTCAGCCCACCTTGTGGTGCTACTGGGAAGGCCCTGATGTGTGGTTGGCATTGGGTGCAGCTGGGAAGGCCCCAAAGCATTGCTGTGCCAGGTGCAGTGACAGCCTGGACCACTGTACCGGTGAAGTGAGTGGAGGGTGCAGAGTGTCAGCACCGGTTGCAAGCCTTCATCAGCTGCATTTGTTCTCAGCTCATGCTGCTCCTGTCAGTGGAAGGACCAAGTGGCCTGCAGCCAGGAGCTCTGGGGCACTGGTGATTTCTGAGCACCTGGAGGAGGCCTGAGGCACTCTGCCAGAATGACCACTGTGCTTAAACCCTGCAACAGAGCCCCCAGTCTGACCTCACTGAATTTCTGTCAACTTCAGATGTAGCTGACAAGTGTGCTGCTGTGAGGGAAATGAGAACTGGAAAGAGCGAAGCCTCATGAGGTGAAATTTCAATTGCAACATTGATGTTTTCATCCTATATCAGATTCATTTCTTGGTTTTCCTTCAGCAGATCTTTGCTGAGAAATGCCTGAGCAGATAAGACATTCCTGAATATGTATGGTTTCTCTTTTGATAGCAATGGGCACCTCATGAGAAATAAATGCAACACCACTGAATGTTATCCTGTGTATGGAAGACCAAGAGGAATTAAACAGCTCCTCCTCACTTGGTTTACTGGAATTATGAGTACAGGGAACTTTGCCCCTACACATGGCTGTCCTTCTCTGATTCCTCTGATTCCTTTTTCACATTGCCCACTGTTGGAAAGCTTCTGCATGTTGCAGTGGGAAGGGATGTGCTCCTTCCTTGCAGCCAAGAAGATCCAGCACAGCACATCCAGCACACTTGCTGTGCGAGCCTCACCAGCTTTGGTAACCTCTTTTCGTTTCACTGCTGCCATGTCTCCAAACTTTGCATGCTATCCAGTGGTTGAGGTCTGCTGTTTGTCTGTGCTCTCTTGGTCCTGGCCTTAGAAAAGAAGTGAAAGAAAGTTCGGTCTCTAAGCTATTCCCAGCCATGGAAAGTTAAAATAAAGAATATATTATCAAGATCTAATGAGATCATGTATGTTCCTAAGCAATAGGAGCTCTGGGGCAGCCTAGTTTGTGCCCAAGCCCTCTCTTCAAACCTTTTGGCTACTGTGAAAGAGGTGGACAGGTCTATGGTGTTCAAGCGCCTTCTCTTTTGCAACAAAATTGTGTGGTGAATTGTTTGTTTGCTTAAAGTACATTTTATCTCTTGGAGCCTATTACTCCTGTGAAGTACTTTGTACAAGCAAGTAAGCAGTGAGAGAAGGGCAAAGCACTTTGCTCATGCCAAATGGGAGATATGAAGCCCAAGGACCTGGGCTCTGAACTGTGCTTTTCTTGTCTCAATAAGTTTGTCCTCCATTCTGACTTTGGCTGCATATTTGCTAACACTACGTGACTGTGCAGGGTCAGAAGGGATGGCATGATGTGGATTTGACTCTGAGTCACCTTTACATCCATCTTAAGCATCTTATCAGGGAAACAGGACTGGCCTGAGTCCAGTCAGAGAAATCTGAATTCTGCTGCTGCCTGAAATAGCTGGAGATAGATGGGCCAAGTGCAGTATACTCTCAGTCCTCTCAAGGTCCTTCTCATCCTGACACACCAGTCACACTGCAGGGGCTCACTCAGTAGCTGTCTTTGTACTTCCTAACTCTTCACTTTCCGCTTTTGCTGGAAATGACCCCTCTTGTGCAATTTCTGTGTTGCAGAGCACCCTTTGTGGGACTCAGCTTCTGAATCCTTTATATTCTCTGTTCTTTCCCCTCATCATTTGGAAGAGCTCCAATTAGGTGAAGGTGATCCCTTCTGATGCAGAGTGGGTCAACCAGAGAAAACAAACAAAACTTCAAAGTGCTTATGCCACATCCAGCCACATCTGGGCTCAGTTGGCGTCATTCCTTCTGCAGTGCAAAATGGGTAACAAAAACGACCTCTCTGGAAAAGTCAGCTTTCTCAGTTATTATGAATTCCAGTTCTGAATCCTCCTTTTAAGAAGTTTATGATAAGATGATTATTGTAAATAAGCTTCCCTTCTAGCAAAGAATAAATCATCAAATAGGCTTCGTATGGTGAGATCTTCGGCAAAGGAATGTAAATAAATATGCTAACAGAATAAACTTCTTTATCTGATGTGCTGAGCAGAAAAGGCACAAAGTTAATCATTTAGGAAAATAAGCTTGTCTGCTGTGCTTGCTTCAATAACAGGCCTGGAAGAATCTGAGGGAAACAGTCTGCTCTAGTTCCCTGACCCCGTGCTTTTTGCTCGAGTTCCACAGATCAAGAGAGATCCTGTTTATCAATCCAGAGGCAATGTTGTCTCCTCAAAGAGATACCCATCAGTCTATATTTTTGCTTTATTTCTTTTCCTGTGTACTGGTCTTGTTCAGTTCAGAGGTAGACCTTTCCAGCAGAACAGAGATCTCCTATGAAGCTGGGTGTGACTTCTCTTTCACCTACTGGTGATGGTACATACATGAACAATAATTTGAGTTTGTAATATCTTAAATTTTGGACTCCATTCTTGTTTCCACATGAGAAAATTCATGTACTCATGCATATGATCATACATGAATGTCAGTCCACCAATGCTTAAAGAAATCAGAGCGTGACTGTTTTGATCTTCATCTCAGCTTTTTATTGAGTTACACAGATTTGAACCAATTTGAAGTACATCTGGCTGGAATATGAGCCAGAAACAAGTTGCACATGTTAACAAAAAATATGCGTAGCTGTTGTGGAATGAGAAAATAGCCTAGTGCAATGTGGATGATTTTTGCATGCAGTAGCTGCCAACACAATTAGTTTGTCAGCAGAAGACTTACTTTCATTCCTCAGTCATAATGGCTTGAGGGGTGATCACTGCTGAAAGGTCTCAGCATACCTTGCATTCTTCTGTTGCTGGTGCTGTCTTCTGCCTTGTCATTCTAACACATTAGCATCTCAGAGAGAAGCTGAAACTGTTGGTACCATGGATGAAGACAAGAATGGAAATCAGATGCAAAATTGTCAATGAAGTGTTCCTAATTGGAAATTTCTTCACCGAGGAGGAGTGGGATGAACTTTTGACACTCTTCTTTGACTCATCTACCTCTGTACATTTTTTATCAGATAAATCTCTTCTTCTTCCCTTCTCATAAACATTTCAGATGATGCAAAACTGCATCTGGTATTGTGTCAGGGTACAAGTATCTCAGAATGACGCTGCTTTACCAGAACTGTAGTGTTTAATGCCTGAATGAAACATTAATGAAGATGGTGGTCTGTAGCCTTTGTGAATGCCCTATTTTGTCCCCAAGATATAGCTTCCTATTGTTTCCTTCTTTCATAGTCTCAGCATGTTGGCACAGTTATATTTTTGCCCCTTTGGAGTGTTTAACATACAAATAAGAAGTCAAGATTGCTTGGAATACTTTCTCTACATAGCACATGTTCACATCAAAATATCACTACAAGATGCTTCTGGTAACTGTCAGATTCTATGAATTTGACCTGTGAATGTGTCCACAAGAAAGTAAGAAGTGTAACCTTGCTTCTCAGGCTGGTGGCTTGGAGCACTTCTGTGGTTTGAGGGAATGCCTCTGCAGATCCATTCGCGGCCTTGTGAGCGTTGTCCCACAGCTGTAGCACGGGGAGACCACAGTAGGTGCCTGAGTTCTTACCATGAATTTACTACTGTCAGCACAGCCCTTGAATACTCAGGTTAGTAATTTATCCTAAATTCAAATTGCATGTAATTAAATGTGATTTCTATGTATTAGAAAAGCTAATGAATGTCTCTGAAATGCTCTGAAATGAGTCTAAAACAAAATTTCCTCAAACTTCTCATTTATCTAACCACTTACATTATGGCTTAATACCTGCGAAATGTATGAATCTGTACAAGTTCTAACAAAAAAAAAGTCAGTCCGTTTGAAAACACAATCAATGCCCTGTTGAATGTGGAAGCAATATTTATGACAGTTCTCTACTGACAACTCTTTAATGCCCTTTGCTTTGTGTATCTGCCTGTGAGGAACCAACAATTTGTTAAATAGCATCAGGACATCTGTCTAAAAAATAGTTGTCCCATCTGATGGCTATGCATAGATTCTTCTATTAAAAAAAAAAAAGAAAAAGAAGAAGGAATAAAATAGTATTTATTTGCAATAATGCCCTGGAAATTATATCTTATGCCCTCAAGCCTATGAAACCAAGACACAGAATCTCAACTTCTACTCTCTCTTCAAAGTGGTCTGCAAATATGACCACTGTGAATTTCAAGAAAATGTGTTGGTAATGAGTTTCAGGGCTAATTTAATGGATGATAAAGCTTCATTTACCCCCACCACTTTCCAGAAGGTTGGCTTTTGCATATCTTTGGAAAAATAATGTTTCAAGGATACTGCCTCTTCAGGGTCCAAAAGTCAGCTTATTTCTTACACCATATTGAGATAGAGAGCGCGCATTATAGGTTCCAGATCTGATTCATTTTCAATTTTTTTTCATATAAAACATGACTGAAAATAGACGTAAATCTAAATATTAATCTATGTACCTGTTTTCTTTATCTGCGTGGCTCTATCGAAGTGTAAAGCTGTGCCTGATTTTGATCAGAATACCCTGGCCCTGCTTCAGGGGCTGTAAAGGAGGAGAACCAGTACCAAATCTCTCCTCTGGTAACTTCCAGCAGAACTGCTTGCATGGCAAAAAGAAAGAGAGTACTGAGCTTTTCCTTTTCGTGTCCTTATGATTACAACAGGGCACGCCTTATCCACAGCAATCCCCAAGAAGCAGGGGTAGGAAGGTGGCCCTCAATTTTATCCACACATAGCCCTAGCCTAGAGCATCTTTGTTAATCTTTTGGGGCTAAGACTGATGTACTAAATCAAAACAGAAATGTGGGGTTGATGGCAGGCCTTTTAATTGCATTCTTCCACAGGAGTCATAGGCAATTTCCACAGTCTCTGCTGCCTCTGCACCTGTAGGACTGTGAGGCTCTGCAAGCACATCCTACTCAGGGCCAGATGGCTGCTGCTTTCGAAAATATTTTCTTAGGGTTTCTCTAATTTCTTCTCTTGAATAATTCGACCAACTTCCCTTAAAAACAAGCCTTTAAAGTCACCCTATGAAACTGTGGTGTCCCTGGTGCACTTAGCTGGCTCAGTGGGAAGAGGTGCCAGGTGATGGTGCTCCATTCTGCTGGGCTTGGTTCAAGTTTCCTTCCCACACTGCCCCCGGCTTTGACTGGCTCCCTGTCACAGCTATCCCCATGGGCATAGTGGGTGGCACTGGACTGACCTTCCTGTTCCCTGTCTGAAGAGGCCAAAAAGTGGTTAGTTTGGAAAGTTGGGAGTGCTTTCCAAAGAAGTGGGAAGCTTCCACATGGTTTTATCACTATACCTGTGCATTGCAAGCCTGTCACTGGGAGACTGAGACTTGCAGTGGGAAGAGTTGCAGGTCAGCTCTAAAACCTTTTAGAAATCACACATGCTCTGGGAAATGCAGCTTTCTGATTTGAAAGTGTGTGATCTTAGTCACAGTGAGAGGATTTTCCCGTGCAGCCCAGTGTAGGATTGGAGCCTTGCTGCTCGTGGGCAGCTGCGTGGGATGGAAATCGGAGCATAAGAGGACAGTGCAACATCATGGACTTCAGGGATCTCAAATCAGCATTAACTCACTGAAGACACTGTGTTTGTTAGATCCTGTTGAACTGCATTGATATTCTAGAGTGCAGCCTGTTGTTGTCTGGCTCCCTGTATCGCATCTGTCATGTGAAGAAGGCAACCAGGAAATAACTGCCATGATGCAGAATAATTTCTTTCAAGGATTTTGTATCTAAGATGTGCTATCCATAATGCCTTATTTGTGGCCTCTATGTGATTCCAATTCCGCCTATTATTTTAATTTGAATGCATATTTCAGTTGTTTTCCCTTTGTATTGCTTGTAATAGAACCAGTCTGTCAAAACAAAAGGGCCAAATCTCATGTAAACAAGGAAGGTTTTGCTTTCATGTGTGCCTATTATGTCATCTCACTTTCATCTTACCATGAATTTGAATTTGTTATTGTTCTACATATAAAAGGTGATGATCAGGTATTTTTATCTCCAGTACCCAACACATTGCTTCCCCTTTTTCCCATACCCTGTGTAATCCTATGCACGATAAGGACAAAGCCTGGAGGAGATTTTGAGAGGCCTGATTAGGTGTGGAATTAATCAGTTTTCATGCATGTCATTTCCACACACAGATTATCTTAGAATTCCAGGGAGATGCCTTCATTCCTCGTAGCCTTGAGGAGTTAATGTTTTAGTACATGTGAGATTTAAAACAGGGAAGTAAGCTTTTTAAAACATGTGAGATTTAAAACAGGGAAGTAGGCCAGCAGCAATGACAGACATGCCAGGTTAAAACCAGCATTTCTCACAGTTGTGATTTACTTGTCAATATATGTTGTGGAATTTGAAAGTTTTCACTTGGAGTAATAGGTTATTGAATAGTAAATATGGAGATGCTTTAATGAATTTTTAAAGTTTCATGTCGCACACTACAAAATTTCTGTACAAATTGGTTTGTGTTCTACTTTTGCTCTAGTTGAGGTGACTCCTGTCTGAAGAGGAGCGCAAAATCTTCCTACAAAGCAATTTTCCTACCCTGGCAGTAGGTCTGATGCTGCCCATGTTTACTCAACTGTTTTTCAAGAAACTCTGATTTTACATAAACCATGTGTTGTTTTTTTCCCTCATTTTCCATCTGGCAGTACCTCTTAAGAAGGACAGAAATTGTGGGCAGAGAAATAATATCAGACCAAGTTACTAGTTGTATGGGAACTGCTGAATCATGGCCTGAACCACTGATTGGTCACCTGGGGTGAGCACCGAGTCAGCCATGGGGGCACAGGTGAAGGCGATATACCTGTGTGATTGGGTTTGAGCCTGGTTCCTGAGCCTGATTGGGGTGGAGCCTGGCTCCACCTCTCCCAAACCCCATTTAAGGGCTGACCACTACCAGGGAAGGATCTCTTCTTGGAGATCCCTCCCACGTGGAGTCCCCTGTGAGCCTTGACATCCTGAAGGTGAGCCATCTTCTCTTTTGTATTATTTGTATCTTATCTATATAGAACTACCCAAAGTATACCATCATCTGTACTATTTCTTTGCGAAGTACCATCCTTGGGAGTTATTTACCTCACACTAGTTAAATGCATTCTTCATTCAGAAGCAGCTCTGCCCTGGAAATTCTGAGGATTCGCTCTCTCTCTCTTTTTTGTTTGTGTGTTACCTCTGATTTAGATCCCTCTTCTTCAAACTTTAATGTCAGGATTGACTTATGAACCCAATTTTCTGCCTTACATTCTGCAGCCGTAGTTGGCAAATCCCTTGCCTTGGCATGAAGATGTGTTTCTCTTTGTTGCACATCAAAGAGGCACACAACTCTTAAATCACTTCAAAAAGACAATGTTTCATACATTTTTTTGAAAGGAAAATGCAAATTGTATCTCATAATGTAGAAAAAAATTATCTTATGAGTAGATTTATCGCTTGTGCACAAACTGCTCTGGCTGCATGACATTGGCATTCTGAGCAATGGAGCCACCCAGCTGCTCCAGCCAGCCAACATCAGTCTGTTTAACCAGTCTCCTGTTTTAGCTTGAACCGGGTTCCCAGATGGTGCTAAGTGAAGCACAGTCCAGCTGTACTACTGTACGGGGGTAGGCTTGTGCTGAAATTTAAGCAGGAGCCTAATGAACAGATAGCTGTTAATTTTATGTTAATGTATTTTTGCATCTTCTAGAGTTGAAGAAGTTTTACATATTTATAGAGTTCATCTTTGAGTTGCAAAACTTTGTGTAATCATGTGTGAGACGTTGATGGCATCAGCCTTGTAACCTTGGTGGTGGTTCTGCATTCCCTCTGGTTCCCAAAAACTCAGACAGAACTTGAGCCCTGTTACATTACCAAACACAAGAGGCTGATTTCTCAGCTTCTCTGACTGGTTTGTAAACCAGTGTTTACTGCCTGCATAGCTGTTTGCCAGCAAATCAGTTCACATCAGCCCCGCAACATGTGTTAGAAAACTCCCCACTAATCAGTGCAGTGCCTGGGAAGGAAGTAGTTGGAAATTGTGAAATCTAGATGACATTGCAAATCGTTTTCTTGCTGCAGAGATGCTCTGCAAACAATTTGGACCGCAGATGGTCAGAAGTTTATTTTCTCAGTAAATTTTCTTATTCAGAGGGGATATCCAATGCACACAAGATTCATTCATTATTTATTACCTATGGTTCTTCATTCCTTTTCATAATTACACTGTCTTTAGTACCCTCCCTAAAAACAGCTTCTCTACAAACACGTGATCCTTCTTTAGTTTATATTGCTAAAAAATAGAAGTAATTCAAATTAAGTACAGTGTCTCATCTCTGCAACTCACAGAAGAGTCATGGGCAGGAGCTGTGAGCAAGTCCTGGCCTTAGCTTGGTGTAAAAGTGATGTGGGATGGCTGTGACCTCTGAATGCATTTCTGGAGGGAATATAATAAACAAGTATTTAATGATCATCACAAGCAATTCACAAATAAAAGCAGTAAAATCAGAGGTGCACAGAGCTGGTGAGCTCGTATCAGGTCTCACTTCAAATTCTTATGGTCCTAGAATGGAATAGGAATGGAAGTGCCCGGTATGTGTCAACCCAAAGATTTTGGCAGTGGGCTGCCTGCAGCTCCAGAGCGGTGGCTGTCCCTTGCTGCTCCCTCCAGGTTTTCCTGGCTGCCCACATCCCACACTGGTGTGGCCTGAATTCCCTGGCTCTGGTGTGAGGCTGTGAGCACAGAGCCAGGAGGCAGCTGCCTGACCCCTACCAGGCTTTTTCCTTCCCCCTCTGCTTTGCCATTGCCAAAATCCAGGGATTTGGCCTTTTAAAGCCACGAGAGCGCTTTGCAGTAATCTGCACACTTTGGCTTGTCTTGGTTGGTGGCTTATTGTTGTGTTGGTGTTGGTATGGCCCATACAGTCCCACACGAAAAACAGGTGACAGAAACTACCTTTTTTCTTTTCTACAGGTGAGACAAAAAATGGTAAAAACAAGGGTACCACGAAACAGCCAAATAGGTTCCTACATAGGCATTGCACCCAAGCACTTACTTTTATTGATTTATGAACTCAGCCAGCTGTAAAGTTACCCCTCAAGCTGTTTTTGGCTGAGGAGGGGGAGCTGATGGGTGCTACAGGAGGGTGGGATGTTGCCAGCTGAGGAGGTTTGGCACCAGCGTGGCCACAAGGACACCTGGCTCCCATGGAAACCCCAGCAAGCACTTTGCCAACAAACCAGAGACTGAGACTTCATCACACCCACATGCCTGGCACAGAGGGGTTGGAGAACGTGCTGTATCTGAACCTGAATGATCTCCTTTCCTTCCCTGGGGTACTCACTGCTGCCTCCATTTCACAAATCATTAACACCGCGTTGCTTCAGGTTTACAGCATCTCCCGGTGCCGCTTTAAAACACCGGCACAGAGGCTGATGAACCACACGCACTGAGCAGAAGCGGCCCCAGCTGCTCCGCCGCTGGTGGAGCTGCGCTCCCGCACTCGTCCCAGAGCTCCTAAATAATCAGAATAAAGATGACTGCCGAAATTGGCGGTGCTGCACTGTTGGGATTATACGCAGAGCAAGTATGTAAATAAATTTCTCTTTCAATTTACCAAAGCAAAATACTGAAAGGCAACCGAGGACCTTGGAGATATGTGATCAGCATTTTGTCAGCATTTGAGTGAAAAATCCTCGCTGCTGAATTGCTGCTGAATAGCAGCCATGCTTAAGCTCCTGAGTAGAGAGTACAGAGCCAGACCTATAGGTGCTGCTGCGCTTATTACAGAGCATACATCTGTCATTTAGATGTCACTGTAATTTAAGATGCTTCTCAATAGCCACCAAAGCCTGCAGGTGGACAAATCTCGAAGCCCACGTTCCTGCTGTCAGCAGCCTGCTTGTGTCCCATGGATGTGGTATTGGGGCCCAGCCTAGCTGTGTCCTCCCTGAGCAGCATGTGGCTGTGCCATGGCCAGCCTGCAAGCACACGTGGTGCCACACGAGCTGGGAATCTGCAGCCTGGTTTTTGCTTGGCTTTTAATGGTGATGCATTGGCACAGGCTGCCCAGGGAGGTGCTGGGGTCACTGTCCCTGGAGGTGCTCAAGAACTGTGGAGGTGTGGCACTGAGAGACTGGTCATGCTCACGGTGAGGATGGGCTGACAGTCGGACTAGTCGATATTAGTGTTCTTTTTCATCCTTAAGGCTTCTGTAATTCTACCCCTTAGACACAAAGCAGAGAAAATTCCACGTTATCTAGCTTTGCTTTCTGCAAAAGATGGAATTCAGCTTAAAAATACATTTATTTTTACTCGAAGTAGAATAAAGCTGTCAAAAAGAAAACATCCAACCAAACAAAAAAACTAAAACAAAAGACAAAAAATACTTTCAATTGCTTGGATGCTGTATTTTAGGTTGCATTGGCACAAAGCATTTTTTTCTGAAAAATACCAGCAAGTTCATATTGATATAGATTGGTTTATATCCTTCATCCATGCAAGTATACTTTTTGCTGGCAGTAGGTTAACAATGTTTCAGAGTGTGTTTTGTTTTCAAAAGCAAAGGAATGTGCTGCTATACAGCCCTTACACTGGGGTATGGGATGGTCCAAACCAACTTCAATAACGAGGAGCCATTGAGACAGAGAAAAGTCCCAGAGTCACTGGAAAGGTTTCAGATTTATTTTGTGAATGGAAGTGAAATTGGTCTCATTGTATTCATTACCCCTTTGAAATGGGAGATCTCCCACAGCAAAACGTCACGTTTTTGCCCGGTGACCACTGGGACCGACCCGGTAACGCGCTGCAGCCTTCAGAGAGAATCATCTGAACTCACTGCAGGAGGAGAAACTTGAGATTTTGGCACGGTGAAAGGAAAATTAATAGAAAAACTTTCGTATCTTCTTACGAGCACATTCTGGAACACGGCACACATCCTGGAAATATTAATTCCCACTATTTATTTAAGCAAAATACCGGCTGGGCACAGAGCTGCTCTAATGCAAAACAGCTCAGATACCCCATAAAAATGATGCTCGGATTAAAATATTAGAAAGTCTGGGTAAGAATGACCTCATCTCGGTGAGCCCGTGACATGAAGTCACCCGAATGTCATCGATCGCTTCCTGAGCTCGGCCCCAGGGGCTGCACATCCCCGCGCGGCCGTTCCCGCGTGGGGCAGCGCGCTGCACGAAGGAGGCACCGCCGGTCCCGGGCAGCTCCGCGCGCGGTGCCCGCTGCCGGGATGCACGCACCGCGCGGACCGCTGCGCCACCCGCGGCGCCGCTGCTGCGCGGGTCCGCGCGTGGCTCCCGCCCCCGCGGCGGCCACGCGTGGGAGGAGCGAGGGCGGAGCGGCGGGCGGAGCGCGGAGCGGAGCGGGCCGGCAGAGCCGCGCTCGGTGCCCGCTCGGCAGCGCCTCCCGCCGCCCGGCACCATGTGGCAGCCGGCCACGGAGCGGCTGCAGGTAGGCGCGGGTGGGGCGAGACCGCGGGCGGGCGGCGGGGCTGGCGGGGCGTCCCTCTGCCGCAGCGCCGGGACTTCGCCGCAACTTCTTCCCGGCCCGCCGGGGCCGTGCCGCTCTGTGCGGGGGCTGCCCCGCCGCCGGCGCTTCCCGGAGGGGCTCCGGTACCGGCCACCCCCGCCCGGGACGCCGCGGGCGCTGCGGGTTTGGGCGCGGCCGTGGGCAGCGCCGGGCGGGGCGGGAGAGGAGCGGGGCCGGGGGTGCGGAGCCGCTGCCCCCGGGGGTGCGGGGCCGGGCAGCGCGACCCGGCCGGCCGGGCGCCAGCTCTGCCGTCTCTTCTTGATGTCCGCTTTTGTGCGTGTCTCCGTATGAATAAAATCGGGGTGAGGTGTGAGACACGCGAGAAGAAATCGAACTCACTTTGTAGTTTCACTGTGTCGACTTCTTGCGGCTCGCAGAGCAAGTGTCCGCTGAGCGACGAGCGGACGTTCCGAGCGAGCGCGGGGTCTGCCTTAGCTGCGTGCAGTGACCGGTCCGTAACTGCGTCGGCAGAATGTAGAGTTTGCTCTGATACCCGCAAGCAGAACATTGAGGGGTTTGGTTTGAGTTGTTCCTGAAGCCAAGCTGAGCAGGTCTGTGGGCTGCGATCCTCACCAACTGGGAACGGGAACGATCATTTTTTCTCGAAATGTGTACTTTTCTCTGAGATGACAAACTTGATTTTTGAGGATAGAAGTGATGGTTTATGGATTTCAGCACAGGGGTTATGTAAACGCACTGTGAGCTGTTTGTTTCCCCGCGCTGTCCAGAAGCCCTTGGGTACCTCACACAGAGAGGTGACCCGGGGTGGAGGGCGGACCCTGGGCCCACTGTGGGGCTGCTGCACCTGCTGGGGGATGCTGCAGAGGAGGGACCTGGGGCTGCACACGGCACTTGGGACGAGAGAGAAGTGGAGCAGGGCGAAGGAAAAGGGGAGTGCTGGGTTGGTAGTGATGCGCTGCCTGGGTTGCTTGGCCTGGCTTCCAGCACTCAGGTGCTGAAACTGAGGAGATCCAATGTAACAAACAGGTGATAATGCCAACAGGAGGCTAACAAGAATTGAGTGCTTATGCTTCATAAAGTACCAGTGTGTCTTATTCACCTTCCCGATGTTACAGCCCATGAGGACTGTGTTTTTGCATCCCGTGGCCATGGACATGACCACATGCTGTGAGGAACTGAGGCTGCTCGAGAGGGCTGCTCTGGATACCTCTCAGCAATGGAGGCCCACGGACAGGGGAGGCTGTGCCCTGGGACGTGCCAGGGCTCTGCACCACGCAGCAGTGGGCATCCACCTGTGCACCTTGCTGTTGGATGGCTCTACCTGGAGGCTCTGGCCAGCTCAGGTTGCCCTAAATGCTGAGTGCATGTATGTCATTGGGAACTGCTGGAAAGTGTGTGAAGAGCTGTAGGTCTGTCAAAAAAACAACACAGTGTGATCCAAACGTGCAGTTTTAAATGATTTGTTTGCCAGTTCCTGGCGTGGGAAGAAGGGGAAGGCCTTGGAAAGCTGCAAGAAGCCAGCCCTTAGGAGTTCTGCCCTCTGACAAGAGGTTAAACAGCAACACGGTGAGCAGTGGGCAAAGTGAGTGCAGTGTGTGCCATCAAGTAGGAAGGGTGCTCTGAGTCACTGGCAAGCGATCTCATAATTGAAAGTTGGACGTACACACGAGCCAGAGTTGTGTGGGTGATAGAATGATATTCCCAATTTGTTTGGATGCCTTTTTCTGTTACATTTTTAATTTGAAATGCCGTCATTTGAAATAGCCCGATCTCTATGTCTGTCTCCAAGAAGACCTGTGTTGTGCATCACCAGCCTGGCCAGAGCTGCTGGCAGTGCTGCCTGGCCCTCCCAGAGGGAGTTGTGCAAGACCACAAATACTCATTTTTTCCCCTTCTTTCCATGTCAACATCTCAGTCCAGTTTCAGGTGTCCCATGTTTTTGTCCCAGGCTGTCTGTCTCTTACTGCCCACATGATGTGAAACAGATCTCCATGCCACCAGGGTGCTCAGTGAGGCTCCTGCTTCCCTGTCATGAGTAGGGAGGGTGCTGGGCATGGGATCTTGACTGAAACAAGGGCTTCTTTGGGTATTGTGGTACTGGGTAGAGTTGGTGCCTTGCACTCCATGTTCATGTATTCTACAGTTACAGTTATGCCATGTTGCACTTTAGCAGCTGTGTTCAGGGGTGACCATAGCAATTCTGGTGCTGTCTTTTGTAGGTTGTTTATCAAACTGATGTATGAGTGCAGGAAGTGTGGAGCAGGGGTCACTTGCTCAATGTTTTCATGAGTTCTATATGATGTCAGTGTGACCCAGATGCATCTTGCATCAACCTCCAGCTGTAGCAAAGTGCAGGTCTGTTATTAGTCCATGCTATAGTACCTTCAAGTACTTGAAGGGGTAGTAAAAGGGTAAGGGGAAATGGCTTTAAACTTAAAGAGGAGAGATTTAGGTTAGATGTTAGGATGACGTTTTTAACTCAGAGGGTGTGAGGCCCTGGCAATGCTGCCCAGAAGAGCTGTGGATGTCCCATTGCTGGAATTGTTCAAAGCTGGGTTGGATGGGGTACTGGGCAGCCCTAGCTGATGAGGGCAACCTTGTCCATGGCAGAGGGGTTGGAGCTAGATAGTCTCTAAAGTCTCTTCCAACTTAAGCCATTCTATGATTCTATAGCTCTGCTAAGAAAAATGGCAATGACTGTTTTCATTTTTCTCTGTATTTCTTTTGGCCTGGTTCTCTACGAGGGTGTCTGAGTCAGCTGTGGAAATGGCTGCCTCGGTCAGCTCTGCTCTGCCCACTGAGGACAGCTGTGATGGGCACTTGCCTTCTTCTGTAGGCATGTGGTGATTTGTTGCTTGTGGGTCTCCTGCCTCTGTCCTACATAGTATGTAACATGGCTGCATATTTCTGATCTGGGGATTCTCATGTAAAATATGCTTATATTCCAAGTGTACTAGCTCCTGTCAAGTTTCATGGTCTGTGCTGAAGTTTTTGGCTTTGGCTGAGCACATACAAGAATCTCAGCAGGCTCCCAGTGGAGTACCTAATGGAATTCAATGGATTTAAAGAATAAGCAAGAAAAATGTAAATATCCAGGTTTCTAGAATTTCCTGGAAGATACAATACCACTTTTTCTTCAGCAGTTCCTTCCCTTTCCCTTTCTGCCATTCTTTCTCCCATAGTGACATTGGCAACATGACTTACTTATATGGGACACTGCAGGACTGTGCTGCAGGTATCAGTGGGCTCTAGTGTGGTGCTTACGAGATCTGTGATTTTGCAGGCAACATAGGCATTAAAATTTTCATGCTCAGTGTAAGAGAGATCCTCTTTGTGCCTCTTATGAAAACTTTTCCTGCTCTGATTTCTGCGGTAGTGTTGCTGGTTTGTGTTCAGGCAAATACTGGGGGAAAGCAGTAGACATATGGGTGCCCCATCTGCCAGAGCTGGGTCTGGGATGCGATGTGTGTGGTAGGGCTGCTGTGCTGACAGGGACTGCCAGGCTCAGCCATGGGTGCCCTGTGCCATCTGTGCGTGGGCTCATTGCGGCGTTTGTGGCAGAGCACCATGGTGGTCACAGGCAAGGCTGCCTGATATTTGTCTTGGCCATGTGTGGCGGTGTCCTTGGTTGAAATAAAGCTGAAACTCTTCTGAAATCTTTAAAATCACTTCCAAATGTACCCTCCATGTTTGGTTTGGGATGTGAGGGTCACAGCTGGGATTTCAGAGCTGCTGGTTGCAGTGCTGCTCCTGTGAGGGCTCAGAAGTGTTTTTTGAAAACAACCAAGGTCTTAGCAGAGTTCCACTGGCCTGTCTGTGAGATGACTGGTATTTGCTTTGAAACCTAAATTTTCCTGGAAGCTTGATGCCAGACATTGTTTCTAGATAATAAATCCCGGGGGGTGCATAGTTTCCGAGTTCAGGCTGTCCGTAAGCCCTGTTTATAAGTCTCTCTGCTTTTCCTAGCACATGTGGGCAGAGGATCACTGTGTCCAAGTACATTTTCTCCAGGAGTCAGAGACACAGCAGTGCTGTAACCCTGGCCATCCCTGCACAGAGCTGTGCCAAGCCCTCACTGTGGGGATGGCTCTTGCTCTCGCCCCATGGTGGTGCTGCTGGTGGGCTCACAAAAGCGGCACTGCCTGCTCCCATTCCATGTTGTGCTGCTGCCTGTTTCAGATGCTTTTCTTGGGCAAGCTCCTACCTCTGGCTGATTAGTTGCTTGCTTCCTGCCCCATACCTCTGAAGGGGCAGAGAAACCCGTTGTCCCTGCTCTCCAACACCATCCAGCAGCTGAGTGTAAACTTCATTTCTGTGTGCAAACAGCAAGGTGGGGATTCTCCCTTTTCACCTGGAAATCTGATCCTCTTACCAAAGCCTGCAGTTTTGGGCTGTTTCTGGGTAGAGATTTAATAGCATATGGCTGCAGTGTGTTCTCATACTACTAGAATTTATTTATTTCTTTAAGCACAGTTCCAAATGTTTTCTAATGCGCTGTGAAATAAAGTGAGAGGTGGTTTTGGGTAGCTGGGTGTGACAAAGCAAATTGAGTGACGCAAAGCAGGACATTTCAGGCCCTTCTTTGCTGGTGCGTGTTTGACTCCTTGTGCTCAAAGACTTAGTTTGTTAATTCTATAACTTGCGCAGCTCTTGCAAAGTCCTTGGGAAATATGTTTCTGTGGAATTGCTCTCTTATCATCTTTGAGTCTCTGATGTTATTTAACTCCACACCATTCAGATAGAGATAAAAACTCAGTGTAGCTATTGATTCAAGTAAAAAAGGTGCAAAAATGGGTGCTGGGATCTTGCTGCATGACCTCCACCTCCCATGAACACTGCCTTCCCAGGTGGCATGCTGTACATGTTGCTTGTTTTGCTTCAATTCCTTGTGCCCCATCGCCACATGTTTTGAATCTACTGATGCGTTCAGACTTGGGGCTGGCAGACTGTGGCTAAATACACGCAGATTATATGCCTCCACTGCCACCCAGGATACAGATCAAACACCTTTCCAGTTTCAGGAACACTGCAACCCTTCCCTGAAGAAAAGCCAGCTCTGTGCAGAGCACTGTGCGATGGCTTCGAGGTAATTGGGTTGCGGTGTGCTTGTCTCTGTCACCAGTTTTATGGCAATGTCTCTGCATCTGTTTAGATGTAATGTCATTTGAGATGCTATTGGTGCTTTCAAATCAACTTCTCATCTTGCTTTTATATTTGCAGCATTCAGATGCATGTCTACTGAAAAATGCAGGATGCAGTCAGTTGACACTGTTTTTTCAAATTTTCGCAGCATATGGAATAGCTCCTCTTTAAAACAAACACAAACAGATTGTAAGTGTAAAGCACACAAACAGCTGTCTAGACAGAAACTGCTGCAAGACATGTATAGCAGGGCTGATACTACTACTGAACTCTGGTTTTATTAAATATTATGTCAGAAGGAAAAAGTGAAAAGTATTTGAAATTTAAGCTTGAGTCATGTGGATGCAAATGTTCAGGGAGTCTCACAGCCCAGTGTTTTGGCATCATATAGCTTCAGGAAATCTTTCAGGCATCAAAGTTTTTATACCAGTTTGCTACTATAACTTTGCAGCAGTCAGAGACCTTTCAAACAAAGCTGCGTGAAATGCAGCAAGCTCATCTGGCACCACTTAGCCTGTGCCTTTTTTCTACGTTGTTTATTCTTTGTAGAAAATGAATGGCTCTGGAAAAATGCTAATTTTGGGATGCATTCTATGACCAAAAGAAAAATAAAAATCAGCAACTATCTTGAGGAAGGTCCTCTGGGAAATGATCAAGGGTTCATTTATAGTGTACTACTAGTTTCTGTTTATGAAGCTGACAGCCTGTTTGATGACCAAGACAAATAAAAAGAAATGAAGAAAAAATCAATGGTTTCCTTGAAGAAAGGCAGTCAAAGCCCAAAGCATTCAGCCTAAGTAGTTCTGGATTTTAACTGCTTTTTTGTTGTTGTTTGTTTGCTTGCTTGCTTTCTGTTCCTTGGTGGTGGTCAGTAGGGCAGTTAATAGCAGCAGATCCAGAGCTCTGCCATAGCCTTTCACGTGTGGTCTGCAGCAGGCAAGCCTTCAGCAGGGCTGCAGGGGCTTCGTGCTCGGGTCTGTGTGGTGGTGGCTGCTGGGTGAGAGCCCAGCCTGAGAGCATGTGGATGTGGAGCTGGAATATCCCTTCAGGCAGAGTTTAATACTCTTCTGTTTGCACAATACTTTCATGTATAATAATTGAACTTATTTGCACTTCAAATAATAGCTGGAAAGTTACAGGTGATGTTATTATGCTAGGCTATTCCTGATTAAGTGCGTAAAACACTTTCAGCAAAGATTTTGTATGTGGGAGATTGTAAAGAGTCAGTGAAAAGACCAAACTTTCATGATTTATTTTTCTTGCTGAATACTGAAAATGGAAAATCCTGATGCACAAAATCTTTGATGAAAAAAAAAAAAATTCAAGTTGGGTATTGTCTGTGTGAAGGTTTTCACTCAGATGGGGTTAAGGTGCTGGCACTGCTGCTTGGAAAGCTGCGGGTGCCCCATCCCTGGAGGTGCTCGAAGCCAGCTGGATGGGGCCTGGGCAGCCTGAGCTGGTGCTCGACCTTGTGACTGGCATCTCTGCCCATGGCAGGGGGTTGGCACTAGCTGATCTTTGAGCTTCCTTCCTACCCAAGCCATTCTATGATTTCTGATACTTGATACCTATTTTAATGATGGCATTTCAACAAAATTGCGCACAGACTCAGAAGGCTGATTTTGATGCCCTGATCCGTACTTATCTCAGCAGTTCAGCGCTGGCTTCTGAAGTGTTGCACTTTGTGAAGAACCTCAATGCTTGTTTTCGTTAGCAGTGTTTAATTGGTAACTGTTTTTTTTTTTTTTTGATGAGCCAGTTACTGTTGGTAACAGCCCCAGTGCAAATTTGGAACCTTAAAAAACTTTGCTGTGCCCTCTATTGGCCTCTGTTCCCCTTGCAGCCACCCCTGCCCTCCTGCGCTGAACAATTCAGGTGTGGGGCTGAAGTCTGTGCCAGGCCACAGGTACCCTCTGGTTGTACCACTCCCCTTCTGGCTGGCTAATGGCTTTCCAAGCAGCCTTAACTGTCATCCACCTCACTGGGGGACATTTAAAAACCTAGCCATGCTGTGAGTGCAGGCCTCTCAGTGCTGTGGTACTGAGGCTGCCTTGCCCCTCCGTAGTGTTGGGTCTGTGCCTTGTCGGATGGTTTTCAAATGTCTCCTCACGTGAAAACATTTTCCCCAGATATATTTGATGAGAGTTGCCAAGAACACTGAAAACAGATAGAAAGTTAATTAAATGTCCTGGAGCTCAAATTGTGGCTGTTTCTTTCTTCCTGCTCCAGGCTCCCTCTGGATTTGAGAGATGGATATTCCATACGTTTTGTTTCAAGTGCTCAAAAATGACCCTGGAGTACGTTTCCAACTATTCAGAGCCTCTGTTTGGGGCCAGGCTTTTCCAGAGAGCTTTTTACCCGGTGGACTGAGCTCTTCTGAAATCTTGGCCACTCATTCAGCATCTGGAGAGGAGAAGTCCTGTTCAGAGCCTGGTCTCACTGGTGGAGCAGCTTCACTGAAGGTCTTGCATTGGGATCTAGTCGCTCCACCAGTGTCAATATGAACATTGATGGGCCTGAGTGGGTTTTAGGGCAGTAATCCAATGTATTGGGTTGTTTCAGGGGATTGAGAAGGTTTGTACAATCTCATTTCAAACAAACATTTCTCCATGCTGCTGAGCTTCTTCCTGAGAGTGGGGTGCTGAGAGAAAAAGGGGATGGGTGGGTGCAGTCTTTTCCCTCTGCGTGGCTGCAGCAGGAAGTTCTCTGTAGCACATCTTGCTTGATGGCTTTCCTGCTGTATTGAACCTCACTCTTCTGAGCTTTATAGCATTGCCTTTTGCTGGAGACAGGACTACCACGAGGAGCATTGTGTCCAGCTGTGCTGGTTCTTCTGGTTCTAGCGTGGAGCTTGAACACACCAAGGCAAGCAGCAAAGCCATTGGGTTCCAAAAACAAGTTTTTATTTCTCTGATTTGAGACAATAATTTAATAGAACCTTTCACCTATTTTTAGATTTCCATCTGGAATATATTAATTCCCCCCCCCCCCCTTTTTTTTTTTTTGATAAGAAAAGTACTTTTTGGAATTTATGCCAACACAGTGCTGGGGGTGGAGGCCCGGCACAAGCCTCCTCACACAGCAAACGGTTGCAGAGGTTTGCTTTCATCTTTCAGAGGATTTTCAGGGAAGAGTCAGAGCCAGGAAGGGAGAATGGGTGCTTTGCAGCTAGGGGCTGAGTGAAGTTTTTATGGGGTTGTGTGTGAGGGGACTCAGGCAGTGTTAAGTCCTGGTACCAAAGCAGGAAGGTAGACATATTTCTTACCTGGAGCTATTTTAAGGCAGAGGTGAACCCAGACCTAGAAGCACGTATACATATGTGTGGAATGTGAAGTGAGATGTTTCTGTGATGTTTGCCTGGCTTGCTTATTTGAAAGTATCCATGTTGCTTTCTGTACATCCAATTCCAGCAGGTTTAATGACAATAAATCAGTTGTAACTATATACGGTTCTAACTATAACTTAGAACCAAAAACAAGTAGAAGCTTGAATCTTGTCACAGTGCCTTTTTGGAGGAGACTGTACAGCATGGGTCTTTGCAGGCTTCAGTTTTCACAGCTGGGCTCTGCTGTTTGGGTTAGAATCAGAAGGAGGGATATTCTGAAAATGTTGCACTTTTCTTCTCAACAGTTTTGCTAAAAGGGGCCACTGAGCTTGGTACTGTGTTTAGGAAAACCCTGATAGTAAAGACAGCATTGGTGACTCCTGCTAAAAGATGCCATGGAGCAAGCAGCAAACCCATGGACTACTGCTTAAGCACAGCCAGGCCTGGGTTCAGCCAGCACCCTGCTGCACTGCTGCTGCTGGATGGTGCCTTGTGTTACCCCTCAGTGTCAGCACGGTTTCCTTTTATTTCTAGGGAGAAACGCACTTACTCTGTGACTGGTGGAGGCTTTGTCTCTGCAGATAGCAAGACAATTGTCCGACTTGTTTGGCTGAGCTAGGCTGGCCAGGGCTGAGGAATGAGGTGAGCATGGATTTAGGAAGGAGAGAGTTTAATCCCTGTAAAATTATTCAGGAAAATCACAGGAACAATCCAGCTAGGAAGATAGTAAGAAGAAGAGGAACACTTGAGATGGGTGTTATTTACAAATCTGTTTTGAAGCAGACTTGATGGTTTAAAACATAAAGAAAAGTATGGGTGTCCCTGGGCTAAATACTGCCAGGATTTGATACTCTGTTTATTGGGATATCAGGATATCTGTTTGTCTTCCACAGCTCTAGGTCAAATGAAAATAACATTTACCTTCAGCTTTGAAGAGTGTAACTCCACAAATTTCATTTCATATGTATTCTTGGTGTTTTTTGGAGGACCAAATTCACCCTGCAGAAGACCAGGTGCTGGCCAGTCATTACCCTATCACCTGGTGTGGGTGTACCCTAACAGGAGGAAGAGCTCAGGTGCAGCAATGACAGATGAGCATAGGAGCATGGCATTGAGACCAGCTGACAGCAGCTGCAAGCTGATTTGAGATACCTGGCTTGGTCTCATGTTGGTGGAGTGTCAGTGCAGAGGAGTGCAGAATGGATTGTGTTTTCTGCCAGGTTGGGCAGTTTGCTTTTATGAATCAATGCTAAATCACTTAGAATTAAGGGTGCATTAACCTTATCTCAGCACGTAGGGATATGTCTTTGAATCTATTAACTTCTATCTTGCTATTTGAGATGGCTATATAACTTTTCAATGGCTTATAAGGAGTGTTAGGAAGCATTTTCCTGTGAGTGACTGTTTTGATTTTGTGCTTTGAGGCACTGAAGAGCCCTGAAGCTTGGTTCTGGAATGTGCAACGTTTTCAAAGGGCAGTGTTTTAACCTTGTACCTCTAAAATCCTGAGTTGATGTAGAAGGAAGAATTCCACGTTTATAAGGGTTGTATGAGCCATAGTGGGTCTTCCTGTTGCCTTTTGCTGTCTTCAATTTCCTCTTTCTAGTTGCTTTGTGGTTACATGTGGCTCCCTGTGCCTCACCTCTGCAATCCCACAGCTTCTGGCTTGGGATGCACATTTCCAAGGAGTAATTTTATTCCAATTAAGTAGGGGTTTTGTTTTGCTTAACTGCTGCCATGAATAGAGTTCAAATCACTTCTTGTTGTGTGTCTGTTGGGACTTCGTGCAGGACATGGCTTGATTACTAACATTGGGATTGTGCAGGGTCTGGAGAGGTGAAGGGCAGGCACTCTGTAGGGTTCAGTGAGCCTTGTGCCAAGGAAGCTGCCTTTCATAATCAAAGGTGAGGAAACCATTTAACTGTTCTCTCCTCAGCTCCCTGAGGAAAGTTATTTCTGAAGAGATGGTGAGTTTTAAGTGATAGTTGCAGTGTGATACAGAGAGGTCATTGCTTGGAAAGGACATTCTGGTTGAGAAATTGCACCCCATGACCAGAAATGCTGCTGTTTCTGTACCCAGGACAGGGTTGCAGTGGAGTCTTGATTGGTGAAGGTGTCTGGGCATCTTCATCAGAATCAAAAGAGGCTTTGGACCAATTTGAAATGCTTTATGATTATGTGCAGCTGTTGGGTGTATGGCAACTGAATGTTCTCTTGTAGCGGAGCCACTGACTGGGGACCATAGGGGTCTGTGGATGGCCCAGCCCACAGCCCTGTCAGCAGAAACCTCACACTGGAACAGCTCAGTTCTGGCTGGCTACAAGAAACACAAATATTGTTAAATGATTTCCAGAGGGCTTTTACGTTGTCTTTTCAAATTTAGGATTTTTATTTCTCAACAGCAGAAGATATTTGTGGCTGCTTACATGATATTAGAAAAATAGCCACATGCAAGGCGGAGCATTAACCAGGGAAACGTCCGTAACTGGTTTTGCTGCAGTTTACTATGCCAGCTCTGAAAGTAACAGTCTGACCTTTAGTTTCTCTGTTATGGTTTGAGGGTTTTCTTACGTGTATGTGAAGCTTTCCAAGATAAACCAAGTGAATGTGGTTTGGCATTTAAATCACCGATGTTGTATCAAGCTAGAGAATTTCAGAAGCCATTAATGTCTAAATATATGTCATTTTTTTCATGTGGGGATAAACTTTGTCTATCTGCAGATGTTTTCTTGGTCCAAATTCAGATCTTGATAATGTCGGAATAAATCTAAATGGCATTGCTAATGTCATTGGAGCTGCTCTGGGTTTCTTCTACTTTGAGAAGAAACTGTGTATATTTGAGTGTTCGAATCGTACCTGTTATTTTTATTTTATTTTATTTAAGTAGGTACATGTGTCTGTGAAAGGGTTCACAGTCTAGGGAAGCCAGACTGAGCGTTTCTGTATTACTCCTTTTGGAACGCGTTACATTACTGAGGTCATTCGTGACTGAGCCCTGTGCTGTTTGGATAAGCGGCTGTTACGTATCCGACCGGAACATCTGTGTCACACTGTGAGTCTGGGGCTGTTTGCTTTAGGATGGGATGGGGAACCACTTCATGAAATACTTGTGGGTGCATTAATAAACCTGGCAGTCACTCAGCTCCTACCTTCCGTGAAGGAAGGGGACGTGATTTGGGTTCTGTGGGTGCTGTGCTGGGTCCCCAGGTGCAGGCTGGAGCATCTCTGGCTCCTGGCCCAACCTCTGCTGTGCCCATGGCTGCCTCCTGCCCTCCCCTGGGCCATGGGCTGCCTTCCGCAGATGTTTTTGGTTTTCAGTTGAAAAATATATTTCTCATGTGTGAATACACTCTCTCCGATGCCTTTTCTTATTTTCATGTTTTCTCATTAAATTTTCATCTGTTTGTTTCTTCAAAGGGTTTAAAATGCCAACCCTGGTTTTCCTTATGGAGCTGAAGTTAGAGAGCAGTCTGCCTCATCCTGAGAAAAGCACTTGTCCAACTTGTTCTCAAAACTGTATTTAGCATAATATGAAAGTACTGGCATATTTTTCCCTAATATACCAAAATCAATCTGGTTATTTTTTAGGTTAATTGTTGTTGTATTTTTTTTTGTTTCAAGACATTTTAAAATCAAGTCCCTTGTCTAACTCAATATGTAGCTCAACAAAATCAGATTAAAATGTCTGCTTTCAAAAATGGCAGTGTGGTACACGGCTTCCCATATAGATAGAGAAGTGATGCTGTGAGTTTTGAGTCTTGCTATGAGGTTGGTTATTGTTAATCGTTGCAGCTGTGCTGCAGAGCCATGGACAGAGTTGTTATGGCTGTCCAGGAGTTTCCACAAAAAAGAGTAGTGTCTTTGTCTCACCCCAGTTAGCAGGTGTCAAAAGGCAGTGGTATGGGTTGTTTGAAGATAGGGGATCTTTTATTAAAGCTGTGAGTGCTGCACTGTGCTGTGCTGCTTGGGCTGGCTGCTCTGCAGGGGGTTTTACCTGATCCTGTGTACCAACACAGGGATTGCTCTAGGAAATGTTCAGTGCTGTTCTCCTCTGTACACCTGGAAGTCAACAGAGAGCACAGCTTTTCTCGTTCATCGCTGTATCTTGCAAACTAATTGTAAGCAAATAAAATAAAACTAGAATAGAGCATATGGAGTCTAGCCAGTTCTCAGCAATATTTGGACCAAATGATCTGGTACTGTGCTGTTTCTCGGATGTGATTTTGCTGAACTTCCGTGTGGTGTTTGAAATGCTACATGCCCATCCACCAGGATCTAGGACAGACAAAGGCTGCTTGGTCCTCGCCAGAGGAGCTGCAGAGGGAGTGAGGTGATTTCAGGCAGTTCCAGTTTCTAATGTGCATGTTTTGATTAATATCTTGTTAACCCCCTGTTAACCCTGACACCATGTGGTTGCGAGTATAAATATTTATTCCTGGAATGTAGCTATAGATACATGTTAGGATTAATGCTAAATTGTTAGTATTTAGTACTCCTTTTAAGTAAAATCAGTTACTCAGGCTGCTTCCTTTCATTATATATATGTTTTTTAATTGGCAAAAGACGTGTGCACAAACAGGGTTCAGATGGCCAGAGCCTCCGGAATCTCATTATCTTAATTGAAAAATGCCAGCCTTTGACATTAATAAATGATTTAGCTAGCACATGATTCAGTCACCGGGGAGAAATGAAATTGGCTGTTACAGCCATCCTTTGCTTCTAGATGATAATGATAAGCTACAGCCCACAGCTCTTCAGAATTAATAGCTCAGGGCTTAGGACATTATTTTCATATATTAGAACATCTCAATTTCATTACATTTGGTAACATTTTATTCTGGAGTATCTTTACACAGGAAAAAAACTGGAAGGAGTACAGGGGACATCCTCCTGGATGCTCTAAGATTGCTGTTCGGCTTTTACAGTGTTGCTTGTGTTTCCCAGCGAGCAAGACCACTCTTCACATAGTGGGCGAATTGAGTTGTGTGGATGGTGTGTGAGGATTAGCTGTGTATAGCACTACCGTAGTAAACAAGTAACTAATTCTCATCCAAGTGTACACTGTGCTCTGTGCATGGATTTTATGGAGTCTTCTGGAAAAGAAAATATTTTTCTGTCTAAAAAGCATTTCCTACCAGTGACTAGCTGTAAAAGAAACAGCTTGAAAATATTTCCTGGCTGAAGGGAAGGCTCGGTGCATACTTTCAGTTTGCCATTGTGGTTAACATCAGTATGTGTTTTTCTAGCACTTCTTGTTTTCTCCTGTTTTATGTACCCAGTGTTAATAAACAGAGGTGCAAAAATAACCAACCTGCTGGTTTTCTCTTTTGGTATCACTGATGCTGAGATTTTGCAAAGGGCAGTCTGAAGATTCAGGCTTGGCTCTGGTCCTGGCTGAGGTCGCTGGTAAAATACTGACTGCCTTGCTGCTGGAGCAGGGGCCTGAGCCTTGTGGCTTGGGAGGCTGGCTTTTTGTCCTGAAGCACTAGATTAGTGCAAAATGTAGCGCTGGCATATAGAAGGAGGTAAATAGGTGAGGTGAGGGGATGTGTGCCAACTGTTTTGGAGCCCAGCAAGAGCAGATGAGCGGCAAAATGTCCTCAGATGCACTCAGGTTACGAGCAGAGGGGTGTGGATAAACTGAGTTCTGCTGTCATTTTGGTGCTGTGCCATCCTGCAAATGACTGCATCGCTTCTTGCCTGCTTTCCCTGGTGGAGCTGTTTGCCTCCTAAGTCATGTGTCTCTTCAGCCTGACCCTCATAAGTCAGGGGTTTCTTTAAAGCCTTGCTTCTGTGGATGTGTGATTATGTGCAATTTTCTCTTAAACTGTTGGTGGTTTCTTCCTGTATCTATTAGCGTTGCAAGCAGTATCTATTACAGTGATTCTGAGATGCTCAGAAACCTGGAGGCAAAGACGAAGATTCCTAAATCTTCCTTGCTAAGGGATTTGATTTAGTAGTTCAGTGGGTAGGGATGGTGATAGGAGGATGGTTAGACTAGATGATCTTGTAGGTCCGTTCCAACCTTATGAACCTATAAATCTATGAAATGTATTCATCTTCTGTGTTCTTTCAGTTTTGATTATTTCCATCCTAACAGATGTGTGAAACCCATAAATAAGTCCTGTAAATTTGCTCTCCTTTGTTGGACAGCAGCACTCAGCATCACAGGCCTGCGAGTTACCTGTGCTCTGTGTATTGGTATGCCAGTGTGCTGCTGTTAAATTGTCACAAATCTGGATGTAAAGCAAGCTGCAAATAGAAAAGCCTTGCCATTCAGAACAATGAAAAGGGGGGAAATGCTCCTAATAAATGCTGAAGTGTAATAGTAAATATGTGCACACTTTTAGAGAAATAGCAGGGCTCTCACTTCTGCACGGTTTCAACCATGCGTGTATTTTTACTGAAAATGAATGAGCAGCCACTCATGCCAATAGGGCTGTGCTCCGAGTGCAGAGCAAGGCCTAATTTCTTGCAGGACAGCATTTGGTTTTTGCTAAATACTAAATCTTTCAGTGCACATGTATCTCTTCCGGAATTGAAAACATCTTTTATTTATTGCGTCGAGCTGGCAGCCAGCACAGAAAGCAGTCTGCATTATGTTTATCAACCCATGGAGAAATCCAATTCTTGAGAATCTACTCTTTGTCTGCCAAGAGCATCAATGGAAAGTTTAATCATCTCCAATTATATTTTAAAATTATTAAAATACGGCCAGTGAGAAAGGTGCTTAGTTCATTAAATAGGGCAGAGAAGGCACTGGTGAGTTGAGTGGCATGGATTCCTTATCCCTGCGCTTTCTCTGTGCTGGGAGGTCCCAGCCCTTAGGCAATCCTCTGCCCTGCTGAGGCTGCAGCCGGGTGGGAAGTCTACACTGCCACATGGGACCCTCTGCAGAGCTGCTACCTGTAGGCTGTTGTATGAGGAATTCTGATTTAAACCATGCTGCCATCTATGCAGTCTATTAATTGGGAATATGCTGGCTGGTCCCAACACATTCATTAAGCTATACCACTCATTATAATTAGCCTGATTTAAGCTTTGATGTACAAGTGTAAAAATAAAATAAAATTGGTCGTGATCATTTCAAGGCTTGGCTGAAAACCTCTGGTACAGAACTGTAAATAAGCCCACAGTGATGTGTGAATGCCGGAGGGCGTTACAGCGATCTTTTCAGGCAATTCTTGTGCTCATGTTTGGAGAAGTGAGAACATGTAGAAGGTTTTCCATATAGCTGTGGAAATCCTAAAAGTCTGCACTGCCGTATTTAACTATTGGAGTTTCTCCGTTATTTAGAGTCCTCACAGGAAGTTTTCTTGCAAAAATTGTGACAGCCAGTCTCACTAACTGAGCACAAGGTTTATTACTATATGAACCTGATAATTAGTTTGTAATTTGTGCATAGGCATTTCATCCCAGCGGTTTTCTTACAGCGAATAATTTGCCTTCTGTTTGTTGAGGGTAGTGGTTTTATGTTTTTTTTTGTGAAAACAGAACTCCCATTCACGATGGGCACAGCAAATGTAGTAAAACATTATCATAGCTGGGATTTGTTGTACACTATGGATTTATGTCAAGAATGTTAATGATTTGTTTATGAATAAGTGAGCCTGTAGTATTGTGAAACAATATCTGGCAAGGCTGCTGAATGGACATTTTGAGAGCAGAGGATTTGAAACTGAATAAGCTGCAGATATTTGTATGTCTCAAGCTAGTCGTAACTAGGCTTATGGATTTTGAACAGAAGTGTTTATTTAATGCATTATTATCTTTTACTGTACTCATCTGCCCTACGTATGGGCCACTCAAAGAAATGGAATGAGGTTGTCAAGTACGTTTTAAGGGCAGTTAATCAACTTCTTGTGGGCTTTATTTAAAAATAAGGGTTTTTTTCCTTCTTTCCCCCCAAAAGAAGCATGAAGCCTTAAGTGAGCAGTGTGATGCTTGCCAAGTTGGTGGAGAATAGGAACATGCTGTGGATATTCCAGGTTTCATTTGAGGATAGCATCTTGTTTATGAGAAGAACCACCTGAGTTTCCTGATGAAATACATGGTATAGTCCTTGATGTGTACTTGGTAATGTTTTTCCACTTTCCTCTGATGCTTATTTTATTGGAAGGATACCTGCTAATGAGTAGAAGAGGTTGTTCGTTCCCCTCTCACACTAGTCCAAAACCAGCATTGCCTGAGTGCTGGGAGTGCTTCTGAGAAGCAAAGAGTCATCCCTTAGATGAAAAATCTGGGGGCTGGATTGAGTCTCATCCCAGGTACCAATTCCTTGCTTTACTTATAATTTGAGTGATCCCAGTGTGTACTCTCACTGCCAGCACATCAAGTCAACCAGCCAACTGCCCATTTCCAGCAGCACAAAGTGAGAGAAATGGTCTTATATGCTCTGTCACTGTTTCGAACACTGACCTTAGTCACTCTTTTTCTCATGTGCTATGTAAATATGGTAAAGTTTCAAAAAACTGATTATAATGCTTCCTCTCCAATCGTCTTCCTTGTCATGAATTTTACAGCTGGTGAAATGACTATAAATGCATAACCCCAAGAAAGAGCTGTTACTCAGGTGCATTTATAAACCTAGCTAAGCTTTCTGCATAACTGCAGGTGGAAGATACCTTGTTTTTGGCTGTAGCAGGAAGTTTTGCCACTGATGTTGTGCACCTGAGCCCAAAGCGTGGGGATCCTGGTGCTGGATTTGGGGTGTTGGAGGCAGCTGCTGTGCAGCCAGACTACTGAGTGGAACATGACTAAGCTCTGCCTGAGAAATGATGGCATTTCTGGAAATAGGGTCTTGCACTTTTTAATGAGCTGGGCTATCAGCTCTGTACCAGTGGATGGTTAAAATGGAGCAAGAATTGCTTTAACATTAAAAATGTGCCTGGAGGACTTCTCTGAGAAATTGCTTATGATTATTAAGTGAATATAATATGGTAAGACAACTTTGTTTCTTTGCTGTGCTTTTTTTCATATTGAACTCAGGATTGAGGGTTGAAACATACAGATTGAAAATAATGTTCAAATGGGGATGACTTCAGAAGCCTTGCAGTATCCTTTGAACATGGGTAGGGAGGAGAGGTAAGACAATTTATTGAGACACAGCTTTTTAGAAAAAAAATCTAATTCCTCCACAGCTTGATGTGATTGTGTGCCAAGCAGAAAAGCAACCAAGGCCTGACCGGTTCAGACACTGAAGTGGGGAAGTCTCCTACAGACTGAATGGGCTGGGGGTAAATGGGCCTGGTATTGCTGGCTTCTGAAGCGTATGCACATGTAAATAAATGAAACCTCTCTGCGCCAATTGTGGGTGGTGAAGCTGTAGTGCTGGGCAGACTGGCTGTGGTGTGACCCTGCATAGCCGTAACAGCTGGCAGTGTTCTATGCAGCCAGACAGAGCTGTGAGTGCTGCCACCCCACTGCTTTGCAGCTGCTGAGTTCTGGCTGTGCCCTGTGTGCGCTGCTCCTTCCATGATGTGTTCGTTGGTTCTGCTGCCTTCAGATTATCTCCTGTTTTGTGACTGTTCTGAGCTGCTCATTCAGCAGATAAAACACAGCTTGTGGGCTCCTTGCTCCTGTTCTCCAGTTCGCAATATGCATTCAGGGAGGAAGGCACAGAGGGAAGCTGTACTGAAGCCAATGAACTGATTTGCTCTTCATGTGGATGCTTGTGCCCTGTCCTCACTCAAATGCATGCTGCACCATTAAACACTATTAAGTATTGGCAACTTCACAGTAAGCTGCATTTGTGATTTGGTTACTGTCTGAGCAGAAAAGGCAGTCCCAAATCTGCTTCAGGAACAGCTTTATTCTGTTCAGTTGGGAGTATCAGTGACAGCCACCAGAGCCTGTTAATTTCAAACTGTACTGGTGATAATGGAAGTGGAAATGCTCATGTCATAGGGCAGGAGTTGAAACTGATTGCTTTTCTACAGATGCTACAGGAAATATAGACGACAGCTACAGCCCTGTTACATGTGTTAGTTGAAGCTGGTTCCCTCTTAGCCTTACGTGTGAGTATGACACAGAATGCCATGGTTTTTAGATGGCTTCTAATCTTTATCTGTACAAATAATCATTTGTAAATTTCAGTGTTTAAGCAGATTTGCTTGTTCAGCAGTTGAAAACTATCATCATCCTTATGGGTAGGTACTGCATATGACTGCCTAGCCTGAACAACAGAAAATGTTGTTAGTTTGCTTTCCTATTTCTGCAGGGAGACGCTGTAGCTCCTCAATTTCTGATTTTCCCTGTTGTGCTCTTTGTAATATGGATGATGCTGAGATGCTTGTGATACACAATGAGCGCTTTAAGATGTGAAAAGCAAAACTTGGAACATTTCTGTTATGGTGGTTGCTGGATTGCACCCAAGAGGGAACAGGCTTTGTTGGATGATCAAAGGTCCCCTGCTCTCATCAGCTGCTCGGAATGGAGCAGACAGATGTTTATCTATCTGATTGTCTTGTAAAACTGTAGATTTGGCTTGTGTGAATAGCTGTGCATGCAGAACTTTACTATGTTATTTCAGGGGCTTTTCTAATGTCATCTGAAAATCTGTTCCAGACAGAGAACCTGGGATCTAAAATTAAATAAAAATCAAACAGAATTACCTTCTGCTACTAGAGCCACGTAGGCCTAGAAATATTATAGTTGGATTAAAGTTTGGTATATTGCAAGGAAACCAGTAGTGATTGATTGATGTGGAGTCAAAGTTCCCTCTTTTGGGACATTTTGTACTGCATGTTCTTAAAATGCATGTTGATAGTGAAGATTTTGCAGTGGGCATTCTTGGATACCTCAGCAGCTGCAATGTGAATCCTGATGGAAGTGAGTGGAGATGAGGCAGAGCCTTGTGCAGCCATTGTATGATTCTGTGTTCTGCATTCTCATCTGATAGAAGCTTTCCACTGAGTTTCCCTTCTGTTGAAGGTATTCCATCAAAGGAGTTGGTCTTCATGATTCATGTTTGTGGGTCTGCTTTACTTTAATTGCTGTATAAGTTATCTTTCCCTTCCAAAGGTAGGAAGCTTCAATAAACACTGTGAGCTGGACTTTTCCTTGTAACAAAGCTTGGCTGATTTGCTTCAGAAGTCCTGTGTGGATTCCTCTCACTCTGCAGAGTTGGGGCTGACTCATACAGACGTAGTGCTGGAGGTTCATGTTGAATCCCTGTGTGCATGTACCCATGTACCTTGCATCTGCAGACTACCTGCTTACTGCTGTATCAGCAAATGTTCAGAATCAGCCTTTTTTTTTTTTTTTTGGCCACATGACTGTCATTGACATCACTTATCAGTTTGGCCCAGAGATTTTTTTGAAGGAACTGTATGTCCATTATGCATGCAAATAGCTTAGATAAGCACAGTTCAAAAATAGGGCTGCAGTATGAAGAGTTTCAAATATAAGAAAAAGTGAACTATACAGTGGATAACCCTTGGGCTTAGTGGTCAGAATGCAAATAACAAAAGCCACAAATCTGAGCAGAGAGACATGCTATAAAAAAGCATTATCACAAATTAAGCGATAGAAGGCCTGTTTTTGCATGGCAATCTGCTGGATTTATTTGGCAATTATTTACTTGTGGCGGTGGTGTTCGTGCAAGTGGAATTTTTAGCAGTCTTGTTGTAGAGGACTGAATATATAAAGCTGTTCAAACATTTTGCATCAGCGTTGGTTTTTTTTTTTCCCAGCCAAATAGATGTCTCTTTTGATTAAAATAAATCTTTCTTTTTTTCCTAGATGAATGACTAATTGATATTCACAAGATGGAAACCTTTAATATTTTATCAGAGGCCTTTAAATTCTTTCCCTCCCTTTTTTTTTTCCAGGGTAAATAATTTAGACTTCAGATGCATCAAGTTTGATAAAAGGCACCTTGTTAACATCTCCTGTAGAATTACAGTACTGTGCATTTTGAAGGATGCTGAAACAACTCCATCAGTAATGCTTATAAGTTAAATTGAATGGGGCAAGGGAAGAAGACAGTGGGGAAATGCTGGGCAGGCAGTTCATTTATTTTAATTTTGCTGTTTCTTTCACATTAGTTTAACTAGCTGCCTAACACACCCACATTGGAGACTGTAAGTGTCTTGGGCATTTGGAATATTTTCATCCTCTTGTATTACAGGAGTGTATGTTAAATGTGTATCTAGGGAAGCTTGCAGCCTTAAAAGCACAAGCCCTTTTCCCTGGCTGACATTCTGCATTACTTGATTTCCCCTAAGCCTGAAATCTGTTTTGTTTGTGATAATTGGCAGGGTTTATATAGGAAACATTTAAAAAACGAACCTCACTCATTTACATTCCTGTGTCTCCTGCAACTTCATTGCTCACAGTTGAGCCAAAACTTGCAGATTCAGAATTGATTGACTTTCAAAAAAATTGTTTTTAAAATATTTAATTTTTAAGGAGGCTGATAGTGGATTGGGTTTAAGGTGGTCATTGGTTTGAAAGGAGGAGGGGAAAAAAGGGTGGAGAAAAGTGTTGTGCTGATAAAAATGGTTTTCCTATTCTGCTTGTCTGCTGCTGAGCAGGACTGTTTGTTCTGCAGACGTTCTCTGCATGGAAAACTTGCCAGCCACTGCTGTGTCAATCAACATTTGCAGCAGATTGGGCTAAATTGGAATATAATTACCAGAAAAAGAGGAATTCACCTTCCAAATGTCAGAGGTTGAATGATGATCATTACACAGGTCTGAAGTCTTAAAATTATGCCAGCCTTGCTGGGAGGGAACATCTGTATAGTTTTGAGCTCTTCTGTTTAGTGTAGTTGAACAGTTTAGTATCTCCATTGTTTCATGCACTTCAATCAATTAATGATGTTGATTTATAAGACTGAAATGAACATTTGTAGACTGAAGTAGTAGCATTGTAACAGTACAAAGAACTAATAATGCTACAGCTATAGGTAAATGTAGCAGCCACATGTAAGGCAGTGGTAGAAAGGGGACTAGTGCTGTTCCTGCAGAGCTTCATACATGTTTTGCCATGGATCTCTGTGGAAGCAGAGTTATTATTTTTTGTGACATATGGGATTCCTAAAGACTGGGATTTGGTTGTGAATGAGTACGTGTTTCCAAAACGGAATTACTTGGGTTTGTTTAATCAATTGTGGATTCCTCCAGAGTGACGCTGCAGTGCCTGTGTGAGGAGTTAGCTCTGTTTAATTGGTCCCATATGTACTTGCAGATAGTATATTAACCATGCCTGGGAGGGAGAAAGGCTTTTGGTTGGGTCTCATAGTGCTTATTTTATTTCTTAAGGGTTTTTTCTTTTTTTTTCTGTAAGAACTGTAGACATGTGTATACATACAATCACTAGCAGTTTGAAATGCAATACTCAGCAGAGGGATTAGATGGGCTTCTGGAAAAATATATGAACCTTGCTGACAAGTAAAGAAGAAACTGAGATTTTAAAGAGAAGCTGAAATTTCTGAGTATCTCCAGGTTTGGGTGCTTACATTGTGAGAACTTGGGAGCTTAATCTCCCTTCTCATCAAGCGCAAAGGACTTGTCCATTGAAAATCAGAAAAGTGGAAACAAAAGTAAACATTAATTACTTACAGAAAACCTTGAAAATCCTGGACAGACTGAGCCACTATACGTGGAGTGTGTGGGTGTGAGAGCTCTGCCCTGCCCCTGTGTCCTTCAGGCTGGCAACAACCAAGGGCAGTGCTGTGCCCAGCAGCTTTGCTTGAACTGTTCTGCTCTGCAAGAAGCTGGGGAGTTTTGCATCTGACTCTTTTGGCTCAGCTTAACCAGTAAGGTAGTTGCAGGAGAAATAGGAATGTAAATGAGTTGGTTTGATTTTATTTTGTAAAGGCTTCTTGGTGCAAATCCTGTCAATTATGCAACTGTAAAGCTTTGCTGAATTAATGAGACACTTTGTGAAAGAGTATTTTTTGATCATTTTCTGTAGACTCCCTTATTCCTGACGTAGACTCTCTGGTGTGCTGTTCTTATTCACGAGTATAGGAAATGAGAAGACCTACTGTGTGAAATCTCCACAGGGACAGGGGTTATGCATCTGCACCGCAGCAGAACCCAAGTTTTGTCTATATTCTGCATCATCATCCCTAAAGATTAGTATCACCATGAATTCTGGCAGTGGTTCCCTGTCTTTAATAATTTGTTGATGGTAGTGAGAAAAGATTAATACTGAGGGGGAGATGAAATGCCTGTGAGTAGAGAGGTGTCCAGTGGGGATTCCTTGGAAATGTGTGTGGCGAGACTTTGGTGCTGAAGGAGGAAAAGCAGCTGGGAAAGCAGGTCTCTTCACTTGGAGATGGTGTTTGTCCATGGGAAGTAGGAGGACCCCGACTCTGAGATGCTCAGGAATGCCAGGCTTAAATCTCAAGTGTGTTCAGGACCTGCAAAAGTCATTGCTGTAAATCAGTGTCAAAGGGCTAACTAGAAGTCAGTGTTAAAACAGGCGGCTTTAGAGAAAGGAGTGGGTCATTGTCTCATTGCTATAAATGCAACAATTCAATAGACTTATTCCAAAAGTTCATTTGGTTTGCATTTAACCAAATACATAAACATTTTTGGCAAGAATTTGTACTCTTTGTTTCCATAATATTAACAAAAATGCAAGTATCTATCAAATAAATCATAGCAAATTCCCTATTTGTAACAGACGCCTCTGTCATTCAGTCCATAGCCCTGTCTCAGAGCATTTGAAAGGCAAGAGGGAGATCACTGAGCTACTGAACTGCCTAACAAGTTATTGATTTATTGCAAAAAATGAAGGAGAAGAATGAATGTGGCTGGAAAGCTTTTTTTTTCTTTTTCTTTTCTTTTGAAAGGGCTGTGCTGAGGAATGTAGTGGCTGTCTGGCAGGTATTGTACATGATGGGCTCTCACTGCCAGGCTTGGAGCAAGGGGAAAGAACTTTGTAAAGCATCCTCTGACACAGAAATTATTGGAAAGCCACCAAGAGCAGATTGAAAAAGCAACAGCTGCCTTCATGCTGCAGGATTCCATTGTTTTAATATTGGACCAACTAATAAATCTATATGTAGATATATTGTATAATATTGAACCAAATAATGCATCTACTAGAAAATCGTGTTAGGGGAAGGATATGTTGGAAAGGAGCTAAGAGGTCAAGCTCAAAATCAAAGTGAATAAACTTGACATAATTACGCTGCTGCGTGTCCTATTCTGTTCTTTCCTTTCTTGTCAGCCTCTATTTCTTCATTTTTTTCCATTTTTTCATTTCCTTTTCTTTCCTTCTGTTTTGTTTTTAAACCTTTTGTCTTGTCTTGGACGTACATTCAAGCTGCCATTTGGCCTGGAAAATGCTGGGGCTGATAAATATGTGGGCTTGCATGGAGAATTTCTGACACACTGGTGCTTTTGGACATGTAATCTAGTAAAAAAAATCCAGGCTTGCATACAGTCATAGTGCTCCTGGGGGAGGTACCGCTGTTTTGGATATGAGGAGATGAACAACAGGTAAAGGGGATGACTTTAATTTCCTTGAGTCCTATGCCAATGGAGCTGTTCGACCCAGGTTGCTTTCCTTTGCTGACTTCTGTATGTAGCTTGAAGGCCAGCATTGTCAGGGAAGAGAAGGAAGCAGAACCCAGAGTGTTTGGGAAGCAGTTATGAGTACAGCTCAGCTGATGAAGTAAGATGTACAACTCTCTGAACTGGGAGTTCAGTTACTGCAGTGATAAAAAAAAAAAACAATAAAAAAAAGTTATTGTAGAAGTGTGATATTTTTTTTAACCTTTTCCACTGACATTTTAAGGATTTGTTATTTTTATTTTTGTGATTATTAATAACCTGAAATATTGACTTTTTTTTTATACTGATGTGGATTTCTATAGTAGTATTTGAGCAATTACTGCTCAGAGAGGTGCGTGGTCTCTGAATATCTTGCGTATTCAGATTTGCTGAGGTTGGGGGGTTTAGTTTGGCTGTATAAAGATGCTGTAGGATCACTCGTGAAATTCTCATCTGGCTCTGAAGTTCCCTGCAGTTCGAAGGGTGTTTGTATCTGGGACTGTGTTTTGTTTGGGCAGCAATCCTGCTGATATGAATCGCATAAGCTTGGCAACAGGATGGTGGAATCCAGCCAGAGCAAACTCAAAGTACACAGGGTCTGAGAACAAAACGTTTCACATGAATTAAATTGTGAGGAAACAGAAATTCTTTAGTTCTATAAACTTGTAAGAAAATGGGGTATCATCATACGTGCAGCTGTGTGATCAGGAGTATTGATAAGGAGTGTAAGTGGTTTTTTTTTTGTTTTTTTAAAATGTAGTCTTAATAGTTGTGCATTTTTAAGAGATTTGTTTTATCATAACAGGAAGAAGAATATTCCCCAAGGAACTGGTACTATAGTGTAGTGGGGTAACTCTCAGTGTCTGCATACAGCAGCATCTTTTCTGGGAGGGTTTTGACCCTCAGCTGTTTCTGGCTTTGATGTGCTCCTGAACTTGCCACCTTAGAAAGGTTCCTTATGTCCTTGTCCTGCTTTTCTATCTACAGTCTTATGTTCTTTTTCCCCTTGCATATCTATTTTTCTATATACTATGTGTTCCTCTGCCATACCTTTGTCCTAATCCCCTTGTTGTGTTCAGCATTGGTTGGAGAGGTCCAGAAGCAGCCTTTGTACTGGCAGAGGAGAGCAGTGCTGGGAGGATGCCGGTTACTGCTCCTGGAACTTTCCTCTCTCCAGTCTCACACCTTGCTTGATTTGATGCTATGCAGCTTGGTGTCTGCTCACACACATTGGCATAGGTGGTAGGGTCAGGGTGACATGAGTGGAGTAGTGGTGGCTTGTGCCCTTTCATTTTCTGATGCGTGACCATGCAGCATGTGAAGGCCTTGTGGCATGATGTTGCCCTGCTGCGTTTCCCCAGAATCCTTGGCAGAGATTGTGCCCTTGGTTTGGGCATGCTGAGCCACGCCTTGGGCTGCCCGAGCTCCTCTGCTTCCAAAACATGACTGAGGGTCCCCATAGGTGAGTCTGTTGTACCTTCATGCACACTTCCATTCCCCTGCGATTTAGACTTGAATTCAGATATAATAACCTGCTATTTCATCTAAGTAGAATTTGTTATCTGAAAGAGATTGAATGGATTGGGTTTGATGGGCTGGTAAAATCCATCTCTCTTAAGATGCCTGAAGGGATACAGTCGTACTAACCAGATTTCTCAGGACAGGTCTGCCACAGTATAAAGATCTGTGTCAGAATCCTGGGTTTGTGCATGCTGGTCAGTGCTGTGCTGCAGAGCAGGCTCCTGATGGGATGAGTTCTGACTTAAGGAAGTGCTTCCATCTCCTATGTGGAGAGTTTTATTTCAGTGTTCAGTTCAATCTTTATATGAATTGCTTGTACAACATAAGTACCAGACTATGAGATTTAACACAGGGAAAGGGAAAACATATTTAGTGTGTATAAATGATGTCTGTTTAATAAGAGATGTAACACCTGTACTAGGTTGCATTTACTTGAAATAAAAGCAATGGGCAAATTTTCATTTGAAATATCTCAATTCTTGCTGAAAATCTGGAGCTTGGGGTCATAGGGTCACTGCTCTGCTTGTATCAGTGATGGGGTAAAGCATAAAGGACTACTGTGTTTTTGTCTGCTTTGACCATGAATAAGGCAGCACAGTGCAGTCGGTGGTACATGTGGGATGGATACTTTGATAAGTCACGTTTCACTGGGAGTAGGTAAAAGGGGCATTTGGGCTCACAAAAATACTCCTGTGGTTCATTGCACTTGGTTATGCCCTTGTGCTCTTATGCTGTTGTGTGTTACTGTGAGATACTCTTGAGCAGTTTGAGTTTGATGCCAGAACTAAATGAATTTCAAAAGTAGAGGGAGTATTTGCATGAAGTAGTACTTTATAGAGGTTATTTTTGATTTTTCCCAGTGGCTGATCTGTTGTTCTGATGTGGATTTCATGTGGCAGTTCTTCTGTAGGTGCTAGAAGGTTGAGTTGCAGTGAAGATTGCTTCTGATTTTGGAAAATTTCTATTTCAGAGGCTTTTAACTTTCGAAATTACTCTTTTTCATATGTTAGCACCCTACCATTTTGAGATTTGCAATACAGTTCACTCAATGTATGTCTTTGGCAAAAGCAGGCAAAATATAGGTCATCTGGAATTGTAGTGCTTCCTGATGTAGGTGAATGTTGGTTATAACACTCATGTTAGGAGATAACGTGGGCTGAGGGGCAAGGGGCCGAAAACTTTGTGACTTACTTTCACCGTGTCACATCCCCTCTCATCTGTAAACTGTGCATTTTTCTCCTCCCTTACTGCCAGGTTATAGACTGTAATGAATTCCAGGCCATCTTTTGTGGAATTAAAAAAATATATTCACATTCTAAATATAACTCTTTCTTAGTTCTATTTGTTGAATGGGAGTCTATTTTTTCCCCCTTCCTAATAGAAAATAAAGATCCAACTCAGTCTCAGTAATCAGTATTGTGAAAAACAGAGACTGTTTAGTTGTGACCTGAAAATGAAAAGCTGTGAAAAAGTATTAAGCATTATTATTACAAATTGTCAATGCCTGCTTTTCTCCTTGATGACACTTCTAACTGTGTAGTGTCATAGTTGTTTTCTCTAAGCAATTTGGCCTGAGTTGTGGAAAAGGCTGTATTTTTGTTGACAAACCAAAATGTTGTTAATTTTTATCTTTGGCAGCAACAAAACTTATGCTTAGACTAAATGTGTAGTACCTAGAATTTGCAAATTGAATGCTATAATAGTTATTCTAGAGCTAGTATGTGACTGTTGAGTTGAGAAAATAAATGTTGAAAAAATGAGTCAGAAGTGCGTGATTCTCATGTTGAATTAACTTGTAGCTTAGAGGGTTTGTGATGATGGGCATTTCATACGAATAGGAAGCACTTTGAAGGTCAGTAAGGAGGAAGGAATCTGTTTTTCCTCTGCAGGAACAATCTTGACCTGCTGAGGGTTTGGTATACCAGTTATACACTATTGGATCCTTTCCCTGAGAAGAAAACACCATCTTGTTTCCCCCAAGAAGAAAACTACTAAACTAAGCAAAGGAAAATGATGGAACTTGAATCCATGAATAGGCAAAACCATGGTTTTATATACAGATAAATTTTCTAATATTAGTAGGAGCTTTACTTGAATCTTACACTGAATGGTTTCTTGTTCAGCAAGTAGGAAAATACAATGCTAATTATCACTCCAGTCCTGTCTTTGGCATATAATCTATTTTGTTTGCTCAAGGAATTTTAAACTTTTTGCCATTTTTTTTTATTGCTACATTGCTTCTTTCATTTCTTTTAAACATAGTCTATATTGGTAGCACCATCTAACTGGATGAAGGACAAATAATGTGCAGTTCTGAATTTCTGTATTTATGCCAGATAAGATTCTGACCTTATGATGATGTTCAATATAAGAGCTACTAAGTGAACCTACTGATTCTGGCAAATAAAATGTGAATGCTATAATGTTCCCTGAAAATTTATTTGCTGAAATGCTGAAGTCATGCTTTTCAAGAACTTTGTGAACTTAAAACACTTTAAAGAAATATTCTGGGTTCACAATGGAGGAGAGCTAAAGCCTTTTTCTCAGGGAAAAAAAAAAAACCAAAAACATTGGCTACCGTTATATGTCAGCATTTGCCAACAGTTTCCGGATGAGATGCCAGTTTGGAGTGGAAACTAAGAAATGGATTGAGCAAAGCACTTTATCCTGTTCTTGGCTTAAAGCACATGAATAATCCCATTGACTACCCACGTGTGCTTTGCTGGGACTGCTCACATAGTGAAAGCTAGGCACGTGTTTAAATAACTTGCTTATTTGGGGTCTCACTGCATGATGTCTCCTGGAAGAGTCTTGATTTTCTTATGGCAGCTGTCATATGACCTGTGTGCATTGTCTGCACCAGCCACACAGTCCAAAGCAAAAGGATATTTCTGTGTCCACCCCCAGCTGGCCCTGCACTTCTCTGGCAACTAATTATTTATCTGCTGCCAATTGTGCTCCAGAGATTTTGGCACTCAATCACTCCAAGTTGCTGCTCATGCAAGTATTGAATTGCCTTTGGAAGGTGGAGACTAGTCTTTTTCTTGTTTAAGACAGTATATGTGGTTGTTAAAACATGGAAAAAAAATCGTCATCATAGCTTTATACATTTTGGTCAGAGTGGTCTCTATAACATTGTCAGCAGTAACACTGAAGTTGATAGAGATGCTAGCAGAGGAGAGGAACTTCATTGAAGAACCAGCTCTATATTCAGGAGGCAAATGGAGTGTTTTCATCTCTTGAATATCTAATGGAAGCAGTGTTCTTTATTTGAGAACTTCTGTGTACAGCTCACCAATGGAAGTTGAGCTTTTTCAGAACATGGAGAGGAAGAAATTAAATGCTGGTATAGTATCTTCTACAGTTGGATTTTTCCCAATCATTAACTCTGTTTTGATTCAAACACCCATTTGTGAAACAGCACAACTGTAGGTTAAACATATGTTGTAAGTTTTCCACCTCCACCTTTTTGTGAGCACCACTGAGGGCGCCATGGTTTCCCTGTGCTTAGTGAGGGCTTGTGGCCCCACAGAGTGTTTCCCAGGCAAAGATCATCCTGGCCAACATAGTTGGTCTCCAGTGCACTTCTCCCTTCTTATTTTCTCCAGAAAGATAATCTCTTCAGCAAGGCAACAGATCTAGTCTATGTATAAGAGCCATACAAGCAGTTGGAGAGAGATGCATTTGCAGCAGACAAAAGTTCCTTGATGGGCCCAGAAGGCCCAGCGCTGTGGTTGGTCGTCAGCAGGTAATCAACCCAGATCTCAGGCTTTGTGCTTGCTTTGTGCTTGTTGGGGCTGGAAGGCTGTTGTTTGGCCTTTGCTAACAGCTTCACCAGAGGAGCCTAGGAAATTCCAAACAAAATGCTTCTAATGGGAACTTAAAGGTGAAATGAAATAGGTTTTCTCCATTAGCTCAGTAATCCTGGCTGGCAAAGAGCAATGTTATCTTCAGAAACATGTGTCACAGGATATTCTTCAATGCATAATCATTTTAAACAGAGTCCTTTTTTGCTGGAGATGTGTTTGGGAGAGTGAATGGGGATAACAAGTAATATGAGCCAGATGCAAAATAGTATGAGATTTTTTTTCACTGGAAGCTTGAATGCTTGTGTAAACTGCACAGGGGCCCTGAAGTCTTACTGTAACAGGCTGTAACTTCACGCTTGATATAGGAAAGCAAGTCTCATTTTCAAGGCTGTTAGTGTTTATACCTTGAATATGCTTACGAGAGTGTTGACAATGCTGTAGATCCAGGCTCATAAGAATTATTAGATCCAAACGCTGATGAAAGAAAGTTTGTACTGTTTCAGAAGCATATTTTTAACAGGCTTTCTGTTAGCTAATAAGTATGGATTATGGAAGAGGTTTACTTCCAAGAAATTCTCATTAATTTTCAATGGAAAACTCAAATCCGAAAAATCTGTATGAAAGCATTTTAAAATCCAAATAGTTGGATTCCTAAATTACTGATCTGAAAAGCAAGGACCTCAGTTTTGAACTCTGTTACAGCTTTCTTGTATGGTTCTAGGAAATCACTTAGCATCTCTCTTTATACAAACCAGAACCCATAGTGCTCCTCTGCCTGGCAGAGGTGAAGGGGAGGCCAAGGAAGGTGATTGCAGAACAAGTTAAGGATCTCTCAACAACAGTCAAAGCATACAGTTTGGTTTTAATAGTAGTAGTCTGGAGTCACTGCGTATGCATCTAATAACTGCTGATTTTCAAGAGTCAAGTTATGAAGCTTCAAAAAAAGGGCATTTCTTTAGATGAAGCTATAGTATATTTCTAGCTGGAACGTGGCATTCATTTGTTTCATATCTGCGTGTTTTACCCCTTAGATACACTGTAGCAATGAACACCTTCAGTTTCTCAAATCAAAGTCAGTTTAAAGATTTACCATCCTGCTTTGGAGGGGATTCTCAGGGAACATCACGTCTAACTTTGGGCTCCATGAAGAACCGCCCCCAAAAAATCAAACCCTGTGTCTGAGAGCGTTGTCCAAACTTCCTGAACTCTGGCAGCTTGAGATCATGACTGCTGCCCAACCTGCACCTCCCCTGATGCACTTCTGTGCTGTTCCTTTGTGCCCTATTTCCAGTCGCCAGGGAGAAGAGCAAAGGCCATTGTACCATGCAGTACAAGGATTTGAAGCTAGTCTATTTTACTAGAATGCTGAAAAATTTATCTGACTCTTCTGGTTCCTCAAAACTGATTTAGAAATCTTTTGTGGATTGACCTTCTTCCCTTATGGAATTGCTGAGAAGCTTTTCATTCAACAATGTTAATGTTCACTTACATATCGTTTGTCTTTCAAGTCTGGTACGTTTTTTGTTTGTTATGGCAAATGGCAAGTTTTTTGTGACATCTATTAGCTGAGTACTAGTAGTGGCATTTACACTGGAAACAAGGGGAACAACTGCCCACAAAGATATTTTAAAATTCATAGACTAAAGGAAAACCAATGAGACATTCAGCTTAGTGAGAGTGATAACTGCTATTGACATCAATGAGATGAGATTTAATTTCAGAGGAAAGAAAACAAAACTGGATTAAACTTGTTCTTTGATCATTTCTTCTTCCCTCCATATCACCATTAGTAGTGGGAGTGAATCGATGAGCAGTTGGTATAACTTGCTTGGGAGTAATTAGAGATTGAATTTAGACCCTTTTTAGAACGTATATGGATTCTGATGCTAATTAGGCAAATTTGGAAATGTTTTCTTAGCTCAAAAATCATCTAATTTTGTTTGTATGTATCTTTTAAAATTAAAAATACTCTCCATGCTGCTAATTTAATAATAGATAACTTTCCTTATTATTATTTTTTTGTAAGTTATGAAACTTCTTAACTCTCTCCATGGAAACTTCCAAGGCACTGGGTATTAAATGAAGCTCTCAGACTGGTTCTGCTATTTACTCTCATTTTTCTGCACTAGAATTTGAGATAATTGCTTTTCTTTTTCCATTTAGCACTTTCAGACCATGTTAAAGACCAAGCTGAATGTCCTAACACTTCGAAAAGAGCCTCTCCCAACAGTGATCTTCCATGAACCAGAAGCCATTGAGCTGTGCACCACGACACCCCTCATGAAGACCCGGGCTCACACTGGATGCAAGGTAATTGAGAGTAAAACCTTAAGGAACTAGACCACTCTGGAATTGTCGAGTGTATGTAAGAGGAATAGAAAGAGCCAAATATAACCAGTGTGGTCATTGTTCTGGAAACACCATTGATGATGATTGCTTGAGTTAATTACCACAGGTTTGTAAATTAAAACAAACAAACAACAAAAGATGTTGGGGGGGGGGGGGGGGGCTCTAATAGAAGTTCTGGGCTTTGTTTAAAAAAATAAAAAGTTGAGATGTGTGGCACAATATTAATTGTGAAGAATTTCTGCTGGCCTCTAAGGAACATTGCTCCTTGTAAACCCAGTAATTGCTTTCTGCTAGTGCTAGGAAGTTGAAGGGCTAAGTGCTATGTGTTTGAATATAAAAGGCTCTACTTTCAGAGGTATAAACCTACCAAAATAACTGCAGGTTAAAACTTAAGGTTGACTATTAAAAGAAAAGAAGGGAGGTGTGTGGAGGGGGGTAGTAGGTGATGGGGGTAGTTAGATCTTGATTCAGTTGAACAACTAGATGAATTTGTCCACTTACATCAAAGCACAGCTTCTGAAGAAGCTCTGCTTCTTTAAAGTTTAACATCTTAGGAGCTCTCAGTGCATTCTTCTGTGGAAAAAATCCATATAAAAGTAGCAAACAACTCTACTCCATGTGCATCTTTCATTGGAGCTGTCTAACTTGATGGCAGAGCTTGCCTCACCTCTCCACAGGTAGCCTGAGCTCCAACTTGGGCTGTGCTACACTTCAGGGCCTGGCCACCAAACTGACTTTGCCTGGCTCAGGTGTTCATTGTGTGGGGAATCTACACACTCTTGGGGATCTCCAAACATAGAACATGAGCCTCTTTTGCTCTGTAAATCATCAGCTGTGGAAGAGTTGTTCACTGGTGCTGTATGTGCTGCGTACAGCTAAAGTGTACCACCTGTCACATGTGTGTGCACATGTATCCACATGCTTTCTCCTGAGCACTCTTTTGCTGAGGAATCTTATGAGAAAGAGATGAGATTGGAAAAGGTTGTTTCCTGTTGAGAACTGTAGCTTTTCATGGCATGCAGTGCCCACAGCATGAGCTGTGGGTGTCCTCTGAAGGGCTGTGCTATGGCACCTCTAGGTCTGATGCTCCTTCGCAAAGATTCCCATTGGGAAGTGTCATTTTTGTTTGACTATTTCCCTGCTATAATAGCTAAGAAATGAGACCATCACTAGATATTGAAGCAGTGCTGCCCTTTGCTGATGCAGTGGAACACAGGTCAAGTGACTCTAATATACCTTGTATGGTAGGTAGCTCGTCACGTCTGCTCTTCCTTGGTGATGCCTTTTGTCCTTTAAGTTGACATCTAATGAATTTTTAGAGAATATTAGCTATCATAAAAATGTTTCACAAAGTATCTGGCTTTCAACCCTACTGAGAGAGTTCAGACATAATAATGCTTTCTGAAATCAGTTTACCTCTGTGAACGTGCACAGAATTTAAATGAGCCTTTTTATTTAACCTTCAGTCCTTCAACTGAAAAAGCAGATTGTGGAGAGAGGTTGAACCCCTCAGTGAGGACAATCTCATTCTATATTTAGAGATATTTTTTATTTACTCATTTATTTTTTCCTGCAATATAACATAGTAGTGATGACTAGGGAACATCTACTGCCACAATATTCCCCTTCTCTGTCTGTATAATTTCTCCTTCTCCCACTAGCCAGTGTACCTCTTGTCTGTGCCAGAACCTTACCATGTGGTTTTAGGGACATGACCAGCTTCCCTTCAGGTAATTCAGCAGTTGTGATTTCCAGTACTTTCCCTGGGAAAATGATTCCACACGTTAGTCATTCCTATGGCTAAGAAATCCCCTGTAGTTTACTGAAGTGCTCCAATTTTACTCAGTCTTTCTAGCCACAACCTTTTTTTTATTTTTTTCCTTCTTCTTTCCACTGACTAAATGTATTCTTCTCTAAGAGAATTTACATCCTCTAGCTGTTTCTCCATAATTAGCCTTTCTCTCTTCTTTCACCTCTGATTATTAGTTCCTTGCTGAGTGATGTGATAATAGTGTTGCCATAACAAAGCTGACATTTTATAATACAATTTTTTGTGCTGTAGGGTCTGATCCATAACTGTTATTCCAGACATAAGTGGGAGATACTGTGGGGTGTCTCTGGTACCGTCAAGCCTTCACAATTTGGAGACCTGGGCTTTTCAGGCAAGAGAACAGTATCCAGTTTTTCTTTCTTTCATGAGTCATAGTCTTTTGATCCTCAGTCATTTTATTCCTCTTGGCTGAAATTCGTCCAGTTTTTCTATGTAATCCCATTAATGAGATAGTATCATTCTTCTGACAGAGGCTCCAGAAATCTCATTTTATTGCACTGCTTTAACATAAGTCTCAGCTGGCACCATCGTGTTACAGGAGCTTGACACATGCAATTGCTTTGCTGTTCAGAGGTCTGGACATAGGTTTTCTTACAGGATTGCTCTTTTCCTTGTCCTTTTACCACAAGACAAGTTTCTCTTTTCTATTTCATTCAGTGTTAGCTTCTGAATCCCAAAGAAACAAAACTTTTCTGCTGAGATCCAATCTCATTCTGTAATTGAATGTGATGTCTTTAAGAATAGCAGAGAGAGGGTTTGCTTTAACTAATCCACGTGGAACGCCCACGTAATCTGTAAAGTTAAATAACTGAAGAAATTTATGGAGTCTACTTCTCTTTCATCCACATTTCCAATTCTGAAGCAATTTCATGGCCATTGTGTTTCCTGGAACACACTTTCTTTTTTTTTTTCTTAGAGCAGGAGGCTTCAGGCTTGCTCCTCCTGTCACTGCATGTCCACACCTGCCTGCCTAAGCTGGCTGCACTGTCACTGTTCCCACCCCACCAAACTCACTGGCATGATTTCACAAAACAGGAGAGAGCAGATATCATTTGCATCGATTTGCAGTGCAAGGCTGTAGGCACACATGTTTCAGAGCTAGTGGTTCTGGTTGCTCATTCAGACAGCAGCTGACTCAAAGGCTGTTGCTCCTAGGGGGGCATCTTCTTGCTCTCCTTACCACACCAGTTGTGTCTGCAAATGGGGAGTGACAGCCCCACACTTGGCAGTTGCACTTCTGCAGCCCCACTCAGCAGACAGCCTAAAATGGAGCAGGATTTATGTGTTCAATAAAGCACTTAGACCCTTGTGCAGGGTTGTCTGCTTTCATTAGAGCCATGGTATACATTAGGTGAGAGGCAGGTCTTGTGCCCTGGAGGAGCTGCAGCCAAACCCTGGTGTTCTGCCTCCTTCCTCCCCACAATAGACATGGGGTTTGTGGAGCACCAAGCATCATGGACTGGAGCTGGTCTGAAAAATGAAAAATCCAACCTGGCTTATTGTAAACTTGTAAATAGCAAGTCTCAGCTCAAGCTAAGCCACCTTGTCCTGCAGGACAAAAGGAGTAGGAAAGTCTTTTATTTCTTCCCAGCTGGGGCACGTTTTCAATCACAGGCTCCAAATTTGCTCTTTTTAAAATATGTTTATATATACAGATGTGAGTGCTGGATAGATGCTTGTGAATGTGTGCCTGTCCTTGTTCGAATCCTGAGGAGTTTGATTTCACTGATTGTCCGACTTGTAGGTCTTTCATGTCAGTCGTGATGTGCTCTTGTGTTGCAGCTGGAAAATTCCTCTTGCCTTATCGTAGCACTAAGTACCTCCAGATGGAAACTGAAAATCTGGAACACCTCCAGAAAATAAGCCACTGTCTGCTCAGAAATGTGTTCTTTCTCTGTGCCTTTTAACAGATTCTGTTTAAGTTCGGTGTGTTGTACACTTCTTTAATGTCCTCACTGGCTTACACTGATTCTAATGTTTCTTGATTTCTGTCCCTTTCAGCTATGGTGGTGGTGTGAAGGGAACTGCCTCAATGACTCCTTCTCTATTGCTGTAGCTTTTCCAGGCACTGCTGCATTAATGCAAAAGGACAGAGGTTAAAAATGCTGTCTTTGATTTTTGAAGTGGTGTCATAGTTGTTTTTTATTTTTATTTTTTGTTTTCTAATATTAGAAGGCTCTTCAAAGTGAAATCAGTGCTGAATAATCAGTAGCTAACTGTAACCCACTTGGATAATATGATTTTATTCCTCAAGTTTCCACCAGTAGGTAAGCTTTTTCTGAGCAGGTGGGAAGCTGACATGAGAAACATAAACAATACAAATAATTGAATTCTTATGAGGGTGTTTTTTTTTTAAATGACCAACTGTCTATTCATGACATGGTGTTTGCAGACATGATACTCATTGCTTGCCTGTCTGATTGGATGTGGCTGGTAAGGTTATTCATTCAGGCTTTGAGGAAGGGATGGTGTTGAAATTTCTGTAGTGGTATATCTTAGGTTATGACTGACTAAAGTCTTGGTATTTAAAAATCAAATCTTGCAGGTATTGATAGTTTTTGTGTTTTTTTTTTTTTAATATAAGCATTAATAGAAATAAATGGAGTTTGGTCTTTGGGAATAGTTTAATCTTTTTGCTCAGAAGGCAAAAGTAAAAATGGTTCCTGTGTTAAGCTTGCTGCAGGCTGGTGAGTACAGTGGGGTTTTATCTGTGTCTGTGTAGCAGGAAGGGGCTGCAGCCCAGAGCTGGGCTCCCTGCAGCAGCTGGGGCCAGCAGCTAGCACTATGGAGCGTCCTGCAGAGTTCCTGGCAGCCATCCACCCTGCCTGGCTGTCCCTTGTGGGCAGATTTCACTTCCCCTTTGTCTCTGCCTTTCTCCCGTTTTTGTTCTTGTCCCTGAAGTAACTTTCACTGTTGGAGACATTGTGGGCCCTACTAATAAATCTCTCTGCATGTGAAACTCCCTCAGCATGCACTGAGCAATAGGATTTACACCAGAGTAGCAGGGACTGGCAAGTAGTCTGTGAGGTAAAAATTCATAATGTAGGATGAACAGCAAGCAATATTGATAGTGATCTGATTATATTCCATAAAAACACAGTGTTTCTCATTGGGATACTTACTAAGTAAATAAAACTTTGTCTTAAAATTGCCCATCTAGGTCTGTCTCTGTTGCCTAGTGTAAGAGAGTAATTTAGGAATAATGTCTACATAAACATTGCTGCCTGTTTTTGTTTTTCTACCTTATTAATTTTGATTGCAAGTGCCTTGCAGCAGGGCTGTCTCTTAGCACACTGCAAAATAACCCAGTTCTACTCTACCCTAGATGCCACTATAGCAGATGTATTAAAACTGTTGTTGCTTTTATTTTAGTTGCTGCAGTTTTAAAACTTGAGTACTTAATTTCATCTAGATCAGACTTTCCCAAGCCATTTTCCCCAACATTTCTGTTCTTTGCAGTCTCTGCCATTTGTGTCCTGTCCTAATCAGCTGAGCCAAATACATCATTGCTTTAAATTTCAGGAGCAGCTGGTTCAGCATGCTCCTCATTTCCTGGAGCTTCCCTCTGCTTTCAGGAAATCTCCCAGCTGAGGAACCATATCCCCAGGTGGCAACCCCTGCCTCACACATCTTTTTTGCTTCCCAGACTCTAGATTTTTGCTCTGGCTGGCCAAAGAGTAAGTGGATGGTTCCCCTCTGATGTGCTTCACTGAACTTAGGTTGTGTTTTGTTTCTTGATAATGAATCAATTAACTGTAATACAAACAATCTCTCTCATTTCAATACCCATAGTTCTTTACTGTTCATATCAACTTATTGGCTCTGAAAGGTTGAAAATGTGCCTCAAGACTTTCTAAGACAGGGAAATCCAGAAGATATAAATCAATGGCTTAACAATCAAGTGTTTTATTTAAATTATCATGGAGGATTTAAGTATTCTGATCCTCTAAAATATTTATTGGTATTTTGGCTACTCAAACCATAGCTGGTTGGAAGCTGCATGTATTCTTAAATCCACCTCACTTTATCCTAATTAAATTTAATATAAATGATTCATTGCAGCTACTACATGGTCAGGAATTACTGCCTTGAGTGTAGTTCTGTCTGATTGTAAATACAAGTCCAGCTAGCTGGCTGGTCTTCATTACCAGTTTGTAAGCCTGTAACATTAAGATGGATGTTAACTTTATTAAAGATACAAATTAAACAGTTGAAAAAAAGCTAAACTATACCATCACTCTCCAACCTACTGTTTTCCATCATAATTAATGTGAATGTGAAGTAAAGGGCTTATTACAATCTTGCTTCATTAAAGGTCTTCTGTTGTTATCCTTAAGCATTACGTATTTTGTACTGTGAAGGGGGAGCATTATTCTATCAGTCTGTCTTGTTTTTCTGCTGCTTTCTTCCCCCATTAAATGAGGCAAAGAGATGCATATCAACTCTTGCATGGGGCAGATGTTAATAGGTTCAGTATATTTAAATACAGTGCTCATTGGTGAGAGATGAAGAGGGCTTTAATGATGTGTTTTCCAAAAGATGAGTTCATCAAATAAACTGATGCCACAGCAAGTATACTGTATGAAGGATTTTGTTTACTTTGTCTTCATGTAGTATTACAGAAATAACAAAAAAAGAAAAAGCTTTATACTGAAGTTAGAGAAAAGTAAAGTGCCTACAGACACTTTTCGTATGACTGTATCCCAGAGTACTTCATGAGGATTAGTCCAAGTCCCATTCTAATCTTAAAAATGGAGACTTGATGTTATGCTTTCTTTCTCAGGGCATGACCAAAAAGGTCTTGTCCTGCACCTCTAAAGTTAACAGTAGATTTGCTGTGGGCTCCATAGTGAGTGTGCTGAGATGCACCCTGAAGTGTAGCCTTGCAGCATTGCAGCCACTTTCACACAGCATAATACTGGCTGCTCAGTGTTGAGCTTTGGGTAAAAGCTCTCCTGCATATGATTTTATTTATTTCATGCATGGAAAGCTCATTTGCATCACTGAGGACTGATACTCTAAGTAAGTGCAGAAGAGCTAATAGAAGTATGAAGGGTAGATGCAAGCAGAGAACATTAAAGTGTCATAATGCTTCATTTCCTGAAGTCCAGGAGTCCTGGGTGGAGAATATAAATGGTCTGAAGCGTTTATTAAATCTTAATCCATGCCTGCTTTAAATAGGACCTTCTGCGATGTTTAGTTTTGCTGTGTTGGATGTGTTTTGGCATAGTTTTATCTGCGTACTGGTAAAGTGGCATTGTAAGATTCATATATTCTGAGAGCAGTCTAAGTTACGTCCTGTCAGATATAGTAGTGGTATTTTTTTTTTTCATAACATTTGCACCAGTGACATTTTTCAAGCCATGGTTCAAGTAAAGGGCATCTTGTTATTTGTAAGTTCTCATAACCAATCTGAAAATGATCTTGTATTTCACAGTCAAGTTCATGTTTCTGATTTAATAACCCTTGGAGGAAATAGCATGTAGCTGTTTTCTGTGTATGAAGGAGTAACTTTGCTATGAATATATGCACGCTAATTAAAGGAAAACTGTTTCAAATTTTTTCCTGCTTTCTTTTGGGTTTTCATTGAAAATGTGACTCTTGAAACCTCATAAAGGTGTTCCACAAAATGAATATGGTAGTAACCTTGGGGCAGTGCTGTTGACAGGGAGAATAGGAGGATTTCTGGGAGCTGCCCTGCATGCTGGTGAGCAGTGCAGGACTGGAGATGTCGTGGATGTCTGGTTCCCTGGGACTTGCTTCAAGGAGGTAACTTGAGGATTTGCTGGGTGAATTGTGAGGAAAGTTGGGGAATGAGCTTGGTTTTGTAGAGTTTGATGAACATGGATGTGTACATGTTCCTTGGAGGAGAAGGAGGTTGGGTCCCTTACACCTTGGGCTGAGAAGGAAGGCTTCCAATTGCCATAGACCGTGCAAATGATGTCCTACTGTTAGTGTGCTGGGATCTCCTCAGCCCCCTTCTCAGAGCAAGGCTCAGGGTCCCTGGCTTTGCACACAGAGTGACCTATTTGCAGCACTGCTTTGGTCTGCATGAAGAAATAGGAACAGACATGTCACACCACAGTGGGAGCACGTTCATTCAAATAAGCCAGACTGAACAATAAGAAATTGAAAAACTCAGGGAAATAAAGTCACAGGATCCATTAGAACCTATGCTTTACACCTCCTGTTGGTGCATGTAGAGTGTAACACTTGCACAACCACTGCATATGTTGCATTTAATTTTATGCCCTTAGTTATGTTCCTTGAAGCAGACGCAGTGAGTTCCAGTAAAGAAAATGAGTAACAGTGCATTATGTGCAGCCTGGGAAGTGTTGGGCACACAAACAGAAATCCCTCCAGCTGTAGCTGAGCACGTCCTATGCCTTCAGATCTTTGGTGGCATTAGCTAACTTTGATTTAACAAAAGCTTGAATTGGAAATCATCAGCCCTTCATTTTGTTAGCAAATTTTATTTATCAGCAGAAGTAGGCTAAATTAAACCACCTAATGCAAAACAAGTCACTTAACAGTTTGTATTTCAATTGGGTATGGAAGCTATAGTGCCTGAGATTCAAAGAGCACAGTGCAAAATGCAGGGATATAGAACATGAAAATACTTCCTGTGACTTGGTTGAGAATGAGCACCAGCTATTCCCAAATTTCACCCTTGCTTGTAAGCGCTGCTGGAAAACTTGTGCAGTAACAAGGAGACCAGTTTCTGTGTGCTGGTGGATACTCAGAACTCTTTAGTATGTATAATTTGTATTTCTGTAGGATTTCTCGCCCAGAAAGATCCCAAACCACTTTGTAAAACAGCTCTGTTGTCCCCTGCTGTTCAGCTGCCATTCCTGGCCAGCAGCCTTGTTTGCAAAAGTCAGGCGAGCTTTGCAGCACTGGGCAATCTGGAAAAGATGCTGA